>NC_133126.1:176537774-177229000 GCF_048418815.1 Hemitrygon akajei | reverse complement strand
CTCCAAGGAGAAAAGGCTGAGATCACTCAACCTATTCTCATAAGGCATGCTCCCCAATCCAGGCAACATCCTTGTAAATCTCCTCTGCACCCTTTCTATGGCTTCCACATCCTTTCTGTAGTGAGGTGACCAGAACTGAGCATAGTACTCCAAGTGGGGTCTGACCAGGGTCCTATATATTTGCAACATTACCTCTCGGCTCCTAAATTCAATTCCAAAATTGATAAAGGCCAATATACCATATGCCTTCTTAACCACAGAGTCAACCTGCGCAGCTGCTTTGAGCGTCCTATGGACTCGGACCCCAAGATCCCTCTGATCCTCCACACTGCCAAGAGTCTTACCATTAATACTATATTCTGCCATCATATTTGACCTACCAAAATGAACCACTTCTCAGCCCAGTTTTGCATCCTATCAGTGTCCCACTGTAACCTCTGACAGCCCTCCACACTATCCACAACACCTCCAACCTTTGTGTCATCAGCAAATTTAGACCATAAGACAAAGGAGCAGAAGTTGGCCATTCGGCCCATCGAATCTGCTCCGCCATTTCATCATGAGCTGATCTTTAGTCCCATTTCCCCGACTTCTCACCATAACCTTTGATGTCCTGACTACTCAGGTACCTATCAATCTCTGCCTTAAATACACCCAATGACTTGGCCTCCACTGCTGCCCGTGCCAACGTATTCCATAGATTCACCACCCTCTGGCTAAAAAAATTTTTTTGCATCTCTGTTCTGAATGGGCGCCCAGCAATCCTCAAGTCATGTCCTGTCGTACTAGACTCCCCCACCATGGGAAACAACATTGCCACATCCACTCTGTCTATGCCTTTCAACATTCAAAATGTTTCTATGTGGTCCCCCCTCGTTCTTCTAAACTCCAAGGAGTACAGTCCAAGAGCGGTCAACCGTTCCTCATATGTTAACCCTCTCATTCCCAGAATCATTCTAGTGAATCTTCTCTGAACCCTCTCCAATGTCAGCACATCCTTTCTTAAGTAAGGAGCCCACAACTGCACACAGTATTCCAAATGAGGTCTTACCAGTGCCTTATAGAGCCTCAACATCACATCCCTGCTCCTATACTCTATTCCTCTAGAAATGAATGCCAACATTGCATTCGCCTTTTTTACCACCGACTCAACCTGGAGGTTAACCATAAGGGTATCCATCCCTCCACTTCTTCATCCAAGTCATTTATAAAAATCACAAAAATAAGGGTCCCAGAACAGATGCCTGAGGCACTCCGCTGGTGACCGACCTCCATGCAGAATATGACCCATCTACAACCACTCTTTTCCTTCTGTGGGCAAGCCAGTTCTGGATCCACAAAGCAATGTCCCCTTGGATCCCATGCCTCCTTACTTTCGCAATAAGCCTTGCATGGGGTACCTTATCAAATGCCTTGCTGAAATCCATATACACTACATCTACTGCTCTACCTTTATCAATGTGTTTAGTCACGTCCTCAAAAAATTCAATCAGGCTCATAAGGCATGACCTGCCTTTCACAAAGCCATGCTGACTACTCCTAATCATATTATACCTCTCCAAGTGTTTATAAATCCTGCCTCTAGGATCTTTTCCATCAACTTACCAACCACTGAGGTAA
The DNA here is from genome assembly GCF_048418815.1 of Hemitrygon akajei. NCBI lineage: Eukaryota > Metazoa > Chordata > Chondrichthyes > Myliobatiformes > Dasyatidae > Hemitrygon > Hemitrygon akajei. Next base: position 177,227,380 of record NC_133126.1, on the reverse strand, counting down.
GACTCACTGGTCTATAATTTCCTGGACTATCAACATCTGCAACCCTCCAATCCTCCGGAACCTCTCCCGTCCCCATTGATGAGTCAAAGATCATCGCCAGAAGCTCAGCAATCTCCCCCCTCGCCTCCCACAGTAGCCTGGGGTACATCTTGTCCGGTCCCAGTGACTTATCCAACTTGATGCTTTCCAAAAGCTCCAGCACATCCTCTTCCTTAATATCTACATGCTCAAGCTTTTCAGTCTGCTGCAAGTCATTACTACAATCACCAAGATCCTTTTCCATAGTGAATACTGAAGTAAAGTATTCATTAAGTACCTCTGCTATTTCCTCTGATTCCATACACACTTTCCCACTGTCACACTTGATAGGTCCTATTCTTTCACGTTTTATCCTCTTGCTCTTCACATACTTGTAGAATGCCTTGGGGTTTTCCTTAATTCTGCCCATCAAGGCCTTCTCATGGCCCCTTCTGGCTCTCCTAATTTCCTTCTTAAACTCCTTCCTAGTAACCTTATAATCTTCTAGATCTTTAACATTACCCAGCTCTCTAAACCTTTTGTAAGCTTTTCTTTTCTTCTTGCCTAGATTTATTACAGCCTTTGTACACCATCATTCCTGTACCCTACCATAACTTCCCTGTCTCATAACTACCTATACAGAACTCTACACAAATATCCCCTGAACATTTGCCACAGTTCTTCTCTAACTTTCCCTGAGAACATCTGTTTCCAATTTAAGCCTCCAATTTCCTGCCTGATAGCCTCATAATTCCCCTTACTCCAACTAAACACTTTTCTAACTTGTCTGTTCCTATCTCTCTCCAATGCTATTGTAAAGGAGATAGAATTATGATCACTATCTCCAAAATGCTCTCCCATTGAGAGATCTGACACCTGACCAGGTTCATTTCCCAATACCAAATCAAGTATAGCCTCTCCTCTTGTAGGCTTATCTACAATACTGTGCCAAGAAACCTTCCTGCACACACCTAACAAACTCCACCCCATCTAAACCCTTTGCTCTAGGGAGATGCGAATTGATATTTGGGAAATTAAAATCTCCCATCATGACACTCCGTTATTATTGCACCTTTCCAGGATCTGTTTCCCTATCTGCTCCTCGATGTCCCTGTTACTATTAGGCGGTCAATAAAAAACATCCAGTAAAGTTATTGACCCCTTCTTGTTCCTAACCTCCACCCACAGAGACTCTGTAGACAATCCCTCCATGGCATCCACCTTTTTTGCAGCCGTGACACTATCTCTGATCAACAGTGCCATGCCCCCACCTCTTTTGCCCCCCCTCCCTGTCTTTTCTGAAACATCTAAAACCCAGCACTTGAAGTACAGTTGACGTTTCAGGCCGAGATCCTTCATCAGGACTGTAAAGGAAGATGAGAAGTCAGAGTAAGAAGATGGGGGAGAGGAGAAAGAAATACAGGGTAGTAGGTGATAGGAGGTACCGGGAGAGAGGGAGGGGGTGAAGCAAAGAGCTGAGAAGCCAATTGGTGAAAGACATAAAGGGCTGGAGAAAGGGGAATTTGTTAGGAGAGAACAGCAAGCCATGGAAGAAAGGAAAGGGGGAGGAGCTCCAGACGGAGGTGATGGGCAGGTAAGGAGATAAGATGAGAGAGGGAAATGGGAATGGGGGAATGGTGAAGTGGGGGGTGGAATTACCAGAAGTTCAACAAATGATGCTCAGGTTGGAGGCTAACCAGATGGAATATAAGTTGTTGCTCCTCCATCCTGAGTGTGGTTTCATCGTGGCAGTAGAGAGCATGGAGTGACATATTGGAATAGGAATGGGAAGTTGAATTGAAATGGGTGGCTTCTGGGAGATCCCGTCTTTTGTGGTGGGCAGAGCAAAGGTGCTCGGCAAAGCGGTCTCCCAGTTTACGTCCGGTCTCACCGATATACAGGCGGCTGCACCCAGAGCACACTAAACAGTAGATGACCCCAACAGACTCACAAGTGAAGTGTCACCTCACCTGGAAGGACTTTGGGGGCCCTGAAAAGTAGTGAGGGAGGAGGTTTAGCAAGGAAGAGTGCCAGGAGGGAGATCAGTAGGGAGGGGTGAATGGACAAGGTGTTCATTTTGCTGTGGTTTTGGTGGATAATCCTATTTTGGAGAATGGATTTATTTTGTTTGATTATATTATAAGATCTTTGAAATAATTAAAAATAACATGGAGGTCTAATACAGTAATTTGTTCTCTTGTCAATAGGGAGACCCAGGATTCCAAGGAGAAGGCGGCTTTCCTGTAAGTAACGAATCATCTAGTTGCTCTTAATTAAGGATTATCTTGGCTTTATCTGCTAAATGATGAATGATTGAAAGAGCAATCAGGTTGAGAGTGTGTATCTGATGAGCTGAATTATGACAGGAAGCATTTGAATAGAATCTACAGTTAATCACTGTACAACATTAATTTATTTTCATTAACATGTTAGTCATTCAAGTTATGTGAAAGGAGATAATGGGATAGGAGGAAAGAAAGTCTGAGGGAAAGGTGAAAAGGGCAAGGGGAAGCAGAAAGAGGTGAGGACAGGAATAGGACAGCAAAATCTTGAGCAAAGTGGGAGGGGAAGCCTGAGACAAAAGGAAGGTTGATTATTGGAGAGAAGTCTCTGCCATTGGAAGCATTGTGCAGGCTGGAACAGACCACTACCTAACACGGCTCATCTCAGGAACTAAATGTGGGCATGACTTGAAAGCCAGTTTTCCATTTCCTTTCATTTAGTATTCAGGTCAACGACTCAGATGGGGTGACATAGTAGTGTAGTGGTTAGCACAATGCTTTATAGCACCAGTGACAAATTTACAGATTGAGTCTTTTGGTGAAGAATGCAAATGGAATATTGGCATTTATTTCAAGGGGAATAGAATATAAAAGCAAGGAGATAATGCTAAGGTTTTATGTGACACCAGTCAGGCCACACTTGGAGCATTGTCAACAGTTTTGGGCCCCATGTCTCAGAAAGGATGTGTTGTCATTAAGACAGAGTCCAAAGGAGGTTCACAAGGGTGATTTTGGGAATGAAAGGGTTAACATATGAGGAGCGTTTGGCAGCCTTGGGCCTGTACTCACTGGAATTTAGGAGGATGCATGGGGGATCTCATTGAAAGGACGAGATAAGGTGGATGTGGAAAGGATGTTTCGTTTGGTGAGGTATCGAGAACTAGAAGGCACAGCCTGAAAATTGAGGGGCAACCTTTTAGAACAGAAGTAAGGAGGAATTTTTTTTAGCCAGAGAGTAGTGAATCTGTGGAATGCTCTGACACAGACTGCAGTGGAGGGCAAGTCCATGAGTATATTTGAGGCGGAAGTTGATCATTTCCTGATCGGTCAGGGTATGAAAGGATAGGGTGAGAAGGCAGGTATATGGGGTTGAGTGGGATCCCCAATCAGCCATGATGGAATGGCGGAGCTTACTCGATGGGCTGAATGGTCTGATTCTGCTCCTATGTCTTGTGGTCTAAATGAATAGCATGCCTACCTATAGACTCACTTTCAAGGACTCTTTACAACTCTTGATCTCAGTAGTTTTTTATTAGCAGTTTGTCTTCTTTTGCACTTTGCTTGTTTGTCAGTCTTTGCCTTATATATAGTTTTCTCAGGAAATTCTATTTTACTTATTTTTTCCTGTAAATGGCTGTAAGAAAATAAGTCTCAAAGCAGCATAGAGTAACAAGTACCTACTTTGATAATAAATTTTACTTTGAGTCTGAATTTGATAATTGGTATATATAGTTTGTGAAATTCTATTGTATTTCTTTTCTTCTCCCTGTAAATGCCTGCCTGTACGGTTGTTTACTAAAGGCCTGTTTAAGATAGTTTGATGAGTCTGACCCCAGTAATGGGTATGTTATTGGGAGGCATTCTAAGGGACCACATATATAAGTATTTGGATAATCAGGCTGGTTTAGGATAGTCAGCATGGTTTTGCGCATATTAGGTTGTGTCTAACCAATCGTATCGAATTTTTCAAAGTAGTTAAGTGAAGTTAATGAAGGCAAGGCAGTGGATATTGTCTACATGGATTTTAGCAAAACCTTTGGCAAGGTTCCATACGGAGGTTGGTCAAGAAGGTTCAGTTGCTCGGTATTCAAGATGAGGTAACAAATTGGCTTCGTGGAAGAGGCCGGGGAGCGGTAGTAGATGGTTGTCTCTCTGACTGGAGACCTGTGTCTAGTGGAGTGCCCCAGGGATCAGTGCTGGGTCCATTGTAGTTTGTCATCTATATCAACCATATGACGATACGGTTGACTGGATCAGCAAATTTGCGGATGACGCCAAGATTGGGAGTATAGTGGACAGCAAGGAAAATTATCGTGGCTTGCACTGGGATCTGGACCAGCTGGAAAAATGGTCTGAACATTGACAGATGGAACTTAATGTGGACAACTGTGAGGCGTTGCATTTCGGAAGGACAAACCAAGGTCAGACTTAAACGGTGAGTGGTAGTGCACTGAGGAGGTCAGTAAAACAGTGATCTGGGAATACAGATCCATAACTTCTTGAAAGTGGTGTCACAGGTAGATAGTGACATAAAGAACACGTGGTAAATTGGCCTTCATAAAGTGTTGAGTACAGGAGTTGCGATGTTACATTGAAATTTTATAAGGCAATGGTGAGGCCTAATTTGGACTATCGTGCGCTCACTTACCTACAAGAAAGATGTGTACAAGATTGAAAGAATGCAGAGAAAATTTACAGGGATGTTGCAAGGACTTGAGGACCTGAGTTACAGGTTATGGTTGAATAGGTCAGGACTTTATTCCCCCGAATGTATAAAAATGAGAGGAGATTTGATAGAGGTATCCAAAATAATGAGGGATATAAACAGGGTAAATGTAAACAGGCTTTTTCCTCTGAGGTTGGGTCGGACTAGTAACAGAGGTCATGGGTTAAGGGTGAAAGATGAAATGTTTAAGGGGAACATGAGGGGGAGTTTCTTCACTCAGAGGGTGGTAGGGTATGGAACAAGCTGTAATTGGAAGTGCTGTTGCAGGTTTAAGAGAGCATTTAAGAGAAATTTGGATAGGTACATGGATGAGAGGGCTATTGTCCGGGTGCAGGCCGATGGTTCTAGTCAGGTTAGCTGTTTGGCATGGACTAGATGGGCAGAAGGGCCTGTTTCTGTGCTGTGGTGCTCTATGACACCAAAATGAATCTCAAATTAGTATATGGTAACGTGTACCAAATTTGATAATAAATTTACTTTGAACTTTGATAGAGTAAATATATCAGAACACATCTTTGTGTTCATATTGGCAAGTCAATACATTCTCTTATAAAGCATCAGTGTTTTCTCCATAACAGTGCAGCCAGGAAGCATTTGACCAGGCCTCTGTGTCAAATGGTGGTAGAACCACAAGCCTGTAGCTCTTCCCCACTGTGGCTGCTCGGAGCTTCAGTGCACTCTGTTACGTATTCGGGCAACAATAATATAGATGAGTTAGGCAAGGGGTTTTATAACGAATAACACGTTTATTAAACACTGATAACAAACCCCCTTCAAATGTAAACAAACCCAAACAATGGTCCGAGCTCAGCTGCTGGCAGCTGGTCAGACAGTTCTTAATAGCTTTGCAGTCTCAAACAGTCTTTAAAGTAGTATTGAAAAAAACAGTTCTCCAAAGCGAATTGCCGAATGAAAACAGTTCAAAGAATGATATGCCGACAGTTCAAAAGCTCACGGTACTTTTAAAAGGAGAGACTTTTTAAAGCGATGTAAATTCTCTTCCACGTCGATGTCCTTCGATTCCCAGCGTCGAACTCCCACGTCGAATTTTATTAAATATAACAACTTAAAGTGACTGACCTCTCTTCCACACTATTCTCAAACCCTTTCTGGTCATCCCAGGGGTCAACAGCGAGAATAGTCAACGAAATCCTTCCGAATGAGGATCACACAAGGTCGAAGTCAATCCATCGAAAATCGATTTTTCTTGATCTCCAAACTTCACTCTCCATTAGCAAAGAAACCGTTGGCTCTGACCTTTTAAACTTCAGGCATTATATAGAACTTCATTTTTAACTAAACTGCGTCATCCCTTTAAATCACGCAGTGACATGAAGTCATCTTGGCAAATCCAGCCACGCACTGCCCCACCTGACAGGGTGGGTCTTCCTTTTATACCCTGTAGAAAAAACCTGTCACATGACCTCTACTGGCGGGAAAATGACATCACTCCACCATTACCTCATGTCCAGTATAACTTCAACCCCAGTCACGTGACAAGGGTACCACTGTCACGTGTCACGGGTACGTAACACCTCCCTCCAAAAAAAACATTTTTGGTCTATCAAGAACAAAAAATTTTTAACAATTACTTACAAAAAAAAACAAATGTATAAATCATATAACATACACAATATACAATACAGTAGGAGTGTTACAATAAAAAAAACCACTCCAAAAAAAAACATTGTACATTCAATATCGAGATAGACAATCAGCAACCACATTATCTTTACCTTTAATATGAGTTATCACAATATTGTACTCTTGTAACATCAAACTCCAATTTAACAATCTTCTGTTTTTGTTTTTCATCTTACTCAGAAAAACTAACGGATTATGATCAGTGTAAACAATAAGTGGTTTTTGAGTTGTACCAACATATACCTCAAAATATTCCAAAGCTAAAACAAGAGATAACAATTCTTTCTCTATTGTTGAATAGTTTCTTTGATGCTTATTAAATTTCTTAGAAAAGTAAGCTACCGGATGATCAACCTCATCACCCTCATTCCTTTGCATCAATACTGCTCCCGCAGCTTCATCACTAGCATCTACAGCTAATGAAAAAGGTTTTTCAAAGTCAGGTGCCTTAAGCACAGGTTGTTCACATATCATTGTTTTCAATTTTTCAAATGCTTCCTGATAAAACACTGTCCACACAAACTTCACATTCTTCTGCAGAAGATTAGTTAATGGAAGGGCAACATTAGCAAAATTCTTACAAAATTTTCGATAATATCCTACCATTCCCAAAACCCTTCTGAGAGTTTTTTTCCCCGTCGGAGTGGGAATTTCTAAAATTGCCTGAACATTTGCCTGAACAGGAGCTACCTTACCTTGACCCACAACATAACCAAGGTAAGTCACAGTAGCATGTCCAAATTCACTCTTGGCTAAATTAATAGTCAAGTTAGCTTTTGAAAGCTTTTCAAACAATTTCTCCACCGCAATAATGTGTGCTTCCCAAGTATCATTTCCTGTCACTAAATCATCAATATAAGCATCAGTATCTTTCAATCCCTGAATCACAGAATTAATCATCCTCTGAAAAGTACCTGGGGCATTCTTCATCCCAAATGGAAGAACATTATACTCATATAACCCAGATGGAGTTACAAATGCAGAAATCTCTCTACCTCTGTCCGTTAGTGGAACACACCAATACCCTTTCAATAAATCAATCTTTGTAAGGAACTTTGCTTTTCCAACTTTATCTACACAATCATCTACTCTAGGAATTGGATATGCATCTGTTTTCGTTACAGCATTCACCTTCCTATAGTCCGTACAAAACCTAATACTACCATCAGGTTTTGGCACCATAACACATGGCGAACTCCAATTCGAGTTAGAATGTCTAATAATATCATTCTCTAACATGTATTCAATTTCTTTCTCAGCAAGTTCACATTTTTCCATGTTCATCCTATATGGATGTTGTTTAATAGGTTTGGCATCTCCAACATCTACATCATGTGAAGCTATAGTAGTCCTTCTAGGAACATCTGGAAACAAATCCTTATACTTAAAAATCAATTCCTTCATCTGTTGTTTCTGCTCTAGTTGTAAATGTGCTAATTTCTCATCCATATTTTCCAAAATAGTCGAATTAGGTAACCTAACAGAAACAATGTTAGATTTAGAATGAAAGTCAGATGAATCATCTATCATGTTCCCAGTTAAATCCAACTCATTCTCACTAACCACAACAGTCACAGTATCAGATTGTTTCTCAAAATATGGTTTAATCATATTTATGTGGCAAAGTTGTGTTGACCTTCTACGATCTGGAGTTTTTATTACATAATCCACATCATTAACTCTAGACACAATTTCATAAGGTCCATGAAATCTAGCTTGTAAAGGATTTGTCTGCACTGGGAAAAAAACCAACACCTTAACTCCAGGCTTAAACATCCTCATCCTAGCTTCCTTATCATACCAAATTTTCATTTTCTCCTGAGCCAACTTCAAATTTTCCTTGGCTAAGCTACAAGCTTTATGTAACCTGTCCTTAAATTTCAAAACATAATCCAACAAATTAGTATGCACTTCCTTACTAATCCACTGTTCCTTCAATAAAGCTAAAGGTCCTCTAACTCTATACCCAAACACAAGTTCAAATGGACTAAACCCTAAAGATTCCTGTACCGATTCCCTTACTGCAAATAAAAGTAAGTTTATACTCTCATCCCAGTCACTTTCATTCTCCACACAATATGTCCTAATCATATTCTTGAGAGTAGAATGAAACCTCTCCAAAGCACCTTGCGATTCTGGATGGTACGCAGACGAAGTGATTTGCTTAGCTCCCAATTTATAAACTATCTGTTGAAACAATCCAGACATAAAATTACTACCTTGATCAGTTTGTATTTCCTTAGGCAATCCAAAATAAGTAAAGAATTTTATAAGAGCCTTCATCACAGTTTTAGCTTTTATATTCCTAAGTGGTACTGCCTCTGGAAACTTAGACGAAGTACACATGATAGTCAACAAATACTGATAACCAGTTTTTGTCTTTGGTAAGGGACCAACACAATCTACAATAACTTTAGAAAACGGTTCACCAAATGCTGGAATAGGTTGTAATGGAGCTACTGGTGTAACCTGATTTGGTTTAGATAGATAGATAGATAGATAGATACTTTATTCATCCCCATGGGGAAATTCAACATTTTTTTCCAATGTCCCATACACTTGTTGTAGCAAAAACTCATTACATACAATACTTAACTCAGTAATAATATGATATGCATCTAAATCACTAACTCAAAAAGCATTAATAATAGCTTTAAAAAAAGTTCTTAAGTCCTGGCAGTTGAATTGTAAAGCCTAATGGCATTGGGGAGTATTGACCTCTTCATCCTGTCTGAGGAGCATTGCATCGACAGTACCTGTCGCTGAAACTGCTTCTCTGTCTCTGGATGGTGCTATGTAGAGGATGTTCAGGGTTTTCCATAATTGACCGTAGCCTACTCAGCGCCCTTCGCTCAGCTACCGATGTTAAACTCTCCAGTACTTTGCCCACGACAGAGCCCGCCTTCCTTATCAGCTTATTAAGACGTGAGGTGTCCTTCTTCTTAATGCTTCCTCCCCAACACGCCACCACAAAGAAGAGGGCGCTCTCAACAACTGACCTATAGAACATCTTCAGCATCTCACTGCAGACATTGAATGACGCTAACCTTCTAAGGAAGTACAGTCGACTCTGTGCCTTCCTGCACAAGGCATCTGTGTTGGCAGTCCAGTCTAGCTTCTCGTCCAACTGTACTCCCAGATACTTGTAGGTCTTAACCTGCTCCACACATTCTCCATTAATGATCACTGGCTCCATATGAGGCCTAGATCTCCTAAAGTCCACCACCATCTCCTTGGTCTTGGTGACATTGAGACGCAGGTAGTTTGAGTTGCACCATATCACAAAGTCCTGTATCAGTTTCCTATACTCCTCCTCCTGTCCATTCCTGACACACCCCACTATGGCCGTTTACCCACAATTTGACAAGTATGGCACGTCTTACAAAACATCGCCACATCTTTTCTTAAACCAGGCCAGTAAAAATGTTTTAAAATCTTGTCCACAGTTTTCCTTACCCCTTGATGTCCACCTAAAGGCACACTATGAGCTAAAGTCAAAATCTCATTCCGATAAACTTTAGGAACAACCACCTGATAAACAACATTCCATTCCTCACTTGCAGGAATTGTAGGCGACCTCCACTTCCTCATCAACACTCCTTTTTCCAAATAATATCCTACTGACACCTTCTCAATTTCACTACCTAGTAAAGCTTGTTCCCTTAATTTTATAATCTCAGGATCTCTATTCTGCTCTGCTATCATCTCCTTCCGAGACAGAGATAAATCTTAATAGTCAGACTTACTCCCAGAATCTTGTTCAAACAACGAAGGTAAGAAAGTTTCTGACACATCCTCAAAACTCAAATCCTGAGTTGAACAGTCATGAGTAACAACCTCATTCTGCACATCAATCTTTTTAGCCATAGCTCTAGTCACAACACAAGAAAAATCTGTGTTAGAATTCACCTCAGGTACCTCTGACTCCATTGTCAAATGCACTTCAGGAAAAACTTGTCCACCTGCCAAGTCATTACCTAACAATAAAGAAATACCCTTCACAGGTAAGCTATGCTGTAATCCTACCTTAACAAATCCTGTAACTAACCCTGATTTTAAATTTACTTCATGTAAATGTACAGGCATAAAATCACTTCCAACACCTCTTATGTAATTTACCTCACCAGTATCACTCTCTTCATTAAACTTCAACACACTATCTAACATCAGTGATTGAGAAGCTCCAGTATCCCTAAGAATCTTTATTGGCACCAGAGTAGATCCTTCTTTCAAGGATACAAACCCTTCAGTTATAAAATGATCATATCCCTTTCTAACTTTGTCAGACTCTAACAAATCCTCATTTGTGTTTACCAAACCCTGTAACTTTACAGGTGCTTTAGTATGTTGCACACAAGCATCTGTAACTGCTTCCTTCTCTTTCTTTTTCAATTTGAAACAGTTAGCTATTACATGGCCAGGCTTCTTACAATAGTTACAAATCAGACCAAACTGTCTTTCCTTCACAGGTTTTCCTTCCTCCTTACCTCTCTCATTAACCTCTAATTTAATTTCTGATTTACCTTGAGTCTCCATATTATTTTTCCTCTTAAAAATTCTACCCTGAGGAAATTTATTCTTATGGATTAAAACATACTCATCAGCTAATCTAGCACAGTCCTGCAATTTATCAGTATCCCTCTCATTTAAGTAGGTCCTTACTTCAACAGGAATGCTTCTTTTAAATTCCTCCATCAAAATCAGCTCTCTCAATGTATCATAGTCCTCATTTACATTTTTAGAAGAAACCCATCTCTCAAAACACATAGCTTTATCATAGGCAAATTCCACATAAGGCTTTTCCACAGACTTTTTCAAACTCCTGAATCTTTCCCTGTACGCTTCTGGGACCAACTCATACGATTTGAGAATATTTTCTTTCACAATATCATAATCTAATGCTTGCGCAGCAGTTAAAGCTGTGTAAACGTGTCTTGCCTTTCCTTTGATTACACTCTGTAATAACACTGACCATTTATCTTTCGGCCACTCTAACATCCGAGCAATAGTTTCAAAATGTTGAAAATATCTCTCCACTTCTGTTTCACTAAATGGAGGGACCAATTTAATTTCTTGGCTAGCAACAAACGGTTTTTTAGAATTAGCAGACTGTTCTACAGACCTTAATTTCTCCATTGCATATTCAAAATCCCTCTGCTTTTGCCCAATTTCCAATTTATAACGTTCCAACCTCATTTGTTCAATTTGCAACTGCATCTCCAGATTACTTATTGGAAACGATTCTAAAATCGATTCTTCAAAATGACCCAAAGCCACAAAATGTGATGCGATCTTTCTCTGTATTACAGCTTTTGATGTAGTTGGCAAAATCCCTTTAAGATGCAACCGATTAGCGATCTCAGACACTTCAGTTTTTTTCGCCTTCGCTAACAAATCCGCGACTGGCGAATCCAGAAACTCATCAATATTCATCGTTGCCGAATACCACTCACAAGCCAAACAAACAAAAAGAATCGAGCAATCCCCGTTACCAAAACACCGATTCAAAATTCAAAAAACTTTTCAAACTCAAATAATTCAATTCCGAACGTAGCCCCCATAATTATGTTACGTATTCGGGCAACAATAATATAGGTGAGTTAGGCAAGGGGTTTTATAACGAATAACACGTTTATTAAACACTGATAACAAACCCCCTTCAAATGTAAACAAACCCAAACAATGGTCCGAGCTCAGCTGCTGGCAGCTGGTCAGACAGTTCTTAATAGCTTTGCAGTCTCAAACAGTCTTTAAAGTAGTATTGAAAAAAAACAGTTCTCCAAAGCGAATTGCCGAATGAAAACAGTTCAAAGAATGATATGCCGGCAGTTCAAAAGCTCACGGTACTTTTAAAAGGAGAGACTTTTTAAAGCGATGTAAATTCTCTTCCACGTCGATGTCCTTCGATTCCCAGCGTCGAACTCCCACGTCGAATTTTATTAAATATAACAACTTAAAGTGACTGACCTCTCTTCCACAATATTCTCAAACCCTTTCTGGTCATCCCAGGGGTCAACAGCGAGAATAGTCAACGAAATCCTTCCGAATGAGGATCACACAAGGTCGAAGTCAATCCATCGAAAATCGATTTTTCTTGATCTCCAAACTTCACTCTCCATTAGCAAAGAAACCGTTGGCTCTGACCTTTTAAACTTCAGGCATTATATAGAACTTCATTTTTAACTAAACTGCGTCATCCCTTTAAATCACGCAGTGACATGAAGTCATCTTGGCAAATCCAGCCACGAACTGCCCCACCTGACAGGGTGGGTCTTCCTTTTATACCCTGTAGAAAAAACCTGTCACATGACCTCTACTGGCGGGAAAATGACATCACTCCACCATTACCTCATGTCCAGTATAACTTCAACCCCAGTCACGTGACAAGGGTACCACTGTCACGTGTCACGGGTACGTAACAACTCCTCAGAAGGCACTCCTGCACCATGGAATGTGCTGGCTGGCAGCATTAACCTGTGGGCAGCATTAACATTGGAAGGCCAATAAGCTTCAGGCAGACCAACGTACATCTTTCACCTTTCCGGCAGCAGTTGACGTCTGTCTGAAATGATCCTGGTACTAATTATCACCTATTCAGCCTGCACCCTGGCAGATTAATCATTACAGCTACCCATCCCTCTAAACAATCAAGGCAACCGGAGGCAAAGAGTCTGTAGGTGGTGGAGTCTAGAGCAACAGACAGTCTGATGGGCGAACCAACAAGCTGAGCAGAACCCGTGGAGGGAAAGGAATTTCAGGGTTTCAGCATAAACCATTGACAGTTCCTTACCCCTCAGAGCAGAGGGACCACATTAGACTAGGATTTTAAAGCAAGGATGTAACATTCAGACTCTGGTGTGGCCTCACTTGGAGGACTGTGAGCAGTTCTGGGCCCCTTATCTTTGAAACAATGTACTGACATTCAAGAGGGTTCAAATGAAGTTAATGAAAATGATTCTGGGCTTGAACAGCTTATGATATGAGGAGTGTCTGTGCCCCTACTCACTGGAATTCAGAAGAATGGGGGGGGGGCACGTGATCTTTCTGAAATCTGTCAAATGTTGAAAGGCCTCGATAGAGTGGATGTGGAGAGGATGTTTGCTATAATGGCTGAGTCTAAGACCGGAGGACACAGCCTCAGAATAGAGAAATGTCTATTTAGAACAGAGATGAGGAGGAATTCCTTTAGCCAGATTCCTTTGGTGAATCTGTGGAATATTTAAGGTAGAGGTAGACAGATTCCTGCTTAGCCAGGGTGTGAAGGGATATGGGGAGAAGTCAGGAGATGGAGGCTGAGAAGAAAATGGATCAGCCATGATAAATAGAGGAGCAGACTCGATGGACCATTTGGCCGACTTCTGCTCCTGTATCTGATGGTCTTAAGATCTTACTAGGGATTGAGATAGAAAGGCAATGCAGCCAACTCAATTATCTAATGTGACAATCATAAATCCCTGTGACAGTCACTTAACAAAACTTGTGATTCTAGTTGTGATTATTTGTGTGTTATTTTATATATGATTTTAGCAATTTATTACAGTCACTTGAAATTTAAGATAAAATTATAGTTCTAAATTACTTCAGAAGGCAGAATGTCTGTTTTATTAAACATATATATTATTAAGTTTTTTCCACATACAAGATCTTTGGTTAACAGACCTAGAAGAATCTTTTTACTGGAGCAAAGGAAAATTGAATGTGATAACTTATTGAATATGTACTGGAGAGGAGGAATATCAAATTAAATGCCAAGTAATGAATTAAATGTCAAAATCCTGGCGGGCAGGTTGACTGGCATTGTTCAGGTGGGTTTAATCTAATTTTACAGGGGGATGGGAACCAGAGTGATAGTGTTGAAGATGAGGTAGTTGGTTTACAAACAGAGGCAATGTGTAGTGAGACTCCTAGCAGAGAGAGGCTGATGACAGGGCAAAATTGCAGTCAACAGGATGAGTTGCAGAGAAAATTGCAAAGGATGAATATAGGAATATGAAGGTGCTATATTTGGATGCACACAGTATATGGAACAAGGTAGGTGAACTTGTAGCTCTGCTACAGATTGGCATATACGATGCTGTAGGCATCACTGAATAATGGCTGAAAGAAAATTGTAGCTGGGAACTTGATGTCTAAGGATACACATTGTATCGAAAGGACGGGGTGGCGTTGCACTGTTGGTAAAATATGAAATCAAATCATTAGAAAGAGGTGACATAGGGTCAGAAGGAGTTGAGTTGTTGTGGATAGAGGAAAGAACTGCAAGGGTAAAAAGACCCTGATGGGAGTTGTCCACAGACCCCCAAACAATAGTAAGGATGTGGTCTACAAATTACAATGGGAGATAGACAATGTATGCCTGAACAGCAATATTACAGGAGTCATGGGGGATTTCAATATGCAAGTAGATTGGGGAAAATCAGGTTGGTGCTGGATTCCAGGAGGGGGAATTTCTAGAATGCCCATGAGATGGCTTTTTAGAGCAGCTCACGGTTGAGCCCATGATGGGATAACTATTCTGGATTGGGTGTTGTGCAGTGATCTGGAATTGATTAGAGATCTAAGGTAAAAGAACTCTTAGGGGAAAGTGATCATAATATGGTTGAATTCACCCTGAAATTTGAGAAGGAGAAGCCAAAGTCAGATGTAACAGTATTTCAGTGGAGTAAATGGAATTACAGAGGTTTGAGGGAGGAGTTGGCCAGAGCTGATTGGAAAAGAATACCTGGCAGGGATGACAGCAGAGCACCAAAGGCTGGAATTTCTGAAAGCAATTCCAAAGGCACTGGTTATATACATCCCAAAGAGGAAGAAAATTCCAAAGGAAAGATGACACAACCATAGCTAACAAGAGAAGTCAAAGCCAACATAAAAGCAAAAGAATGGGCATATAATAGAGCAAAAAATAGTGGGAAGTTAGAGGATTGGGAAGCTTTTGAAAGCTAACAGGAGGCAACTTGAAAAGTCATTAAGAGGGTAGAGATGGAATACAGATGTAAGCTAGCCAGTAACATTAAGATGATACCAAAAGTTTCTTCAAATACATAAAGTGCAAAATAGAGGTGAGAATGGATATTGGACTACTGGACAACGATGCTGGAGAGGTAGTAATGAGTTACAAGGAGATGGCAGATGAACTGAATAATTCTTTTGCATCTGTCTTCACTGTTGAAGACTCTAGCAGTATGGTGGAAGTTCCAGGCATCAGAGGTCATGAAGTGTGTGAAGTTACCATTACTAGAGAGAAGGTTCATGGGAACATAAAGGTCTGAAAGTGGATAAGTCATCTGGACCAGATGGTGTTCACCCCAGATTTCTGAAAGAGGTGGCTGAAGAGACTATGAAGGGATTAGAAAAATTAATCGTATTGCTATGTCTGAGATGAAGAAAGAGCAAATAAATTTTACCACAGCAAAACTAGAACATGCTGGACATAGTCAGCATATCAGGCCATATCAATAGGATGAGAAATAGAGTCAATATTTCAGGTGTGTGACCTTTTGTAGAATTATCTGTGATGTTAACTTTGTTTTGTTTCAGATTACCAGCATCTGTGGCTTCATTTTTGACTTTCAGTAGAATTCATTGGTAGTGATTATATTGTTCAAGATTTTGAGAAAATGAACTGTTCTATGGCAGCTGAAAGCAGAATGTGGGTAATGGAGTATTTGCTCCATGAAGTTAACATGAAATAATTCAATGTCACAGGGAATGCATCAAAACTATTTTATCTTAAATCAAAACCAGTTATCTTTGTCCAGGTCAGTAAAAGAAGTGCACCTATTAAACATACTGTGCCTTTTTAGCAAATTTTGAAAATAAAACTACTCTTCAAATCCAAAATGAGGTGGTTGAATACTTCTTAAACCTGCATCTTGATCTTCTGTTTTATAGACATTTAAAAGATTAATGGGCAGGCAGCATAAGAGAACAACACACACAAAATGCTGGAGGAACTCAGCATGTCAGACAGCATCTGTGACGGGGAATAAATAGTCAACGTTTCAGCTGAGACCCTTCATCAGGACTGCAAAGGGGGGGGGGGGGTGGTGGTGCTAAAGCCAGAATAAGAAGGTAGGGAGAGGGGATGGAGTACAAGCTAGAGGGTGATGGGTGAGACCAGATGAGGGGGAAGTTAAGTTTATGAGGGATGGGGCATGAAGTGAGAAACTGGGAGGTGATAGGTTGAAGTGGTAAAGGGCTGAAGAAAAAGGAATCTGATTGGAGAGAACAGAGGACCATGGGGAAAAAAAGGAAGGAGGAGTGGCACCAGAGGAGATGATGGGCAGGTGAGGAGAGGAGAGCCGGAATGGGGAATAAAAGACCAGAAAAGCAAGAGGGTGAAGAATTTACTAGAAGTTTGAGAAATTGATGTTCATGCCATCGGATTGGAGGCTACACAGACGGAATATAAGGTGTTGCTCCCCCGTTAGGATGGCATCATTCTTATATGAAGATATTGCTATAATTTTCCCTCTTAAGACAGCCTTCAGAGTATCCCATAAAATGGAAGGTGAAACCTCTCCATTATCAGTAAATTCTAAGTAGAAACCAATTACTTCTTTAATTTGTTCCTTAAAATACGGATCATTGAGTAGACTTGAATTTAGTTTCCAAATAGTAGAGGTGTTGCTTCTCCAGTCTGAGAGTGGTCTCATCGTGGCAGTAGGAGATGCCATGGACTGACATGCCAGAATGGGAATAAGATATTCTTTATTCATTTTACCACTTATCTACAGTAATTTACAGTTGACTAACCAGCAATTCTTCAACATTCCTTTGACTCTATGATCCATAACAGATCAATCAGGCAATTAGGAGTCTGTCATCTCAAAGTAGCCAACATGTTTGTTTATGGATTTAACAATGCAGCAATGCTTGTGTGGATCAGTAGTTCAGGGTTTGATTCCATTTCTCCATTCTGTGCTGAATTTATGTAATGCCACCCTTGGTTTTGTTTCTACGTTGTCGATGGAGAAGCCACTTGGAAAGCCTAGTTAGGTGAAATGCTGAAAGGCTTCTTCTGCTATTTAGAGGGGTCTGACTCATTTTCAAACAGACAAGTTTTGCAATGTTGTGATGTGCATCTTATCCTCCCTCACTCTTCTAGTTGACTTGGTAGAGGTGTACAAGATGGTAAGAGGTGTAGAGTGAGTGGATAGCCAGAGACCTTTTCCCCCAAGGCAGGAGTGGCCACTACAAGGAGGTCATAATTATAAGGTGATTGGAGGAAAGTATAAGGGGGATGTCGGGTTTTATTACACTGAGAGTGGCGGGTGAGTGGAATGCCTTGGTAGAGGTGTTGATAGAGGCAGATACATTAGGGACATTTAAGAAACTCCTAGGTAGGCATTTGGAATGTAGAAAAAAGAGCTATGTGGGAGGGAAGGGCTAGATTGATCTTGGAGTAGATTAAAATGTCGGAACAACACCAAGGCTATCTGCTTCGTAGTTCTGTGCTGTACTTACCCCAACACTGAAGTGATTCCACAACCTATGGACTCACTTTCAAGGACTTTACAAGTCATGTTCTCGATGTTAATTATTTTGTTCATTTTTCTTTTTTATATTCCTACAAATTGTTCTCTTTTGCACATTGGTTGTTGTCTGTCTTTCTTGTGTGCAGTTTTTCATTGACTCTATTGTGCTTCATTGTATTTACTATGAATGCCCACAAGAAAATGAATCTCAGGTTAGTTTATGGTGACATATATGTAGTTCGATAATAAATTTACTTTGAACTTTGTTCTATGTTCCTGTGTTAGGGTGCTCTACAAAAGCAGGGTAATTCATTTGTATTAGGTTACATTTCGTAGGATACTATTGCAGATTCATGCTTGTGAATAGAAGCTTAAGAAACAGTAGAGAAGAGCAGCATCTGCACAGATTTCGGCACAGTATTCCAACATAAGTTACCATTGTGCAGAAGGAGACCATCGTGGCTAATCAGGTGTTTCAAGGAGCCATTTATTTTGACACATTTTGAATCAGTCACATACCAGCCAGTGCAGAAACAATGAATTCTTTCTTCTCTCTTCCCCAGGGTTATCCAGGGAACCCAGGTGATCCAGGCATTGCCGGACCGAGCGGACCACCAGGCCGACGTGTAAGTTGGGACACGTGAGACTGCAAGTGCTGTAAACTGGAGCAAGCAAACAAACCGCTGGAGGAACTCCACAGTTTAACCAGCAGAGGAGGCAGAGGGATAGTCAACGGTTTGGGTCAGAACCTTGCTCCGATCCTTAGGTGGAGTCTTAACCTGAAACGCCACCTATCCCTCAGCCTCCAGCGATACTGCCCAACCCACTGAGATGCTTCAGCAGTTTGGGTGTTGCTTGTTACAATTAAGATGAACAACATTAAACTATTTTTTTTAATGTATAAGATGTAGGAACTCTGCCAAAGTCAGCATTTGCTACCTTTCCTTGATTTCCAATGAAAAGATGGTGGGTGACCAGTCCTCGTAGTTAGTCAAGGATTTTGACAACAGGCATTGATCATCTGACTCCTGACCAGCAGGCAGAAACCACGTCAGTATCATAGAAACAGAATGGTAGAATGCTTTGAATAAGCTGGTTCAGGTATCACTGTGCATGGAGAATAGGGGATCGGGGATCAAAGATCAGCTTTATTTGCCGCGTACACTTAGGTGGATTAGGAAATTGCTGTGCTGCGTTGGCAGGACATGCAACAAAAACAGACAACATTCAACAATTCTACAGAATAGGTAATTATATAAAAATAAAGTTAGAAGTACAAATATGCAATGAAATGTGCATAAATACACAAATGCCAGCATGAGTTTACAATGTGAACTGCATTACAGAAGGTGGTTGAAAGTGTTTACAATGAGTGATGGGAGTAATAAACATGATGCAAATTTATCAAAAAGTATTGTTAAAGATAGCTGACATTGAAATGTAATGCAAAATAACCTTAAAGATAAAACTCGTATGTAACATTTGCAAGTTGATATGGTGGTTAAGAAAGCATATAGTGTGTTGGCTTTCATTAGTAGAGACATTAAGTTCTAGGGCCATGAGGTAATGTTGCAGTTCTATAAAACCCTGGTTAGACCACACTTGGAATATTGTGTTCAGTTCTGGTAGTCTCATTATAGGAAAG
This sequence comes from Hemitrygon akajei, assembly GCF_048418815.1. Classification (NCBI taxonomy): domain Eukaryota; kingdom Metazoa; phylum Chordata; class Chondrichthyes; order Myliobatiformes; family Dasyatidae; genus Hemitrygon; species Hemitrygon akajei. The sequence goes on along the minus strand of NC_133126.1, from coordinate 177,207,868 downwards.
ATGTGGAAGCTTTAGGGATGGGGCAGAGGAGATTTATCAGGATGTTGCCTGGATTGGCGGGCATGTCTTATGAGGATGGGCTGAGCGAGCATGAGGTTTTCTCTTTGGAGCAAGGGAGTATAGAGGTATACAAGATGATAAGAGACATAGATCGCGTGGACAGCCTGATGCACCATCAATAACTCTGAGACGTGAGGCGAGATATCAGCTTTTATTGACTGGAAGAAAGAACAAGCAGCAACTGACCACCATGCTACATCCTGGAGACTGAGGGCAGGGCTAAAGCCCCAATCGCCTTTATACCGGGGTCTGTGGGAGGAGCCACGGTCAGTGGGAGGAGCCACAGGAGCAGTCAGCGGGGGGGGGGGGGCGTGTCCATACAGGTATATGTAGTTCACCACATTCACCCCCCCTTTGTTTTAAAAGAGAGTCCCCATGGGGCGAAGTTTCTTACAAGTATATTTACAGGTTAAGTCTATCAGGTGGTCGAATCTGTCGCTGCGATCTATATAGCACTGGCTGTGATTGCACAGGTGCTGGTGGTGGTTGTACCGGAGACGGTGGTTGTGCTGGTTCCGGCCTGACTGGAGGTGTCAGCACACTAGGCGTCAGTGATCCCTCATGCGTGTGCGAGGCGCCTGGTATATGCGCGTGCGAGACGCCCGGTATAGGAGTGTCGTGAGGTGTCTGTGTAGGGCTCGGTGTGTGCGGTGTCACCTCGGGTACAGGGTTCATAGTCACTGTGGAGTGTTCGGGGTAGGGGTCTGCTGCTCCTGCGGGCACCAGGTCGCAGACGGAGACCGTGTAAGCATACTGGGGGTTCGCATGTAGAAGGTGAACCCTCTCGACCAGCGGGGAGTATTTATTGCTCCTCACATGTTTCCAGAGCAGCACTGGCCCTGGGAATGTCAGCCAAGCTGGTAGGGTGGTCCCAGTGGCAGACTTCCTGGGAAAAGAGAATAGGCGCTCGTGAGGGGTGGCATTGGTGGACGTACATAACAGGGAGCGGATAGAGTGGAGTGCCTCGGGGAGGACCTCCTGCCATTGAGAGACCGGCAACCCTTTTGACTTAAGGGCCAGAAGTGTGGCCTTCCACACTGTGGCATTCTCCCTCTCCACCTGTCCATTTCCCTGGGGATTAGAGCTCGTGGTCCTACTAGTAGCAATACCCCTAGCCAGCAGGTACTGGCGCAGCTCATCACTCATAAAGGAGGACCCTCTATCACTGTGGATATAGCAGGGATATCCGAACAGAGTGAAGAGCTGGCACAGGGCTTTTATGACAGACGTGGCAGTGGTGTCGGGGCAGGGGATGGCAAAGGGCAACCGCGAGTACCCGTCGATAATGTTGAGAAAGTAGACACTGTGGTCGGTGGAGGGAAGGAGGCCCTTAAAGTCAACACTCAGTCACTCAAAGGGGCGGGTGGCCTTGATAAGTTGCGCCTTTTCAGGATGGTAGAAGTGCGGTTTGCACTCAGCGCAGACTTGGCAGTCCCTGGTCATCGTCCTGATGTCCTCAAGGGAGTACGGCAGGTTCCGGGCTTTCACGAAATGGTAAAATCGGGTGACCCCCGGGTGGCAAAGATGTGCATGGAGGGTGTATAGCTGGTTGAGCTGTGCGCTGGCACACGCTCCCCGGGATAGGGCATCAGGGGGCTCATTGAGCCTTCCAGGCCAGTACAGGATGTCATAGTTGTAGGTGGAGAGTTCTATTCTCCACCGCAAAATTTTATCATTTTTGATTTTGCTCCGCTGTTGGTTGCTGAACATGAACGCAACTGAGCGCTGGTCGGTCAGCGAGGTGAACCTTTTGCCGGCGAGATAGTGCCTCCAGTGCCTAATAGCTTTCACTATGGCCTGGGCTTCTTTCTCCACCGCGGAGTGCCGAATTTCAGGGCCTTGAAGGGTATGAGAAAAGAATGCTACTGGCCTGCCTGCCTGATTGAGGGTAGCAGCCAGCGCGAAATCGGAGGCGTCACTCTCTACTTGGAAAGGAATGGTCTTGTCCAATGCATGCATTGCTGCTTTGGCAATGTCCCCTTTAATGCAGCTGAAGGCCGCGCGGGCCTCGGCTGAGAGGGGAATTGTGGTAGACTTGACCAGGGGGGTGGGCCATGTCTGCGTAATGGGGGACCCATTGGGCATAATAGGAAAAGAAGCCCAGGCACCGTCTGAGGGCTTTGAGGGTGGTGGGAAGAGGGAGTTCTAACAGGGGGCACATACGGTCGGGATCAGGGCCAATGACCCCGTTCTCCACGACATACCCAAGGATAGCGAGTTGGGTGGTTCCGAACACACACTTGTCCCTGTTATAAGTAAGGTTCAGGGCTTTGGCCACTTGGAAAAATTGTTGGAGGTTGGCGTTGTGATCCCACCAGTCGTGACCACAGATGATGATATTATCCAGATAGGGAAATGTGGCCTTCAGTTGGCACTGGTCCACCATCTGGTCCATTTCCCTCTGGAAGACAGAGACACCATTTGTGACACCGAAGGGGACGCGCAGGAAGTGATAGAGCCTGCCGCCCGCCTCGAAGGCGGTGTAGGGGCGGTCCTCTGGGCGGATGGGGAGCTGGTGATAAGCAGATTTCAGATCTGTTGTCGAGTACACCTTGTACTGAACTATCTGGTTGACCATATCCGCGATGCGGGGTAGGGGGTACGCGTCAAGCTGCGTGAACCTATTGATGGTCTGGCTATAGTCCACGACCATCCTATTTTTCTGCCCAGTCCGAACAACAACCACCTGGGCCCTCCAAGGACTTGTGCTTGGCTCAATGATCCCCTCCCTGAGCAGCCGCTGCTCCTCTGACTGAATGAAGGCCCTGTCCCCCGCGCTGTACCTCCTGCTTTTAGTCGCCACTGGTTTACAGTCGGGGGTCATGTTGGCGAACAGCGGTGGGGAAGGGATCTTGAGGGTGGAGAGGCTGCAAGTGGTGTCAGTAGCACAGCTGTCGGCATGGTGCTGGGTGGGATGTGTGGGACGGTGTGTGTGTGTGGTCAGTAGTGGGGTATATGACGAAGTCCCACAAAACTGAGGATTCCTGACAGTGAGTGGTGGGAGGGGCCCGTCATATGCCATAGTCACACTTTCGAGGTGGTTCTGGAAGTCCAGCCCCAATAGCACAGGCACGCACAGTTGAGGCATGACCAGTAGTGCAAAGTTCTGATATTCTGTGCCCTGCACCACCAATGTCGCTACACAACCCACCCGGATGTCTGTGGAATACAACCCAGAAGCCATGGTGACCTTCTGGCTTACCGGCCGTGTCACGAGTCCGCAGCGTTGCACCGTGTCCGGGTCAATAAAACTCTCAGTGCTGCCCGTGTCAAACAGGCAGCTAGCCCTGTGCCCCTCCACCAGGATGTCCATCGTTGACCTTGCAAGCTGGTGTGGGGCGCTTTGGTCGAGGGTTACGGAGGCCAGAGTTGAACTGCCGTCTTGGTGCCCGGTAAGCACCGGTGGGTCGGGGGAAGGGCGTGTTGGCGCCGACAAAGATGGCCGCCCCCATCCGGGCAGGCAAGATGGCGGCCCCCATGCCTCGCACGCAGCGCTGCCCTACCCCGCTCGTGGTTCAGACTTGCAGACCTTGGCGAAATGGCCCTTCTTCCCGCAGCTGGAGCAGGTCGCTTCTCGGGCCGGGCAGCGTTTTTGGGGGTGCTTTTCGAGTCCGCAGAAGTAACACTGCGTGAGCTTGCGACTGGCAGCAGCTGTAGTCGGGTTCGAGGAGTTCGTGGAATCGCGACTGGCAGCGGCGTTGGCAAATTCACTCGTGGGAACCGCCGACGGCGGCGGGGTCTGAGGTGTCCACGGAACCGGTGGGGTATTGCGTGGCTGGACAGCATCAGCATTGTGCAGAGCAGCTTCCAGCGTGTCGGCCGTCTCGATCGCCGAGCGTAAGGTAAGATCGGCATTTTCCAGCAGCCGCTGGCGCATGTACACTGACCTGGTCCCCGTAACGAAGGCGTCTCGTACGAGGAGCTCCGAATGCTGCTCTGCCGTCAGAGCTTTGCAGTCGCAAATTCGCACGAGTGTCTTTAGGGCTCGGAGAAACACGGCGCTCGACTCTCCAGCCCACTGTCGCCGCGTCGCTAAGCGATGTCTTGCGTAGACGGTGTTCACCGGCCGCAGGTACTGTCTTTTAAGGGTGTCCAGTGCCCCTTGGTAGGTCGGTAGGTCCCTGATAAGGGAGAATACTTTCGGACTTACTCTAGATAATAATACTTTGTACTTCGTGGCAGGTTCAGTCACTGGAATCTGTTCCAAGTACGATTGGAAGCATGCAAGCCAGAGTTCAAAGGCAAGAGCTGCTTCGGAGTCTTGCAGATCAAGGTCTAATTTTTCCGGACGTAAAATGCTGTCCATGGTTTAAACTTCCAGTCAATAAAATTGATGCACCATCAATAACATCCGAGATGTGAGGCGAGATATCAGCTTTTTTTGACTGGAAGAAAGAACAAGCAGCAATTGACCACCATGCTACATCCTGGAGACTGAGGGCAGGGCTCAGGCTCCAATCGCCTTTATACCGGGGTCTGTGGGAGGAGCCACGGTCAGTGGGAGGAGCCACAGGAGCAGTCAACAGGGGGGGCGTGTCCAGACAGGTATATGTAGTTCACCACACAGCCACAGACTTTTTCCCAGGGTGGAAGTGGCTAATATGAGTGGGGTATAATTTAAAGGTGATTGGAGGAAAGTATGAGCAGGATGTCAGAGGTAAGTTGTTTTCCACAGAGTCGTGGGTGCGTGGAACACACTACCAGGGTGAAGATAGAGGCAGAATCATTAGGATCATTTGAGAGACATAGATAGGCACACTGATGCTAGAAAATGGAGGCTATCTGGGAGGGAAGGGTTGGACTGATAGAGTAGAGTAAAAGGTTGGCACAACATTGTGGGCCGATGGGTCTTTACTGTGCCATAATGTTTTATGTTCTATTTCTTCTGATGGAAGAAAACTTGATTATTTTACAAGTCTATTTTTTTTCCAGGGACTCCCAGGTATAAAAGGATCACGAGGTGAAAAGGTATGTTTTCAACAATCCTCGAACCTAAAGAATAGTTTAATTTTAAACGTTATTTTGTTAGCATTGATACTAAATTTTGAATAATGTGCATAAAATACTTATATAATCTGGATTGAAGAAGCATAACCCTGTGAATATTGCACAAAAGCTAAATGCTGTAATGAGTCTCTCCAGATGAATGGATCAGTCATGATGAAATGGTGGAGCAGACTTGTTGGGCCGAATGGCCTAATTCTGCTCCACTATTTTATGGTCTTATTGAATGAACTCACCCACCCTGAATGTCTCAAAGTTTGAAATTTAGTTGGTGGATTTAAAATTTGGTCTCTTTTGGGCCTACAAGACTTCTACTAACTCATGTACAGACACCAATATGAAGTTTCTTTTGGAAGTTTATATTTACATTTTTATTGGCAGGGCATTATATTTCCAGGACAAAAAGGTGATAAGGTAAGTGTTTCATTCTGTAGTGACATTACTTTCACATTGGGAACATCATTGTATTTATTTCCATTCCATTTTGTGACATGGTCTTTGATTTAGTTAGTTTCAATGAGCTTTCAGGGTACACAAAATCATTGCATGAAAATGAGAAGTATATGTCAATGGATTGTTTCTAGAGCAAATTCCTGATGGAGATCACAAATAAAATTTAATCCCTATTACCTTCAGTATATTTCCTTAAATTTTGAACAGTCATTGATTCTCCATTCCATTCCTGAAGTGTAGACATTTACACTTCCCACATCACATCCCAATGACCCTCCTCAGACTGATTTGGATGCCGTGTTAAGAAAGACAGTATTGCTTCTCATCTCTGCCCATTTAGCTCATTGATATCTGAATACAATTAGTTTTTAGCATAATCAATACTCCTTTCCAAACGTAACCCTTTTTCAGATAAATATAGAACATTCCAATGTGTGTGACTTTTTTTTATTGCCGTGGGATTCTGCTTGACCATATAGGACGTTGCCCTGCATGTCAATTTTATTAACCCTTTCCTGTTGCTTCTTTTTCATCAGGGTGAACAAGGTGACCCTGGACATGTTGAACTAATCCAGCCTCCTGAGGAAATTTTCTTTAAAGGAGATCAGGTATAAGCAATGATGTGAACATATTAATACTATGATGGCCCACATGCAGCTCAAAGGCCTGACAACATATTTTCTTTTTGGCTCTTAGCTGTAAGGCTCATTCATACAAGTATTAATAGTGTAAAATATTTTCCCTATTCCATCCAAAAAAATCACAATTAGTTTGTCAAAATTCAGACAGGATTTTACGTAAGCGAAATCTACAATGATCAGGCTTATTCATCAAGTGATGGGAGAAGAGCTAGCTGGATTGCATGGCCTTGTTAGGTCTCTTTTAATGAAAATCAAATCAAAACTGTGGATGCCAGGAATCTAAAATAAAAACAGAAATGGCTAAATCAGTATTTTATACATTAAAAGAACTGATAAATTATGAATGAATTTTGCAAGGTAAAATTTATTTGCATTGTAGAGATTCTACAGGATTCATTGTATTGAATCCTTTACAGTTTGAGCGTAAACCCCATGTGATGCTTTAATATAACAGATTGTCACAGAATGAAGTTACAGCAATTTCATCAATTAACTCATTCTGGCCAACAAGAGTGAGCTACAATGGACATGGAGACTACTCGGTTGTTAAATATCTACATCCTTCTCTTCCTCTCTTGGGTAACTGCCTACCTTGTACACACTAAGAGGAACTGGAAACAAATATGATCAGTGTTTGGCAAGGAATGGAAGCATCGTTCAATTCCAGCTCGAGTTAGCTTTCAGCAACCATCCCACCCCTTCCCTCTGCCACCTGACCATCCCTTAGACAGAAGAAACAATTATCAATAAAAATCATGAATGCTCCAAAGCCTCCTCAGCTGTAAACATGGACTTTTCTCTTTCAGGGTGAGAAAGGCTTCAGAGGGCTTCTTGGGCCTACTGGATTTCCTGGACCTTCAGTGAGTACAAAACTTCCCTTTTTTTTGTACACATTAATTGGTACTGTGTCATGCTCACAGAATTCCCCATCCCCTATTACTGAGGGGAATGCTATCGTCCTAATGATAACAGCAGGTCAAAGACAGGAGCTGTTACCATTTTCCCAATGTATATAGCTGCAGCCAATAATGCAGCATTGCCCACTTTTCTGGAATAAATACTGGGGAAAGTAAACTGATTCTGTGCTACAATCATTTTCCAAAGTTACAGAAACAAAATGAGGAATAATAAAAGATTATATTCTCAATTGTATTATCCAAACTTAATTTTATTATCAGTGTATATTTCAAAATACAGACACCTGGCTTCATTGTTGTTACCTCTGCTCTCAAGCTCTCTTCTTGCTGCTGCCATCAGAGAGGAGGTACAAGAGCCTTAGGTACCACACCACTGGGTTTAGGAACAGTTATTACCCTACAATTATCAGAGTAACCAGCATCAAAAACTTCACACTCCACAATTTTGAACTGATCCCACAACCAATGTACTCACTTTCAAGGATTCTACAACTGATGTTCTCAGTATTAGTTACTTATGTGTTTTTTTCTTGTATTTGCAGTTTTCTTCTTCGGCTCATCAGTTGTTTGTCATTTGTTCTTCATTGTATTTCTTTACTGTGAATGCCTGCACGAAAATGCATGTGGGTCTAGTATCTAGTGAGATTATGTATTTTGATAATAAATTTACTTTAAACTTTGATCTACTGAACTATTAATAAGCATATTTTAAAGTTTAGTTAAATGGTCACTGAACAAGTAAAGTTTAACTTACTTTTGCTCTTTATTTTCTATCTAGTCTGTTCCTGAAGCAAAGGGTATGAAGGGTGACAAAGGCACCATTGGCTTACCAGGGGAATTGGTAAGAGACAGTACTTTAAAGAGATGTTTCCTTCAAGACTCTCACTGCTGAGCAAGTTCGTCTATATCTGCCCTCTAAAATATTTTACATTTTAATATTTGAGGCTAAGCACGGCTCCAGTACCATATTTAAGTTTGCCAGTGGCACCACTGTCATAGGCTGAACCAACGGTGGTGACATTTCAGCATATAAGAGGGAGACTGAAAATCTGGCTGAGTGGTGGCACAACAACAACCTTTCACTCAATGTCAACAAGACCAAGGAGATGGCTATTAACCCCTGGAGGAGGAAACTGGAAGCCCAGGAGCCAGCTCTCACTGGGGGGGATCAGAGGTGGAGAAGGTCAGGAACTTTAAATTCCTTGGTATTATAATTTCAGAGGATCTGTCCTGGGTCCAGCATGAACACGCCATAATGAAGAAAGCACGGCAATGCCTCTACTTTTTCCTCGGCGGGCAGCAGTCAACACGAGATGATGTTTGTTGGTGATGCAGTGCGAGGTCGGAAAAGAGCTCGGGTGCTTTTTGCTTTCTTTCTCAGTGGCTGACAGTGTGGTGCCAATAAAAAGAAGGAAGGTGTAAGCAGAGTAGTGTATTGTTAGTGTGGTCTGACTTGGCTCAACAGGCTTAGGTCAGAACAGATTTGAGCAAGCACAGGAGAAAGTTCTAAGTAAGTCAGTAAGATAGTTTCTAGTAAGTACTTATTTTTATGTTATAATGTAGCTAGTGCACTGATAATGGACCTGGAGGTAGTGGTATGCGGTGTTCAATGTAGGAAATTTGGGAGTCCGGTCTACCTGACAACCACATCTGCATGAAGTGTACCAAGCTGCAGCTCTGAAGAGACTGTGTGAAGGAACTGGAGCTGCAGCCCAATGATCTTCAGCTCATACGAGAGAATGAGGAGGTAATAGATAGGAAGTAGTTACGCCTAAGTGGTGGGTGGAGTTTCTGGAGAGGTCTAGAATTCAAAGGCAAGGATATAATGCTGAGTCTTTATAAGATATTGGTTAGACTGCACTTGGAGTATTGTGAGCAGTTTGGGGGCCCCTTATCTAAGAAAGGATCGGCTGGCATTGGTCTTAAAGGAGGTTCATGAGGTGATCCCAGGAATGAAAGGCTTAACATACAATATGAGTTGCAGTTGATGGCTCTGGGCCTATACTTGTTGGCATATAGAAGGAGGAGGAGAGATCTCATCAAAATATATTGAATATTGAAAAGTTGAGAATGGGGTTGAGAGGGATAATAAATTAGCCATAATAGAATGGCGGAGACTCATTTGGCCAAGTAGCCCAATTCTACTCCAATGTCCTATGGTCATATGGACTACTTTCTTAGAAGTTTGTGAAGATTGGGCATGTCATCTAAAACTTTGAGAAACTTCTATAAATGTGTAGGGGAGACTATATTGACTGGTTGCAACATGGCCTGGTATGGAACCACCAATGCTCTTTTCTGGAAAAGCCTGCAAAAGATGGCGGATACAGCCCAGTCCATCACGGGTAAAGCCCTTCTCACTACTGAGCACATCTACATGAAACGCTGTCGCAAGAAAGCTGTATCTATCATCGAGGACCCCCTCCACCCTGGCCACACTCTCTTTTCTCGCTGCTGCTATCAGGAAGAAGGTAGCCTCAGGACACACACCACCATGTTCAGGAACTATTATTACCCCTCAACTATCAGGCTCTTGAACCAGAGGGGATAACTTCACTCAGCTTCATCTGTTCACCATCAGTGAACTGTTCCCACAACCCATGGACTCACCTTCAAGGACTCTTTATCTCATGTTCTCAATATTTATTGTCTATTTGTTTATTAGTAGTATTACTATGTCTTTATTTTTTTCTTCTTTTTGTATTTGCACAGTCTTGATGTTGTATTTTGCACATTGGTTGTTGTCCGTCCTGTTGGGTGCGGTCTTCCATTCATTGATTCTATTGTGTTTCTTGTATTTACCGTGATTGCCCACAAGAAAAAGAATGTTAGGGTTGTACATGGTGACAGATATGAACATTGATGATAAATTTTCTTTAATCTTTGAACATAAACACCTTAATCAGAATACAACCTTATACAAGGGAATTTAATCCTATTGTATTCCTGATGAATTGGCTTGCACTCCCTCTCATGCTTTGCTCATGACTTATGAGGCTAATGACCTTGGTCAAATGGCAATGATTCATGATTTACTGTTGAATTGTCGATAACAAGGTATTATTAGACTGGCAATCTGTAAATAAATTCTTTCGCCAGAGTAAAATACTTCATTTTGTAATGAAGGTTCTTACTTTCAGGTGTTGAGGTTAAGGCAATATTTTTAGAATTAAAACATTACATTCAGCTTGATGATTGTTCACAAATTTTTAAAAATAAAATATAATTTACCACTGGTAAATGTCCTCTATTCTAATAGTGATCTGTTTCTTTCTAAGGGATATTCCGGGATGAATGGCTTTCAAGGTGCTCCAGGGAGAAAGGTTGAAAATAAATCTCTCTTGTATATCATTTATTATATGTTTGTGATAAAATTATAAAAGTGGTATTTTGAGGTGTAGATTCTGGTTTCTCTAAAATGTTTCTGAGGTGAATTTGGGACAAACTTGCCATACGTAGACTGATGCCTATTTCTGATGCAGAGATGGACAGAACCACAAGAAGTGTCGCTTGAATTACGTTGGTATTGATGAATGTAAATATCCCTTCTCCGTCTGTCCCCAATACTTTAACCCAGTTCTAAGGTGGTGGATTGCAAGATAAATCACAATCATTGTGGTATTCACAGAATGTTCCAAATTTGCTTTGACTGTCTTACAGGAGGTTGAACTCTTGGTTCGGACACCTTCATGTGTGCTATTTGTATTTGGGATCATTGGGTTAATTCCAGGAGACAAAATGGACCACAAGGGAAGCATAAGCTTGCAACCTGGTGGAGAATAGCAAAAAGATGGCAACATCTTGAATAAGTTGGCATTTATAGAAGGAAGGTTAGGGAGGAGAATGGTGACTTATTGTGTGCAGCTCCCAAGGGAACTGCTCCCACGGAGCAACAAATTTCACAATGTGGGTTAGTGATAATAAAACTAATTCTGACTTTGAAGCCAGCCTGAAGGAATAGTAGATAAAAGCCGGATGAACATGGTGGGACTGAGGCAATCTAAATGGGGAGTCATTTTACAATAGGCATTTTCACTAACTGAAGGAATAGAACATTGGAAATCTAACCTGGAGCCATATAAGGTGCCTGAAATACTGCCCAAAGAAAAGACGAGGTAGAAAGGTGCTTCCATTGTAAGTATCACTGCTGTGTAACTAGGTCAGCTCATTTGGATGTTCCTTCCAGAGACTGCTAATAAGTGTGATGTGTTACCTATGCCAATTTTATCATCTAGAACTCAACACAATTTAAATAGCTCATGAGCACTAGTCAGCTGTATCTGTGTAAATGGCTTTGAAATCTCCTCTTTAATCTCCATCTGCAGTTCTGTACAAAAGTCTTAGGTGCATGTATATATAGCAAGGGTGCTTAAGACATTTTGCATAGTACTGTAGTAATTTTATACATTGCACTGTACTGCTGCAAAAAAAAAATCATGGCCTATGTGAGCGATGATAAACCTGATTCTGATATGGGTCTCTGTTGTGGACTGTCAGTGGGAAAAGGGGGCAGGGAGAGGGGAATCATGGTTGGGAAAAGGGGATGGGCGAGATAAGGAGTAGGAGTAGAAAGACATTGTATAATGATCAATAAACCAATTGCTTGAAATGACATGACCTTGCCTGGTGTCTCAGGGCCTGGGTGTCCTCCTCTGCCTTCTGTTCCACACCCCTCCCACGGCACTCCCCCCCAACCATTCCCAGCATCCATTGCACCCACCAGGTTACAAACTTGATCTCAGCTGCACGTTGGCAAACAGAGTACTGTGGAAAAGTCTTAGCACCCTAGCTATATACATGTGTGCCTAGGAGTTTTGCACAGTACTGAATATAGGGCAACATCTTATTGTCTTTGGTAGAGAGTGATCCACTTATGCTGGGTAATTAGCTCCAACACCATATTTCACCAGAAAACTAAGGTGACCGAGTAGGCTTTCATTGGCTGCAACATTCTTTGCTCCAGCAATAAGGAAATAGAAACATTGCTCTAAAATAAACCTACTTATATTTTAGAGTATAAACATGGCTTACCTTCACAGTGTTTAGAGTTAGATGTCCATCAAAACGTGAAGTGAAATGTGACATTTGTGTTGACAATCAACACAATCTGAGGATGTACTGGGGTCCACCTGCAAGTCTAGTCACACATTCCAATGTCAACATATCACACCAAGAATGTTCATCAGAACAACATGCAGCCAAACATACAACAAGCAGAATGGCAAAACAAATCCCTTCCCGCACCCCACCCATACCCAGACAGGCCTCCAATCCCAATACAGATCACTCTGGACCTTTGACCTCCAGAACATGGTTAGAGACCCAGAGGTGCCTCTAACCTCTGCATTTGCTGCTCCAAGGGCTTTGACCTCTGCACTCGCTGATCATGGGCCTCCGACCTCAGGACCTAATCTTTCAATCTTTCCGTTACAGGGCGAGCGTGGACACAGTGGTAGACCTGGACCAGGTGGCAATCCAGGGATGCAGGTACCTTCCCTGAATTAAAATGAGCTTATCTGTATCAAAATAACTAATTAAACCAGATTTACTAAATAAATTTAAATCTATTCCCTGCATGAAACATTCCTGCTATTTTTTACGTAAAACATTTAATGGCAATTCCAGTGGAGATGGAAAATAGATGCTGATGAGCTGAAGGACTACAGCAGAGAATAGTCCAATTTCAGGGAACTATCCAATGCTGGCAGTTAGTGCATTTCTTTTACATCTAGCATCTTGTCTGGTCGGGTGTTTTGTTTTAGTTGTGGGAAAATGGGCTTGGGCAGTTGTAAGTTAGTACAAAGCATATATAAGATTACTCAAATGTTTTTGAAATATTACATATGTAATAGACATATAAGCAATTATTATAAGAGCAATGCAGGATAGTTGAAAAGAATATTAATTGAATCAAAAAAAACCCGCAGAGACCAGAAATCTGAGGTAATATCCTGGAACTACTCAGAAACAAAAAAAAATGCAGTAAAGGCTAATCAGATCTTGCAGCAACTATATGCAAAGAGAAAGAATCAAATTCGAACAAGGGTCACCTATCTGGAATGTTGATTGTTTCTGTCTTCACAGATGCTGCCTGACCTGTTGAGTTTTAGTGGCATTCTCTGCTTTTATTTCAGACATTCAACATCTGCAGTTTTAGTTTTGATTTTCATTAACAGAAAAAAATACACTCAGTGGGTCAAGCGGCATCCTTTGGAGATGGTGTTTTTAGGCTAGTGTTTCTTCATGAGGAGTTGAGTAAAAAAAAAATCCTGTAATTCGGTATTTCCAGCATTCTTTTGCGTCTGAATTTGCTGTGTTCTGAATCTCAGTCCTGTTATATTCACAGCTTCACTCCCCTGATTCATCTGTTAATTAAATGCTCTAAAAGCTCTATGTCATCTCAACGATAGTCTCTATCCTAAAGCAGGCTTTCCCTTTATTCTTTCTATACCCCCCCCCCACTCACTGCAACTTACTTACACCTTTGCAGTGTTGCAAAGTCAATGACCTGAAACATTAACTATCTTTCTCATTCCTCACTGCTATGCAACATTTCCCTAGTACTTTCTGCTTTTATTTCAGAGCGAAGCATTACCTCATGTTGACTTGTGGGCTGCTTAATGCTGACAGTCGGTGCCCTGAAGTTGGTATAATTTCTATCTATAGGTATAGATATAAAGCCTGGGTAATAATGAGTGGATTGGGTAATCAAGGGACTATGGGTTAATCTTAGGAGCCTCTTGGGATGAAGTGATCATAATAACAATAGAAAATGGAATTCACCCTGCAAAGGAATGGTGAGAGGGAGAAGCTAAAATTGAAAGATCTGTATTACAGGTGAGTAAAAGTCATGAGAAAGGAGCTGCCCAAAGTTGATTGGAAGGGTACACTAGCCAGGATAATAGTAGATCAATGATGACAGGATTCTCTACGAGCAATGTAGAAGACACAGTAAAGATACATCCCAAAGAAGAAGCATGCTGAAAGGAGGATGAGGAAATGGTGGCTGACAAGGGAGGTCAAAGATAGTATAAAAGCATAAGAAGGGGCATAAAATATAACAAAAAATAGTGAGAAGCTAGAGCACTGGGGAGCTTTTAAAAACCAACAAAAGGGAACCAAATAAACAATAAGGGGAGAAAGGCTGAACTATGAAGGCAAGCCAGCAAATAATATAAAAGAAGATAGCAAAGGTTTTTTCCAGTTATATGGATAATAAAAGAGAGGCAAGGGTGGGCACAGGACCAGTAGAAAATGACACTGAAAGAGTACCAAAGAGATAGTGTATCAGTCTTCAATGTGGAAAACACCATCAACGTGTCAGAGGAATGAGAAGAGTTAGGGGGCAGAAGTGAGTGTAGCCATTATTTCTTAGGAGAAGGTGCCTAGAAAGTTGAAAGGTCTGAAAACAGATAAGTCATCTGGACTAGATTGTTGTGATCTTGCAAGAATCACTGGATTTGGGAATGGTTCTGGAGGACTGGATAATTACTTATGTCCCTTCACTCTTTAAGAAGGGAGGGAGGCAAAAGACGTGAAATTATACACCAGTTAAGCTGACTTTGGTTGTTGGCAAGATGTTAGTGTTCATTATTAAGGATAAGATTTCAGTGTATCTGAAGGTACATAATAAAATAGGCAAAGTCAGCATAGTTTCCTTAAGGAAAACCATGCCTGACAAATCTGTTGGAATTCTTTGAGGAAATAACAAGCTGGATAGGCAAAGGAGGCTCAATAAATGTTGTTCACTTAGATCTTCAGAAGACCCATAGTATTACAGGATATTGGCAAGGACAGAAGATTTTCTGGCTAGCAGAATGCAAAGAGTGGGAGTAAAGGGTAGTTTTCCTGGTTGGCTGTCAGTGACAAGTGGTGTTCCACAAGGGTCATTGTTGGGTTGACTACTTTTCATGTTATATATTAATGATTTGGAAGATGATATTGATGGCTTTGTATTCAAGTTTGTGGATGATAATGGAGGGTCAGGTAGGGTTGAGGAAGCAGTGAGTCAGTAGAAAGACTTGGTTAAGGGAATTGGAAAAGAAATGGCAGATGGAATATAATATAGGGAAATGTATAGTCATGCACTTTGGTAGAAGGAATAACGGCATAGACTATTTTCTAGATAAGGAGGTAATTCAGAATTTGGAAGTGTAGAGGGATTTGGGAGTCCAGCTACAGGGTACCCTAGAAGTTAACTTGCAGGTTGAGTTGGTAGTAAGGTAGGCAAATACATTGTTGGCATTCATTTTTCAGAAGACTAGAATACAAGTCTTCAGATGGTCTGATTTGGAGGGAGAAGAGCTTTGAGGATTTATGGAGCAGTCTTCCTCCTACCTTCTCCCAAAAACCATCCATAGTAATCAGGAGCCCTCAGCATTCCTAGGGCCTTAGGAACCCTCCTGCCACGGCTTAAATCTGTCAAGTTAGTCAAAGCAAAGGCTGACGGTTCCATATTTAAGTTGCCAACCTAAATTCTAGAAGTCATCTTGCTGCTGAGAGCCCGGTCAAGTGCACATTAGTGGTGAGTTAGGATTGTGTGTCATTTTTAAACAATCTGAACATTTGAATTGACTCCAAACATAAAACCAAAACCTGAACACTGATGCTTGCAAGAGTTGTGATAGTCTTTTAACTACTTAAGTTTTATTTCAATAAATGTAATGAGATAAAATATCATTCCTTTAAAGTGATTGATGACATAATTTTGTAAAAAAAATCATCTTTTTCTAATCCACCTAATGGCAGAATTGCAATTAATTAAAGAAATGGATGTCCATGAATTGTCATGCCATATAAATCCATCTGTTTGGTTCTTCTAGGGTGACATGGGTGACCCAGGACCCCGCGGGCCACCAGCCTCCTTAACACCTTGTGAATGTCAGAAAGGTCTGATCCACAAATTAACAATTCTAACTATCTAAGTCAGATCTTTGTTAAGTAATAGTTTTATGTTTAAAGTTGTACTATGACTATTCATCTCAGTCAAACCACTGACGGCTATGTTGACAAGATTCAAATTTATTTGTCATGTGTATATCGAAACTCAGTGAAATGTGATGTGTGTGTTAACAGCCAACACACCTAAGGGTGTGCTGGGGGCAGCCCACAAGATTCACCCATACCTTCTGGCGTCAACCGAGCATGCTCACAATGTTCAGCAGAACAACACCGAACACAACGAGCAACAAACAAAACAAAGCCAATTCCTCCCTCCCACTCATGCACAGACACAGTCCCCAGACCCCAGGTTAAATGTAAACTCTATTTGACTGATCAGCTTTGGACTGCAATGATGAAAAGTAATTGGACTAGAAATGCCAATATATGGTGCAACATTTTGTGTTATGAAATTATGTAAAAGAAAATATTTTAGCACTTGAAATATGTTTTCTTTTATATAATTTCATGAACACTTCCATGAATTAGTTTTAGATTCTTCATAAAAGCAATATGCTTATCAGGGTAAACTCTGGGCTGGCACTGTGCCACCAAGAGTTATGTTGTGTAACTTCAAAACATAAAACTAATTGAAAAAAAAAGGGAGTCCGAGAGCTGCATGTAAACTTGGTTTTTATATTAAGTGAGGCCCACACATGTGACACAGTGGTGTAATGACATATGCCATTCATGTACTTATATATGTAACCCATAATGAATTATATAAACAACAAAGAATGCTGTGAACAACGTATTCACAATATTACTGAAATATTACATACACAACATTCCTCCCTGCTTAGCTATATACTTCAACTCAATACCTGATTAATTATTCTCTAATCATATATATAAATATATATACATACACACACAATACAACTACTGGATAGATATACACAGCATAGTAAATTTTAAATTGACCAATTCCATTTTAATTAGTTTTCCATTAATTTCTGGTGTAAGCCACAGTGTTTGTCTCTTGTTAGTTTTCACATTGTAAATCGCAAGGCTAGGAAGTCCTGTATCACTCTGCCATTGTCAGACTTTTCATCAACAGCATGCAGATTAGTGCTCTTTTTGAAATTGCAACTTGAATTTTTAATCTCTTTCCCTTCCCTGCGCAGTCTGTTTTTGTCTGTCCGACAGGCTCTTTGTAAGTGTCCTACTTTTTTGTATTTTCTGCAACTTTTGCCTTTAAGTCTGCTTTGGTTTGGTGTACCATTGCTACAATGGTAATGCTATTTATTCAGCCAGGCAAGTTTCTGTTTAGATGTTGCATTTTTGTTCACACTCTCTTTCATTCCTGATTTCAACTCAATTGCATCTCTGACTGCGGTTCTCATTGACAGAGCAATTTTAATTGCTGTTTTAAATGGGAGCTGTGCTTCAGTTAGGACCCTTTTTAAGAAAAGACTCCTAACTTTCTTGTAAAATTCCACAAAGTAAATGATCTCTCAAAGCATTATTGAACTGTACAGTATTCAGACAATCTCTTCAATTCAGTCACAGTAATTGTAATGGTCTCCCCTTCCTTTGATATCACTTATGAAACCTAAAGCATTCTGCAATCAACAATGGTTTTGGTTCTAAATACTCCTGCATGATTTTACGATATCGGCAATGCTTATTTCGGCTGGTTTGGTTGGAGCAATAAACCTTCTAAGCATTATATACTCTTCTACCTAATGCACTCAGCTAAATTACCACTCATTTCTCATTGGCTGTTCCATTTGCTTTAAAATACTGCTCCATTTGTTCAGTGTATATCAACCAGTTATCTTTTTGAGCAATCGAATGTGTCAATCTTTCCAATGTGGCCAGCCATTTCTGCTTTAATTATTTATAATTATTATCACCCAGTACTCACTGTTTATGAACCTGTGAATTCCATCTCTTTTCTGCCTTTTTTTTTAACTTGACCATGTCTGTTCCTTCCCAAAGAGGCACATCTACGTCTTTCTTTTACTCTAATATATCGCTGTGCTTCAACAGGTCATTTCAGGTTTGGTTAAAACTTCCTCATTGCCACTGTTATATTTTAAAACTCCAAAACATAAACTATTTGAAAAAAAAACAAGGGATCCCAAGAGATGAGTGTAGACTTTATTTTCACTTTAATTGAAGTACAGCCATATGACACAATGGTGTAGTAAGGTATACCATTCTGGTATTTTCTACATATAACCTGTAGTGAACTGTATAATTGAATTGAATTGAATTGACTTTATTACTTACACCTTACATATACACAAGGAGTAAAAATCTTTATGTTACATCTGTCTAAATGTGCAAGGTGCAATTATAATAATTTATAATAAATCATATGTATAGCAGGACAGTCACTATAACATAGAAATACAGTTCTGTCAGCATGAATTAATCAGTCTGATGGCCTGGTGGAAGAAGCTGTCCCAGAGCCTGTCGGTCCTGGCTTTTATGCCGCAGTACGGTTTCCTGGATGGTAGCAGCTGGAACAGTTTGTGGTTGGGGTGACTCAGGTGCCCAATGATCCTTCGGGCCCTTTTAACACACCTGTCTTTGTAAATGTCCTGAGTAGTGGGAAGTTCACACCTACATAAGCGCTGGACTGTCCGTACCACTCTCTGCTGAGTCCTGCGATTGAAGGAAGTACAGTTCCTATACCAGGCAGTGATGCAGCCAGTCAGGATGCTCGCAATTGTGCCCCTGTAGAAAATTCTTAGGATTTGGGGGTCCATACCAAACTTCTTAAACCGTTTGAGGTGAAAGAGGTGCTGTTGTGCTTTTTTCATCACATAGCCGGTATATACAGACCACGTGAGATCCTTGGTGATGCTTATGCTGAGAAATTTAAAGCTGTTCCCTCTCTCAACCCCAGATCCATTGATGTCAATCGGGGTTAGCCTGTCTCCATTCCTCCTGTAGTCCATAACCAGCTCCTTTGTTTTAGTGACGTTGAGGGAGAGGTTGTTTTCTTGACACCACTGTGTCAGGGTGATGTCTTCTCTGTAGGCTGCCTCATTATTATTTGAGATTAGGCCAATCAGTGTAGTATTGTCAGCAAATTTAATTAGCAGATTGGAGCTGTGGGTGGCAACACACTCATGGGTATATGGAGAGTAAAGGATGGGGCTTAATACACGGCCCCGTAGTGACAATGAATGGTTACATAATTTGAACAACATAACAACATAATTTGAACGTTACCCAAATATTTTGAAATAATAAATATACAACACCAAGCAGCGAGCAGTTTTCATATAAGACAGACAAAATGTTGGAGGGACTCAGTCTGCATCGATGGAAATGAATGAGCAGTTGATGTTTTGGGTCAAAATCCTTCATCAGGACTGGATAGGAAGGGGAAAAATGCCAGAAGAAAGAGGTGGTGAGGGGTAGAAGGTGAAGGAGGACAAGCTAGAAGGTGATAGGTGAAGCCAGGTGGGTTGGAAAGGCAAAGGGTTGGAGAAGAAGGAATCTGATAGGAGAGAAAAGTACACCATGGGAGAAAGGGAAGAAGGAAGGACACCAGGGAAGGTGACAGGCACTGAGGAGGAGAGTGGGAAGTAGAAGGAGAGGGAAAAAATTCCTAAAGTAGAAATAGATGTTATCAAGGTTCAATACCATCAGGTTAGAGGCTACTTGGAATCGGTATTACAGTGGAGTAAAGGGAATTATAGAGGGACGAGAGAGGAGTTGGCCAGAATTGATCAGAAAAGAACACTGGCAGGGATGACTTAGACAGATTAGGAGAAAGGGGAAAAGGAACGGCAAATGGAATACAGTGTCGGGGAGTGTATGGGAAGTGTACAAGAAATGAAAGGGTTGACTATTTTCTAAAAGGAGAGGAAATAGAAAAAAACTGAGATGCAAAGGGACTTGGGAGTCCTTTTGCAGGATTCCCTAAAGGTTAATTTGCAGTTTAAGTCTGTGGTGAGGAAGACATATTCAATGTTAGCATTCATTTCAAGAGGCCTAGAGTATAAAAGCAAAGATGCAATGTTGAAATTTTATAAAGCACTGGTGAGGCCTCACTTTGAGTATTGTGAGCAGTTTTGGGCCCCGATCTTAGAAAGGATGTGCTGAAACTGGAGAGGGTTTAAAGGAGATTTTTTCAAAATTGATTCTGGGATTGAATGGCTTGTCACATGAGGAGTGTTTGATGGCTCTGGGCCTGTAATCACTGGAATTCAGAAGAATAAAGGGTGACCTCATTGAAAACTATCAAATGGTGAAAGGCTTTGATAGAGTGGAAGTGGAGAGGATGTCTCCTGTTGTGAGAGAGTCTAAGACCAGAAGATATAGCCTCATAATAGAGGGCCGTGCTTCTTGAACAGAAATGAGGAGGAATTTCATAGCCAGAGAGTGGTGAATCTGTGGAATTTTTTGCCGCAGGCGGCTGTGGAATCAACGTCCAAGCCTTCCCTGATAATCAACACGTACAAACAAGATGGAGGAACTCAGCAGGTCGGGCAGCATCCATTGAAATGAGTTCCTCCAGCTTGATTGTACGTGTTGATTTAACCACAGCATCTTTGTGTATACTTTGTGTGTACTTCCCTGATAGTGCTCCCCAGCACTTTCTGCGATACTGTATATTTAGAATCATAGAAAACCTGCAGCACAATACAGGCCCTTCAGCCCACAAAGTTGTGTCGAACATGTCCCTACCTTAGAAATTACTAGGCTTACCTATAGCCCTCTATTTTACTAAGCTCCATGTACCTACCTAAAAGTCTCTTAAAAGAACCTATCATTTCCACCTCCACCAGTGTTGCCGGCCGCCCATTCCACGCACTTACCACTCTCTGAGTCAAAAACTTACCCCTGATATCTCCTCTGTACCTACTCCCCAGCACTTTAAAACTTGTGTCCTCTTGTGGCAACCATTTCAGCCCTGGGAAAAAGCATCTGACTATCCACACGATCAGTGCTTCTCATCATCTTATACAGCTCTATCAGGTCACCTCTCATCCTCCTTCGCTCCCACGAGAAAAGGCCGAGTTCACTTAACCTATTCTCTTTTCAAATCTTTTTTTTATTATTATTATTATTATCATCCAAAATAACGAGTTATTCACTCAATTCACTCAACCTATTCTCATAAGGCATGCTCCCTAATTCAGGCACCATCCTTGTAAAACTCCTCTGCACCCTTTCTATGGCTTCCACATCCTTCCTATAGTGAGGCGACCAGAACTGAGCACAGTACTCCAAGTGGGGTCTGACTATATAGGGTCCTATATAGCTGCAATGTTACCTCTTAGCTCTTGAACTCAATCCCACGATTGATGATGGCCAATACACCAATTAACCACAGAGTCAACCTGCGCAGCTGCTTTGAGCGTCCTATGGACTCGGACCCCAAGATCCCGCTGATCCTCCACACTGCCAAGAGTCTTACAATTAATACTATATTCTGCCATCATATTTGACCTACCAAAATGAACCACTTCACACTTATCTGGGTTGAACTCCATCTGCCACTTCTCAGCCCAGTTTTGCATCCTATCAATGTCCCGCTGTGACCTCTGACAGCCCTCCACACTATCCACAACACCTCCAACCTTTGTGTCATCAGCAAACTTACTAACCCATTCCTCCACTTCCTCATCCAGGTCATTTATAAAAATCACGAAGAGTAAGGGTCGCAGAACAGATCCTTGAGGCACTCCACTGGTGACCGACCTCCATGCAGAATATGACCCTTCTACAACCACCCTTTGCCTTCTGTGGGCAAGCCAGTTCTGGCTCCACAAAGCAATGTCTCCTTGGATCCCATGCCTCCTTACTTTCTCAATAATCCTTGCATGGAGTACCTTACCAAATGCCTTGCTGAAATCCATATACACTACATCTACTGTTCTTCCTTCATCAATGTGTTTAGTTATATCCTCAAAAAATTCAAACAGGCTCGTAAGGCAGGACCTGCCCTTGACAAAGCCATGCTGACTATTCCTAATCATATTATACCTTTCCAAATGTTCATAAATCCTGGCTCTCAGGATCTTCTCCATCAACTTACCAACCACTGAAGTAAGGATTCACGGGCCTATAATTTCCTGGGCTATCTCTACTCCCTTTCTTGAGTAAAGGAACAACATCCGCAACCCTCCAATCTTCCAGAACCTCTCCCATCCCCATTGATGATGCAAAGATCATCGCCAGAGGCTCAGCAATCTCCTCCCTCACCTCTCACAGTAGCCTGGGGTACAGGTTAAGATGGAAGTGGATAGATTGGGATGTGCGGTTGGGAGACTGTAGGTCTGACACGGTGGTCAGCAGCACAGGAGCGCCGCAGGGAACCGTACTTTCTCCGGTCCTGTTCACCCTGTACACATCAGACTTCCAATATAACTCGGAGTCCTGCCATGTGCAGAAGTTCGCTGATGACACGGCCATAGTGGGGTGTGTCAGGAATGGACAGGAGGAGGAGTATAGGAAACTGATACAGGACTTTGTGATATGGTGCAACTCAAACTACCTGCGTCTCAATATCACCAAGACCAAGGAGATGGTGGTGGACTTTAGGAGATCTAGGCCTCATATGGAGCCAGTGATCATTAATGGAGAATGTGTGGAGCAGGTTAAGACCTACAAGTATCTGGGAGTACAGTTAGACGAGAAGCTAGACTGGACTGCCAACACAGATGCCTTGTGCAGGAAGGCACAGAGTCGACTGTACTTCCTTAGAAGGTTGGCGTCATTCAATGTCTGTAGTGAGATGCTGAAGATGTTCTATAGGTCAGTTGTGGAGAGCGCCCTCTTCTTTGTGGTGGCGTGTTGGGGAGGAAGCATTAAGAAGAGGGACGCCTCACGTCTTAATAAGCTGGTAAGGAAGGCGGGCTCTGTCGTGGGCAAAGTACTGGAGAGTTTAACATCGGTAGCTGCGCGAAGGGCGCTGAGTAGGCTACGGTCAATTATGGATAACTCTGAACATCCTCTACATAGCACCATCCAGAGACAGAGAAGCAGTTTCAGCGACAGGTTACTATCGATGCAATGCTCCTCAGACAGGATGAAGAGGTCAATACTCCCCAATGCCATTAGGCTTTACAATTCTACCGCCAGGACTTAAGAACTCTTTAAAAGCTATTATTAATGCTTTTTGAGATAGTGATTTAGATGC
This sequence comes from Hemitrygon akajei, assembly GCF_048418815.1. Taxonomy (NCBI): domain Eukaryota; kingdom Metazoa; phylum Chordata; class Chondrichthyes; order Myliobatiformes; family Dasyatidae; genus Hemitrygon; species Hemitrygon akajei. The sequence continues at coordinate 177,184,742 of NC_133126.1, read as the reverse complement.
ATATCATATTTTTTACTGAGTTAAGTATTGTATGTAATTAGTTTTGCTACAACAAGTGTATGGGACATTGGAAAAAAAGTTGAATTTCTCCATGGGGATGAATAAAGTATCTATCTATCTATCTATCTATCTATTGTTGATTAGTCAGGGCATGAGGAATATGTGGAGAAGGCAGGAGATTGGAGCTGTATAGGAGGCTGCATTGGGAGCACCGGATACAATAGACAACTCCAATAGATTTGCAGGAGAAGTGTTGCCTAACCTGGATGGACTGTTTGGGGCCTCGAATTGAGATGAGGGATGATGTGAATGGGCAGGCGTGGCATTTCTGTGAATTACAGGGATATGTGCCAGGAGGGAGATTAGTGGGGATGGACGAATGGACAAGGGAACCACAGAGGGAGCAATCCCTGTGGAAAGCAGAAAGTGGAGGAGTGGTAAAACTGTGTTGGTAGTAAGATTCCATTGAAGATGGTAGAAGCTGTTGAGAATGATGTGTTGGATATGGTGGCTCATGGGGAGGCAGGTATGGATGTGAGGAACTCTATACCTATTAACGTGGTGGGAAAATGGGGTGAGCATGGATGTCGGACAGATGGAGGAGATATGGGTGACGGCAGCAAGGGAAATCCCATTCTTTGAAGAAAGAGGACATTTCTGATGTCCTGGATAGGCAAGCTTCATCCTGGGAACAGATGCAGCAGAGATGGAGCAACTGAGTAAAAGGAATGACATTTTTACATGAGACGGTGGGAAGAGGTATAGCTGTGGGAATTGGTAGGTTTATAAAAATTGTTGGTAGACAGTTTGTGTCCAGAGATGGAGACAGTGAGATCAAAAAAGTGGGGGGAGATGTTAGAAATGTACCAAGTAAATTTAAGGGCAGTGTGGAAGCTGGGGGCAAAGTTGATTAAATTGATGAGTTCTGCGTGGGTACATGAAGCAGCAACAATAGAATTGTCAATGCATCGCAGAAAGAGCTGGGGATTGTTATCAAGGAAGGTTTGGACATGGACTCTTCCACTTGGCCAACAAAAGGGTAGACATAGCTGGAGCCCATGCAGGTACCCATGGTTACCCCTTGAGTTTTGGGAAAGTGTGAAGAGCTGAAGGAGAAATTGTTGAGGGTGAGGACCAGTTTTTCTAGATAGCAGAGGGAAAATTGTTAGGTCTTTTGTCAAGAAAAGAAGTGGAGAACTTTAAGGCCTTATTGATAGGGGATATAGATGTACAAAAACGATATTCATATAATATCACTTACATGGAATTGTACTTGAAAGATAAGGATGTCATTTGTTGAACAGAGCTTTATCTGAGAGTTAAGATCTGCTTTGCCATCATTGGGCACGAGGCATCTGGCCCATTGCCATGGCGATGGGTGCTTCTTACAGAGAGGATCTTGCTTCATTTGTCATTGATTGGGAATGTTCCCAAGAAGTTCTGACACCCCCAATCCTGCTGTTGTCCTCCTTAGGTCAGGAGGATCATCTCTCCATCTGACATCACTTACTCCATCCGATCATCTCCCGCCACTTCTGGTTGTGCCTGGCACTAGAATAGCTAAAAACCAAAGGCCTTAATTGCATTGAGCTTTGCAGTGAACAACTTCTCAGTTTTTTGAAATAGAAAATATTGAAATATGTTGGAATTCCATGTCTATGTGTAATATTTCAAAGTCTAAGATCTGTAACTTGTTGATTAAAATCTGAAATAAAGACTTGGATTTTTTCATGCCCCTTTACAAACAAAGGAGCACAGTTGTAATGTTGTCACAGTTGTGTTTTAGGAAGAATGCTAGCAGTCAGTGGCCAGGAGGCTGCACAGAACTGCAATGTGATAAATTGCTGCATTATCTGTGTGACAGAAATATTGTGATCAATTAATATTGACCAGGGCATTGGAACAACTCCATATTTTTCTTTGGAATAGTGCCCTGAAATCTTTTGCATTCACTAAGATATGTAAGTGTATGCCGTCTCAGTTTAACATGCCATCTAAAAGACAGTATCACTGATACTATGGCAGTCTGTTAGTACTGTGCTTACACAAGAGATTCTGCGGATTTTGGCAATCTTGAGCAGTATGTACAAAATTATGGAGAAACTCATCAATTCCAGTAGCATCTATGGACTGAAATAAATAGTGTACAGTTCCGATGTAATGAAGGGTCTCAGCCTGAACTGTTGATCATTTATTCTCTTCCATAGATGCTGCCTGACTTAGTGACTTCCTCCAGCATTTTGTGTGTGTTCCTGAACTTAACTAAATTTGAAGTGTATCTACAGTGCCTTTAAAAATTATTCACTCCACCCCCCCTTGGAGGTTTTCATATTTTATTGTTTTACTGCATTGAATCACAGTAGATTTACTTTGGCTTTTTTGACTCTGATCAACAGAAAAATACTCTTTCATGTCAAAGTGAAAACAGATCTCTGCAAAATTATCTAAATTAATTTACAAATATAAAACACAAAATAATTGCTCGTGTAAGTATTCACTCTCTTCAAGTCAGTATTTAGTAGATGCATCTTTGGCAGCAATTACAGCCTTGATTCTGTGTGGGTAGGTCTCTGAGTTTTGCACATCTGGACACTGCAATTTTTCCACATTCTTCTTTACAAAACTACTCAACCTCTGTCAGATTGCATGGGGATTGTGAGTGGACAGCCCTTTTCAAGTTCAGCCACAAATTCTCAATTGGATTGAGGTCTGGACTCTGGCTTGGCCACTCCAGGACATTAACTTTGTTGTTTTTAAGCCATTCCTGTGTAACTTTGGCTTTATACTTGGGGTTATTGCCTTTCTGGAAAACAAATCTTCTCCCAAGTCGCATTTCTCTTGCAGACTGCATCAGGTTTTCCTCCAAGATTTCCCTGTATTTTGCAACATTCATTTTGCCCTCTACCTTCACAAGCCTTCCAGGGCCTACTGCAGTGAAGCATCCCCACAGCATGATGCAGCCACCACCATGCTTCACGGTAGGGATGGTGTGTTTTTGATGATGTACAGAGTTTGGCTTGCGCCAAACATAGCATTTAGTCTGATAGCCAAAAAGCTCTACTTTGGTTTCGTCAGACCATAGAACCTTCTTGCAGCTGATTTTAGAGTCTCCAACATGCCTTTTGGCAAACTCTAGCTGAGATTTCATGTGAGTTTTTTTCAACAGTGGTTTTCTCTTTGCCACTCTCCCATAAAGCTGTGACTGGTGAATCACCCGGGCAACAGTTGTACGCACAGTCTCTCCCATCTCCGTTACTGAAGCCTGTAACTTCTCGAGAGTTGTCATAGGTCTCTTGTTGGCCTCCCTCACTAGTTCCCTTCTTGCAGGGTCACTTGGTTTTTGCTCTAGGGAGATTTATAGTTGTGTCATATTCTTTCCATTTCTTGATGATTGACTTAACTGTACTCCAAGGGATATTCAATGACTTCGAAGTTTTCTTGTATCCATCTCCTTACTTGTGCCTTTCAATAACCTTTTCACAGAGTTGCCTGGAGTGTTCTTTTGTCCTTATGGTGTAGTTTTTACCAAGATACTGACTCATCAGCAGTTGTACCTTCCAGATACAGATGTATTGTTCCTATAATCAATTGAAACATCTTGACTGCACAGTAATCTCCATTTCAGACAGACAGATAGACAGACAGACATGCTTTATTGATCCCGAGGGAAATTGGGTAACTAATTTAACTAATTATGTGACTTCTAAAACTAATTGGCTGCACCAGTGATGATTTGGTGTGTCATATCTTGGAGGGTGAATACTTATGCAATCAATTATTTTGTGCTTTGTATTTGTAATTAATTTAAATCATTTTTTAGAGATCCATTTTTTATCTTGACACGAAACGGTCTTTTTCTGTTGTTCAGTGTCAAAAAGCAAAATTGAAATCCACTGTGACTCAATGTTTTAAAACAATAAAACATGAAAACTTCCAAGGGAAGGGGTGAATACATTTTTATTGGCACTGTAGATATGTGTCTAAGTCTCTGGAATAGGACTTGGAACAACTTATCTGCTATTCAATGAATGATAATTTAATGTGTACTGTTTTATATAGATTCTGTTCTAAATGTTATGTATTAGTCAATGAGTTAGAAAAGTAGATCATTCTTAATCTCATTAGGTATGTGTTGCAGGGGAACCGGGCTTACCAGGTCTTCCAGGTATTAATGGAGAACCAGGGTTTGGGGGCCCTCCTGGTTTCCCAGGACTTCCAGGCATCTCATCTGGACCAGGTATTTATTCCTAGTTTTTAAACTGTATAAAGATCAATATGTACAATACAGCAAATAATTTAGAGTTATTAGCATGTTGTGGCACAGTGAATAATGGAGTCTCTCTGGTTCTGAGATCTGGCTTTGATCTGAATAGATGGGAGGAAAGATTCCTGTTTGCATTTCCTATAAGTAGGTACTATGAAATGATTCTAGGAAGCATTCAGGGCAACTTGGAGCAGGCAGGGATGCAGCACACAAGGCACAATGCAAAATCAGCTAGAGATGCCACAGAGTCATCTCAAATAACTTAAAGCTGGTGCATGACTCTCACTTGAGTAAGACCCAATGTTGCTGGTGTGGTAAAGTGAGAAAAATCGTCCCTTGTCCCTGTTTTGAAAATGGCCCAAAAGCATGCCAATTTCTCAGGAAAACACTCTGCTGCCTCAAAAGGTATCTGAAAGATCTCTGACCCATTTTTGAATCATAGAGGCATAGAAAAGTACAGCACAGAAACAGGCCATTCAGCCCATCTAGTCTGTGCTGAACCATTTAAGCTGCCTGCTCCCATGGACCTGCACTGGGACCATAGCCATCCATACCCTTACCATCCTTGTACCTATCCAAACTTCTCTTAAATGTTAAATAGCCAGGTAAAATCATAGCATTCAACAGGAGATGGACAAACATCTGAAAGGAGAGTATGTGCAGGGCATGGAGAAAGAGCGAGGTGGTGGGACAAACTGGACTGCTCTTACGTGGAGGCAGTTAGAAGTGAGATGAGCTACTTCAAAGCTATAACCATTGTGTGACTCTGCTGGGGTGGTTTATGTTTGTAAAATGACACCATTGCTTGACTGAATTCTTAGCTAATATCTTTGTTCAGATTGTCACAGTGATGTCTTATTTGCTCAGGTTTGCCAGGCCCAAGGGGGCCTCCGGGTCTTCTGGGTCCTAAAGGAATGCCAGGACAGAAAGGAAGAGACGCACATCGATCTGGTTCATCCATGGATCCTCTCATATCCGAACCGCTGATAAGTTTTCTCGGCCGCCCAGGTCGAGAAACTTCTCTAGTCTACCATTGGGCGGATGGTCTTCCAGGCCTCCCAGGGGTGGAGGGTCCCGCTGGTTTCCAAGGTCCAAAAGGCAGTACAGGTATATGAAATCATAAATATGTGGATGATTATTTGAAAAATAATGTACTTGGAGGAAAAAAAAGGGAAAGGTGTAAATAACCAAAAACAGAAAATCCTAGAATTATTCAGATCATTAAGCATCCCTACCTAAAATGTTTTCACTCTACAATCCTTGTTAGACCTGCTCAGTGCTTCTGGCAATTTTTTTTTTTGTGCTGTTAGTGTTCATTCATTTCTCCCAGAGTACACTGTAGCTGGGCTAAAAGATATCTTAAAATCCTTTATTTCTCTGCAAAGATTAATGGTCTCTAAAAAGCTTGCGAATACAAAACAAGAAGCAAGTGTCTACCTTGAACCCAGCTTTGAATCCTGACTGCAGGAGACCAGGTCAAACATGATCAAGGATGAGTTTTAATGCTTGTCACTTACCACCACCATTAAGATTAAGATTAGCTTTGTCTGTCACGTGTACATCGAAACATACAGCATGTCATTTTTGCATCAGATCAGATCAGGGAGGATCCTGCTGTGTTGCCACACTTCCAGCACAAACATAGCACGCCCACAGCTCGCTAACCCGAACCCGTACATATTTGAATAGTGGGAGGAAACCAGAGAGCTTGGAGGAATCTTGCATGGTCGCAAGGAGAATGTACACAGTCATTACAGACTGCAGCAGGAATCAAACCCTGATCTTACAGCTGGCGCTGTAATACCCTCTATGCTACTGTGTACTTCTATGTACTTCTTCAAATGCTTTGCTTGAATTCTCAAAATGAAACTGAAGCCCAGAACTGATATGTTATTTAATGGATTGCTAGCTGAAGAAATGACTACAGTAATGTGGTAGAAGTCTAAATTTGCCCTTGTGCACACTGATTACTTTTGTCTGGATGAAAGTACAGGTTTTATTTGTCGCTCACTGGGAGCACGAGGCCCACCAGGTCCAGGTGGCAGTGAAGGGATTCCAGGTCCAAGAGGAACAGTAGGTTTAAAGGGTAAGTCATAAAATCATAGAGTCATGTAACACTGCAGCATAGAAACAGACCTGTCGGCCCATCTAGTCTGTATCAAAGTATTATTTTGCCTAGTCCCATTGACCTGCACCGACCGGGTCCATAGCCCTCCATACCCCTCCCATCCATGTACCTATCCAAATTTCTCTTAAATGTTGAAATCAAACTCACATCGACCACTTCCATTGGCAGCTCATTCCACCTTCTAAGTGAAGGATTTCCCCAGTCATGTTCCCCTTAAACATTTCACCTTTCAGCTTGATCCCAAGACCTCAAGTTCTAGTCTCACCCAACCTCAGTGGAAAAACCCTACTTGCATTTACCTTGTCTATGCCCCTCATAATTTTGTGTACCTTGTGTAAAATGTTAGATACACAGTTATATTTTGTTAAGGTAACAGGAATGAAAACCTTGCATTTGAATTGGTTCAGCACAGATCCACTAGATTGCTCTGTTGAATAAGGAGATATTGAACAGGATAGGTTTAAGCTCTCACAGGACAGACTAATACAAGGGCATCTCATTGAAACATGGAAGACTTTGAGGGGATTTCACAAGGTGAGGTCAGGCAATTGCAAGTTTCAAGCATACTCTCAAAATATGGGGGTTAGCCACTCATGAATGAGATGAAGAGAAACCTCTCTTACTGGATTGTGAATCATTGCTATTCTCTACCTTCGACAGCTGCAGAGAATCATTTGATATATCGAAGTCCAGATCAATACATCTTTAGTTACAGGGATAGGGCATCCAAATGTTAACGTTAGCTTATTGAAAGATGGTTCAGGCACTAGGGCCAAAGGACTGTTGCTCTAACATTCTTCTGTTCTCATGGTTTGTTTTGGCAGGAGATCCAGGAAATTGTAGCTGCTGCCCTAATTTGATAGGACCTCCAGGAAACCCAGGTAAACCAGGCATCCCAGGGAGTTCTGGAATTCCTGGAAGAAAGGGAGTACGTGGTATCTCTGGACAGCCAGGATTTATGGGATTGCCCGGACTTGCTGTGAGCACAGTACATTGTTTGTAAATGGCCTAAGAACCTATAATTCATGAAAAAAAACTACTTGAAATGCTGTCCATTTGGAATTTTTAAATTAACTAGCAGTAGTTTGTGGTGTGTGTTGATTCACATGAACATGGTAACTTGTACACCTGTTGATTGTAATTCTATATCAGCAGTGGCATTGTAAGGAATTGGTTGACAACTGGGAAACTGGTTCAAATCTGGCTTAGAATGGAAGTCTTTTTTAAATCGTTCTTCTAAATGGTATGGAGCATGCTATCAAGACCAGTATTTAATGCTCATTTAGTAATTGCCCTCGAGAAGGTGATGGTGTGCTGCCATCATCCGTTCTGATTTAAAGAAGATAAAGATTAGCTTTATTTGTAACATGGACATTGAAGCACTGAAAGAAACAGTGGAATGTGTTGTTTGTGTCAATGACCAACATATCCAAGATGTGCTAGGGCAGCTCACAAATGTCAGTACCCTTCCAGCACAAATGTAACATATCCACAACTTGCTAACTCTAACCTTACCTGCACGGTTTTAGAATGTGGGAGGAAACCAGAGGACCAACAGGAAAACCATGTGGTCAAGGGGAGAATGTACAAACTCCTTATAGACATGATGGAAATTGAGCCTCGATCCTACATCTGCGGCTATAATGTACATGCTAACCGCTGCACTACTGTGCCACTGAATTTACTACATGTTGCAGATCAAGCATAACTGCTCTCCTGAAGTTCTTTCTTAATGTTGAAATGAATGCAGTGTGGAATGTAGAACAGGCTTTGAGCTGTCACTGGTAAACATGATATTAAGGGGGTTGGTACGCACAACTAGTTCATTACCCAGTAGCAAAATGCCTTTGTTCCGGAATTAAGAAAAAGTGAATTACCCCAAAATGAAACCAGGTTATGCTACCCGAATACCATTATTTACTCCACAGGGAGCTCCAGGATTGCCGGGGCCTACTGGTGCAAAGGGCTGGAAAGGAGACTGCTCCAAAAATGGAAGGAAAGGTAAAGCCAGCCCTGAATACAGTTACTGAAACATGCTACATAATATTGTCATGATGTGTCCTCTTCTTTGTTGAATACTTCCATGGTGTTACCTCCTAACTTATAATATGTAAGGTACTGGAAGTTAATTAACTTGTATAATTTGAAATAATAGTTAAAGATTATAACCTATGGTTAAGGACTGTTTATATTTCACTAACTTTTGGGCATATACAGAGAGAAGGGTCTAACATTTTGTTGTAATTTCATTCATTCAATTATCACATGTTCATCGAATTTATCAAATTATAGGCTGAAAGTTGTAGTGTGCATTTTTAAGAAAGGGTTGAAGGCGTTAGGTAGGGGGTAGAGATGGAAGCAGTGCCAGTTTGGTACAAGAACTTCCTCATCAGCACTGAATTCCATTGCGCTGGCGATCTGTGCTGAGGTCTGCCGATGAGAGTGAGCACATGTTGGCTGACAGGTGGGGTAGGACCGAGGGACTAGAGAAACAAAATTGGCTCAAGTGGACTCCTAGGGCAGTACAGCATGGCCCAATTAGCCCATATCATCTACAGCATCCTCCCTTCTAGTCCTAGTTGCTTGTGCTTGGCCCATCACTCTCCAAGCCCTTCTACGTATACCAATCCAAATGCTTTTGAATTTTGCCGTTATATTTGCTGTTGCGATGTCTTTTAAGTTTCTCTTAGTCTCCTTTAAATCTCTTCCCTAAAAGGTTGGCATAACATCATGAACCGAAGGGCCTGTACTGTGTTGTAATGTTCTGTGTTCTTACCTTGTATTTCTTGCCTCTCATTTTGGACTCTCCAACCCTGGAGAAAACACTATGGCCATCCGCTTTGTCCATACCTCTCATCATGTTATAAACTTCTATGTCGTCACAGGCGAGCTTCTGATGGAGATCAGACCTGAAACATTACAGTTACTCATTCCATAGATGCTGCTTAGGTGTTTTCGTCATTTTTTTTTGTTTTTTTGTTTTTATTACAGATTTTCAGCATCTGTATTTTTTTTCATTCTTAGGATATCAGATCACAATATTGGTAGGTGGGAGATGAATGGGCAGAGATTTGTGAAGTGTGTGGGCATACTTTAACCAGAGGGAGGTGAATCTGTGAAATTCATTGCCATAGATGGCTGTGGAGGCCAAGTCATTGGGTATATTTAAAGTAGAGGTTGATTGGTTCCTGATTAGTAAGGGTATCAAATGTTAGGGGAAAAGGCAGGAGAATGGGGTTGAGAGGGATAATAAATCAGGAATGGTGGAGCAAAATCGTTGGGTCGAATGGCCTAATTTTGCTCCTATGTCTTGTGGTCTTATACTCTGGGTGAGAGGACATAGTGCTGGCAGAAATATGAGTTGCCTGTGAATACCAGGAACATTATATGAAGAAGAAGCAACATGAAAGAGATGGATCACTTGGACTCCCAATGAATTGTTCATTGGGGTTCACTTGGAATGAATTGTTCATCTAAAATAATGCCAAAGCCCTCTAATTAAAGCTTAAAGACAACTTGCATGCATGAAGCAGCAATCATATTGTTGGTTAATTTTTGTCCCATGTTGCACAAATGCCCAATAGAATTTCTAAGGTCATTAGCATAGAGATTGACTTTCTTCACACATACATATTGGTCTATAAGCATCCAATCTGCTGAGGAGGACCTACAGGTATTCACAATTGAAAGCTAGAGTTGTGATGCAAAGAACTCTTGAATTAAACCTGGAAGGAGAATAAGTTAACAGGATGAGTATATGAATAGTATAACTGAAGGTTTAACTGCTGCCACTAAACAACAAATCTCAGCACATAAGCCAGTGATATTAAGTGTATTCTGGGAATATATGGTAGCAATGAAAAAAATAGTCAGCTGAGAACTGTATAAAGGAAATCACATTATTATTTATTCTTTTAACTGATGGAGCAGTAATAACTATTGCTAAAATGCACATAATTTTGGTAAACTTGCTGGACTTACAAACACAAATGTGATGAAAGAGGATGAGGGCCATTAACTCTGTACAATCTATTCTTATCATCAAGAACTTCTCACTGGTGCACTCTTATCCATAGAAAGCACCTCCACATATTTTGGAAAAGAATCAAATAGCTTTGTGTTCAGTGGAAGACTTTTAAGATGCAGTTACTGTTTAGTATTGAGCAAGGCATTGGCAGTAAAATACTTGTGACTTTCTCCTTCAACAGGTGAGAAAGGAGTTCCTGGTGATCCTGGACCCATAGGTTTGAGAGGGCTGCCAGGCCGGCCTGGTCAAGATGGTGATGCTGGAATGATGGGCAAGCCTGGACCTCCTGTACGTAATGATCTTGTAGATACGTTGTGCTTAGAGTGTTATAACGTCTCAGCCACACTATCATTTTAGCAAGTAAATGCTTTGTGAACTCATCAGTCTCTCAATAATAAGATGTCTTAGGAGGATCTGTCTGGGAGAGATCCCTGATCCCTTTCTATTGTAATTATGCAATTTTCCTTGTGGAAATTAGGAGAGTTCATGTTCTGCTCCCTGAGACGACATTATAGAAGTCTTGACCAACATAGTAGTGTGGGGAAGTTCAGTAAAAAATCTAAGGTCCTGTTTGTTCCAGGTGGAAGAGACATACCAGTTGATAAAGAATGTCAGAGAGTTTACAACAATGACAAAACATCAAAATGCCATTTCATCTGTTGCAAATTTCTTTAAGAGATTTTAAGGCCTTGAAGGTTAAATTTGAAAAATCAGAAGTAAGTTGTCATTTGCACATGTGGATGTATGCACAAGTACAGCAATAAAATTACTTGCAGCAGTGCTACATCATATAAAGAGCATTCACAAAAGAAAGATAAATTAAACGTAAATAATGCACATATGATTTTACAAGGAAGAACACAATTAGGAAAAAGTGGCCATTGTGTGGCTAAACTGTTGTGATTTGGGTTTTGCTGATTGGTTCTAGAACTGAATGGATCAAGCGAAGTTACGGCTCTTAAACCTGCTAGTGATGGACTTCGAGCTTCTGCACCTCCTGACTAGTTGTAGCTGTGAAAAGATCGCATGATCCAGATGATCTAGTAATGTAGAATGTAATGTGAGATGACTCTGTCCATGACTCTACATTCCTGTGCATTCAAATTTATTTCATTTTTAATTTAGAGATATAATTTGGTAGCAGGCCCTTCTGGACCAGGCTATGATGCAGCTGGTCATTTTTTAACACTACATCTGTAGAAGTTTATTAGAGTGTCTGGTAATAAGATTCTTCTTAACCTTCCAAGAAAATAAAAATGCTAATGCATTTAAAAAATATCATAAAATGTTTATTTCTTCTTTATTTATTTTAAGTGAACCAGCAGGTCTCAAATCAGTTTAGCTTTAATTGCCATTTTCCACTGGATCAGTTTCCATAGTACAGAAAATTGTAGTGGTGAAATTAGTCATCTGGTTGTTAAGTTCTCTCTCTGCACTGAGAGAGTGGGATGCACTAACCTACTATGTTGCAAGAACATATGGAGGAGCCATGGATTTATTTTCTGTCTGTCTGTACTGGTATTTTGTGTTGTGGGTTTATTGTGGGTAATCTGTCATGTGGCTTGGGGTATGGTAGAAGCAAATGAGTATAGTTACATATTTACGCTTTGTCTTAGTTTGTCAGTTTAGGCTAGTTGAGAGTGAGAGGCAACTGGGGAATGATTTTTTTTTGTTGACCGCTAATTGGAAGACTTATTTTGTTATTTTATTTCTAATATCGCTATAAGATTATTCATCTTTGCTGATTTCATAGTAAAGGATCGAATGCACTTTTTTGACTTGGAATTTGGTTATTTGGAAGCGCGCCATACCATGTCAGCTCCCATACTCTGTCTCTCAGCGGCTTTGATTTGTTTTCAAGTAACCGCTATATTTTGTCAACATAAAATTAGATGTACCAAAAGAACATCTGTCTACTGCAAAGGATTGCCTTGGCCATGTTGGTGAACTTGAGCAGCTTGTGGTAGATTAACTGGCACCTTTTGTTGATTCATACTGTGTATTTGCGGTTTGAACACAGCTTTGAATGGTCAGCACTGCCTTTCCATTGGGGACCAATGCTCAATTGTATCATGGTTGCCTGAAGGTTTGGTGCTTTGCTTTATTGAAGTGCTGAAATATTGTCCTAGTTGACGACATTTGAACTGAATGCTGATTATTTGATCTGGTGCTATCGATGGGCGGGTAGTTTGATTATTGCCCAAGTTTATTGAAAGAAATATCGCCAGTGCGTTTTGTGAATGTGCTGCGGGTGAGCAAAGTGTTAATTGCCAGCGGCACAATGAGGAGAAAGTAACTTGAGTGAATCAAACCATGGAAATGTCATCAGTGACCCTGCAGTTGGGGCTGGCTAAAGAGAAAATAAATTTACTTTGTAAGCTTTAGCAGGTAGAATCCAAAATTTTCAAAAGAGGTATAAAACAAATATGAACAAAATTAAAGGTTTAATATCATCAATTAAAGATCTTGTGGGAAATAAATAAAATGCCTTAACAGTGCAATCTTATCTTGAGGACTTGAATTAAATCTATGAAGCTGTTGCTAAGTAACATCACTTGCTAATCTTATTACTGCCCAAGGACAAGCAGGAAAAACATGATGTTTTTCAAACATTGATGGCTTTTGTAGTGCATTCATAGAAAATGTTAAACAATGGTTGACCCAAACATCTTATATTAAAGGTCATGTTGCTGAAACAAGTAAATATGGTTCTCCCCTTCCAACAGATGATGTTTCTCAAATTCCAATGCATGCTTTGACTATGCAGATAGCAGAGGACCCACAAGATGATGCAAACCCAAGGGGCAATATATCAAATGTCAGTGCTTGAACTTTCAGGAAGAAAATCTGTATCTACTACCTCTTCTGCGTGCATTGAAACAAGCTGAATTAGCAGCATTAACAATTATTGATAGATAGATAGATAGATAGATAGATACTTTATTCATCCCCATGGGGAAATTCAACATTTTTTCCAATGTCCCATACACTTGTTGTAGCAAAAACTCATTACATACAATACTTAACTCAGTAATAATATGATATGCATCTAAATCACTAACTCAAAAAGCATTAATAATAGCTTTAAAAAAAAAAAAAGTTCTTAAGTCCTGGCAGTTGAATTGTAAAGCCTAATGGCATTGGGGAGTATTGACCTCTTCATCCTGTCTGAGGAGCATTGCATCGACAGTAACCTGTCGCTGAAACTGCTTCTCTGTCTCTGGATGGTGCTATGTAGAGGATGTTCAGGGTTTTCCATAATTGACCGTAGCCTACTCAGCGCCCTTCGCTCAGCTACCGATGATAAACTCTCCAGTACTTTGCCCACGACAGAGCCCGCCTTCCTTATCAGCTTATTAAGACGTGAGGCGTCCTTCTTCTTAATGCTTCCTCCCCAACACGCCACCACAAAGAAGAGGGCGCTCTCAACAACTGACCTATAGAACATCATCAGCATCTCACTGCAGACATTGAATGACGCCAACCTTCTAAGGAAGTACAGTCGACTCTGTGCCTTCCTGCACAAGGCATCTGTGTTGGCAGTCCAGTCTAGCTGATGGACAAATGTGTGCTGAAGGAGCAAGAGAAACAGTTAATTGCTATGGAGCTACGGAGATGAAAAGAACAGCTTAAGTTGGGGAAAGAATTTGCCATAGAGGTGGTCAAAGTTAATGTGCTAAGTGCTTCAAGTGTGGCAAATGATAAAAGTGCTCCTGCAGGACAGTCCTGTGGTGTGAGGTCTTATTTTGAAAAACACAGAGAGAAGAAAACGGCCAATGTCAATGTTGATTCATTTGTTCCATGAGCTAGACTCTCAAGAGTTAGTTCAGGGTGTTTACTCTCAGCCTGCATGAATGAGGTATTCTGAATCTATGCCACATCCCACAGCTTGAAGGGTTCATGGGGGCATTCCCTTACAGCATGTAAACACTAATTTTATATGATAGATGCAAGAACGGTATTACTAATATTATAGAGTCATAGCACAGAAACAGGCCCTTTGGCCATCTAGTTTGTGTTGGACCATTCAAGCTGCCTACTCCCATCGACCGACCTGCACCTGGGCCATAACCTTCCATATCCCTAACATCCATGTACCTACCCAAACTTCTCTTAAGTGTTGAAATCGAGCTCACGTGCACTATTTGTGGTGGCAGCTCATTCTACGCTCTCACAACCCTCTGAGTGAAGATGTTTCCCCTCATGTTCCCCTTAAACTTTTCACCTTTCACCCTTAACCCATGACCTCTAATGGTAGTCTCACTGGGGAAAAAGGAACAGGTGAAGTACTGGTGGATTGGATGACCCCTGTCTATCTCACTTATAATATTGTACACCACTATCTATATTTCAAAGAATGAAGTCCTAAACTATTCAATCTTTCCTTGTAACTCAGGTCCTCCAGTCCTGGCAATATCCTTGTAAATTTTCTTTGTACTCTTTCAATCTTATTTATATCTTTCCTGTAGGCAGGTGACCAATACTGCACACAATACTCTAAATTAGGCCTCGCCAATGTCTTATATAAGTTCACCATAACATCCCATCTCCTGTAATCAGTACTTTGATTTATGAAAGCCAACATGCCAAAAGCTTTACTTATGATCCTGTCTATGTGTGACTCCACTTTCAATGCAATATGGACCTGTGTTCCCAGATTCCTCTGTTCTACCACACTCCTCAGTACCCTACCATCCACTGTGTAAGGCCTACCCTGGTTGATCCTACTGAAGAGCAACACTTCTCATTTGTCTGCATTTTTCAGCCCACTTTTCTAGTTCGTCCAGAACCCACTGCAAGCTTTGATAGTCTTTCACTGTTCACTACACCCCCAATCTTAGTGTCATCTGCAGATTTGCTGATCCCATTAACTACGTTACCATCCAGATCATTGATATAGACGACAAACAACAACAGACCCAGCACTGATCCCTATGACACTCCATTAGTCACAGGCCTTCAGTCAAAGAGGCAATGATCTACTACCACTCTCTGGCTTCTTCCACAAAGCCAATACCTAATCCAATTTACTTTCTTGTCTTGAATGCTGAGCGACTGAACCTTCTTAACCAACCTCCCATGTAAGACCTTGTCAAATGCCTTGCTAAAGTCCATGTAGACCACTTCCACTGGCTTATCTAATCAGTCCAGGTCTATCCAAATACTTATATGTCCAGTCCCTTAGAATATATTCCACTAATGTTCTCATTGCTAGGGTCGTGTTCACTGGCCTATAATTTCCAGGTTTATTCTTAGAGCCTTTCTTATACAGCGGAAGAACATTAGCTATCATCCAATATGCTGGTAATTCACCTGTCCCTAAGAATGATTTACAGATCTCTACCAGAGTCCCTGCAGTTTCTGCACTTGCCTCCCACAGGGTCCGAGTGAACACCTGGGGATTTATCCACCCTGATTTCCCTCAAGACAGCAACCACCTCCTCCTCTGTATCTGTATAGTGTGGTTAACCTTGCTGCTGCTTTGCCTCACTTCTATAGACTCTGTGTCCATCTCCTGAGTTAGCACAGATGCAAAAATGTCTATTTAAGATCTCCCCTATCTCTTTTGGATCCATGCATGGATTATAATTTTGATCTTCCAGAGGACCAATTTTGTTCCTTGCAGTCTTTTGTTCTTAACTTATCTGTAGAATCCCTTATGATTCTCCTTCGTCTTGTCTGTTAAGGCAACCTCATGCCTCCTTTTAGCTCTCCTGATTTCTTTCTTAAGTGATCTCTTGAGGAAGCAAAAATGAAATAACAACTTTATTGGCACAACAACAACACATATCATCCTTGCGTAAAAGAGAGATTAAAATCTCCATCGGCGATCCATTGCAGTATCATGCGTTCATGAAGACTTTTAAAAACAGCACCGAAGGGCAAAACTGACAGTGACTGCCTCTATTTCCTTGAACAGTACATTGGAGAACTTGTCAGAAGTTGCCAGCGGGATAACACTAAGAAACAATATGCAAAAGCTAAGGCTTTATTACAGGAACATTTTGGTAATGAACAGAAAATTGCATGCGCCTGTGTGCAAAAGGCTCTTTCTTGGGTACCTATCAAATCTGATGAAGTGAAAGCTCTTCAGGACTGCATTTATTCTCTAAGGACCAGTTGCAATGTCGATTGTCGTAAAGAAATTGCCCTATATTCTTAAGAATAAATGGAGAATGAAATGCAAGAAAGGCACAACTGTAAGATCACTTTTGCTGATATTGTTGATTTTATTGAAAGGGAAGTAAGTTTGCTACAGACCTGGTATTTGGGAATATACAGGAGGCTCCATCATTGGTAATAAGGAAAGGTGTGATAAAAACTAAGTCACAACTTTGTTCTAGAGGTAAAGGAAGCAGCTATGCTTCTACTGTGGCCACTGTGAGAAGTAAAGCTAAAGCTCAACCTGGAACTATTGGAAGGGAAATAATCTCATCAATCAAAAAGGTTTTTCTGCTCTGCAAGGGTGATCAGACATTGGATTCATGCCCTCAGCTGGAGAAATGGCTCATAGTGAGAAGATAACCTTCCTAAAGGAAAATGATGTCTGATTTGGCTGTTTTGTGTACAGGGCACATCAGCAAAAATTACAGGCAAGCATCCCAGCATACTCCATATTCACTCTGGAAAAAAGGATGTGGAATCAGAACAAGCTGTGAAAGGAGCAGACACAGCAGTGCGTAGTGCCCTGATATGCAATGTCCTCACAGGGGCTGGCGATCATGATTGTAAACTTCCTATAGTTCCAATACAAGTGATGTCTAAGAAGGGTGTCAAGGTGGTGGTTATTATGCTTTCTTAGATCAAGGGAGTACAGCAGTGTCCTGCACAGTGGGTCAAATGAACAAGCTCAACACACATTTTCTTATGCACCATGGGTCAAGAGAAGGTTGTGAGTAGCTAGATTATTTCAGGATTGGAAGTGGCTGGCTTAGGCGATGAAAATTATTGTGATCTACTTAACGTCTATACTCAGGAAAGTATGCCTGCCAACAGGGGGAACATTCCACGACAGAGGGATTTCCAGGGATGGTCTCACCTGAAACGTCCATTTGCCAGAAATTGATTCCAAACTTGAGCTGCTGACAGGGATGAATGTGCCTAAAGAAGTGGAACAGTTGCAGGTGATTTGCAGTGTTAATAATGGTCCATATGCAATTAGGACAATATTGGGTCTGACTGTAAGGAGACAATAATGATGGGAAAGGTTGTGCACAGCCTGAGCTGACAGTTAACAGGATCTCAGTTTTGAACTTGGGTGAGCTTTGTCAGCGGAGTTCAAGGCAGACTCCCCTGAATGTAGTCAGGATGAACAACCTGGTTTGTCAAGAAAATACCACAAGTTCATGGAACTGGTTGCAGATTCTGAAAAACTGATGGATGGCCATGACCAGATTAGTTTACCTTTCAGAAAGAATGAGATTTTAGGAGATTGCAGGACCACGTACTCCAAATTTAAGGAGAGGTTTAAAAGGGATTAATCATTTCACACTGACTACCCAGCTTTCAGGAAGGATGTCGTTTCCAAAGTTTATACCAAGAGAGTGCCAGCAGAGAATCTGGAAGACAGTGATGGGAAAGTCTGGGTATAATTCCATATATGGGAGAGATTGATCAAGTCTGTGTGAAAGGTCCTCAATTTCATATGAAGGTACTAGAATCTTGACAGTCCTTTGTGAAGTAAAGCTATTTCTCAATGATCATCCAATTACTAAGGCATCCTCCAATCCCAATGAGTTGGAAGCACTGACACCCAACCACATGTTGCTTCTGAAGACTTACCATCTTTATGCTCACTGTAGATGGATGTGGGTCCAATACATGTCAAGAGTGTTTTGGAAACGGTGAGTCAAGGAGTACTTAGCACAGTTACAGGAACGTCGGAGATGGTCAGGTATAAAAAGCAATTTCCTCGCAAAAGACATTGCACTTATAGTTGATGACACAGTGGCACAAAACTCATGGATCTAGGGAAGAGTCATTCAATTCTTTCCAGAGAGAAGAGGATTTGTGTGGCAGGTGTGCATCAAGACCAATACCAGCTGTCTGGACTGGCATCTAACCAAGATCTGTCTTCTATGGGAGGCAGAGGTTTGACGAGCTACAGCTCTAGAAGCTTCATGACTTTGACTCGACAGAGTGTGGTGGTAACGATCTCTTGTAACTGGGCTAAGTGCTGGTAACCTCTGGCCTAGGTGACTTTTACATGACTTAATTGAAAGAAGAAAGAGAATATTTGCATAAATGTTAAGATGTTTATCCATGAAGATTCCATGCATCTTATTTTTAGTAGTATGTAGTTGTAATTATAGTGTAATAATTAGCTGGGATATTGGAGCCATATCTGTCTGTCTGTAGTGTATCATGTGTTGTATGTTTATTATGGGTTATTTGTCGTGTGGGTTGGGACATGTTGGAAGCAAAGGAGTGTAGTTACAGTATGCACCAATGTTAAATAATTGTTCAGGGGCAACACAGGGAGGGCTGTTGCTCCACAGCTCCAGAATTCCGTGTTCTTCTTGACCTCTAGTGCTGTCTATGTGGAGCTAGCATGTTCTCACTGTAACTGCATGGATTTCATCTGGGTGCTCCATTTCCTGCCACAACCAATGATGTGCTGGTTGGTAAGACATTTGGAGATTGTAAATTATTCCCAGTAGAGATGAGCAATAAAAAAATCAGGATGGAGGTGAAGGGCATGTGAGAGAGTGAGTAGTAGGGAAATGAGGAGGGAATGGGATTGATTGGATTCTCCTCCAAACTGGCATTGACTCACGGACTGTATGGTTTCTTTCTGTATGTGAAATAATCCTGACAGTATCAATTGGTTTACTAAAGCTTCTTATTCAGCATTTTCTTTCAAACAATTGGCTGCAACTTTCATGTTAAATAAAGACTTTGCTATGATTATGTTACCAGATCAACAGATAGCTCTTTCAATAGGGTTTGGTGCTGAAGAATAACATTAGATTCTAATTTTATTTCCTGCTCTTTCACAATCTGAGTAGACATTGGTGGGGGCTTTGGATGGTTGGTACAGATCAGGGTCTGGTTACATCAAACACACACTCTTTGTCCCACCTTCCAAATTTCTGCCATGTTCAGCAACTATTTCATAACCTGCCTATGGCTGAGTATGTCATAATAATATGCAGTAGCATGAATTTCTCTTTCATCTCTCATGTGTGGTTTACTTGAAAACAAAGCAAAACCGCAGAGAGATGGAGTACAGGAGTTGACACTGTGTGACACGCTTCCAAATAACTAAGTTCCAAGCTTAAAAAAAAGTACGTTTGATCCTTTATTATGAAACCAGCAAAGATGAGTAATCTTATAGAGATGTTAGAAATAAAAATAATAACAAAATAGAGTTCCAATTAGCGGTTAACAAAAAAAAAATCATTCCCCAGTTGCCTCCAACTCTCAACTAGACAAAACTGACTAAGACAAAGCATGAGTACGCACAGTACTTACAAGAAAGATATCAATAAGATGGAAAGAGTACAGGGAAAATTTATAATGATGTTGCTGAGACAAGAGAACAGAGTTATGGGGAAATGTTGAACAGGTTGGGTCTTTATTCCCTGGAGTGTAGAAGGATGAGGGGAGATTTGATAAGAGGTATAAAAATTATGAGGGATGCAGATAGGGTAAATGCACATATGCTTTTTCTACTGAGGTTGGAACTAGATGTCATAGGTTATGGGTGAAGCATGGAATATTTAAGGGGTAGATGAGAATTAATTTCTTACCCTTTCTGAATCCTTTTCTAGTAACTTTTTTGTTCATGTATAGAGGAGCGGAGTTAACGACAAATTATAATTTTAACCGATGAAACATGGCAGCCCAATATTTGTTTGTTTTTTTTTAGTTTAGTTTTTCTTAGTTTAGGGTTTTTTTTCTCTCTTTTTATAAAATATCTTTTTCATGGTTGGTTATTAAGAGATTGGGAGGCTAAACTCCATTTGTTACTTGAAATATGTGTTTTTGCATGTTAACCGTTATTAATGTAATCCCGATCTCTATGTACCATTATCAATATTACTATGTTTATTAATTTGAAATGTAATAAAAAGTTTGAAAAAGAAAAGAGAATTAACTTCTTTACTCAGATGGTGGTGTGAGAGTGGAACAAACTGCCAGCAGAAGTGGTAGATGCAGGTTTGACTTCAACATCTGTGAGAAATTTGGACAAGCACATGGATGAGTTGGGTGCCGTATGGAGTTCCAATTAGTGGTCAACAAAAAAAAAGATCATTCCCCAGTTGCCTTCAACTCTCAACTAGACAAAACTGACTAAGACAAAGCGTGGGGGGGGGGGGGGGCAGTGTGGAGGTGTACCACAGGAGGTGTACAGCACTCTTTCCCTCCACTGTCCTGCAGTTCACCCTTGAGCAAGGTGTAACACCCCGATCGGGGTCACATAAAGCCACAAGAGCAGGTTGTGGATGGTCGTATGAGCAGCTGGTACATATCAGCAGTCCTGGTTATGTGACCACTGGCACCAGGCAGGCAATCCCTGAAGAGTATTGATAATGGCTGGGGTCATTCGCCTTGTAAAGACACTGCCCAGAAGAAGGCAATGGCAAGCCACTTCTGTAGAAACAATTGCCAAGAACAATGACGGTCATGGAAAGACCATGATTGGCCACGTCATACAACATGGTACATAACAAGCACAAGCAAACATGGATGGGAGGGGAATGGAGGACAATGGTCCAGGTACAAGTTGACGGGACTAGGCAGAATAGCACAGACTAGATGGGGTGAAGTACTTGTCTCTGTGCTGTAGAGTTCTATGACTGTGAATGGAGTGAGCGGGCGAGACTGAGCTGAGAAGTGAGTGAAGAGGCGGTCACTGTTTGTTTCCCCCGCAGCAGCCTGGAGAGTGCGACCAGGTTGAATGTAATGGTAGATCTCATTTAATTCCCAGTAGATAAGTGTTTCATCTGTTCAGGTCAGCAGGAAATTGTGATCCATGACATGGTTTGTAGCAGTACCAGCTTTCAGCTCTAGCTTCTTGCAGCTGTGTGGCTGGAGGATGGTTGTGGGGGAGGAGAAACAAGACTGGCAGAGTAGGTTTAAATGTTTATCGACCATATAGCAATTACAGCACGGAAACAGGCCATCTCGGCCCTTCTAGTCCTTGCCAAATGCTTACTCTCACCTAGTCCCACTAACTTGCACTCAGCCTATAACCCTCCATTCCTTTCTTGTCCATATACCTATCCAATTTTTTTTAAAAATGACAACATCGAACCTTCCACTTCTACTGGAAGTTCGTTCCACACAGCTACCACTCTCTGAGTAAAGAAGTTCCCCCTTGTGTTACCCCTAAACTTTTGCCCCTTAACTCTCAACTCATGTTCTCTTGTTTGAATCTCCCCTACTCTCAATGGGAAAAGCCTATCCATGTCAACTCTATCTATCCCTCTCATAATTTTAAATACCTCTATCAAGTCCCCCCTCAACCTTCTACGCTCCAAAGAATAAAGAACTAACTTGTTCAACCTTTCTCTGTAACTTAGGTGCTGAAACCCAGGTAATATTCTAGTAAATCTCCTCTGTACTCTCTCTATTTTGTTGACATCTTTCCTATAATTTGGTGACCAGAACTGTACACAATACTCCAAATTTGGCCTTACCAATGCCTTGTACAATTTTAACATTACATCCCAAATCCTATACTCAATGCTCTAATTTATGAAGGCCAGCCTACCAAAAGCTTTCTTCACCAGCATATCCACATGAGATTCCATTTTTAAATATTAAATATTCCATATTAAAGGGCTGTCGAAACATTTATCCCACTAGCCCTCAAGGAATGGTCCCATGTGGGTCAAGTCCTGCTCCAGTCCTCGTGGACTTGGCCTGCTGAGAAGCTTGTTTGTCTTTTCTGATTAAATAGCCTATTAATAGTAGCCATCATCTCCCAGTGATGGTGGTGGGATTAGACATGTGTCTATGGAAATAGCCCTCTGATTCAGTAGGTCCACAGTATGTCAATGCTGACCTTCAGACTCCCAATGTACTAATCCTACTTAACTTTGTCCATATTCCCTTCAACTTCCCCCAGGTTCAACCTCCCATCCCCACAGTAGGAGCAATGTATTCATGGCCAATTAAGTGACTAACGTGGACATTTTTGGAATGTGGGGAGAGAATAGGAGCACTTGTGGGAAAAGCCATACGGTCACATGGAGGAAATGCAAAATCTCTGCACGGAGGGCACCAAAAGTCAGCCTTGATCAGGGGTCACAGGAGCTGTAGGCCAGCAGCTCCATGAGCTGCCCCCATTCTGCTGCTCTCATAAGTGTGTTCTTATTGCCAAGGGAAGAAATAATGTTTCAATAGTTTGAGATGGATGAAATGCCACTGCATATTTAACTGCCATTCAGGTAGGGCTAAAATCAACAACTGCTGTATATTTGACTCGTTTTGAGGTAGTGTAGTATTCCATTCTCTGATGTATATTTAAATTTCCTGAAGGGTGACGATGTAAATGGAATTCCAGGACCCAAGGGGATATCTGGCTTTCCAGGAACTCCAGGTTTCCCAGGACTACCAGGATCTCCAGGTATGGGTATTTGGGGTTCAAAAGGTCAAGCTGGTCCTATAGGAGATGAGGGTTTTCCGGGACCTCCAGGATCTACGGGACCTCCAGGACTTCCGGGATCTAAATGCCAAGCAGGTAAAGTATCTTGAATATTCTTAATTGCTAATTCAACATTTGTGTACAATCCTCACTTTTGTTATCTGTCAGGGATATCTTATGTCCTCATTTTGCTCTGCTAATTTCCTTCTTATATGTGTTCCTACATCCCTTCTATTCTTTAAGGGATTTGCTTGATCCCAGCTGCCTACACCTGATGTTCACCTCTTCCTTTTCCCTGACCAGGCCATCAATGCCCCTTGTCAACCAAAGTTCCCTTTTTGTGCCAGCATTGCCCTTCCCCCAAGTGGAAAATGCCAAGCTTGAACTCTTTTTATCTCACTGTAAAAGCCTCCATTTGCCAGCCATCCATTCACCTGCAAACAGCCTCTTCCCATGAAATTTTGAGAGTCCATATCTGATGCCATTGAACTTGGACATCCCCCAGAATTGGAATGGGGTTCATTATCGCAGTTGTTTTGTGGCTGTAGAACAGTGCAAGGCATAAAAAAAAGTTAAAACATTTAAAAAAAACTATAGAGAAAGAAAGAAAGAAAGAAAGAAAAAAGAAAGGTAAAGAGGAAGCATTTTAGGATTTAAGCATCAGTCCTAGCATTTTCCATGACTATCTTAAAACTATAGATTAATAGTCACTGGTACTAAGACACACCCACATCAGCACATCAGCCACTTGCCCAGCTTCATTTCCGAGGAGAATGTGGAGCATGGCCTCTTTAGTATTGTGAGAGAAAAGGATCAGAGAATGATGTGGAGGTTCAGGTAGACCATGCATGATTGGACCGAGCCTTGGAGCAGGCTCCGGCAGCTTAACAGCCCTGACAAAGCTAACACCGTTCTGTGCTTTTTCTATCTGTAGTACTGAACACATGTAAAGATCAGCTTTATTTGACACATGCACATTGGAACATACATTAAAAGGGCGCCACAGTAGCGTAGTGGTTAGCACAATGCTTTACAGTTCTAGCGACCTGGGTTCAATTTCCCATCCCTGTCTGTACGGAGTTTGTATGTTCTCCCTGTGACTGTATAGTTTCCTCCGGGTGCTCCAGTTTCCTCCCACAGTCCAAAGATGTACCGGTTGGTATGTTAGTTGGTCATTGTAAATTGTCCTGTAATTATGCTAGGGTTAAATTGGGGTTGCTGGGTAGGACTGGAAGGGCTGTATCTCAGTTTAAAAATAAAAATCAACTGCTTATTACCATTGATGTATTTTTCCTTGCAGGTACTTCTGAATGTCCTCACATTACAGGGGTGCAGGGTCCAAAAGGATTTCTGGGTCCTCAAGGTATTTAGCTTTAAATTGGACCAACACCACCAATGTACATAGATCACTGGTATAGAATTCATAAACTGAGTACTGAGCTGTTGTTTGACTGATGGAGGGCCAGCTCCAGCACTGTGAACGTTATGTGACTGCAGTATTTTGCGTCTAAGAAAATAAACTGGGTGTTGTGAAGTTCTGAGAGCCATCCAAAACTTCTCATTAAAGGCAACACACACAAACTGCTGGAGGGACTCAGCAGGTCGGGCAGCATCCATGGAAATGAACAGTCGACATTTTGGGCCGAGGCTCTTTTTCTGGGTTGGAAAGGAAGGGCGAAGAGAAGGGGGAGGGGAAGGAGCATAGCCAGAAGGTGGTAGGTGAAGCCAGGCAGATGGGAAAGGAACGGGCTGGAGAGGAAGAAATCTGATAGGAAAAGAGAGTAGACTATGTGAGAAATTGAAGGAGGATGAAACCAAGGGGGAGGCGATAGTCAGGTGAGAGGTAGGAGACCAGAGTGGGGAGTAGAAGAAGAAGGGAGGAGGGGAGGGATTTTTTTTCCCTCACAATATTCATGCTATCAGGCTGGAGGCTGCTCAGATGGAATATAAGGTGTTGCTCCTCCACCTTGAGGGTAGCCTCATCAGGACACAAAAGGAGGCTATGGACAGACATGTCGGAATGGAAATCAGACGTAAAATGTTTGGCCAATGGAAAGTTCTGCTTTTGGTGGATGGAGTGAAGGTGCTTGATGAAGCTGACGCTCAGTTTATAAAGGTTCTCACCAAGGTAGAGGAGGCTGCATTAGGAGCACCAGATACAATAGGCGATCTTAAAGGACTGCTCGCGTGTACTGTATAATACATAAAAGAAAAGAACCCAAGCGAAACACTCAAAATGCTGGAGAAACTCAGCAGGCCAGGCAGTATCTAGGAGAAGAGTACAGTCGACGTTTCGGTCCAGCATCTGCAGATTTTCTCTTGTTTGAAGAAAGGAGCCCATGTCAGTATTGCCGGTTGTTAGGTTCCCTGTTGGTAGTTATTGCTGTAATGCAGGTTAAAGTTGAACTTGTGCCATATTTCACCCATGTCTCTTTCCCTTCCTCAGGCCGAGAAGGTCATCCAGGACCACCTGGCAGCCAAGGACGAAATGGCTTTGATGGGGTCAAAGGTAACAAAGGGGAACCTGGCCTGATACCAACCACGACAATGCCAGGTGGGAACAGAGGAACTGTATCATTATTGTTCTCGTTCTGTTAACATCCTGACTAGCTACCAATGATGACCCACAATGGCTCTTTGCAAATGACCAGTGTTTTTTCATTCAGTCAACAATATTTGTATTCAAGGACGAAATCCTGCCTGAAGGGACTTAAATTGTACATACCTGGGTAACTAACCACTGGTACACTGGCTACATCGCATATGAACCCCAAGATACACTGCAGCAAATCACCAAGCTTGCCTGAGTTTAGAATAACGAGGTGTGGAATCTCACTGAAACCTATCAAATATTGAAAGGCCTTGGTAGATTGGATATGGAGAGGATGCTTCCTATAGTAGAGGAGCCTAGGACCAGAAGGCACAGACTCAGAATAGGACGTCCCTTTAGAAAAGAGAGGAGGAGGAATTTCTTTAGCTTGAAGGTGATGAACTGTGGAATTCATTGCCACGTCCAGCTGCAGAGGACAAAACATTGAGTATGTTTAAAACAGAGGTTCATTGGTTCTTAATTAGTAAGGGCATCAAAGATTATGGGGATAAAGCAGGAGAATGGGGTTGAGAGGGATAATAGATTAGCCATAATGGAATGGCAGAGCAGATTTAATAGGGTGGCATAATTCTGCTCCTATGTCTTATGGTCACAGCCCTACCATCTACAGTATATTGCCAAGGAAAGCAAGAGCTTCTCTGTTACAGATTTCCAGATCATTAGTTTAGCTCCTGAGCTATATTAGTACCTTTTAAAAACTATTGTGTGTGTTTTATCTTTCAGGCTGTCGACAGCGCTGAGCATGTCTAATACTACAGGTGTGGTAATAATGAGAGGAGCTATTTCTTCTACATTGTGCAGTAGTGAGTTAATTTAATTAGTGAAACACATCAAGGGTTTACTGGTCATTAGTTCCAGCTTTCATGTCTTGATTTTATCAACAATAACGAGCATTCCTGTCATAAGACCATAGACGTAGGAGCAGAATTAGGCCATTCAGCCCATTGTGTCTGCTGCACCATTCCATCATGGTTGATCCTGGATTCCAATCAATCCAATGCAACTGACTTCTTGCCATAACTTTTCATGCCCTGACCGGTCAGGAAGCGATTAACTTCTGACTTAAGTATACCGACAGTCTTGGCCTCTACCGCAGTTTATGGCAGAGCATTCCACAGATTTACAACTCTCTGGCTAAAAGATTTCCTCCTTACCACTGTTCTGAAGGGTTGCACCTCAATTTTGAGGCTGTGCCCTCTAGTTTTGAATTCCCCCACCATAGGAAACATCCTCTTCACATCCACTCTAGTCCTTTTAACATTCGGTAGGCTTAAATGAGATCCCCATGCATTCTTCTAAATTCCAGTGAGTACAGGCCCAAAGTTGCCAAATGCTCCTCATATGTTAACCCCTTCGTTCCTGGAATCATCCTCTTGAACCTCCTCTGGACTCTCTCCAGTGACAACACATCCTTTCTGAGACATGGGGCCTAAAACTGTTGATAATCTAAGTGCAGTCTGACTAATGTCTTATAAAGGCTCAGCATTATCTCCTTGCTTTTATATTCTATTCCCCTTGAAATAAATGCCACAATTGCATTTGCCTTCTTTACCACAGACACGACCTGTAAATTCTGGGAGTCTTGTA
The DNA here is from genome assembly GCF_048418815.1 of Hemitrygon akajei. Taxonomy (NCBI): domain Eukaryota; kingdom Metazoa; phylum Chordata; class Chondrichthyes; order Myliobatiformes; family Dasyatidae; genus Hemitrygon; species Hemitrygon akajei. The sequence goes on along the minus strand of NC_133126.1, from coordinate 177,157,530 downwards.
CAAGGACTGCTAAGACCCTTTGCACCTCTGATGGTTGAACCTTCTCCCCATTTAGATGCAGTTTGAGAGGGAGAAGCGTAACTCACATGCATCAGTATTGCTTCTCCCTCCCAGACAGCAGTATGAATTCAATCATATTATGATCGCTGCCTCCTTGGGGTTCCTTTACGCTAAGCTCCTGTGGTGAACTACATATCCCTGTCTAGACACGCCCCCCCCCCCCCCCCGCTTACTGCTCCTGTGGCTCCTCCCATGGACCCCGGTATAAAGGCGATTGGGGACTCCGCCCTGGCATCAGTCTCCCACCCAACAGTAATCAAAATGGAGTACTTGAGGCTCTCCACTATCTGGCATTCCCCTTCTCTCTCCTGACAGTCACCCATTTATCTGTCTCCTGTAACCTTGGGGCAGTTACCTCCCTATAGCTCCAGTCTGTCACCTCTTCATTTCCCTGACAAGCCAAAGGTCATCGAGCTGCAGCTCCAGTTCCCTAACACGGTCTCTAAGGAGCTGCATCTCGATGCGCTGGTGCAGATGTGGCCATCGGGGAGGCTGGAAGTCTCCTGGTAGTCCCATGTCTGACACCCAGGACAGAACATCATGTCTTTAATGTACAATGTTGCTTCCATGGACTGTTACTGGTCAAAATTTCAATATTCTTAGTGATGTGTTCCTTAGCCATTCAGAGGAGTGCTGCAGTTTTGAATCTTTACTTGCTCTAAATTATTTGATTTCGAATAGGGCAGGAATGCCAACTGCAGTTAGCTCTCTCAAGCTCGCTCTATTATTCTCGTAGACTTATTCACAGTCACTTTTTCTCCCCCTTGCCTCCCTGTATCAGTCTTACTGTGGTCATTATTGGCATGAATTGGATCTGGGCTTTGTGTAGATGGTCACAGTCTCCGTTTGCTTTTCCTGAATGCCCCCACTCTGTTCCGGGTGTGCTCTCCCATTCTGCTTCTCTATTTTGCATTCCTACTTTGTAAATCTGGGAATGATCTCGTTGTTTCTCTTCCCAAGGTGAAGAGGTATTGTTGAGCAGAATGTTAACAAGCTGTGGGGGGTGTTGACCCCTAAACAGAGGAATTCTTACATTCTTTCAGAGCACACTTAAGCATTGACCACATTGCTCCAATTTGTAGGCACATGTGATAAGGTTGACATGAAGGACATCTTGTACAAAATACTGCTGCAGTGGTGAATATGTCAGTATCTGTAGGGGGGGGGTAGTAGCAAGACACGGAAGGCAGTGATGAGTGCACAGCTGAGTACAAAAGTGATTTGACAAGTGGTATTACATTAGTCCTGTGGCCATGTTTCCTCTTAGCTTCATTTCTTTGCCTGATCACTGTCGATTGCAACAAGCTAGATTACATGCATCTTCACGCTTACTCTCAGGCTGTCAAGGACCCGGTGGTAACCCAGGTCCTCCTGGACCCCCTGGACCCTCTTGCGATGGAGACCCAGGCTCTCCAGGAGTTCAAGGTGCTCCAGGAGAAGTAGGCCCGCCTGGTGATTCAAGTGAAGGTTCTTTAGGACCCCCTGGACAAGTTGGACGAGATGGCTTAATGGGTGTGAGAGGAAAGCCGGGAGATCCTGGATCCCCAGGAGGACGAGGTAACTTTTAACAGTTTGCAAGCTGCCCTTTGGCTGCAGAGTTATTGGTTAATATGCATATTTTTTGTTACTAATTCAAGTACTAAATCCGGTTCTGAGTCAAACTGGCTGTTTACAGAAAACTGTACTTCAGTTTTGTACATTTATTCATTCAACACAGCAATATAAAATCTAAAAGCATACTTTTCTTCTGCTAAGTCCTGCTGTTATTCTATATTCTGTAGCCCAGGCTACGGAGAGAAAGAGGAAAAATGGGACACGAGGTAACTTGACCAACCTTCTTGTTCATCTGTTTGATTTCAAAGCTGGAATCAAGGTCTAATTACACTTTCATTTGCTTGGGTTTTTACTTGGGTTGACTGTCTTACTATTTCCTTAGGAAAATGGGAACATTTGAAATGTGCTGGCCAGTTTCAAACCTTCTGACCCCTTTTATTGGTTATATTGGCTTTCTGCAGTCTCTATTGTCCCTTTGCCTTTTCTATTCAGCCGGTGCAGTTAATTACATTCAGGATTGAGACTTCAGCTCCAGTTTTTTGCACAGAGCAAGAATGGATTGAACTTCCTTCGTGCTGTCATTTTAGCACTTTGATATTGCAGTTACAATGAATTCCTACATAGATTATTTTAACAAAGTTACCAACACATTGATGTTGTGCTGTTCGTTTTGTTAAAATAGATATTCATGTTTCTTTCAATGCTTGGAGGAATTTGTTTATACATTACTTTATGAAAATATAATGATAAGTGTATGTAAGCCTGTGGTGACTTTATGAAATTCTCTGTGGGAGACATATGTTTTAAAACAATTTAAAACTGTAGCAAAATAACATCCTAATGAATGCACTAAATGTTTCCACTTTGTGGTTTCCACGTTGCAGTTCAGATTACATTGCATACCTAGTTTCTGTTCTAAGTCACTTGCTTCTGTTATTTTCAGGACAACATGGAGCCCCGGGATTCCCAGGACTCAAAGGAGTCAAAGGCAATATGGGCCCGAGTGGGTTGCCAGGGGATCCTGGCCCACCGGGTGACCCGATGAATGGAGAGCCAGGTCCAGTTGGGCCTCCAGGACAGCCCGGTACCTGTGGCCCTCCAGGTGAAGGGTATTTTAAATTCTGAGGCCTAACTGCATGCACAGAAGCTGACTCAAATTAGGAGCTGCTTCCTTTGTTCATTCATGGCTTCACCTCCTTTCCTCTGCACCATCAGCTCCTTTGTCACTCAACTTCTCCTGGCTGCACCCTATAACATACCTTTCCTCTTTGTTCCCTCTTCCCTCCCTCACTCTTTTTTGATTCTCAAAAAAACACTTGATCTCTAACTTTTCCCGGTTCTGGTGAAGGGTTATTAACATGAGGCAGGAATGTTTTACCTCCCTCCACAGAATCTGCCTGGCCTGCTGAGAATTGCAGCATCTTTTTGTTTCAGATTACCTGCATCTGTGGTATTTTGCTTTCTCCTTAAGGGGGCAAGACATAGATTTCTAACCTCATCCTGAAAGCAACCCAAAGGTAGTCAAGGGGCTGGAAGTGAAAGATCCCACATTTGCCTAAACTTATTTTGATGATGGCTTCATTTCAAATCTTTGTCCCATGCCACCTTAGGGAACAACTTGTATGATATTTAAATCAAGCCCATAGCATGCAATAAAATTTAAGTATTGTAAGCCCAACATTAAAAAAGAGACAAAGTCATCGAGGTTCAAGAGAAGTGTGTTCCTATCTGAATTTCTGAATTGACTAACGCCATCCCCTCAAGCAAATCTTCTGTTGCTGTCAGCTTCTCTTCCATTCTGCCTTACCAGGCATTTAGCCTTCTGGGCCACTGCCACTCAGTTGCCGGCCTGATTCCCCCAGCCCACTTTCTAATCCATAACCTTTCTAATTTCCCAACACCCTCTCACACATTCCATTCCTCAGCTGTGGTTAGGTTTAATGTACGAGCCTGCCCCACCGCTCGCTGAGATCATGGCAGATCTACCTCAGCACCTGCTCCACATTTGCATCCCTCGATTCCCATCACACCCTCAAACCCACCGCTCACCTGGAACATATTGACTGAATGTCCTCAGTCCAGCTTTCTCTGGAGAAGAAACTTTCAATCTCTGCAGGCACAGGCAGGGATAGGAAAACCTTGGAGGCATGTGGGCCAATCATGGGCAAATGGGATCAGCACAGGAAGGCACCTTGATCAGCATGGATGAGTTGGGCTGAGTGGCCTGTTTCTATGCTGTGCGACTCTATGACAGGAATGAAAAAGTGAAAGAAAAAAGATCTCAGCAACCACAGTGCTTTGTAAGAGATTAAAAAGCTGGGTATAGGGTGGGATTATGAAAATAAGAAAGACGAAACAGTTGATGCAGGTTCGATTTCAACATTTAAGAGAAGTTTAGATAAATATGTGAATGGGAGGGGTATGTTCCAGGTATGGGTCGATGGGATTATGCAGAACAACAGTTCAGCATGGACTAGATGGGCCAAAGGGACTTTTTCTGTGCTGCAGTTTTCTAAGACTCTATAAGCATGCTACCTAGCCATTAAAAATTCAGCAGGGCCCTTGTGAACCTGGGATTTTGTGACTCTCTTTAGCGGGCAACCCTTGTTCCCTGCTCCCTCTACAACTACCCTCAAATATCAGAGTGCTTGTTTCTATTTTACTTCCTCCATTAATTTTTAAACTTTTTTCATAAATACTAGTTTCATTGATACCTACGTTCCAATTAGATGGTTTTGCTTACAAACTCTCACAGTAATTTTATCACACGTCAAGTAATTACTTGGTGAAGGCAGTAAGACTTCAACTAAACACCTATTGTTGGGTACAACAATGTCACAGAATCATACTGTATGGTACAGCCTGTTCTTAAATCCGAAGAACGGTCTTCAATCTGAAACGTTAGCAGTTATTTCACTTCATACACAAATGCTGTCTCATCTTTTGAGTATGTATTTCTTCCATTTTCTTTCTTTAATTTTTAAAGTTGCCCCTGAACTTAGCAGTAAATCCTTAACTTTCACAGAGTTTACATTCCTGAAATGACCAGGCTTTTGAAAAATATAATAACATTTACTGTTGATGGCAGGTGACAGAAGTTTTGTTTAGAGGAACATTTTTCATCTAGTAATCATTATGCCATTAGTCACAAGATAATTGTGGAGAAGAATAGGTTTGGTCCTTGGGTTGAGATTCGAAATTGAAGAAAGTCCAATTTTGATGATATCAGAAAGGATCCGGCACGAGTGGTTTGGGCCAGTTTGTTTTCTGGCAAAGGTGTACTTGGCAAATGGGAGGCTTTCAAAAGTGAAATTTCGAGAGTAGAGGGTTTGTATGCTCCTGTCAGAATAAAAGGCAAGGTTAATAGGCTTAGGGACCCTTGGTTTTCAAGAGATATTGAGGCCCTGGTTAAGAAGAAGAGGGTGCATAGCAGAGAACATATAGGCAGGAGGGAACGAATGAGGTACTTGAGGAGAATAAGGAATACAAGAGAACACTTAAGAAGGGAATCAGGAGGGCTAAAAAAACCATGTGGTTGTTCTAGCAGACAAAGTGAAGGAGAATCCCAAGGGCTTCTGCAGATATAGTAAGAGCAAAAGGATGGCAAAGGACAAAATTTGTGCTTTTGTGGATCAGTATGGAGCCAAAAGAGATGGGGTGGATCATAAATCTATATTTGCTTGGGAGATGGACACATACCTGTAGAGTTTATACAACTGAGGCAAATCAGCAGTGAGGTTGTGGACCATATACAGATTACGGAGGAGGAGGTGTTTGCTGTCTTGAGGCAAATTAACGTGGATAAATCCCCAGGGCCTGACAAGGTGTTCCATCAGACCCTGTGGGAGGCTAGTGCAGAAATTGCAGTGGCTTAGCAGGGATATTATAAAATAAAAATAGCAATGAGTGAGGTGCTGGGGGATTGAAGAATAGCTAATGTTGTTCTCTTGTTCAAGAAAGACTCTAAAAATAAGCCAGGAAATTATGGGCCAGTGAGCCTGACTATACGAGTGACTATACAAGTATTTGAATAGACAGTGACTGATTAGGGACAGTCAACGTGGTTTTGTGCTTAGTAAATCGTGTCTAAACAATATCATTGATTATTTGAGGAAGTTACCAGCAGAATTGATGAAAGCAAGGCAGTGGATGTTGTCTACCCAGACTTCAGCAAGGCCTTTGGCAAGGTGTCACACGAAAGGGTGGCGAGGAAGGTTCAGTCAGCTGGCATTTAGGATGAGGTAGTATATTGGATTAGACATTGGCTTTGCGGGAAATGCCAGAGAGTGGTTTCAGATGGTTGCCTCTCTGACCGGACGTCTGTAACTGGTGTGCTGCAGGTATTGGTGCTGTGTTGTTTGTCATCTAGATCGATGATCTGGATGATAATGTGCTAAACTGGATCAGAAAATTTGTGGATGACACCAAGACTGGACAGCAAGGAAACCTAACAAAGCTGGCAGTGGAATGTGGACCAGCTGGAAAAATGGCAGATGGAATTTAATGCAGACAAATGTAAGTGTTGCGATTTGGGACAACCAATCAGGGATGGACTTACGCAGTGAGCGGCAAGGCACTGAGGGCTGTGGTATAACAAATGGATCAGGGAATACAGATCCATAGTTCCTTGTAAGTGGGGTCACAGATTGGTTTGTAAAGCGAGCTTTTGGCACATGGCCTTTATTAATCAATGTATTGAGTATAGGAGATGGAATGTTATCTTGACGTTGTATAAGCTGTAGGTGAGGCCTAATTTGGAGTATTGTGCGCAGTTTTGGATCACCTACTTATAGAACAGATATCAATAAGGTTGAAAGAGTGTAGAGAAACTTTATAAGGATTTTGCAAGATTAGAGGATCTGAGTTATAGGGAAAGGTTACATAGGTTAGGAGTTTATTCCCTAGAATGTAGAAGATTGAAGAGAGATTTGATGGAGGTATATAAAATTTTGAGGGGTATAAATAGGGTAAATGCAAGCAGCTTTTTCCGTTGAGGTTGGTTGAGACTAGAACTAGAGGTCATGGGTTGATGGTGAAAGGCAAAATATTTAAGGGGAACGTAAGGGGGAACCTCAGTGTTTCCGTTCAGGGATGATTTCCAGGTTATTATGCTTTGTACATTATTAATGTAATGATTATAGCAAATCGAGGGCTTACAGGAAGGCAGAGATGTAAAATAATCTCTGCTGCCAGAAATAAGTCAGAGACAAATCCATAGGGTGAAAGGCTGACATGTCCCCTGGTTCTGTTGGCTTCTGATCTAGGTATTAGAGGAAGTGGTTGTAGAGTTAGCGAGTACACTTTCCGTGACCTGCCGAAATTCCTGTGATTTTGAAGAAGTCACAGAGGATTAGAACATTGCAGACTTTATTCATGAAAGAAGAAAAACAGAAAGCAGCATAATATAGGCCAGGTAGCCAAACATATGTTGTTGGGAAAATACACTCCATTCTTAAGGAGAAAATGGCAGGGCTTTTAGAAAATCATAGGACAATTAACCAAAGTGAAAGTGGTTTTCCAATTCTTTGGCAGAGTAAACAACAAGGGGAAATAGTAGATGTATTTGGATTAAGATGCCACATCAAAGATCACTGCCCAGGTATGTGATGTTGGGAATAATATATTGGCATGAATAAGGTGTTGCTAACTGACAGGAAATAGCATCAGGAAAAAGGATCACCTTCAGATTGGCAATCAAGAACTGAACGGGTGCAATAGTATTCAGCTGGACCCTCTAGTCCTTAACTTGCTATACAGTATTGAAAGCCTGGGGCCTGGGGATAGGGGGCAGACTGAGTGTAGTGTAGCCAACTTTACAGATGGTTAGTATTCCATAGAAAGGGATCACCTATGTTTCTCAGACTTTAGATACAAACACTGAGTCATGTCATCTGCAGAAATTCTCTAATGACTCAGTAATAGTTTGGTATATAAAGGGAGGATGGGAAGATGAATACAGGGCCTTGGTGGAGGACTTTGTCGAATGGTGCAAGCTGAATCATCTGCAGCTCAACATTAGTAAGACAAAAGAGATAGTGATGAATTTTAGGAAGACTAAACCTGTGTTGCTTCCAGTTATTATTGATGGTGAGGACCTACAAGTACCTGGGGGTGCACTTGGACGACAGACTTGAGTGGAGCACCAACACAGAGGCTGCATACAAGAAGGGCCAGAGTCACCTCTACTTCCTGAGGAGACTGAGGTCCTTTGGAGCGTGCAGGCCTCTCCTTCATGTGTTCTACCAGTCTGTTGTCGTCACTGCCATCTCCTATGCAGTGGTGTGCTGCGGCAATCAACACGGGTGATGCCAGAAGGTACAATAAACTGATTAGAAAGGCTAGTTCTGTTATAGAAGTCAAACTGGACACACTGGAGGCTGTGGTAGAACAAAGGACTCCACAGAAAATCCTAGCAATTCTGGACAATGTTTTTCACCCTCTGCATGCCAACTTAGCTGAACAGAGGAGCACTTTTAGTAATGGATAAAGACAACTGTGCTGCTCTAAAGAGTGCTATATGAAGTCATTCTTACCCTCAGCCATTAGGCTCTATACCCAGTCAACTTCTATCCGGGGAAGTGATGGCCCTCCTTCTGTTAGACTATGGTAATTAAAAAAAATTTTTTTTATTCTTTCTTCTTTGCTTCTGATATTTATATCTGTGCACTTGTAATGCTACTGCGACAATGTAATTTCCTTTGGGATCAATGAAGTATCTATCTAATTGGAGATGATGAGGAGTATCTTCTCTTACAGGGCTGTGGAAGTGGTGTCATTGAATTTACTGTATTCTAGGTAAAGATTAACAGATACTGAAACTACATGTGAGCTGAGGAGCATGGGAGAAAGCAAGAGAGTGGCGTTGAGTCCAAGGCCGGCTCTGTCATGATCTTTATTCCAGTTTCTTATGTTCTTATGTATCTAGCAAAAACTACTAAATCATAAATGTCTTTCCTGTTTCAGGGCTCTCTATAAAAGGGTTTCAGGGAAATCCAGGTCTCTTGGGACCCACGTACATGAAAGGTCCTCCAGGCACACCTGGCAGTCCAGGACCCCAAGGCCCAGTTGGTCGACAAGGTGACCCAGGTCCTACAGGTATCAGGGGAAGACCTGGAACTCTTGGTTCAGTAGGTAGGCTGTGACTGCTTCCCAATAGTGTGATATTATTTGTCTTCTTCTTCAAGGACTTGTGTCATTTCTCATCTTTCAGATCACTGAATTGATACTTCAGATGACCCAGCTCACTAGCAGTGGTAAATCCCATGTGTTCTCTTTCCTTCTCCTGTTACAGGGCCACATGCAAACTGTATCAGTAACCCCATTCTACAAAGAGCCTCATTTCATATTTTAATCATTTCCTACCATTCTCTTTTATCCAGAGTTGTCTTTGACATAGTTTAAAGTATTCACTACAGTCCATCAGTAAACATTATTCACTAAAGAGAGCTTGATTGAACTTGCGTCATTAACTTTAATTATTTGCCAAATTAAAAATTAAATAATTCAAAAACTTAAATGGCATAACTTCCTGATATTAATGTTGCACCTTGAATCATAAATACTGGTTTTGAAATGAGTGCATCAAAATGCTTTTCCTTTCACTGTAATTATGTTCACTTCCCCTTTTCAATGGTGGATCAAAGGAAAATTACAGTTTTCCACGACTGTACCAACACCATATTTTCCAATTATACATGGTTTCCCAATTGATCTCATGAATTCAGACACACCGAATTGCCCAATCTCTCTCGTTCTACCCTGGTGACACATCACACAGAGGCACACACATGCAGAAAGATATAGATGTCATCAATAAATAAAAAAATACATATACACACAGAAATATATCCAGAAATGCACTAGAAAATAAGCAAGCAATATCATGAAGGATCATTCTCATGGACTGTTGGTCCAACTCCCATTAGGGAAGAGGCTTCTCAGCATTCATGCCAGGACTATAGACACAAAAATAATTATGTCCTCCAAGCCATCAGGCTGATCGACACCTCCACCATTAATCCACTCCACCATCCCCACCACCACTACATACACATCATCTAGTGTCACTTTATGCAGATACAATCAATCTATGTATCTAACAGCTGCACATTGTGTTCATCAGATTGCTTTTATATTTATTGTGTTTTCCTTTTGTTTTTATTTCATTGTGTTGTTTTTTTTTTTGTGTGTTTTTCATACTGCATCAGATCTGGAGTAACAGCCATTTTGTTCTCTTTTACACTCGTGTACTGAAGAACGGCAATAAACAGAATCTTGAATCTAGAATGTACCGTTTTTCTGAAATTCTCTCTCTTCTGCATGCTTGTACACAAGCCGATTTTCTAATCACACAAGACCAATCTTTCTCTCCCTCGTACACACTATAATATTCTCTAATCACACATACCAAATTGACCAATCTTTCTCTCTCTCTGAAATGTGTAAGAGTATTAGTATGTATGATTAGGGAATATCATTGAAATGTGTAAATGATATTCCTTAATCATACATACTAATTCCTCCCCCTACCCCACCCCTTCCCTCCCCACTTGCCTCCTCCCTCCTCCTCCTTCTCCCTCCTCCCTCCTCTCTCCTCCTTCTTCTCCCCCTCCCCTCCTCCCCTCTTCCCCTCAGAAGGCTCTCTGCTTTGAGGATTATGTTGACACTTGGCTGGACATCAACACCAAAGCATCCACTAAAGGCATGTGGAGACATGTCTCATAAGTCTGTAGCAAGCTGACAAAATATTCTGAGTAACTTATTGCAACAGCACACCTGATTATAGATGGTTTGTTTATCTGAGTCTCTTTATGTATTAGGCTGCAAAGGTGACCAAGGCATTGCGGGATTTCCAGGAGTACCAGGTCCACGGGGACAACCAGGCCCTTGTGGACCACAAGGACCAAATGGGGATTGTGGAATGAATGGTCCAGATGGAAATAAAGGGGCTATTGGAATAAAAGGTACCAAACATTGGATTTTCAACTGACCTGCTGTTTCAGTCGTAAATCTGGTTTTAAAATGCGAATTATTGATGTGCTCTCTTTGTAAATTGGAATCAGTATTTCTACATTGAAAGCAATTTAGAAACTTAAGCCATGCTGAAAAGGTGTTTGAACAGGTACTTAGAAAAAAGAATGGGGATGTAGGGCATGGTTTGGTGAAAGAGGATAAACATAGATAGGTTTCACAGTTGGCCTGGATGAGCTGGACCAAAAGGGGCTGTTTCTTTGTGCTGTATGATTCTATGATTCGATGTCCTATGTGGAGCTATACTTTTTTAGTCCTTTCCTTTCATGAATTAGACAGAAAAGGTAGCCTTTGGGATTTCAAGCATTGAGGTCTATGGTTTATAAATTCTGCTATTTCTCTTTCTATCTCCATTTGAAAAGAAATGTATTACTATTTCAGATCATTCTTCAAACACACTTTGGTTCTTGAGGGCATTCTTTGAATGAATATGAAGGTGGTGTGCTTCATTGTGGTGGTCTGGTTTATCTGCATCGATCAGTGTGTGGGCCATAGCTTTTGACAGCCCAGACTCTGAAATCCAAGGCACGATTTCTAGATTTGTGAGGGGGTAGACAAGTGAAAAGGCAAATTCAACACGATAGCACAGTGGTCAGCATAATTGCTTCACAGTGGCAGCTGTAGGATCAGGGTTCAATTCCCACTGCTACCTGTAAGAAGTATGTGATAGCGTGAGCTTCCTTAGGTGCTCCAGTTTCCTCCCACATTCAGAAGATGTATGGTTAGGATTAGTAAGCTGTGGGCATGCTTGTTAGCGTCAGAAGCAGGGGGACACTTGTGAACTGCTCAGCACAATCACTGATTTGATTTGATATGACGCAAACAACACATTTTGTGGTATGTTGCGACATACAGCTACAGATAAAGCTAATCTTTTTTTAACCTACAGAATGAGCAAATATTTGTCATCAAGTTCAATGCCAACAAGCATGAGGCAGTTTACTTTGGCAGAAATAGAGAGGCCTGTTAATGTTTAGAAGCTGCAAATCTATGTGGGTACAAGAGTAAAGTGATCTTAGAATCTAAAGTCCAAATTATGTTTGTTGTCATGTGCAGCTATGCAGTGTAAAACTTACTCGCAGCAACATGTTCAGGCATGGAGTATCATATAAGTGTCATTCACAGGAAAACCAAATTAAACATAGATTATATACAACCTTGTACAAGACAGAACACAGTTAGAACAATGTGATCAAAGTGGCCAGAGTGTTACTTGTTGGTTTGAAAAGTGAATGGCTGAAGGGAAGATGGATGCATCATTGATTAAAAGACTTGCTTCAGATTAGCAAGCTTACAAAAAAATACAAAATTTACAAGCAATGCTTATTTCTCGAAGAACAGATTTGAAAAGTAAGGCAATTATACTGAATCCCATTCTGTGTTGTCAGACCATAGCCTCCTCTTCTGCCACGATGAGGCCACACTCAGGGTGGAGGAGCAAGACCTCACATTCTGTCGAGGTAGCCTCCAACCTGATGGCATGAACATCGATTTCTCCTTCTGGTAATTTTTTTTACCCTCTTCATCTATTTCCCACTCTGGCCTCTTACTTCTTCTACTCACCTGCCTTTTGCCTCCCCCTGGTGCCCCTCTTCCTTCCCTTTCTCCCAAGGTTCACTCTCCTCTCCTATTAGATTCCTTCTTCTCTAGCCTTTTACCTTTTCCACCAATTACCTCCCAGCTTCTTACTTACCCCGCCCCCACTTTGCCATCCACCTGGCTTGACCTATCACTATATATCTTGTCCTCCTTCACCTTCTCCCCACCTTTTTATTCTGTCATCTTCCCCCTTCCTTTCCAGTCCTGATGGAAAGGTATTGGCATGAAATGTCAACTATTTATTCTTTTTTTTATGCTGCCTGGCCTGCTGAGTTCCTTCTGCATATGGTGTGTTGCTCAAACCTTGGTTAGGGCACACTGCCCCTGCTTTCTGTAAAGAAAATAAGTTTATGATAGAACATATAATTTTCATATCTTCATAGTTCATTGAAATGAAAAGCAGTGAGCAATTTGTTAGCTTATTATGGTAAATGAGAGACACCCACAGTTTTTCTCCTGGAAAACCCTAGTCAGGTATGCTTCACCAATAACTTTGTTGTAGACTGGCACCACTTTCTATAAAGAGAGGATGATAAAATCTGATTTAAACATACACCTTGGCAGAAAGCTGCTGGAGCAGATTTTTACCAGACCCAGAAGGTTTTTGTGTATAGGAAAGGTTCAGAGGGATATGGGCCAATCTCGGGCAAATGGGACTGGTTCAAGCAGGCACAGTCTTTTCCACCTATCACCTCCCAGCTTCTTACTTCATCCTCCCTTCCCCACCTAGCTTTACCTATCACCTTCCAGCTTGTCCTCCTTCCCCAACTCCTCTCCCAACTTTTTATTCTGGCATCTACCTTTTTCGTTCTAATGAAGGGTCTTGCCCCGAAACTCAAGTTGTCTGCATAGACAAGTTGGACTGAAGGGCTGATTTCTGTACTGTATGGCTTGTTGTATTTCTAAATTGAAGCACTATGAGTGAGTAATTTGCTTATTAGTGTGTGACATTACATGTAGGCAAGTTGTGAGTTTTGAGTGAAATGAGTAAACCCTTGTTGAGTTTATTTACTCGCTGCCTGAGTTCAACAAATCTTATCACACTCCAACTTATTCAAACCACGTTTAAAAAGATAGATGAGTACCTAAAGACAGAATATCTATCTCAGATTACAGCGGAGTCCTTTACCCTCATAAACAGTTAGATATTGAATCTGCTGTTCGGGATCAACACTAACCACAGCACCCCAAGAGAATATCTAGTGCAAGAATGGAAATTCATTCAGTGCTTTGTCCTGTGCTGAGATTTTGAAAGATGTTATCTGAATACTAACATTACTGGAATATTTTAAATAATACTAATAGGAAAGAAACGATGGTTTTGTTTCAGGAGAAATTGGGGAGCCAGGAGATATGTCAACGCCAATTATCATTTACGTAAAAGGTGACTGTGGATTACCAGGCCTCTCCGGTGAACCTGGATTTACAGGGCCAAGAGGTGAGGAGAGACTGCAACTTTATAACTTTTCTAGCCTGTGGTGAGAGGACTATTCAGGTAGCGATGGGGTAAATGGTGGAACTGATTCCTCCAACTCATGAACGACACGGAATTCAACAAAATCATATAGTCAAGCTTAGCCTTGGCTGTTTGGGTCTGGGTCTGAATCTGCACATACTCTGGACAACGGTACTATGCAGGACATGGCAATGTTCCTAGCAAGTACAGACATCTGGCCTAGGATCTTGTAAGAAATACCACCATACCTTCAGGACCCTGTCTGAGATTTAACTCCACGGCCTGTGAGCAAACATGGTTATAAAATGAGGTACAATCGACCTTTCAGGAAATGTAGGAACGCCACTGTTTAATGATTCAAGGGACACAAAATCCTTCTCATGCTAATCACACTCTTACTTTTATCACTTTCAACATTAGTTTGAAAGTGGATTGTGGTACAAATTCATCCTTGACAACACGTGAGGCACAATAGAGTGGCATGTTCACATTGTCCTTTTTATTTTCTGAAATTCCATCTTGGAATTAAATCGTGGAAATGGAGTTCAGCATTGGAACTTCAACCCAGCCTTGCACTGTACATTAACCTGCACTCAGTAGAGTAACCAATTAAAAGGTGCTTATCTCAGCTCAGTATGATTTGCAGTAGGACCAAATTCGGGGAGGTCAGATGTTAAGTAGCTCTAAACTGCAGTGGTCAGGTTGGCAAGTCAGCACTGGAGTGTGGACTATTGCTAGCCAGCTCTTCTGAACAGAACTGCTGCCATATTGTGAGATTGAATCTCTCCTCTGTTAAAACTTTGCTGCAGTACTGTGTACTGTTATTACACAGTAATAACTGTGTAATGATGTGTCTTCATCATGATATCTTTTTCAGGAGATAAGGGATTTCCTGGAATTCCAGGAACCCCTGGAATCCCTGGTAGGCCTGGCTTACCAGGCCCCAAGAAAGGCATGCCTGGAATTCTTGGACCAACGGGTCCAGCTGGACGTCAGGGCTTAATGGGAGAAAAAGGTGAAATTGGTATCATGGGATTTCCTGGAATGAAGGGTGAGAAAGTAAGTCTTTGATTCAATAGAACTGTTTCATCAGATATTTTTTGCTATAGCATCAAACCAATGCATTCTAATAGACTTGAGATGATCTCACACTGTGGTTTTTTTGCATTTAGGGTGATAATGGAGGATGTGGAATACCTGGATTACCAGGGACTCCTGGTTGTAAAGGAGCAAAAGGTAAGTGTGCATCATTAGTTCCCCAAAATATTTCAGTGATTGTGTTGGTTCCTGTTAAGGCTATCAGAATCAGCTTTAATATCTCCGGCATATATCATGAAATTTGTTAACATAGCCACAGCAGTACAGTGAAATACATGATAAACAGATGGGATAAAAACTGAATTACATTAAGTATATATACTGTATGTCTATTAAACATAATTAAGTTAAAATAAGTAATGCAACATAACTAATAAAAAAGTAGTGAGCTAGTGTTCACGGGTTCAATATCCGTTTAGAAATCCGATAAGAGAGGAGAAGGAGCTGTTCCTGAATTGCTGAGTGTGTGCCTTCAGGCTCCTGTACCTTCTTCCCGACTGTAACACTGAGAAGAGGGCATGTCCTGGGTGGTGGGGATCCCTAATGATGGATGCCGCCTTCCTAAAGCACCAGTCCTCGAAGGTATTTTGGATGCTCTGGAAGCTAGAGTCCATGATGGAGCTGACTAATTTTACAAGTTTCTGCATCTTACTTCGATCCTCTGCAGTAGTCCCTCCATACCAAATGGTGGAGCAGCCAGTCAGAGCGCTTTCTGCAGTACATTTGTAGAAGTTTTCGAGTGTTCCAGCTGACAAATGAAATCTCAAACTCCTGATGAAATATAGCTGCTGTCTTGCCTCTTTATAGCTGATTTAATATGTTGTGTCCAGGTTAGGCTCTCAGAGGTATTGACAGCCAGGAATTTGAAATTGATCGCACTCTCCATTTCTGATCGCTTTATGTGGATTGGTTTACGTTTCCTCATCTTACCCTTTCTGAAGTTCACAATCATCTCTTTGGTCTAACTGATGTTGAGCACAAGATTGTTGCTGCAACACCACTCAACCAACTGGTATCTCGCTCCTGTACACAATGAATTGTACTCTCAACCCATGTAGCTAACATTCACTGAATGGAAGCTGCAAGTTTGAGTTACTTGGCGTCTGTAGCTCCAAGTGAGCATGATCTGGGATCTTAAAGATTCAAGTCTCTGGAGAGTAGGTATTCATAAATTCATTTTATTTGGTGTTTAGAAGAATGATGGGTTACTTAATGAGACACCTAGGATCCCAAAGGGCATGATCCTAAGTTGAGATATTTTTACTAGTGGGAGGGTCTTGAACAAGGGGATGTAATTTCAAGATAAGGGACTAGTCATTTAAAAGAAAGTACATAGATATTTCTCCTCACAGAGGTAGTGAATGTCAGAAATTCAGCCTTGAAGGTTGTGGAGGCTCAATGATTAAATGTTTTAAATTGGAGGTAGATTCATTTCTGAAAGATAAAGATTAATTTCAGGAATTGGGTAATGAGAATCTGGCAGTGAAGGAATTGAGGCCTGGGTAGATCAGCCATGATCCTATTGAATGGAGAAGTGGGTCTAAGGGGCCTACGCCTTCTCCTATTTTCTCATCTTCCTACACTTTTGGAGATATGCCCCAAATGAGCTACGTGTAAAACTGCTGCTTGACCATGGTGGTCAATGAGATGCTATAACAGATAGGGGTATCGGAACTCGTCTGTAAGGAGTCTCTGTGCGTCTTCCCCGTACAATGCATGGGCTTTCTCTGGGTCCTCCAGTTTCCTTCCACAGTCCAAAGATGTAGCAGGTAGGTTAATTGGTCGTTGTAAGTTGTCCTGTGATTAGGTTACAGTTATCAGGGGGTTGCTGGGCGGTGTGGCTCGAAGAGCCAGGAGGGCCTCTTCCACACTGTATCTCTAAGTAAAATAGATTAAATAAATATCACTAATCCACTAACTGAGGAGGCAACAAAACAAATCGATGGAGGTAGAGTGATGGAAGTGATATATATTCACTTTAGTTAGCCATTTGATAAAGCTCCCTGTCGTAGGCTCATCCAGAAAATTGCAAGGCACGTGTGCTGTGGAAACCCAGCTGTGTGGATCTGAAATTGACTTGCTCACAGAACGCAGAGGGTGGCAGTTGATGGAGCATATACAGGTCAAGTCAAGACAAGTTTATTGTCATTTAACTATGTATGTGTATACCATCAAACAAGACACTGGTTCTTTGAACCAGTTTGTAAAGCACTGTAGTACACATAACACACAATCAGTTATGAAAGTAAGGATGAAATCTCCAAATGGATTACACATATATAAATAAACTAAAGTGCATAAATTAAATATTGTAAGGTACAGATCAGATTAACCAGTGACAATCGGAATGTGATGTGGCAGGGAGTCCAGAAACCTAATGGCCTGAGGGAAGAAACTGTTTCCCATCTTGACTGTTCTTGTTTTTATGCATCAGAGTCTCCTGCCTGTTGGTAGAAAGTCAGAGAGGATGCTGGATGGATCTTACCTGGAAGTTGGTGACAAATGGTGTTCCAAGTGGGATCCCTATATATTTTGATTTTATAAATGATTTAGATGAGGAAGTAGCTGGGTGGATTATAAGTTTGCAGATGACACAAAGGTTGGTGATGTTCTGGATAGTGTAGAGGATTGACAGCGGTTACAGTGGGATATAGACAGGATACAGAGCTGGGCTGAGAAGTGGTAGACTTTGGAAGATTGAGCCTGAAGGCAGAAAACGAGGTTAATGGCAGTTTTCTCAGCAGTGTGGAGGTACAAAGGAGCCATGTTTCCAGTTTACGATGGCATTGGTGAAACACAGTGATGGCTTACAGGCAGCAAACAAATCTACTAACTACTTTATTAATCACGCTTTTTCTGGACATTGATCACCACAGTCAACAGCCTGTAACTTTCCTTTCGGAACTGAGCTTTGAACTGTCTGTACAACCTGGCATTATTGCGGTGTGAAAGTTTCGAAGGTGCAGGACGGTTGAGGCATGGCGTGTGTGGGTCAAATCAAGGCAGCGGTGCCCCGGGCCAGAGAGCGAGGAATGAGCTGATGTTTGACTGATCTGAGCTCCAGGCCGGATTGAAAAGGCTGGGTACGGGCCGAATCGAGGTAGTGGGAGCTGGGCCCGAGAGCATAACAAAGCAGCAGGGCTCGGGTCCAAGAGCAGGGAATGACCCGTTGTTTGGCCGACTTAAGCTCTGGGCCGGACTGAAAAGGTCAGGATGCCAGAGTTGGAGGTGAGGAGCGGGCTGGTGTTCAGCTCGCTGCTCGGAGAGGTTTACTCGTTGCTGTGCTGAAGTGAGGCTGTGGCCTGCAACTAGCGGGTTCCTGGGTCAGCTGTGACTGGCTTCATGGCTGTGAACACATTTTTGTGAACTTCAGTTCTGATCGTTATTTGCTTACTTTTTATTGAATTGCTCTTTTTTTTTGCACATTGGGTGTGTGAAAGTGTTCTTTTGTAATGGATTTATTGGGTTTCTTTTTTTTTGTGTGGCTGCCTGTATAAATGTCAAGGCTGTTCTTACTGTATATTGTATACAAACTTGGATAATAAATGTACTTTGAGGTCTGTAGATCCCTCAAAGTTGCAGTGTAAATTGATCTGGTGGGTAATAAGGTGTATCTTATACTGGCTCTCATTAGTAGGAGGATTGACCGCGAGCTGTGATATAATGCTACCGCTCTATAAAACTCTGGTTAGGCCACACTTCGTATTGTCTTCATTGCTGGTCATCACATTACGGAAAGACTGTACAAGCTTTAGACAGGGTGCAGAGGAGATTTCTCTAATTTCTCTGGATTAGAGAACATGTCTTGTGAAGAAAGGTTGAGTGAATTAGGCTTTTCTCATTCAAGTTTAAAGTAAATTTATTATCTAAGTACATATACGTCACCATATACTACACTGAGAGTCAGTTTCTTGTGGTCATTCATAGTAGATGCAAAGAAGCACAATAGTGTTATGTCTTTTAACTTAAAAGCGTTGAACTAATTCAAAGGAATACATGGGAGTCCAAACTGTGAATCTAACTTTGAGTTTACTTTAAGCGAGGCGAGTACTTATCACGTGATAACATGATGACGTATGCAAATAGTGCATTTTTACATATAACCTGCAATGCATTATTTAAACAAACAAGAATGCTTAATCAAACAATATCAAACAAGATAACTCAAGTATTATTAAATTATTATTGAAACAACAAACAGAATGAATGAAAAACCTTGGAGTGAAGATGGGTGAGAGATGACTTGATAGTGCTGTGTAAGATTGTAGGATACATAGATAGAGTGGACAGCCAACACCATTTTTCCCAATACCAGAGGACATCTGTTTAAGGTGAGAGGAGGAAAGTCTGAGAAGATATTAGAGATATTATTTTTTCACACAAAGAGTGTTAAGCATCTGGAACACACTGCCATGGGTGCTGATACAATCTGATATAATAGGAATATAAAAGACTCTGGGCATGTGGATGTAATAAAAATGGAGGGTTATGGGCTGTGTAATTGGAAGTGGTTAGATTTATCACGGAAAAGGTTAAAAGGCTGGAAAAACATCATGGGCCAAAGGACACATAATGTGCCATCCTGTTGTATGTTCTCCAAAGTGTTGCCATTATTACATCTACTGAGCTTAAAATTTTCATCTGAAGTAATAAGTAGCAGATAACAATAATGGGAAGGAAGATATAAAGCTTACACGAGGAAATCTGCAGATGCTGGAAATTCAAGCAACACACACAAAATGCTGGTGGAACGCAGCAGGCCAGGCAGCATCTATAAGGAGAAGCACTGTCGAAGTTTTGGGCCGAGACCCTTCATCCTGATAGACCCTTCGTCTCCTTATAGATGCTGCCTGGCCTGCTGTGTTCCACCAGCATTTTGTGTGTGTTGCTAGATATAAAGTTTAACAAGTTTGAAAATAGGGACAGAAGAGCACTTTTCTTATAAAGAGTGATGAAAGAAGAATTATTTATCTCCTGTGTTATAATTGTCAGTTTTACAATAAACTTCCCCTAACAATAAACTGTCAAATGCATCTTTCAACAGGAGACACGGGCGAATCTATTCTTATAAAGTCACTTCCTGGTGCAAAGGGAAAACCTGGTGACCCTGGAGATTCAGGTAATGTTTACCTTTCGGAGAGTCGTCTTCCCCTGCTTTTGGACACTGCTCACTGACACCTCAGCTCAGTATTTAAGTCTGACATTAACTGAACTTAATGCTGATTCCATGTGTGACGCACCATTATGGTTTCTCCTAATTACTGTACATGGATGAAAAACTTTGAATGAAAAATAAGAGAGGCCCCTGAGAAACACTTGAAACCTTTGGTGTTGTTTCATCTTCTGAAACTTTCTCTGCTTTTTCCATCAAAAATTCAGTGGACAGGTACAAAATCTCTTGTGGAAAGTCATGGAAAAGTTATTATTCTCTGTTCTTTTAAACTTTTTTTTTGGTTTATGTCTTTTAGTTTAATTTATTTCTTCCTCCTTGTTCGTCATTTCTGCAATAAATGTTACCTGTTTCTCGTGGTTCCACGTCCTTTTCTTTATTGTCACCAAACAATTGATACTAGAGCATACAATCATCACAGCGATATTTGATTCTGCGCTTCGCACTCTCTGAAGTACAAATCGAAGTAAATATAATAAAAAAAATTTAAATTATAAATCTTAATTAGAAAATAGAAAAAGGGAAAGTAAGGTAGTGCAAGTCAGGTCTGGATATTTGGATGGTACAGCCCAAATCCAGGTCAGGATCCGTTCAGCAGTCTTATCACAGTTGGAAAGAAGCTGTTTCCAAATCTTGCCGTACAAGTCTTCAAGCTCCTGAACCTTCTCCCGGAAGGAAGAGGGACAAAAAGTGTGTTGGCTGGGTGAGTCATGTCCTTGATTATCCTGGCAGCACTGCTCCGACAGCGTGCGGTGTAAAGTGAGTCCAAGGATGGAAGATTGGTTTGTGTGATGTGCTGGGCTATGTTCACGATCTTCTGCAGCTTCTTCCGGTCTTGGACAGGACAGCTTCCATACCAGGTTGTGATGCACCCTAGAAGAATGCTTTCTACGGTGCACCTATAAAAATTAGTGAGGGTTTTAGGGGACGGACCAAATTTCTTCAGCCCTCTCAGGAATTAAAGGCGCTGGTGGGCCTTCTTCCATAGTCCATAGTCCAAAATCCATAGGCAGAAAGCTCAGTAACATTCAGTAGCATTACTGAAATAGAGAGAGCTCAGGCACAGTGATAGGCCACAGAACGTAGTCAGAAGAATGTGGGTACTGTGAAATGCCATGTAGATCAGGCTGGGAGTGTCCTCCAGCCCACACCAGGCATGTCCCCCTGCTCTGCACCTTGTAAATTCACTTTTATTATTTTGCCACTTTCACCATCCTCTTTGTCATTTAGAAAGCTTTATCCTTGACTTTGATTCGTCTACCTCTACCTCCTGTGAGAGTTGATCTGGCCTAGGGCTTTTTTCTTTTGATTGCAGGAGGATGAAAGGTGACTCTTGAAGGTGTATGTGATTAAAAGAGGAATAGACACAGTGGATAGCCAGCTCCTTTTTCCCAAAGCAGAATGGCTAATACTAGAGTACTTCCTTTTAAGCTGACGGGAGATATCAGAGGTTTTTTTTACACAGAGTGGTGAGCACTTGGAATGCACTGCTGGGGGTGGAGTTTGAGGCAGATACAGTTGGGATGTTTAAGAGCCTCTTAGCTATACACATGGATGAAAATAAATAGGAGTGTTTGAGTTTTATAGAAGGGAGGTGTCAAATTGATCGTGGAGTAGATTAAAAGGTCGGGACAACATTGTGAGCCAAAGGGCCTGTACTATGTAGCACTGTTTTATATTCTATATTCTGCCTTGCTGAAGTAACTCTGGTTTATAGATATTAAATGCATTGTTGTGTACATTTGGCCTTCCTTATCCGCGGATTCCATATGCGCGGAGTCAACCAACCACGGATCTGGAAAACCTGGAAGTTCTCTCTCCGGCACTCGTTGCTTGAGCATGTACAGACTATTTTTTCTTGTCATTATTCCCTAAACAATACAGTATAACAACTATTTATATAGCATTTACATTGTATTAGGTATTATAAGTAATCTAGAAATGACTTAAAAGTACAGGCAGTCCCCAGGTTATGAATGCGTTCCATTCTTGAGTCCGTCTTTAAGTCGGATTTGAAGTCGGAACAGGTACATCCGGTATTATTTAGCATCAGTTAGTCAAACTTTTTCTTAGTATATAGTATGTATTTTACCTTTCTATGCATATAAAACGCTTAAGAAACATACATATTTCAATAATTTAACTACTGCGTTGCTTAGTAATAATTGTAGTTTTCATCGGGGCAGGACTTTTCACATACTCCATTAAAATTGTTCCAATCGCTGACCGACTGTAGCCTAACGCTTTTCCAATGACCGAAGGCATTTCACCTCTTTCCGATTGCTTTATTACTTCCACCTTATTTTCAATCGCGATCGTAATTATTTTCATGAACAGAAACACTGTGGATTCAGAGCTACACCGCCAGGTCCTAATGTCCACTGCACTGAGACAGGTTAAATAATGGACTTGAGCATCCGCAAATTTTGGTATCCACGGGGGGTCCCGGAACCAATCCCCCGCAGATAAGGAGGGCCGACTGTATTTAAATACATTGAGTCCTGATGAAGAGTCTCAGCTTGAAACGTCGACTGTTTACTCTTTTCCATAGATGCTCTCTGGCTTGCTGAGGTCCTCCAGTATCTTGTGTGTGTTGCCTTGAATTTCCAGCATCTGCAGATTTTCTCATAAGACCATAAGGCATAGGAGTAGAATTAGGCCATTCAGCCCATCGAGTCTGCTCTGTCATTTCATCATGGCTGATCCCGAATCCTACTCAACCCCAAACTCCTGCCTTCTCGCCATATCCTTTGATGCCCCGACCAAGCAGGAAATGATCAACTTCCACCTTAAATATACACATGGACTTGGCCTCCACTGTAGTCTGTGACAGAGCATTCCACAGACTCAATATACTCTGGCTAAAAAAATTCCTCCTTACCCAGGGCCAGATTAAGCTAGTGTGGGGCCTGTAGCATATGTTATAAAGGGGCCCTAAATTTAAAAAATGCACATAAGTATTAAAACATAAATTATTTACTTGCATAGTAAAGTAATTCAATTTTTTCATTTGGTATACAGCCCGATAACACGACAAATGTCTGACACTTCAGTAATAGTATTACTTACATGTAGGTATCAATTTCAAATGTCAAAAGTAACAAAACTACTATTTAAAAGTTACATTTTCTAGATTTAGCATGAGCAAATTTGTTGATGATGCTGGAAATGTCTATTTCATGCAGAAGTTCATGTTCAATGCTCTTTAGAGTGAGATTGTTCAATCTGTTTTGACCCATGGTGCTCCTTAGTTCATTTTTAATCCTTTTCAGTTTTGAAAATGAGCATTCTCCACTGCAGTTGGTAACCATGAGTGACAAATAGATGCGCAAGGCATTTTCTACATTTGGAAAACATGACTCCAAAGAATTGTCAGTTATCAAACGGTACAACTGTAACTCTACAAGTCTTGTTTGGCGCCAATATGAGAAGCAAGATCAGTTTTCACCAATTCAGCAAACTGATCTTTTCAAGTGTAAACAACTGTAACTGATGAAAGAATCCAAAAACATCATTCACCTTTAGATAAGCTTTCTGCCTTTTTGACAGGGCAGATAGCAATCTGTCAACAATGGCAAGAAATGGTCGGCTTTTAAACTTCTGAGAAGGCATTTGAGATTCAACAAGTGGATCAAGAGTGCTGGAACCACTGAAATCATCATACGCACGATTTTGCTTGTGTTTCTTCGAGTTTGCTGTTGATAATCTTCACACTTAGTCAGATCCTTGGCTTTTTGCTCTATGTCTGAAAAAGTAGACCGCATAGCTTGAGTATATTCATGCAAGGATTCACAGAGTGCACAAGCTGTGTTCAAGTCTTGGCCAGAAGATTGCAAAGAAGCACTGGTCATTTGAAAACGCTGTAATACTTGATCCCACAATGTGACCATTATTCCTGTTTCCAACTTCATCATGGTTGAAAGTAGTCCACGAGCCTGTTGTCGACACTCTGCCTTCTGATCACTGTTATTTGAAATGTCATCCAGGACTTGTTTTATTGCAGAAAAACTGTGTAAAAGTGCTTTTGTTGCATCTGCACGAGCTGACAACCTGGTATCTGACACTCTTTCCACAATGGGCAAATGAGCACCACCACCAGATAATGCAGCAGAAAGGAGATCCCACTGATAAGTAAAAGCAGAAAAAAATGTGTACAGGCTTTCTACAAATTGAAAGAAAATTAATGCTTCTTGACAACATTCAGCAGCACATTTTCCAACCAAATTTAGTGAATGTGCAAAACATGGAATGTAATCCGCAAACTCATTCAGCTCTTTAATTCGTGCTTGTAAGCCACTATACTTGCCACTCATGTTGCTGGCATTGTCATAACTTTGACCACGGCAGTCTTTTATATCAATGTCATTTTCCTTTAAAAAGTCAAGTAAACTTTGAGCGAGCTGTTCAGCACTATGACCTTCCATAACCAAAAACTTCACAAATCTTTCAACTGGTCCAATGGTGAAACATAGCACAGTCAAAGTCAGCTGGTCCACTTTAGATACATCTGGAGTAGAATCCAATGAAATATATTTCTTCACCACCGATAATGTGATACAGTACGCTGGATCCAATCAGATTGATGAATTCCTCGCATGTTGTTTTAGATAGGTATGATTTATGTCCCCTTCCTTAGTCTGCATGAGCATTTATATGCTCTGCCAGAAAAGGGTCAAACCTGGCCAGTAATTCTAACAACCCCAAGTAATTTCCATTATGAGGAGAACCAACGGTTTCATCACTACCATGGAATGAAAAGCCTCGTTCCGCTAAAAACTTTACAGCTTCAATTATTTGCTCTAGAAGTGAGCGCCAATACTTTTGTTCAGTCTCCATTTCTTTCACGAGGTGAGAACCGACACGTTTAGTGACACGAAACTCACAGTCTAATCCGAAATTGTATGTTCCTGAGCTGGATCGGACTACCTAAAATCAGGAAAACAATGAGGAATCTTGAACTGGGTCACAAAAAACTGTTGAGTTGCACATTGTCGCAGGCTCACTGCGACGGCACATCCTCCAGCCGCGTAACAGCGCACGCTGCAGTGGCTTGGGAGCGTGGGAGATAGCACAAAGGTCACCACGACACAGCAGGGAGCCAACACATGCCTGCGCACACATTCTACGCAGCGTGCAGCTCCCCCGACATGAAAACAACAGCGTTGCCAGATCGTTGTGAGAATACGGTGAGAGATGCCGATTTCACCAGACTGCAGCTTGCAAGCATTTAGTGCGGGTCCTCGAAAATGCGGGGCTCGTAGCATGTGCTACCTTTGCTATTAGGTTAATCTGGCCCTGTCCTTACCTCTGTTTTAAAGAGTCACCCCTCAATTTTGAGGCTGTGCCCTCTAGTTCTAGATGCCCCCACCATAGGAAACATCCTCTCCGCATCCACCCTATCTAGGCCTTTCAACCTTCGGTAAGTTTCAATGAGATTCCCCCATATTCTTCTAATATGCAATGAGTACAGGCCCAAAGCTGTCAAATGCTCCTCATATGTTAACCCCTTCACTCCTGGAATAATTCTCGTGAACCTCCCCCGGACTCTCTCTGATGACAACACATTCTTTCTGAGATATGGAGCCCAAAACTGTTGACAGTACTCCAAGTGCAGCCTGACTAGTGTCTTATAAAGGTTCAGCATTATCCCCAGCTTTTATGTTCTGTTCCCCTTGAAATAAATGCATGGCCTTGGATGACATGTTTGACATCGTTGTGCTGCTTTTTTACTTGCCACGTATCCAATGACAAATAAGACTTCACTTGTGTAGTTTTCCTTAAGGCAAATCACACAGCAGAGATCGGCCTTAGTTTGGAATATGCAAACCAAACTGCAGATACTTGAAATCTGAGGAACAGAAATTGCTGGAAAAGCTCTCACTTTAGATTAAAAAATTGTTGTCAACATTTGGTAAAACTGAAAAGTTGACATTGTTTCTCTTTCAACAGTTGCTGCTTCACCTGATGAATATCATTAGACTGCTTTATTTAACAGTTTCTGTATTTTAGAACTTTAAAAAAAAATTTGTACAGTTACTAGTGTGCTTTAATTTATCAAATTGTCTGGGGTGCAAAATGGAATTACCACACTGATCAAGAAACGTTTCCTGTGGATGAGGGTGACGTATGGTTGAGTGAACTCAGCCTTTTCTCCTTGGAGCGGCGGAGGATGAGAGGTGACCTGATAGAGGTGTATAAGATGATGAGAGGCATTGATCATGTGGATAGTCAGAGGCTTTTTCCCAAGCTGAAACGGCTAACATAAGAGGGCACAGTTTTAAGGTGCTTCGAAGTAGGTACAGATGAGATGTCAAGGGTAAGTTTTTTTTACGCAGAGAGTGGTGAGTGCGTGGAATGGGCTGCCGGTAACAGTGGTGGAGGTTGATACAATAGGGTCTTTTAAGAGACTCCTGGATAGGTACATGGAGCTTAGAAAAATAGAGGGCTATGGGTAACCCGAGGTAATTTCTAAAGTAAGTACATGTTCAGTACAGCATTGTGGGCCAAAGAGCTTGTATTGTGCTGTAGGCTTTCTATATTTCTATGTTTTATATTTATCGCAGAAAAACATACAGTCACCTAAACAAATAAATAATTAAATAAGTAGATAGGTAGATAGATATATATATATACCACTTCCTTGAGTGTCATGGCCTACAGATTGACGGTGCATGGGATGTTGTCCTGGAGCCACGTTTCTGTAAGAACAAGCACACAGCAGTTCCTCATGAAGTACTATTGTAGCTGCAGACAAACGCAAATCCAGCTTCCCTTCTCCCAAGTAAACACTATAGAGCAGCACCAATGGAAGGGGAGGCAGGCTGCCCCTAACCCAGTATGGACTCCAGCGTGCCCACCACGCCTCTACTCTCTCCCACACCGCCTCTGGTGTCTCCTCCTCTGGGCAGCTGCAGTGGGTGAGATTCCAGCGTGAGGGGCTGGCCCACACAATGACCAAGGCCATGCAGCTAACACACACAAAATTCTGGAGGAACTCAGCAGGCCAGGCAGCATCTATGGAAAGAAGCACATTCGACGCTTAGGGCCGAAACCCCTCGGCAGGCATGCAGCTCCCCCGCCTTTGGTCTCAACAATGAACCAATGAACTGAACTTGCAGTATACAACATTACCAATGTCCAACAGGGTCTTGTGATTACAAATAAAATGTTAAAGACAGTCTCTTGCACCTTCTGTTGGACCGAGCGCCAGCTCCATGCACTGCCTACAACGCCTTCTTCCCTGCGTGGCTGCAGCAGGAGACGACACAGTATACAACAAGCCCATGCTGAGCTCCACCACTACCCAGCAACTCACTAGTGGGGAAGACCTCCAGTATTTGGCATTCTTGATATCCAGCAGCGTCTTGCAATCGTAAGAAAGACGTAAATGACAAACAATTACACCATTGGTTGGACCCAGAGAACGCCACCTTTCCAGAAGGTTCTTTTTATCACTTTTACTCTTAATCTCATCAACAATTCATGTGAGAACATGAAATACTGAAACAAGATGTGCAAAGAGAGGAAATAGTGCAATTCACACAGCTCAAGTTATATTATTGAGATGAAATTAGTTGCCATTTGGAAACGTATGAGCAGCCTGAGTTGCTAAGAAGACTGGAAGCAGATCTGTTGAATATTGATCAGAATGCAGTATGTCCCAGGATACAAGTCTAACCTATGAAAGACAAAGTGAGAGCATTGATAGAAGTGGGCTGATGAACAGACAAGAAACAATTGTGTGTTGCGTGGGTACGAGAATGAATGGAAGTCGCAACATGAAGATTCAGTGCTGTTTTCAGTATCCTTTTGTTCACAAGATGGTTCAATAAATTGAGTATAAAGATGGCAGTCTCAAATTGTTAGTTACAACATAGAAGGAACCAATTTCAAAATCTGAAAATAATTTGTATTCCAAGACATGTTACACCAGAAAGGGTATTTTCTTTTTCATCTTTACTTTCACTCTGCTATAATCAGACTTGCTCTCAGTTGAGTTTCTCACTTGGCATATTTCATATCTCTGCTATTACTGTTTCATCGTATTCGCCCCAGGAAAGTTAACAGACTTTGGGGAGAAATGTAGTTTAGCAGAATTGGCCAACACTTTGTTGTAGCCATCCGTGAATTGTGGCTGAAGGATGGTTGTAGTTGGGAACTGAATGTTCAAGGTTACATGT
The DNA here is from genome assembly GCF_048418815.1 of Hemitrygon akajei. NCBI lineage: Eukaryota > Metazoa > Chordata > Chondrichthyes > Myliobatiformes > Dasyatidae > Hemitrygon > Hemitrygon akajei. The sequence goes on along the minus strand of NC_133126.1, from coordinate 177,129,383 downwards.
TATATCGGAGGGATAGGAAGGTAGGCAGAAGGGGTGGTGTGACTCTACTGGTAAAGAATGGCATCAAATCAGTAGAAAGATGTGACATAGGATCAGATGATATTGAATTCTTGTGGGTTGAGTTAAGAAACTGCAAGGGTAAAAGGACATTGATGGCAATTATATACAGGACTCCCAACAGTGGCTGGGAGGCGGACCACATATTACAACAGGAAGTAGAAAGAGCGTGTTGAAAGGGCAATGTTATAGTAGTTATGGGAGATTTTAACATGCAGATCTATTGGAAAATTAGGTTGGTAATGGATCTCAAGAGAGTGAGTTTGCTGAATGCCTAACAGATGGCTTTTTAGAGCAGTTTGTCATTGAGTCTACTAGAGGATCAGCTATACTGGATTGGGTGTTATGTAATGAACTGGAGGCCCGAGGTAAAAGAACCCTTAGGAACCAGTGATCACAATATGATTGAGTACAACTTGAAATTTGATAGGGAGTAAGTAAAGTCTGATGTAGCAGTATTTCAGTGGAGTAAGGGAAAGTACAGTGGTGTGAGAGAGGAGTTGGCCAAAGTAAATTGGAAGGAGCTGCTGGCAGGGACGTCAGCAGGATGTGTGTGTTTCTGGGAAAAATGCAAAAAGTGCAGGACATGTGTATTCCAAAAATGAAGAAATACTCAAATGGTAAAATAGTACAACCATGGCTGACAAGGGATGTCAAAGCTATTGTAAAAGCAAAATAAAGGGCATACAGCAAAGCAAAAATTAGTGGGAATATAGAAGATTGGGAAGTTTTCAAAAACCTACAGACAGCAACTAAAAAATATCATTAGAGGAGAAAAGATTAAATATGAATGCAAACTAGCAAATAATATCAAAGTGGATAGTAAAAGTTTTTTCAAGTATGTTAAAAATAAAGGAGAAATGAGAGTGGATATAGGACCACTAGAAAATGAGGCAGGAGAAATAATAACGGGGACAAGGAATGGCTGATGAACTAAATGAGTATTTTGCATCAGTCTTCACTGTGGAAGACACTAGCAGTGTGCCTGATGTTGTAGTGTGTGAAGGAAGAGAAGTGGGTGCAGTTACTGTTGCAAGAGAAAAAAATCTGAGAGAGCTAAAGGTACATAAGTCACACAAGTACAGAACCCTAGGGTTCTGAAAGAGGTAGAGTTGGAGATTGTGGTGGTATTAGAAATGATCTTTCAAGAATCATTGGACCAGATGATCCATGCCAGAGGACTGGAAAATTGCAAATGTCACTCCACTCTTTAAGAAAAAATGAAGGCAGAAGAAAGGGAATTATAGACCAGTTAGCCTGACCTCAGTGGTTGGGAAGATGTTGGAGTAAATTGAGGTGATGGAGTACTTGGTGACACAGGACAAGATAGTACAAAGTCAGCATGGTTTCCTTCAGAGAAAATCCTGCCTGATGAACCTGTTGGAATTATTTGAGGCGATTACACATAGGATAGATAAAGAGGATGCAGAGGATGTGGTATATTTGGACTTTCAAAAAGCCTTTGACAAAGTGCCACACATGAGGCTGCTTACCAAGTTAGAGCCCATGGTATTATAGGAAAGTTACTTACATGGTTTCAGCATTTGCTGATTGGTAGGGGGCAGCGAGTGGGAATAAAAGGATCCTTTCCTGGTTGGCTGCCAGTGACTAGTGGTGTTCTGAAGGAGTTGGTTTTGGGACCACTTCTTTTTATTCTGTGTATAAATGATTTAGATGATGGAATAGATGGCTTCGTTGCCAAGTTTGCAGATGATACGAAGGTTGATGGATGGGCAGGTAGTGTTGAGGAAACACGTAGGATGCACAAGGACTTAGATTAGGAGAATGGGCAAGAAACTGGCAAATGAAATACAGTGTTGGAAAATGCATGGTCGTGCACTTTTGTAGTAGAAATAAATGTGCAGACTATTTTCTAAATGAGGCGAGAATCCAAAAATCTGAGATGCAAAGGGACTTGGGAGTCTTTGTGCTGAACACTCTAAAGGTTAATTTGCAGGCTGAGTTGGTGATGAGGAAGGCAAATGCTATTTTAGCATTCATTTCAAGAGGTCTAGAATACAAGAGCAAGGATGTGATGCTGAGACTTTATAAGGCACTGGTGAGACCTCACCTTGAGTATTGTGAACTGTTTTGGGATCCTCATCTTAGAAAAGATGTGCTGGCATTGGAGAGGGTCCAGAGGAGGTTCATAAGGAGAGTCTCGGACAAGAGGACACAGCCTCAGGATAGAGGGACATCCTTTCAAAACAGAGAGGCAGAGATATTTCTTTAGCCAAAGGGAAGTGAATTTGTGGAATTTGTTGCCACATGCAGCTGTGGAGGCCAGGTTGCTGAGTGTATTTAAGGCAGAGATTGATAGGTTTTTGATTGGACATGGCATCAGTTACGGGAGAAGGCTGGGGAATGGGGTTGAGAAGGAGGAGAAAAAAGACTCAGCCATGATTGAATGGCAGAGCAGACTCGATGTGCCAGACGCCTGATTCTGCTCCTATGTCTTATGGCCTTATGTTCAAGAGTTCTTTGTTCTGATCTCAGCTCTATCTGAGCATTAGTTCTACTGCCCATTGTAATCCTGAGGCCCTTGTGAAAGTAGTATATAGACATACTGAAACATGGCTTGATGCCTTATTGTCTTAGAACCTTCAGATAATTGGGTTATTCTTGTCACGGAATGCAAGGTGTTCTCCACAAGACTAATGAGTTCAGAAAATAACTCACATTTTAAACTATATAAAAGGTAGGCAGTGAATCATAAACACCAGAGATTCTGCAGATGCTGGAAATCCAGAGTAAAACACAAAAAAATGCTGGAGGAACCCAGCATGTCAGGCAGCATCTATGGGGAGGAACAGAGTGGACATTTTGGACCAACACCCTTCATCAGGGTAGAAGGGAGGCAGATTCATTTCACTAATGATTCACACAGGGTATTTAATTAATATAAGAGGCTATGAGCTTGAAGACACACACTCTTATGTTTCAGGAACAGTTTCTGACCCTCCACCATCAAATTTCTGAATGGGCAATGAATGAGTCCACCTACACTTCCTCACTTTTTTCCCTTTTTTGCACTACTTATTAAAATTGTGAAGTGTACTGCTGCTACAAAAGAAAAAAGTCATGACATATACCAGTGATATTAAACTTGATTCTGATTCTGATATCTAACTTTACAACATTTATTTCAGTGCAGAAGAAGCTATAATAGAAATCACAGTTTTGTAATGTACAAAGCATTATTTTTATGTTGCATTTACCATATTTACAGAATTTATTAATTAAATGTTGGAAATGCTTTTGCCTGTCATTTGAATTTCACTTTAGCAAGCCCCATGCATCTTGGAGTATAAGATCAGAAGAGATGGACGCAGAAGAAGGCCATTTGGGCCCTTGGTCTGCTATTCAACCATGATCGATCTTGAATCAGAATCAGGTTTATTATTGCTTGTATATGTCATGGAATTTGTTGTTTTGTGGCAGCAGTAGAGAGCAAAATTACTAAAAGTTTCAAAAGTAACTTATGCTCAAGACAAATAGTGTTCTTGTGTTCAGAAACCTGATGGTAACTGGGGAAGAAGCTGTTCCTAAAAGTTTGAGTGTGGGTCTCCTCCTCGATGGTAGTAAAGTGAAGATGGCACGTCCTGGATGGTGGGGGTGTTTAAAGAAGGATGCCAGCCTTAAGGGGAATTTGGGGAGGAATCCAACTGCCTGATTACTCTGCCCTATACATTTCAAGGGGGAGGACAGGACTGGATCATTTTCTGCCCACCCAATATCAATGTACACACACATACAAAATGCTGGAGGAATTCAGCAGGCCAGGCAGCATCTATGGAAAAGAGTAAACAGCCAGTGTTTTGGGCCAAGACGCTACACCGGGAAATGTCTAGGTTCAGAATTGGATCTATTATTTGTGATACATGTTGTGGAACTGGATGTTCTGTGGCAGCAGTACAATGGAACACAAAAATTACTATAAGTTACAAAATAATCAAACTAGTACAAAAATAAAGAATGATGTAGTGTTTATTGGTCGTTCAGATATCTGGTGGCAGATGGGAAGAAGCTATTCACTGAATGTATGTCTTCAGGCTCCTGTACCTCCTCCCTGATGGTAGTAACGAGAGAAGGGCATGTCCCAGATGGTGAGGGTCCTTAATGATGGATGCTGCCTCTTTGAGGCATCAGCTCTCGATGGTGAGGAGGGTTGTAGCCGTGATGGAGCTGGCTGAATCTGTACCTTCTGCAGCCTCTCTTGATTCTCTGCATTGGAGGCTTCATACCAGGCCGTGATGCAACCAGTCAGAATGTCCACTGCCATAGCAAAAATACCAACTCATGCCCATTTTGAATATACTCGGACATACTCGGAGTAAGCTAAGATTCATTATATTCTGGGGAAGAAATAGTCCTGCAACTCTGCCTTGAATTTTGAGACAATGACTATGGTTATAAACACCCAGTCAGAGGAACATCAACTCTACATCTACACTATAAAGCCACTAAAAAGCTTGTTTCTGTGATATGCTCTTTAAAGTTTAATACAAAAGTACCTTAGTACTATTAGTATAATGTCAGGCTAATTTTTAATCCCAGCATTTGTTTTATTTTATCTGTTTTTCATGTTTTATGCTCTTGATATGTATACACCTTCTTCTACCATACGTCTATTTTGAACAGTAATGTAAACAAAAAATATCTACCTACGCAATTAAGTTTTAAGTTGGTATATATAAATGTTTTAAAAATGAAAAAAATAGCCTTATTTGTCACATTTACATCGAAATATACAGAGAAATACATCGTTTGCATCAAATCAGCGACAATTGTACAAAGCAGCCCAAACTCTCACCGTGCCTCTGGTGTGAACCCAGCATGCCCACAACTTACTAACACTAACCACATGACTTTGGAACATGGGAGGAAACCAGAAAATCTGGAGGAAACCCCTGTGTTCATGGGGAGAACATAGAAACTCCTTACAGGCAGCAGTGGGAATTGAACCCCTGTCGGTCACTGACACTGTAGTAGTATTACATTATCTGCCATGCTATCGCGCTGCCAGGGTACACCTTTGTAATGGTTTTATTTCTCTTTTGCAGGTCCTGACGGGGTCCCTGGGGATCCTGGCCCATGTGGTCCAATTGGAAGGCCAGGAACACCTGGTTCAAAAGGAGTACATGGAGCTACAGGGGTTCCTGGTTTCCCAGGTAGCTATTTGAAATAAACAGCTGACCCACTAACAGTTTATCATCAGCATGTCAGGTGTATGGTAGGATCAAGTGTAGAAGTTGCAAGAAGAACTTGGGGGGAGAATCAAAGAAGTTTATTGCCTGGTGGCTCGTTATGTGGACTGTTGCAAGAACAAGATCTAATTCCACTCTGCTACTTTCTTCTTGTATTGTCTCACCCTGCCACCTCCCAGACTGCAAATATGCTTCCCTTAAAGCATGCTTTGAATTTTGCAGTGAGTCATAAAGTTAGATTGCTCCCTGTGACCATGGAAGAACGCCATCCACAATCAGCAAGTGAGTGAGCTCTGTGCAGTGGACTTTGACATTTCTTGCTTCAATTCAAGTGGGTCCCTGTCCTTGAGAAATATTGATGCCATCAAAATTGCTGACAATCTTATTATATTGGAGAATTCTCAAAAGCAACAAGCCAGGAAGGAGGAAGCGTTATTTTTAGTTCGAAAAATTGGAAGGTAAAAGTGAGAACTGGAAATAAATGGAAAAATAACAAAATTGTTATTTCAAAATCCATTTAATTAGGCACCACAGTCGCATAGCGCTGGCGCAATGCTATTACAGTTCAAGCGTCAGAGTTCAGTTCCTGTGTCATCTGTAAGGAGTCTGTACTTCTTCCCCATGGAATGTGTGGGTTTCCCCTGCATGCTCCAGTTTCATCCCACAGTCCGAAGTCCAAAGCAGGTTAATTGGTCATTGTAAATTGTCCCGTAATTTGGTTAGATTTAAATCGGGGTTGCTGGAGTGGTGTGTCACAAAGTGCCAAAAGGGCCTACTCTGGGCTGTATTGCCAAGTTAATGAGAAATATGTCTCTGAAGAATTACAATTCGCATAGAAAAGATACAACAGTGTGAGGTAGAACCAGAATGCATTGTTACGAACCCCGTAACTGGGTCACTTACCAGCGAAGATAGAGAGGTCCATTGAAGTCTGATGTTACTATTTTTAACAGTATTTATTAGTAAAAACACACAAAAATAATATCAATGCAAATATACAGATAATATACGTCGTCAATACTAAATCTAAAAGTGTGGGTATAATAATAATCAATAAGAAATAAGCTCTATCATTGTCTAGGGGATAATGTATTGTCCGATGGAAATATAAAGTTCACTCAGTTCATGCAGGCTGCAGCCTTTGGGGACCGCTGGGTTGCAATGGTTGGAGAGAGAGAGAGATTTGGGAGAAAAACTTGCCGGCTTTTCCTTTTATGATTTCGATCCGTCGGAGTCTCGTTGGTGTGGCCGTTCACTTGTGGCCTCTTCTTTAGCTAAGCCGTTCTTCCGTGATGAGCCTGCCATCCTGGCAAGGGAGTACGCATACAAGCCCTCACCAGCGTTCGCTATAAAACACTGTCACTGGATTTCCAGTGTTTCTCCTGGTGTGTCTAAAGGGGTTGTTCCCCAGACCCTCTTTTATCCTTACTCACGGGGTCTCAGATGTCAGTCAGGTTGGGATGATGCAATCCCTCAACCAGCCCACTCTGGTCGTCCCCTGAGGGGCTTCAATGAATAGTACAGTACTCAATACACAATTCCATCTCCAAGAGACAATAGCCGTTATCAATTTTGTTTCGCTGAGGCCAGGACACATTCCAAACCTTGTGGATTCTGCGTGTCTCTCTCTCATTTCCTGGGTCCCAGACCTGAATTAATAGCGATCTTGCGATTCTCAAAAAGGAGGGGGCGACTTTGTACCCTTTGGCCCCTCAGAGTTGCGGCACATTCGTAACAGCATAGAGAAGATGAATGTACACTCTGGGTTGCATAACTTAGTATCAATGGATTGAGATAAATTATCACTGGATGCATCATTGTGGTACTTTCAAAATGGAATCAGATTAATTTGCATTGCTTGGAATGAAATGCTTTCATCGGTTTCACACTGCATTTAATGAAAGTTAAGCAAAATAAATAAATCAGCCATGACTGATTGGCAGGACAGGTTTGATGGGCTGAATGGCCCAATTCTGCTCTTATATCCTATATGTTTATTAGTGGCAGAGTTTACTGAGCACTTCATTACAAACACAGCTCTTGCACCAAAATATTGCAGTCAAGGGTACTTTATACAAAGAACATTTGGCACGTATCTGAATGTTTTTCACTGTTGTTTTCTAGATTATCTTGAAGGTGACTGATAACTCCACACCCAGTGCATAATTGGAATTTGTGTGTTAAACTTCATGTGGAATCCTGATATTACTGACACAATATAAAAAGAGCAAATGCAGATGATTTCACAATGATTGCAATAGCAAAAATCAGGACATCCCTAATCAGAAACTATCTATCCCTCCCTCCAAAACTATTTCTTATAACATCATTCACCTTTTCACTAAGCGGTTTTAATTGAACCACTGCCTATCCACCTGGTGGAACTAATCTTTCCCTGCATTGTCACTCAAAATCAATAGTTCTGCAGACTTTTATCAAATTGTATTTAACCATTCTCAGTGAAATTAATTCCATTAGCTCAATACCTTCTGTACAGTACTGTGCAAATGTCTTAGGCACATATACATATATATTGGGTGTCGAAGAGTTTTGCACAGCACTATACTTGTCAATGTGGAGTGGAGACCGAGTCTGTAAATCTGGTGAGAGCAAAGGATGTTGGGAATGGCGAGGGTGGAGTGCTGTGGGAAGGGTCTGGGACAGGTGGCAGAGATGGAGTGCTAGGGACAGGGGTGGTGGCACTCAGCTCTGAGACACCGGACAAGGTCATTTGATTCCAAAGAATTGGTCTATTGATGATTACAGGAAGTCTTTCTGATGCTTCTCTCTCTCTCTTTTCCCAACCATGATTCCCCTCTCCCTGCCCCCTTCCCACTCTCAATCCACAACAGAGACCCATATCAGAATCAGGCTTATCATCACTCACATATGTCATGATTTTTTTTTTGTGGAGACAGTACAGTACAATGCATAAAAATACATCACTACTGTGCAAAAGTCAAAGGCACCTTAGCTATACATATATGCCCGTCTTTTGCAAAATAGATAGATAGATACTTTATTCATCCCCATGGGGAAATTCAACTTTTTTTCCAATGTCCCATACACTTGTTGTAGCAAAACTAATTACATACAATACTTAACTCAGTAAAAAAAATATGATATGCATCTAAATCACCATCTCAAAAAGTATTAATAATAGCTTTTAAAAAGTTCTTAAGTCCTGGTGGTAGAATTGTAAAGCCTAATGGCATTGGGGAGTATTGACCTCTTCATCCTGTCTGAGGAGCATTGCATCGATAGTAACCTGTCACTGAAACTGCTTCTCTGTCTCTGGATGGTGCTATGTAGAGGATGTTCAGAGTTATCCATAATTGACCGTAGCCTACTCAGCGCCCTTCGCTCAGCTACCGATGTTAAACTCTCCAGTACTTTGCCCACGACAGAGCCCGCCTTCCTTACCAGCTTATTAAGACGTGAGGCGTCCCTCTTCTTAATGCTTCCTCCCCAACACGCCACCACAAAGAAGAGGGCGCTCTCCACAACTGACCTATAGAACATCTTCAGCATCTCACTACAGACATTGAATGACGCCAACATACTGTACCTCAGTAAGATTCTGAGAGAGACATTGCCTGCAGTAAAGTGAGAAGAGGCAACAATATGTTCTTGGTGGCTCGAAATGTCCAATGAACTCTAACACCATGGGGAGCAAGAGAGTACCAGATTCAGTGGCTGGATCTTACAGAAGATCTTTCACCAGAAGAAGCGTACATTGATGCCCAGGCACTGAACATGTGAATGGCTCAACAGCATCAGCTCTCAGCATTAATATTTGTAACTCACCCACTCCATATCTGAAGACAAGAGAAGAAGGGAGAATTCCATGATGATTTTCACAATGTTCTGTGAGGACTTCAAGAGTAGCTTTATTGGCCACATGTACATTGAAACATCAAAACATAGAATGAATATAGACGTACAAACAAGCTGGATGAACTCAGCAGGTTGGGCAGCATCCGTTGAAAGGAGCAGTCAACGTTTTGGGTCGAGACCCTTCATCAGGACTAAAGAAGCGGGGTGCAGGAGCCCTATAAAGAAGGTGGGGGGAGGGTGGAAAACCAATCAGAGGAAAGATCAAGGGGTGGGGGAGGGGAGGCAGGGAAGGGATAGGCAGGAGAGGTGAAGAAGGAATCTAAGGGGAAAGCACTATGGGTAGTAGAAGAAGGCAGAGCCATCAAAGGTGATAGGCAGCTAGAAGAGGAGACAGAGTGAAAGTGGGATGGGGGAAGGGAGAGGGAGGGAATTACCGGAAGTTGGAGAATTCGATGTTCATACCAAGGGGCTGGAGACTACCCAGACGGTATATGAGATGTTGTTCCTCCAACCGAAGTTTGGCCTCATCATGGCAGTAGAGGAGGCCATGTATGGACATATCCAAATGGGAATGTGAAGGAGAGTTGAAGTGAGTGGCAACTGGGAGATCCTGTCTGTTGTGGCGGACAGAGTGGAGGTGCTTGACAAAGCAGTCTCCCAATCTGCATCGGGTCTCGCTGATGTAGAGGAGGCCGCAACGGGAGCACCGGATGCAATAGATTACCCCAACAGACTCACAAGTGAAGTGTTGCCTCACCTGGAAGGACTGTTTGGGGCCCTGAATGGTGGTAAGAGAGGAGGTGTAGGGACAGGTGTAGCACTTACGCTTACAGAGATAAGTACCAGGTGGGAGATCTGTGGGGAGGGACGTGTGGACCAGGCAGTCGCGGAGGGAACGATCCCTGTGAAAATCAGAGAAGGGTAGAGAGGGAAAGATGTCCTTAGTGGTAGGGTCCTGTTGAAGGTGGCAGAAGTTGCGGAGGATACTATGCTAGATCTGGAGGCTGGTGGGGTGATAGGTGAGGACAAGGGGGACACTGTCCCTGTTGTGGTGACGGGAGGATGGGGTGAGGACCGAAGTGCGGGAAATGGAGGAGATGTGGGTGAGGGCATTATTGATGAGGGCAGAAGGGATACCACAATTCTTAAAGAAAGGGGACATTTGGGATGTCCTGGAACGGAAAGCTTCATCCTTGGAGCAGACACAGTGGAGACGGAGGAACTGGGCATAGGCAATAGAACTTTTGCATTTGGCAGGGTGGGAAGAGGTATAATCAAAGTAGTTATGGGAGTCAGTGGGTTTATAGAAGATGTCAGTGGACAGTCTATCTCCAGAGATGGAGACTGAGTGATTGAGAAAGGGGAGAGAAGTGTCCGAGATGGACCAAGTGTATTTGAGGGCTGGGTGAAAGTTAGAGGCAAAGTCGATGAAATTGATGAGCTCAGCATGGGTGCATGAATATAGTTTTGCATCAATGACCAATACAGGCGAGGATTTTGCTGGGGCAGCCCACAAGTGTTACCACACTTCCAGTGCCTACATAGCATGCCTGCAACTCACTGGACATCTTTGGAATTTGGGAGGAAACCAGAGCACCCAGAGGAAACCTGCGTGGTCACAAGGAGAATGTGCAAACTCCTTACACACAATGGTGGAGAGTGAACCCCAATCAGTGATTGCTTGCGCTGTAAAGTGATTGCGCAGACTGCTAGGCTTCAGTAATCCTTTTGTTTATCCATTGTAATATTGGGTTACAATGCTTGAAGGGAATATGATGAATTAAAATAACCATTTTATGGGGAATCATAAACAGCATAGTAACATGTCCCTCTGGCAAATGAGTACCCAGCAACCATCTGTTCACAGTAAGGCCAGTTTTTGTTCTCATCATATATTCCCATTAGCTGCAGCTTTTTCCCAAAGCTCTTCCACTCAGCCAGTGGCCAATTAATCAAACAATCTACATTTCTTTGAGATATGGAAAGAAAGAAGCCAGACTCCTAGAGGAAGCCTACAGCATCATGGAGATCATTAAGAGAAGAATTTCTGCATTTGATAGAAATAATTAATTACCTTCAGGGGACTGGCAGCTCCTGCTAAATGTGGATTCCCTGATGTAGAGGGATGATTTGTAACTGTAGCTGTGTTTCTGAGGTGAAGGGTTATGTCATGGATGTTGCTCAAGTTAGAAACAAGATTCAAAATTTGTGTAATCAGTAATCATTTTGACAACTGTACTCTTAAGGTGATCAAGGACCTCCAGGAGATTCAGGAGCCCCAGGACCCCAAGGACCACCTGGAATCCCTGGACCACGAGGATCTCCGTGTGCTCCTGGTCCTCCAGGACCCAGAGGTAAGCTGAGGAGCATTCTCAAAATATGGCAGTATAATCAATGCATGCCATAACAACAGATAAGCCTCAGTAATTATTGTAGCCTTGAGTTATTATTTAAGGCCAGAACCATGCAGAACATGCCATTCTATTTTACATGTGATTGGCAGCTTAGCTGGAACACCATTTATTTTTCCTTCAATGATGTAGAAATTGGGTGGCGAGGTGGAGATACATCTATACCAAAGGAGATGTAAGGCACTCCTTCCCTCCGCTAGCCTGCAGGTCACCCTTGGGCAAGGTGTAGCACCTGCTTAGCCTTCCCCTTCTCCCCCACTCAGGGTGATGTGAAGCCATGGGATCAGGTGGTGGATGGTTGTACGAGCAGCTGGTGCATATCACAAGTTCTGGTTATGCGACCGCTGATGCCAGGCAGACAATCTCTGAAGAGTATTGATAATGGCTGGGGTCACCCATCTTGTTAAGACACTGCCCAGAAGAAGGCAATGGCGCACCTGCACCACTTCTGTAGAAAAATTTGACAAGAACAATCATGGTCGTAAGACCATGATTGCTGACATCACATGATAAGGCACATAATGATGATGTGGAAGTACATTGAGTGGATGGTGGTGCACACTATCAGCTCCTCCTTATTATGTATCAGCATGGTTTTTGTCACTGAGACAGAAAGCTGCTCATGCTAAAGTATTTGGGGAATACATTTTTGACTAATATATAAGTCATATTAGAATCTCTTATACTTCAAAAAGTGCAATTTCGTAAATAAATGACAACCAATACTGAATGATTTAGTGCCTCCAAATATTGTTGGTGGTGAGATGACTGTCCATTTCCTGGTGATCTGGTTGGGGCAATCATGAATTGTGGAATGTGTATTCGTATCAGATCCAGTAGATAGATAGATAGATAGATAGATAGATACTTTATTCATCCCCATGGGGAAATTCAACATTTTTTCCAATGTCCCATACACTTGTTGTAGCAAAAACTCATTACATACAATACTTAACTCAGTAATAATATGATATGCATCTAAATCACTAACTCAAAAAGCATTAATAATAGCTTTAAAAAAAAGTTCTTAGGTCCTGGCAGTTGAATTGTAAAGCCTAATGGCATTGGGGAGTATTGACCTCTTCATCCTGTCTGAGGAGCATTGCATCGACAGTAACCTGTCGCTGAAACTGCTTCTCTGTCTCTGGATGGTGCTATGTAGAGGATGTTCAGGGTTTTCCATAATTGACCGTAGCCTACTCAGCGCCCTTCGCTCAGCTACCGATGTTAAACTCTCCAGTACTTTGCCCACGACAGAGCCCGCCTTCCTTATCAGCTTATTAAGACGTGAGGCGTCCTTCTTCTTAATGCTTCCTCCCCAACACGCCACCACAAAGAAGAGGGCGCTCTCAACAACTGACCTATAGAACATCTTCAGCATCTCACTGCAGACATTGAATGACGCCAACCTTCTAAGGAAGTACAGTCGACTCTGTGCCTTCCTGCACAAGGCATCTGTGTTGGCAGTCCAGTCTAGCGCAACTGCCAAGCTGAACTGAACTTCACTGATCAAAGTACCTAAATTATATTTCACCTCAAGCAGCAGAGACATCATTATTCTCAGCTGCAAGTCGAAACAGGTATTCCATCTATCTGTAAAGTATAATGTTCATTGCTTTAAAAATTTTAATATGTTGAGCATATAGAATTTTTATGTATGATTTACGGTGTGTGTTCTCTTGACTCTAGGTCAGTCTGGATCACCAGGTTTAAACGGTTTAAATGGATTACGAGGACAAAAAGGAATACATGGTCCTCCTGGTAAGGATTACAGTATTTTCACATTGGTGCTAAATGTTGTATGAACGAGTATTCCATCCAACTAGTTACATCTGATCATTGTGTCCTCAGGTCATTATACTGAGATATTTAATCTTGAACACAGATACAACCCAAATCTCTTTGGTGTACCTTCAACCTCTGACTATCCCATTTTAATGTTATTGCCCAGAAATTCATTTACGAGGGGTGATTGATAAGTTCGTGGCCTAAGGTAGAAGGAGTCAATCTTAGAAAACCTAGTACATTTATTTTTCAACATAGTCCCCTCCTACATTTACACACTTAGTCCAGCGGTCATGGAGCATACGGGTCTTGGACCTCCAGAATGTGTCCAAGCAGGGGTGATTGATAAGTTCGTGGCCTAAGGTAGAAGGAGATGAGTTGTACAGCTCTCGTTACATGCACATGCAGTTCAACTCTTTGAGTGATTATGCAGAAAGTTTGAAGTTGATAACTCATCTCCTTCTACCTTAGGCCATGAACTTATCAATCATCCCTGATGAGTTATTAACTTAAAACTTTACCAAAGAAACCAGAGAATCTGAAGGAAATGCATGTTGTCACAGAGAGAATGTGCCATCCCCACACAGGCGGCGCCACCTGTCAGGGCTGAACACAGGTCTCTGCTGCTGTTATGGAATAATATCTAGTTGGTTTAAAAGAGTGGCAGGAGTGGATATCAGGCCACTGGAAAATGACACTGAAGAGCTAGTAATGGGGGACAAAGAAATGGTGGACAAACCTAACAACCACTTTGCATTGGTCTTCAATGGGGAAGACGAGCGCTGATGCCAGAAATTCAGGACTGTTAGGGGACAGAAAGGAGTGTAGTTGTAATTACTAAGGAGAAGGCGCTGGGGAAGCTGAAATGACTGAAGCTGGATAAGTCTCTTGGACCAGGTGGACCACATGCCAGAGTTCTGAAAGAGGCGGTTGGAGAGACTGTGGAGGCTTTGGTAGTGATCTTTGAAGAATCACTAGATTCTGCAATGATTCGGGAGGATTGGAAATTTCCAAATGTCACTCTGTTCTTTCAGAAAGGAGGGAGGCAAAAGAAAGGAAATTATAGGCTAGTTAGTCTGACTTCAGTAGCTGGAAAGATGTTAGAGTCCATTATTAAGGATGAGGTTTCAGGGTACTCGGAGGTAAATGATAAAATAGACCTAAGTCAGCATGATTTCCTAAAGGGGATAAATCTATTGGAATTCTTTAAGGAAATAAACTGGATAGACAAAGGACAGTCAGTAGTTGTTTACCGGGATTTTTAGAAGGTTTTTGACAAGGTGCCATGCATGAGGCTGCTTAACAAAATAAATGACAGCGTCAGGATGCTGGAGCAGGGATCCAATTGCAGACCCAGTACTGTGCACACAGTGATATTAATTGTGTAACAAATCCCAGGGTGCGAACGAAGTCAGCGTCAAAGTTCAGGCAGAGATTAAAACATCCAGAGATATCCAAAAACCAGAATTGGGAAACAGGCACAGTCGATATTCAGACAGACAGAGTACAGATATGAATGCTGGAAAGACTCAGGAAAATTCACTGGTACAATCTGGCAACAAACAGGTGAAAACACAGGACTGACATACACTGAGCAATAAACAGAGAGGCAGATGATAGGTGGAGCACAATGAGACACAGGTGGCAGCAACACAGGTAATAATGAGAAACGGATGAGAGACGGAGAATCTGAGGCCACAAACCAGACACGCCTGGGATCCTCTTCAGTTTGCGTATCAAGAGAAGGTGGGAGTGGAGGATGCTATCACGTATTTGCTGCACAAATCCCTCTCTCACCTAGAGTGGGTCAGTTGTGCTGTGAGGATTACATTCCTGGACTTCTCTAGTGCCTTTAACACCATCCAGCCCAGGATCTTAAGGCACAAACTAACGGAGATGAGAGTAGACTCTCACATGGTGGCTTGGATAGTGGACTACTTGACAGATAGACCTCAGTATGTGCGATTGGGAGACTGTAGGTCTGACACGGTGGTCAGCAGCACAGGAGCGCCGCAGGGGACCGTGCTCTCTCCGGTCCTGTTCACCCTGTACACATCAGACTTCCAATATAACTCGGAGTCCTGCCATGTGCAGAAGTTCGCTGATGACACGGCCATAGTGGGGTGTGTCAGGAATGGACAGGAGGAAGAGTATAGGAAACTGATACAGGACTTTGTGATATGGTGCAACTCAAACTACCTGCGTCTCAATATCACCAAGACCAAGGAGATGGTGGTGGACTTTAGGAGATCTAGGCCTCATATGGAGCCAGTGATCATTAATGGAGACTGTGTGGAGCAGGTTAAGACTTACAAGTATCTGGGAGTGCAGTTAGACGAGAAGCTAGACTGGACTGCCAACACAGATGCCTTGTGCAGGAAGGCACAGAGTCGAATGTACTTCCTTAGAAGGTTGGCGTCATTCAATGTTTGTAGTGAGATGCTGAAGATGTTCTATAGGTCAGTTGTGGAGAGCGCCCTCTTCTTTGTGGTGGCGTGTTGGGGAGGCAGCATTAAGAAGAGGGACGCCTCACGTCTTAATAAGCTGGTAAGGAAGGCGGGCTCTGTCATGGGCACAGAACTGGAGAGTATGACATCGGTAGCAGAGCGAAGGGCGCTGAGTAGGCTACGGTCAATTATGGAAAACATCCACTGCATAGCACCATCCAGAGACAGAGAAGCAGCTTCAGCGGCAGGTTGCTATCGATGCAATGCTCCTCAGACAGGATGAAGAGATCATTACTCCCCAATGCCATTCAGCTTTACAATTCCACTGCCAGGGGAAAGATATGTTAAAGTGCCGGGGTTATGACTGAGCTTAAGTTACCATTCAATGTATTTTAGAAAACTATTTAAGAACTTTTTAAAAGCTATTTATTAATGCTTTTTTTGAGAAGGTGATTTTAGATGCATATCATATTTATACTGAGTTAAGTATTGTATGTAATTAGTTTTTGATACAATAAGTGTATGGGACATTGAAAAAATGTTGAATTTCCCCATGGGGATGAATAAAGTATCTATCTATCTATATATCTATCTACTCAGTGATACAGGGGCCGGAGTAGAGCAGGAGCACATGGCAACACAAAACCACAGACTGACAGCTAGGGGGAAACACACAAAAAGACAGAGTTCAACTGGAGAGACTGACATACAGGAAAGATACTAGCATCGATAGAATATTGGTTAACTGGCAGGAAATGAAAATAAAGGGGGTCTTTTCTGGTTGGCTGCAGGTAACTAGTGGTGTCGTTTTTTTCACGTTGTACGCCGGTGATTTGGATGATGGAGCGTATGGCCTTGTGAGGTGTGGATGATGCAAAGGTAGGAGGAGGGGCAGGTAGTGTTGAGGAAACAGGGAATATATATAATAAGGACAGTTTAGGAGAAAGGGCAAAGAAGTGGCAGATGGAATATAGTATAGGGCACTTAGGTAGGAGGAATAAAGGCATAGGGGATTTTGTAAATGGGGATAAAATTCAGAAATCAGAGATGTAAATGGGCTTGGGAGTCTGTGTGTAGGATTCCTTAAAGGTTAACTTGCAGGTTGAGTTCGTAGTAAGGAAGGGAAAAGCAATGTTAGCATTTATTTTGAGAGGGATAGAATATAAAAACAGAGATGTAATGCAGAGGCTTTATAAGGCATTGATCAGACCATTCTAGAAGTATTGTGAGCAGTTTTAGGCTCTTTATCTAAGCAAGGATGGGCCTGCATTGGAGAAACCAGAGTTAGTTCATGAGAATGATCCTGGGAATGACAGGGTTAACGTATGAGGAGCGTTTGATGGCTCTGGGTCTGTATTCACTGGAGTTTACAAGAATGAGAGAAGATCTCATTGAAACCTATTGAATATCAGAAGGCCTAGATAGAGTAGACATAGATAGATAGATGATAGATAGATAGATACTTTATTCATCCCCATGGGGATATTCAACTTTTTTTCCAATGTCCCATACACTTGTTGTAGCAAAACTAATTACATACAATACTTAACTCAGTAAAAAATATGATATGCATCTAAATCACTATCTCAAAAAGCATTAATAATAGCTTTTAAAAAGTTCTTAAGTCCTGGCGGTAGAATTGTAAAGCCTAATGGCATTGGGGAGTATTGACCTCTTCATCCTGTCTGAGGAGCATTGCATCGATAGTAACCTGTCGCTGAAACTGCTTCTCTGTCTCTGGATGGTGCTATGTAGATGACGTTCAGAGTTATCCATAATTGACCGTAGCCTACTCAGCGCCCTTCGCTCAGCTACCGAAGTTAAACTCTCCAGTACTTTGCCCACGACAGAGCCCGCCTTCCTTACCAGCTTATTAAGATGTGAGGCGTCCCTCTTCTTAATGCTTCCTCCCCAACACGCCACCACAAAGAAGAGGGCGCTCTCCACAACTGACCTATAGAACATCTTCAGCATCTCACTACAGACATTGAATGACGCCAACCTTCTTAGGAAGTACAGTCGACTCTGTGCCTTCCTGCACAAGGCATCTGTGTTGGCAGTCCAGTCTAGCTTCTCGTCTAACTGTACTCCCAGATACTTGTAGGTCTTAACCTGCTCCACACATTCTCCATTAATGATCACTGGCTCCATATGAGGCCTAGATCTCCTAAAGTCCACCACCATCTCCTTGGTCTTGGTGATATTGAGACGCAGGTAGTTTGAGTTGCACCATATCACAAAGTCCTGTATCAGTTTCCTATACTCCTCCTCCTGTCCATTCCTGACACACCCCACTATGGCCGTGTCATCAGCGAACTTCTGCACATGGCAGGACTCCGAGTTATATTGGAAGTCTGATGTGTACAGGGTGAACAGGACCGGAGAGAGTACGGTTCCCTGCGGCGCTCCTGTGCTGCTGACCACCGTGTCAGACCTACAGTCTCCCAACCGCACATACTGAGGTCTATCTGTCAAGTAGTCCACTATCCAATCCACCATGTGAGAGTCTACTCCCATCTCCGTTAGTTTGTGCCTTAAGATCTTGGGCTGGATGGTGTTAAAGGCACTAGAGAAGTCAAGGAATGTAATCCTCACAGCACAACTGACCCCCTCTAGGTGAGAGAGTGATTTGTGCAGCAAATACGTGATAGCATCCCATAGCAAACATAGGATGTTTCCCATAGTCGGAGAGTCTAAGGCACAGCCTCAGAATAGAAGGATGTCCCTTTAGAACAGAGATAAGGAGGAATTTCTTTAGCCAGAGAGTGGTGAATCTGTAGAATTCATTGTCAAGCCATCAGGTGTACTTAAGTGAACGTTAATAGGTCCTTTATGATCAAAGGTTACGAGGAGAAGGCAAAAGCATGGGGTTGAGGGGGTAATAAATCAGCTATGGTGGAATTTTGGAGCAGACGCAATGGACCAATTGACCTAATCCTGCTCCTATGTCCGATGTTCTAAGATCCTTTACCCTATATACTCGACCTCAAATTGTCTCTGTTGTAAATTCATCATTATTCCATGAACTGCAGCTTGGTCTATTAATGTTGCTGTCATTTTAAAGGTCCCAGTGAACCAGGACCACCTGGGTTACGAGGACCAATTGGAAATAAGGGTTCAAGGGGTGATCGTGGACCGCCTGGAGGACAGACTCCATGCCCAGGAGGCAGTCCAGGACCTCAAGGGCCTCCAGGTAGGAATGTACCTTAACTTAAGGAATCAATTTTCTTGATATGTTGCATTTTAAATTTAAGATATTAGTTCTCTATTACTTTACTTTATTGTCACCAAACAATTGATACTAAAGCGTACAATCATCACAGCGATACTTGATTCTGCGCTTCGTGCTCCCTGGACTACAAATCAAAGTAAATATAATAAAAATTTAAATTATAAATCATAATTACAAAATAGAAAAGGGAAAGTAAGGTAGTGCAAGTCAGGTCCAGATATTTGGAAGGTACGGCCCAGATCCAGGTCAGGATCTGTTCAGCAGTCTTATCACAGTTGGAAAGAAGCTCTTCCTAAATCTGGCTGTAAGAATCTTCATGCTCCTGAACCTTCTCCCGGAGGGAAGAGGGACAAAAAGTGTGTTGGCTGGGTGGGTCGTGTCCTTGATTATCCTGGCAGCACTGCTCTGACAGCGTGCGGTGTAAAGTGAGTCCAAGGATGGAAGATTGGTTTGTGTGAGGTGCTGGGCTATGTTCATGATCTTCGGCAGCTTCTTCCGGTCTTGGACAGGACAACTTCCATACCAGGTTGTGATGCACCCTAGAAGAATGCTTTCTACGGTGCACCTATAAAAATTAGCGAGTGTTTTAGGGGACAGGCCAAATTTCTTCAGCTTTCTCAGGAAGTAAAGGCGCTGGTGGGCCTTCTTGGCAGTGGACTCTGCTTGGTTAGACCAAGTCAGGTCATTTGTGATATTCACACCGAGGAACTTAAAGCTTTTGACCTGTTCCACCTGCACACCACCAATGTAGATGGGGTTGTGCGGTCCGCTACACCTTCTGAAGTCAACAACCAATTCCTTTGTCTTATTATACGTGCTATTTACATGTTTGATTAACATTTATGCTTTGAACAACATCTCTAAGATTCATTTTCACCCAGGAAGGGATTATAAGAAGGAATTGTAGCTTTGACTTTTGGATTGATGTGCATCTGTCCTTAATACGTGTTCATATCCACGTTTCAATTATTCATAAATGATTATTGAGGGTCCTCTTATCCTGCTTGCTTCCCATGCACGTGATATGTTTCTACATCATTTAACTTGTACAACAGAGGATTGACTTTGACCACAATTTGTTTCTGATATTGAAATGAATCTCAAAAGCTTGAGTACACTTTGCCTTCAGTACATTAACAAAGCATTACATTAGTTTGGGATTTTTATTCCCGTACTTCCTGTGAGTATTCTGGTGTATTTTCATGAGTATTTTATCTGCCAGATGATATGAGCTTCAAAGAGTTACAGACCTGTACAGGATGGAATATCGACCCTTCCATTAAAATTTGCACAAGCTAAACAAATTGCCCAACAGAGCTTGTCTCATTTCTCTGCATTTGGCTAATATGGCTCTAAACCAGGGGTTCCCAACCTTTTTTATGCTACGGACCCCTACCATTAACTGAAGGGAACATGGATCCTAGGTTGGGAGCCTCTGCTCTAAACCTTGCCTATCCATGCATCCGTCAGATGTCTTTTAACTTTCCTCTAACAGCTCATTCCGTGTATATCTGTGTGGAAAAAGCTACCTCTCAGACCCTTTTTAAACCTGCGCCCTTTAGTGTTTGACTGCCCTACCCTAGACTGTGGCTATTCACCTTATCACTGCTTCTCATGATCTGTAACGTTGCCCAAATTTCACTGTAATTCCGAGTAAAACACAAATATTGCATTGAAACACAAGAATTCCACAGATGCTGGCAATCTTGGGCAACCCACGCAAAATGTTTGAGGAGCTCAGAAATTTAAGTGGCACCTAAAGAGAAAAAGATACAGTCAGCATTTTAAACTGAGACCAAGAGTTCCTCCAGATTTTGTGTGTGCTACTGCATTGAAATCCTGTTATATAAGACAAACCTAAGCCCGCAGAGCTATAAAACGATCTTTTGGACTTCCTGAGAAACTGTCCCACTATCCCTGGGAACAGAGAAGATATTTTGGATTGATAGTTATATTGAACAAAATGCATGTGCACACATGAATCTGCTTTATGATTAACACTGTAATTGATGTCAGGTATTGATTGGAGGCTTAATTATGTGGGCGTTCAGAGCACTGTCCAATGATCCACATCAGCATAGCTCAATGGAAACATGAATGATCTTACAATGGCTTGGCAACGTGTAATACCACTTCATTGTTATCTCATTCATTTGGAATCATCTTGTGCCTAATCACTATTTCCTACATGTGTTAAAAGGAGAAATCTGCTGAGTATTTTAACATTTTTTTCTTTTGCATTTGTGCACTTGTCTTTCACCAATATCCTCACATGACTGGATACTACCTCCGACTGCTTGGTATTTGCCCTTATGAACTTACTCCAGGTCCTACAGGTGAGCACTCACACTGATTAATTAAATACTTTTTTTAAAACGAACTTCATTTGTCCTATGTACATTGAAACGTACGGTGAAATGTGTCATTTGTGTCAATGAGCAACAAAGTTCATAAGACCGTAAGATACAGGAGCAGAATTAGGCCATTTGACCCATTGGGTCCGCCATTTCAACATGGATGATCCATTTTTCCTCTCAGCCCCAATCTTATACCTTGTCCTCCCCTAACCCCCACACACCACCATATCCCTCCATGCCTTGAACAATCTATCAACCTCTGCCTTAAATGTACATAAAGATTTGGCCTTCACAGTTGCCTGCAGCAAGGAGTTCTACAGATTCACTACTCTCTGGCTGAAGAAGTTCCTCTTCATTTCCATTCTGAAAGGATGCGTCTCTTTTCTGAGGTTGTATCCTCTCCCATCATAGGAAACATTGTCTCCACATCTACTCTATCAAGGCGGTTCAACATTTGATAGGTTTCAATTAGGTCACCCTTCATTCTTCTAAATTCCAAGACCAGTGCAATCAAACGCTCTTCATATGACAAGCCATTCAATCCTGGAGCCAATTTTGTGAGCTTCCCTTGAATCTTCTCCGGTGTCAGCATATCCTTTCTAAGGCAAGGGGCCTAAAACTGCTCACAATATTCTAAGCGAGGCCTCACCAGTGCTTTATAAAGCCTCAACTCTGTGTGCTTGCTTTTATGTATATTCTGGTCCTCTTGAAATGAATGCCAACATCATCACATTTGCCCTCCTGACCGCTGACTCAACCTGAAAATTAACCTTTAGGGAATCCTGCACAATACCCCAAGTCCCATTGTGCCTGAGATTTTTGAGTTTTCTCTCCATTTAGAAAACAGTGTACCCTTTTATTTCTTCTACCAAAGTGCGTGGCCATATGCTTCCCAACACTGTATTCCATCTGCCACTTCTTTGTCCATTCTCCTAATCTATCTAAGTCCTTCTGTAGTCTCTCTACTTCCGTAAAACTACCTTCCCCTCCACCTATCTTCATATCATTGGCAAACTTTGCAACAAAGCCAACAATTCCATCATACAAGTCAATGCATATAATGTGAAAAGAAGCAATCCCAAAGCAGATCCCTGTGGAAGACCACTAGTCACCGGCAACCAACCAGAAAAGGTTTCCTTCATTCCCACTCTTTGCCTCCTGCCAATCAGTCACTGCTTTATCCATGCTAGAATCTTCCCTATAATACCATGGGCTCTTAACTTGTTAAGCAGCCTCATGTGCGCACCTTGCATAGGCCTTCGGAAAATCCAAATACACAACATCAACTGATTCTCCTTTGTCTATCCTGCTTGTTATTCCTTCAAAGAATTCCAAGAGATTTGTCAGGCAGGATTTTCCCTTAAGGTAACTATGCTGACTACGGTCTGTTTTATCATTGCTTCCAAGTACCCCAAAGCCACATCCTTAACAATAGACTCCAACATCATTCCAACCACTGAGGTCAGACTAACTGGCCGGGTGTTTCCTTTCTTCTGCCTCTCCCTCCTTTCTTGAAGAGTGGAGCAACAGTTGCAATTTTCCAGTCTTCTGGAACCATTCCAGAATTAGTGACTCCTGAACGATCATCTCTAGTGCCTCCACAATCTCTTCAGCCACCTCTTTCAGAACCCGGAGGTATAGTCCATCTGGTCCAATTAACTTATCTATCTTCAGACCTTTCAACTTCCCAAGCACCTTCTCCCTAGTAGTGGCAACTTCACACACTTTATCCCTAATGCCTGGAACTTCCACCATACTGCTAGTGGCTTCCAGTGAAGACTTGCAAAATACTTATGCAGTTTGTCTGCCATGTCCTTGTTTCCCATTACTATCACTCCGGCATCATTTTCCAGAGGACTGATATCCACCTTTGCTTCTCTTTTACACTTCATCTACCTGAAGAAACTTTTGGTATCTCCTTTAATATTACTGGCTCACTTACTTTTGTTTTCCATCTTTTTCTCCTTTCTGACCTTTTTAGTTGCCTTCTGTTGGTTTATAAAAGCTTCCAATCCTCCAACTTCCCGCTAATTATTCCTCTGTTATATGCCTTCTCTTTGGTTTTTATGTTGCCTGTGCCTTCTTTTATCAGCCACAGTTGTGTCATCTTACCTTTGGAATACTTCTTCCTCTTTGGGATGTATATATCCTGTGCCTTCCGAACTGCTTCCAGAACTTCCAGCCATTGATACTCTGCCGTCATCCCAGCCAGTGTTCTTTTCCAATCAATTCCGGCCAATTCCTCTGTCATAATTCTGTATGTAATTTCCTTTACTCCACTGTAATACTGATACATCTGACATTAGCTTCTCCTTCTCAAATTTCAGAGTGAAGTTGATCATATCAAGATCACTTGCACCTAAGGTTTCTTTTACCTTAAGCACTCTAATCAATTCTGGTTCATTACCCAGCACTCAATCCAGAATAGTTGAACCTCTTGTGGGCTCAACTGTGAGCTGTTCTCAAAAACCATCTCATAGGCATTCTAGAAATTCCCCTTCTTGGGATCCAGCACCAACCTGATTTTCCAAATCTAACTGCTTATTGAAAACCCCTGTGACAATTGTAACGTTACGCTTTTGGCAAACATTTTCTTTCTCCCATTGTAAGTTGTGGACCACATCCTTACTACTGTTTGGGGGCCTGTATACAACTCCCATAAGGGTCTTTTTACCTTACGGTTTCTTAGCTCTACCACAATGATTCAACACCTATGTCATTTCTTTTTAATGATTTGATTTCATTTTTTATCAACAAATCTGAGCCACCTCCCTGCCTAGCTGCCTAATCCTTTCGATACAATGTGTATCCTTGGACATTAAGCTTCCACCTATAATTTTTCAGCCATGTTTCAGTTATGTCTACAACATCATACATGCCAATCTGTAGCCATGCTACAAGTTCATCTACCTTGTTCCATACACTGCACACACTCAAGTATAACACCTTCAGTCCTGTATTTGCCTTTTTTTGATTTTGTCTGCCTTTTACATTGCAACTCATCCTGTTGACTGTAATTTTGCCCGATCATCAGCTTCTCCTTACTAGCACATTGGCTCTGTTTGTAAACCAGCTGCCTCATCTTCAGCACTATCACTCCAGTTCCCATTCCCCTACCAAATTAGTTTAAACTCACCTGAACAACTCTAGCAAGCCTGTCCGCAAGGATATCGGACCCCCTCGGGTTAAGGTGTAACCTGCACCAATTCCTCAGTCACTCATTCACCTGCTGAATTATCCTATTCTTACCTTCACTGGCGTGTGGCACAAGCAGCAATCCAAATATTACTACCCTGGAGGTCCTGTTTTTTCAGTTTTCTATATAGCTCCCTAAAATCTCTCTTCAGGACCTCCTCACCATGTCTACCTGTATTATTCGTGCCAATATGCACCAAAACTCTGGCTACTCACCGTTGCCTTTGAGAATGTCATGGATCCTGGCACCTGGGAGGCAACATACCATCTGGGTGTCTCTATCGCGCCCACAGAACCTGTCTCTGTTCCTCTGACTAAGGCATCTCCCATCAACTCTGCAGTCCTCCTCACCTCTCTGCTCTTCTGAGCCACGGCACCAGACTCAGTGCCAGAGCCCCGGTCATTGTGGCTCACCCCCGGCAGGTCTCCCCCTCAGCAGACTCTAAAGTTGTATACTTATTATTGAGATTCCGGGGATGTGGTTGGGGCAGGCTGAAAGTGTTTCCCTTCGTAACCCACTCTGGGCGTGTGCAACTAAGTTCAAGTTTGCTGCCAATCACATGTATACAGCTAAACAAAATAATGTTCCTCTGGGACCAAGGTACAAAATACAGTACAACAATCACATACTGCACATCAAATAATATTAACAGAAACATTCTGTCGATGTACAAATTGACATAAAGTGCATATACGACATAGAGTTAATTATAAAACACAATAATACTACTGGTGCTGTCATAACTAATGTGTACTGGATGGTAGCAGGGTGTTCAGAAGTTTCACAGACTTGGGAAGAAGCTGTTACCCAGCCTAACAGCCTTGTTTTTGTACTGCCGTACAATATTTGTGACTATTGGCTTACCCACATTACTCTATTGTACTTGTAGTTGTTTTGTGTGAATGTGCAAAGAATAGCTCAGTGTAGCTTACCCACCCTTGTCCCTGTAGCGCCCCTTCTGTTTGAGCATAGGTCAAATGTCAGAGGTGGGTTTTTACTTAGAGAGGTGCCTAGAGTGCACTGCTGGGTGGATACATGGATGTAAGAAAATGGAGGGTAATGGGAAGGTTTAGATTGATCATGGAGCAAATTTATATTAGTCAGCACTGAAGGTCCCCATACTGTGCTGAACTGTTCTCTGTTCTCTGTGGGCGCATTGCAGGGACCCTTGTGAGCACGGGCTCGTTTTGCAGAATTACTCCTCCAGTCATAGCAAACCACGGGGTTTCTCCTTTAAATGGGATTTCTTCCATTGTATCTCCTTCCCCAACTTGTTCTAAAATCAACACTGCAGAATATTTGTAATGCTATATGTCCACAAGATATTGGAGCCAAATTAGGCCATTGGGCCTGTGGAGTTCGCTCGATCATTCCATCATGACTGATTTCATTTTTTATGTCTGTAAGTGACAACGGACAGGTTGATTAGTTAACAAAATATGGTGTCATTGAAGGAAAGTGCATATATAAAAGGAATGGATCAAATTGTCAGGATCAAATCCTCCTGCCTCCAACAAGTGGCCCTCTTCCTCCCAATTGTGACAGATAATGCTGAAGGACTGATGTGTTCTTCTTCTTTTCTGTGTTATTTTCCAAAATGTAAGTTATTTATACAATGTGCAGTTATAGAATATAGATATGAATTTGCTGCCTAACAACATTTTTGTACTAATTATACAATATTTACACTATGGTCTCAGTGTTGCTTTCCTGACAAGCAAAACTGATGTTTCAGCAAAATATGTGTGAATGCTGGGTTATGCTAATGGTAGGAGCAGAGAATTTGTCTCGTCCCCAGTCACATGAAAGGAGAGACTAGGGATTGTTCAATTCAGTCAGATCATGCTTTTCTATTTGTCCTGCCTTAGGAAACTGTCTGTGTCGAACAGCTTTGACAAAAAAGATAATCAGGCCGCAGTCCACTCAGAAAGTCCTCAGGGATCTTTGAGGAAAATTGCTGGTGGATCCCATTGCAGGGACCTCTAAATGGATTTTCAACTTGCCAGGATTGTTATACAAGCACCAAGACTTTCCTCTTCCCTTGTCTGTGAGATAAATATAACATTCAATGATAGACATTATCCCAATTAGTTTCGGAGCTCTGTCTACCCTATTTACTCATCTTACTAAAGTTTGGACAGGAGTTTCAGCTTTCACCAGGTCAATAAAACAACAGCTGCTTTTATCGTCATCGCACCTTATCATTTAAAGCCCTTCTGCAGGAAGCACATTAACTATTTTTCAAGCACCTCCACTCCATTAATCAAAAGTGGGATTTCCTGGTGGCCAACCATTTTAATTCCTTTCCTCACTCCCATTCCAACATGTTGGTTCATGTCCTCCTCTTGTACCACACTAAGGCCACCCTCTGGGCAGGGGAGCAACACCTCATGTTCCGTCTAGATAATCTCCAACCTGATGGCATGAACATCAATTTCTCCTTCTGGTTAAAACAATCACTCTTTGTCTATTGCCCACTCTGGCCTCTTACTGAGTAGGACTCAGTTCTCCCATTAATCCCTGCCTGTGTGGGAGTGACCTGTATTATCCACAAAATTCAGGGGAACAAATGGACTTTGGACAGATGGTATCAAATATTCCATTGCACAAGTTCTATAGTACACACCTGGGCATCTCTGTGTGCAGTACATGGATGTTCTAGAACTAATTTTACAACACATGCCTAGGCATCT
This sequence comes from Hemitrygon akajei, assembly GCF_048418815.1. Classification (NCBI taxonomy): domain Eukaryota; kingdom Metazoa; phylum Chordata; class Chondrichthyes; order Myliobatiformes; family Dasyatidae; genus Hemitrygon; species Hemitrygon akajei. The sequence continues at coordinate 177,102,161 of NC_133126.1, read as the reverse complement.
CTTTGTGTATAACCTGGACATTCCGGAATCAATTTTACTGTACACACCTGGGCACCTCTGAGTGCAAAACATGGACGTTCCAGAACTAATTCTATACTACACACCTGGGCATCTCTGCATGTGCAACATTGATGCTCTAGAACCACTTCTACAGTACACACCTGGGCATCTCTGTGTGCACAACGTTGATGTTCCAGCACCATTTCTACAATACATGTGTGGCCGTCTCTGCGTGCACAAGATGGACGTTCCAGAACTAATTCTATACTACATACCTGGGCATCTCTGTGTGCACAACATGGATATTTCGGAACTAATTTTAGAACACAAGCTCAAATGGCACCGTTACATTTAACAATCAGTTTTAGATTAAAAAAAATATTTTGCACTACCAAAAAAATTGGTAAAACATCTGTATTTATCAATTAGGTTTATAGAGTTATAGAAAAGTAGCAGGCCTATGGCTCAACTTGTCCATGCCCAACCATTTAAACTGTCTACTTCCATGGACCTGCAGCAGGACCGTACACCTACTTATCCCTACCATTTATGTACCTATCAAACCTTCTCTTAAACGTTGAAATCAAGCTCGCATGCACTTGTGCTGGCAGCTCATTGCACACGCTCGTATTTTGTATTCTGTGTCCAAATACAAAATGTGTAACAACGACATGGCTGTTCTCTGAATACGTTAGTTATTAGGATTATTATTTCAGTACCACCACTAAATTGGGATTATAATTACAGGCACATGTGGGCCACCTGGACCTCCAGGCCCAAGAGGACCGTCTTGCCATATTGTATCATATGGACCTCCTGGAGATGAAGGCCCACCAGGTCTTGAAGGTCCACCAGGTAGGACATCACTTGCCAAGCTATACATCTAAATAAAAGACTTTTCATTACTCTTGTCTCAAGACCTTATTATGGGAGTTGACTATTTAAATAGCCTCTAACACATTGGGGCAACTTTTAACCTTACACTACTGTTGCAAACACAATAGGAAAAGATCAGTGCTGATTAATGTAGCAGATGATTTTTGCCTTTGATTGAAATCAGTCAATTAATATTGTGTAAAAAGGCTGTTCTGTTTGATCCTGTGTGTTTCCTGCCTGGCAAGTGTGGCTGAAATCAGATTATGTCAATTGAACACACTGAAATTGGATCTTCTCCCTCTGCCCTCTGCTGGTGATATGCAAATATACGTTGAATTTTGACAGAGCTGGGAAATTGCTGGTTTAATAGGTTTGTGGTGTAAAATGGATGTGTCTGCAAGAACAGTACATGATGACTTTGGGGATTATCATTGTATGGGTATTAAGGGATTCAAAAAAGGTATAAGTTTGTATTGAACAGTACACACACAATGCTGGAGGAAATGCTCGATTTCAACATTGAAGTGAAGTTTGGATAGGTATATGGGGGTAGGGGTATGGAGGATTATGGTCCTGGTGCAGGTCAATGGGAGTAAGCAGTTTAAATGGTTTTGGCATTGTCTAGATGGGCCAAAGGGCCTGTTTCTATGCTGTACTTTTCTATGACTATGACTATAACTCATCAAATCAGACATCTTCTAAGAAGGGGAATAAGCTAAGACCCTTCATTAGGACTGGAAAGGAAGGGGGTAGAATCCCGAATAAGAAGTGGGAGAGGGGTTGGAGTACAAGCTGGCTGGGTATAGATGAAGGGATAATAAATCAGCCATAATGAAATGGCGGAGCAGACTCAACGGAGCCAAATGTCCTAATTCTGCTCCTTTGTCTTATAGTTCTATGAAACCAGAAGAGGGGGAAGGTGAGTGGATTAAGTGAGAAGCAGGGATGTGAAAGGTGAAAGAGGCAAAGGGTTGAAGAAAAAGGAATCTAATTGGAGAAGACCATGGGAAGGGGGCAGGGGAGGTAAATATCAGAAGTTAGAGAAATCAATGTTCATGCCATCAGGTTGGATTATGAAGCGTTGCTCCTCCAACCTGAGTTTAGCCTCAATGTGGCTGTAGAGGAGTAAACCTCCTGTGGCTTTGTAATGGTATTGGAATAGGCACTAGAGGAGCCATGGTGTTAGGAATAGTACCCAATCGGCCTTAGTAATCAGGCATTGATGTAGCACCATCCATGATCCATGTTATGGTACTAAGTGGGATCAGTATAGTTTACATTATCTACATACTCAGATTATCTGCCTAATCTTTCACATTCAGTAATTTGTCCTTCTTTGCTGCTTACAGGTTCCCCTGGTTTGCCAGGTGATCCAGGCTCTCCCTGTATCCCACTCAGAGGCGATCCCGGAGACCCGGGTGCAACAGGAGAAAATGGTCCTAAAGGACCACCTGGGGAGCAGGGTACATGTGGATATAATGGCCTTCCAGGGCCACCAGGTCCAAAAGGTATTTCAACTTTAATTCTAACATTTTGTTAATATGGGCTTGTGATATATGAATAACCAAATTTCATTGTTGACTCCAAAACACATTAACAAAGGTTTGTAAAAGCAGATATTTTGTAGAGAACAATTTGTTATCAATTGCAGCGGGACATTGATAAGATGCAAAACTGGGCAGAGGAGTGGCAGATGGAGTTCAACCCAGATAAGTGTGAGGTGGCTCATTTTGGTAGGTCAAATGTGATGGCAGAATATAACACTGTAAGACTCTTGGCAGTGTGGAGGATCAGAGGGATCTTGGGGTTCAAGTCCATAGGACACTCAACGCTGCTATGCAGGCTGACTCTGTGGTTAAGAAGGCTTACGGTGCATTGGCCTTCATCAACCATGGGATTGAGTTTAAGAGCCGAGAGGTAATGTTGCAGCTATATAGGACCCTGGTCAGACCCCACCTGGAGTACTGTGCTCAGTTCTGCTTGCTTCACTACAGAAAGGACATGGGAACCATAGAAAGGGTACAGAGGAGATTTACAAGGGTGTTGCCTGAATTGGGGAGCATGCCTTATGAGAATAGGTTGAGTGAACTCGGCCTTTTCTCCTTGGAGCGACGGAGGATGAGAGGTGACCTGATAGAGCTATACAAGATAATGAGAGGCACTGATCATGTGGATAGTCAGAGGCTTTTCCCTAGGGCTGAAATGGCTAGCATGAGAGGGCATAGTTTTAAGGTGCTTGGAGGTAGGTACAGAGGAGATGTCAAAGGTAATTTTTTTACACAGAGTGTGGTGAATGCGTGGCATGGGCTGCCGATAGCAGGGGTGGAGGCAGAAACAATAGGGTATTTTAGAGACTCTTGGATAGGTACATGGAGCTTAGAAAAATAGAGGGCTATGGGTAACCCTTGATAGTTTTAAGGTAAGGACATATTTGGCACGGCTTTGTAGGCCAAAGGGCCTGTATTGTGCTGTAGGTTTTCTATGTTTCTCTAACATACAATCAGTGGCTGCTTTATTAGGTACACCTGTACACCAGCTTGTTAATGCAAGTATCTAATCAACCAATCATGTAGATAGATAGATAGATAGATAGATAGATACTTTATTCATCCCCATGGGGAAATTCAACATTTTTTCCAATGTCCCATACACTTGTTGTAGCAAAAACTCATTACATACAATACTTAACTCAGTAATAATATGATATGCATCTAAATCACTAACTCAAAAAGCATTAATAATAGCTTTAAAAAAAAGTTCTTAAGTCCTGGCAGTTGAATTGTAAAGCCTAATGGCATTGGGGAGTATTGACCTCTTCATCCTGTCTGAGGAGCATTGCATCGACAGTAACCTGTCGCTGAAACTGCTTCTCTGTCTCTGGATGGTGCTATGTAGAGGATGTTCAGGGTTTTCCATAATTGACCGTAGCCTACTCAGCGCCCTTCGCTCAGCTACTGATGTTAAACTCTCCAGTACTTTGCCCACGACAGAGCCCGCCTTCCTTATCAGCTTATTAAGACGTGAGGCGTCCTTCTTCTTAATGCTTCCTCCCCAACACGCCACCACAAAGAAGAGGGCGCTCTCAACAACTGACCTATAGAACATCTTCAGCATCTCACTGCAGACATTGAATGATGCCAACCTTCTAAGGAAGTACAGTCGACTCTGTGCCTTCCTGCACAAGGCATCTGTGTTGGCAGTCCAGTCTAGCTTCTCGTCCAACTGTACTCCCAGATACTTGTAGGTCTTAACCTGCTCCACACATTCTCCATTAATGATCACTGGCTCCATATGAGGCCTAGATCTCCTAAAGTCCACCACCATCTCCTTGGTCTTGGTGACATTGAGACGCAGGTAGCAACTCAATGCATAAGAGTTTGCAGACATGGTCAAGAGGTTCATTTGTTGTCCAGCCCAAACATCGGAATGGGGAAGATATGTGATCTAAGTGATTTTGACTATGGAATGATTGTTGGTGCCGGATGGAAGGGTTTGAGTATCACTGGACAACAAACTTTTTCAAAAGTGTTGTTCCTCAGAATTTTTCTTTGTTTATGATAGACTGCTTGAAGATAAACACAAATATAATTTCGGACTACTTGCATCATGTAGGAATTTGGAGAAACAACAAATTAACTTTTATTGAATATAATGTGTTTAATTGCATAATGATACTGATGCTTTGCAATACTTCAACTAAGTTAAAAATATTTTGTTAACAATTTTCATTTGTACTCAGTGTCTGAGGCTTCTCGCTTATGTGTCCAACAATAATTTGCCAGCATTGATGGATTCCAGTTGCCCTGGTGTCTTTTTTCCATGACCGTAATGTCCTGGTGAAACCTTTCACCATGCTCGTCACTAACAGCACCAAGATTTGCAGGAAGTCTAAATGGGAATGCAGAAAATGAATCTTTAGTGACATGTTGCATTTCATGGTTTTATATGCTTGAAGCATGCTTTCAACCAGCTGCATGCAGTTTGGTGCTCTGTAGATGCTGAGAAAAATTTCAACAACTTCCTTGAATGCCTTCCATGTGATTTTCTCTGGTCCCACTAGAAATTCTTCATATTGCCTGTCTGATTTGTGGACCAACAAAAATGCTTTCCTTAATCTTGGCATTAGTTATTCTGGGAAGCATCTGTCTCAGATATCAAAATCCTTCATAGAAATTTTTGTGCCTGGTGATAGCAAATTCTATCCCTACAATCCTGAACCCAATAATTATGACTAAAACTTGTCCTGCCTTGCAGCAGCCGTGCCGCCTAAGCACGCCCAAGCATGCCTGGATAAGATAGGAAACTTTCCTACTTACATTGTAGGCAACATTTTAATTGACCTGAATTATGAATTTGAAATAATAAACATAAGTTTAATTTAAAATGGGAAATTTCACAGTGATTTTCATGATCAGTAGCCCAAAATTCATAAGATACACCTAAAGGTATTCAGGAAGCAAAATCTTTGTTGTCCAGTGGTATCTTAGAAACTGCTGATCTCCTGGGATTTTCACGCACAACGGTCTCTACAGTTTGCAGAGAATAGTGTGAAAATCAAACAAAAAAAGGTGATGAAACCTTGTTCAGTGGATGAAAATGCCTTGTTAATGAGAGAGTTCAGACAAGAATGGCTAGACTGGTTTAGCTGACAGGAAGGCAACAAGAATTCAAATAACTAGGCATCACAACAGTGGTGTGTAGAAGAGCATTTGCAAATGCACAACACATCGAACCTTGAAGTGGATGGACTATAGCAGCAGAAAACCATGAACATCTACTCAGTGGCCTCTGTATTAGGAACAAGAGCTACCTAATAAAGTGGCTACTTTGTGTATAAAATTGCTATGTTATGTTTATCATTGCTTATCCCAACACAATTCTCGGTGTCACAAATCTTTCATTGCTTCAGATATTTCCCCCATTCTTTTTCTTTTCATTAAACGGTTTTTACCAAAGGCTCTCCCTGTTGTGCACAGATCATTCTCCTAGTGTCTGTCAGTTGAATTAATGCTTCTTTCTCTGTGGATTGTCCCATTCAAGGAAATATGTTTTCATGCTCCCAGAAGTAACATTTAACTAAAAACTTCATAAAAGTTTCTCTTGGCCTTCAGTGTGGAAATGATTCAGTCACTTTAGTTTGTGTGTGCTCAAAACCGCTTTCCCATTTCATCATAATGTTCCTAATGAATATATCATAACTACTTCAGGTTTTTAAAAACTTTTAGTTTCTGTTCTTTTAATTGAAACTTTTCATATTGGGTTTTTAATTAAAAATTCAAAGTCCATTTATTATCAAAGTATATATACATTATACTACCTTGAGATTTGTCTCCTTACAGACAGCCACAAAACAAAGGAACTCAATAGAACCCATTTTAAAAAAAGACTGATAAACACCCAATGTGCAGAGAGAGAGAGAGGAAAAATATAGTGCAAAAATAAAAGTAAGCAAATAGCATATGGAATGAAAGTGAGTCCTCAGACATGAAGCCCGGTGTAGGTGCACCACCTCAGCCTTGGTTTAACAGACAGCGGAGTAAATGTTACGAAGCAATTGGAGCAGACCCAAATTACTGTTTGAAGTTCTGATGTAAATATTGCAAAACGTTTGTGATCAATGAAAAATAACCATTGATGCAAAGCTTATTATCCTGACTATTCAAAATTGAGGCTGACCAATACTATGTAGATCCTTTGTCTTCTATTCCGAGACCCTAGTTTTAGCCATAATTAGCATTAGACTAGTCCACAGGAATGGGAATGGCTTTCATATAAGAGCTAATTGGAAAGTTGAAGCCAGAGTCTCTGCTATTTCATCTGTAAATCACTGAACAGACAATGGTGACCAGGACCAGGAGACAAGTGTACTTGGATCTCAGCTGTTCTAGATAAAATCTGACTGCCAGCTCTGAGCATAACAGCACTGGATTACCTGTGTTAGGCCCTGAATGAACCATACAAGTCATGTTCTCAGCATTATTTATTTTTGTATTTTTTAAGTTTATTTTCACGATTTGTTTTTGTTGCACATTGCCTGTTTGTCTGTCTTTGTTTATGTATAGTCTTTTTTCATAATTTCAATTGTATTTCTTTATTTTCCTGTAAATGCCTTCTAGAAAATGAATCTCAAGATAGTGTATGGTGATGTATATGTACTTTGATAATTTTACTTCCAACTTTGAATGTTGAATTTTGGATCCGGTGCACACAGGAGAGTAATAATCCAATCACAAACAAGACAAAATTTGCAGATGCTGGAAATCCAAGTAACACACACAAAATGCTGGAAGAATTCTGCAAAGTCTCTTCCAGGGAAACCAACCCTGAAGAAGTTTAAACCTTCCCTCCATCGGGATTCCAGTGAAACCCTCTCTCACTGCTCCCCCTCTGTGATCCCCGCAACTCTCACCTATCACCTGGTGTTGCTCTCTACCCTCCCCCCACCTTTTAAATCTACTCCTCAGCTTTTTTCTCCATCCTACCAAAGGGTTTAAGCACTGGCTGGTGGCGTAATGGCATCAGTGCTGGATTTCGGGGTGAGAGGTTCAGAGTTCGAATCTGGCCGGCTCCCTTGCAAGCTTTCCAACCGTGATTGGGTTGAGTGTCGACCTCATTAAATTTTTTTTTTAAAAAACCTGCAGTGGGATGGGGTCCACCAAAACACGCCATACGATGAGCATACCAAAAGCTTGTCATGACGGTGCCCCGACACACAAGGGTTTACATGCACACTAAAATGTCGACTGTACTCTTTTCCTAGATGGTGCCTGGCCTGCTAAGTTCCTCCAGCATTCTGTGTGTGTAGCTCTCTACTTTCAGACCTCTCTATAAAAGCTAAATGTCCTCTTGAGCCACTCATACATTCTTGCTTTCACCACCATGTATTTAAAATACTCTTAATGTCTGTACCATTATTTATTCAACACAATCATACCCTTTCCTTTAAGTAATCTTCTCTTTTTACAGAGAGAATAAGAATTTATGACAATTGAGATAGTTCACCAAACCACATTGCAAGGGTTCTCTGCATTTTCTTCTGCCAGTGTTCAAGCTGAGTTCTCACTAGCAGCTGGCTGTCACCAGAGCCAAACTCTTTCTACACACTTTGCCAAAAGCAATGCATCCAACTGCATCTGAAGACAGACTCAATCCTAAATCTTAACTTGGGGTTGCTCCATTCATATTACTGCACCCCCTTAATTGGAGTTGTTTCAGAAAATGAGGGTGACTGCTCTTTATTCTGTATTTTGTGATTCAGATACCAGTCATGATCTCTGTTTATTGCTCAGGTGAAAAGGGAGAGCAGGGGTATGCAGGCTACCATGGGCTTGACGGACCTCCAGGATTGCCGGGTGACCAAGGAGAACGAGGTGCACCAGGTCTCAAGGGGCTTCCAGGTAAGGAACTTTTCAATCACTTTCTGAACTTAAATTAATAGAGCACTACAGCACTGAAATAGGTCCTTTAGCCTATCTAATCCATGCTTGAGCTGTTATTCTGCTTAGTCCCATCAACCTGCACCTGGAACATAACCCTTCCATCCATGTACCTATTCAAACATCTTTTAAATGTCAAAATCAAACTCACATCAACCATTCTGCTGGCAGCTCATTCCACACTCTTAACACCCTCTGAGTCACCCTCATGCTTCCCCTTAAATATCACATCTTTCACCCTTAACCCATGACCCTTAGTTCTACTCTCACCCAACCTCAGTGGAAAAAAAGCCCACTTGCATTAACCCTCATAATTTTGTATGCCTCCATCAAATTTCTCCTCATTTTCCTATACTCCAGCCAAGGTGTCAATTGAAGGAAATAATATATCAGTAAAAACAACAGACACATCGCAGAATACTGTGACAGTGGGAAAGTGTGTATGGGAATGGAGGAAATAGCAGAGGTACTTAATGAGTACTTTGCTTCATTATTCACTATGGAAAAATATCTTGGCGATTGTAGAAATGACGTAGTCGAGTGAAAAGCTTGAGCATGTAGATATTAAGGAAGAGGGTGTGCTGGAGCTTTCGGAAAGCATCAAGTTGGATAAGTCGCCGGGACCGGACTGAATGTACCCCAGGTACTGTGGAAAGCGAAGGAGGAGATTGCTGAGCCTCTGCAATGATCTTTATATCATCAATAAGGATGGGAGAGGTTCCAGAGGATTGAAGGGTTGCAGATGCTGTTCTCTTATTCAAGAAACGGAGATAGCCCAGGAAATTATAGGCCCATGAGTCTTACTTCAGTGGTTAGTAAGTTGATGGAGAAGATCCTGAGAGGCAGGATTTATGAACATTTGGAGAGGCATAATATGATTAGGAATAGTCAGCATGGGTTTGTCAAGGGCAGGTCGTGCCTTACGAGCCTGATTGAGTTTTTTGAGGGTATGACTAAACACATCAATGAGGGTACAGCCATAGATGTAGTGTATATGGATTTTAGCAAGGCATTTGATAAGGTACCCCATGCAAGGCTTATTGCGAAAGTAAGGAGGCATGGGATCCAAGGGGACATTGCTTTGTGGATCCAGAATTGGCTTGCCCACAGAAGGCAAAGAGTGGTTGTAGATAGATCATATTCTGCATGGAGGTTGGTCACCAGTGGAGTGCCTCAGGGATCTGTTCTGGAACCCCTTCTCTTTGTGATTTTTATAAATGACCTGGATGAAGAAGTGGAGGAATGGTTTAGTAAATTTGCTGATAATGCAAAGGTTGGGGGTGTCGTGGATAGTGTGGAGGGCTATCAGAGGTTACAACAGGACATTGATGGGATGCAAAACTGGGCTGAGAAGTGGCAGATGGAGTTCAACCAGGATGAGTGTGAAGTGGTTCATTTTGGTAGGTCAAAAATGATGGCAGCATATAGCATTAATAGTAAGACACTTGGCAGCATGGAGGATCAGAGGGAGCTTGGGGTCCAGGACACTCAAAGCTGCTATGCAAGTTGGCTCTGTGGTTGAGAAGGCGTACAGTGCATTGGCCTTCATCAATCATGGGATTGAGTTTAAGAGCTGAGAGGTAATGTTGCAACTATGTAGGTCAGATCCACTTGGAGTACTGGGCTCAGTTCTGGTCACCTCACTACATGGACATGGAAACCATAGAAAGGGTGCAGTGGAGATTTACAAGGATGTTGCCTGGATTGGGGAGCATGTCTTATGAGAATAGGTTGAGTGAACTCGGCCTTTTCTCCTTGGAGTGACAGAGGATGAGATGTGACCTGATAGAGGTGTACAAGATAATGAGAGGCATTGATCGTGTGGATAGTCAGAGGTTTTTCTCCAGGGCTGAAATGGCTAGCATGAGAGGGCATAGTTTTAAGGTACTTGGAAGTAGGAACAGAGGAGATGTCAGGGGTAAGTTTTTTATGCAGAGAGTGTTGAGTGTATGGAATAGGCTACCAGTGGCAGTGGTGGAGACAGATATAATAGGGTCTTTTAAGAGACTCCTGGATGGTTACATGAAGCTTAGAAAAATAATGGGCTATGGGTAAAGCCTAGGTAGTTCTAAGGTAAGGACATGTTTGGCACAGCTTTGTGGGCCAAAGGGCCTGCATTGTGCTGTAGGTTTTCTATGTTTCTAATACATTCATTATTGAATTGAGAAAGCATGAAATATCACAGGGGTGTGTAAATATTCATGCTTCCCTGGACGTGGTGTGAATTCTCCCCCAGACTGCTCCAGTATCATTCTTGCTGAGACCCCTTTCCCTGTTCCCAGTGGCCTGGAAACTGTGGTGCATGCTGGGATAACATTGACATGGTGTGACGGTGAACAGAATGGTTCCTCTTCCACTGCATCAGAATCCATTCTGCTGGTCAGAAAGGAAAACAGCCATGGGACATTACTTAATTTGCCATTGAGCCACTCAGTGTGCTTCTCCTACAGACCTTCTCGGGAAATATCAGTCATTGAATGCTGATGGTGGAAGGTGGTGACTTCAGACACCAGGTAGAAGGGTTAGGAAGAGAGAAGGCCAGAAATAATATCAAAAGGCTGTGGACTGGGAGAGATGGGATTGAAGGCCGCATCAGGAAAGGGTGGAAAGGGGGGTGCGTGTTGGGATCAGGATGGGAGAGGCAGCAGTACTGAGCAAAGGGGAACAAGCAGCTGTGTTGGAAACAGGATTGGCAAAACTAGTTTGACACTGGAAGGAGTGCAGTTTGAGAATATAGACCAGCATCAAGATGTGGGTATTTGGTAGTGGTGTTTGAAGGATAGACTGTGACCTTACTGCTCTTTAAGAGACCTAAAACAACCTCCACCTTTATCTCAAAATGTCCTATCATGTAAATACACTTTGCACTGATCTCCCTATCCTCCATGTTACTCTCCTTGGTAAATACTGCTGTAAAGTACTCATTTAGGACCTCGCCCACATCCGCCAGATCCAAGCAAATATTCCCCTCTTTATCCTTGAGTGGTCTTAGCTTCTCTCTAGTTCTTTTATTTAGAGATACAGTGTGGAAAGGCCCACCACACCACACCACACCACACTGCCCTGCAAACCAGCGATTTAACCCGAGCCTAATCACAGGACAATTCACATTGACCAATTCGGTACGTCTTTGGACTGTGGGAGGAAATCAGGGCACCCAGAGGAAACCCATACGCACATGGGAAGAACGCATAACCTTTCTTACAGAGGATATTGGAATTGAACTCCAAACTCTGACAACCCAAGCTATAATATTGTTGTGCTAACTGCTACCGTGGCGGCCTCTTGCACTGGATGTATGCAAAGAATTGACGTGTAGTAAACTGACTTCCAGCAGCATAGTGCTGAAGAAGAGGAGTGGGGCCTCGGGTGCTGATCAGATCTTGGGGATTCAAATGCTTTGGCCCATGTGATTGGCCATCCATATCAGGATCTGGTGCTCATGAGATTGGAGGTAACAATTCTAGCTGGGCAGACTGTGTCTGGCCCACCTGAATAATGTACAAAGCAGGGATAGTTGGTCCAGTTTCTAAAGAGTATTTGCATTAATTTTATCTTTCTTTTGATTTTCATGCTGGGCTTCCTGTTGGTGCTGGATTTGGTGACCTCTGCAGGTGATCCAGGTGAGCTGCGATCAGCGATTTTATAACAACCTGTCGTTTTTCCACTCCTTTAGCACGGCAAGCTGTCGCTCAGGAATGTAATCAAACAGAAGTTCTCATTGAATCACAGAGTGACTCGGGGTGTCTTGAGGAGGAGGAGAAGTTCAGAAAGGAATCCCAAAACTTGTAGACTGGACACAGCTAAGGACTTGGTGCAGCTATTAAAATGAGGGCACATAAAAGGGAAAAAATGGAGATATGAGGATTCTGAAGCTGGTGGTGGTTGTATGGTAGGAAGAAGTAAGACCACAGAGGCGTTTGAAACTAAGGATGGGTGTTTTAAATCGAGTTATTATGACATAAAAGGCAGCAGAAGGTAAATGGTGAGCTGGACATTCAGATTCAGGTTCATTGTATGCGTTTCTCAGAAGAGCAATGGAATGCTTAACTCTTGAGAACTTAAAGGCCTCAGTGGTATATGAGCCAAGACAAAGTTGCAGGTAGGTAGTATTAGGGGGAAGCAGGTGGTAGAGTGGATACGTAGTCTGAATGCCGATAGGACGGTTTGGCTCAGCCTAAGATAGTTGCCAGAGGCAGGCAGCTGATTGATAGCCAGGAAGAAGGGTTTGTTGTAACAGATGAAGGCAAGCAATGTGAATAGCCAAGAAGCAGTGTAACTGATGTTTACTGAAAGTGGCACCTTCTCCCTCTGTGCAGTTGATTCTGTGAGCTTTTACTCGTTGTGCCTGGTCAGTGTTTGGAAAAGTTTTGAACCTGGTTCTCTTGAACAAACTGACTGAAAGTTAGAAATTGGAAATAAGGATTGCAAATGGTGGAACTACTTGGCGAAGTCGGGCAGTGGGGAGGGGGGAGCAGATCTGACACTTTAATATTTCAGTGTCTGTTCCTCCCATCATTGCTGCTGTTTGATTTGCTGAGTATTTTTAGCAGCATCTGTGCTTGTTGCATACATTGTGGTTTTTGGTGTGCAAGAGTTGGTCAGAGAATTTTAAGCTAATCTCCAGCGTTAAAATGGAATGTTATTTTTTACCAGTATTTCTCACCAGTAGAAAACAGAGTGGAGTGGAGAAATCCATCTGATCCTCTTCACTTCCTGGCGGGCAGCTTGTGTTAACATTACCACCTGTTCTATCATAGCTAGTTGCATGGAACTTTTAGCTGAATGGTTTCTTAAGTGATTCTAAGCTTCGCTGCTCTGACTTTTCAGAATTTTGATTCTTATGTCTGTACAAAAGTTGCATTATTTTTGGGTGTCTTTGATGGCCTGGTCTGTAAGCACCATGTTTGTTGATTGAACTGCAGGCCCTCCTGGTTCCGCATTTCTTAACGACGTTGTGAACATAGCCGATTACATAGGAGATCCTGGTCCACTGGGGCCACCTGGCTTGCCAGGCAATCCGGGGTCAGATGGCCTGCCCGGCCCTCGTGGCCAGCCAGGTAGGTTCTGTTTGGTGTGTACATTCTATAATGATTGGATAACTCTTAATACGAATTAGGCCAGGGTTACTCATAACCAATGAAGGAAGCAATGGAAGTTTCTCTCTCCCTCTGCCATGTGGTTGTCTGGTGCAATTCAACAATTCAAGTTTATTCTTGAATGTTGAAACCAGATACCTGCTCCTGTGGTTTCCATCTGTATGGATTGTTCATGAGTTAGATGTTCCATTGTCCGTTCCTGATGGCCACAGTCACATAATTAGAGAGGGCTTTAATTTCCATTTGTATTATCAGAGCTACCTGCATTTGTGTGGATGTGATTTAGAAATGACATTCATTAATCTGGTTAGGAGATTAAAGACAGAGATTTACTGCCCTGTATCTGTCCCATGGCATGACCTCTTCCTTTTGGCGTCACAAATGTCGCTGGGGTTAAAGTGCTCGAAATTAATGCCTGGTTGCAGAAGACCTTGGGTGACTTAGCATGCTGTTGTGGATGTTGGTGATGGGGGCCTGTTGAATTCCAAGAAGGATGGCAGGTGACTCTCTTAAAAAGATCTGAGTCATTTCAAATGGAGTAGCTCAGAACAGGCAACCAAGCAGAGTTAATAGAACAATATATGGGTGACAATACATTATTACATGTCACTTCGCTTTGTTTTGACTTTCCATGTTTTACTCATTTATAGTATAGCCCCATTTTTAAAAGAATGCTTCATAGAAAACACTTTCTGCATCAAATGGCTTCTTTCCTTGCTGTAACAATACTGCAATTTTATATATTCCACTATATTAATCAGTAACTTACTGGGACTTTAGGTTTAGAAGGTCCTTGTTTTCATCTTTGTTTTTGGGTGTGGGCACAAACTGCATAATCAGCATTTGGAAAGCTGATTATGAGGGAAGATCTGTACTTGTAAAGCATTTTTCATCACCGTAAGATGTCATAAAGAATTAGCAAACCAATTTACTGTTTTAGAAGCATGGTCAACAGTATGGGAGATGCCATGATTGTGCAGCAAGGTTTCACAAAATAGCAATAAAATAATGAGCAAACAAACTGTTTCTCATGTTGGGATGGGATGGGATTGGAAGAAGAAGATTAAATAATTGGCAAAGAAACCCCAGGGAACACTCCTGCTTGTTCAAAAAATTCCAGAGTCTTCATAGGCTCATAAAGTCAGAAAAGTACAGCAGAGAAACAGGCCCATCTAGTCCGTGCTGAACCATTGAAACTACCTACTCCTACCAAACTGCACCGGGACCATAACCTTCCATACCTTTCCCATCTAGGTACCGATCTAAACTTCTCTTAAACATTGAAATCAAGCTTGCATCCACCACTTGTGCTGGCAGCTTGTTCCACACTCTCACAACCCTCGGAGTGAAGAAGCTTCCCCTCATGTTCCTCTCAAATTTTTCACCTCTGGTTGTAGTCCCACCCAACCTCAGTGGAAAAAGACTGCTTGCATCTACCCTATCTATACCCCTCGTAATTGTGTATACCTCTAACAAATATCCTCTCAATCTTCTACATTCCAAAGAATAAAATCCTAACCTACTCAGTCTTTCCTTATAACTCAGGTAGAATCCTTATAAATTTTCTCTGGACTCTTTCAACTTCATTTACATCTTCCCTGTAGGTAGATGACCAAAGCTGCACACAATTCTCCACATTAGGCCGCACCAACATCTTGTACAACTTCAACATATCATGTCCCCTGAGAGAACCTCTAGGTAATAGTTCAGGCAAAATACAGCAGCTGTGATGATGTAGCGTTCCCTCAGAAAGTTTCTTCAGTGCATATGGGACTCCATGAAAAATACACTCAGGGCCACTTTTTTACGTACAATACTACATCTGCTCATTAGTGCAAATACCTAATCAGCCAATCATATGGCAGCAACTCAATGGATAAAGGCATGCAGACATGGTCAAGAGGTTCAATTGTTGTTCAGACCAAATATCGGAATGTGGAAGAAATGTGATCTAAGTGATTTGGACGATAGACTGTTTGTTTGACTGTGGAATGAGACAAAAACCACCCAGACAGGGTGGAAAAATTAAAAAAAAGCAAACTGTGAGAGGCAGTTCCATGGGCAAAAATGTCAGTGGAGAACTGCCTAACTGCTTTGAGTTGACAGGAAGGTGACACTATTACAACTCTGGTGTGCAGAAGAGCATCTCTGAATGCACAACATGTCGAACCTTGAAGTGGATGGGCTATAGCAGCAGGAGACCACGAGCATGCAGAAATACATGCAGTGGCCACTTCATTAGGTACGTCCTGTACGTACTAAGATGGCTGCTGCGTGTGTGTTGGTGAGACGTGCTGTTGTTTGAACCAACATCCAGAAAGTGTTCTTAAGCAGCTAGGCTAAGCTATCAGTGGCTGCAATCAACATCCCAAGTGACTGAAGCTATAAATAAAAGGCATCCGCCTGCCACTCAGGCAGCTTTTTGTTGTGAGCTTTATCTGAAGGGGACATGTGGCACACATTCATGCACGTGTGAGTTACTGGAAGATGTAATCAGTCAGAATGTTACAGGAAATTGAAATAAAACAACTGCAGTTACTGGAAATCTAAAACAAGGCTATTGTTGGCCTTCTCGGAGTGGGAAGCCTGCCTGCTGGGCACTGGGTTAAAGTAGATGCAAGCACGAATATCCCTTTCAAATGAATCGGAGACTTAGCTTCTGGAGAACAGTAAATATATAACTAACTATTAAATACTTTTAAACGCTTTTTAAGTTTTTTTAAAATACATTCCAAATAGTATGTTTTTGTTCGTGCATGTCAGAACTATTCTAAAACAAAAAACTTCTCCAAATACATTGATATTGTTGGGAGCTCTGAGCCCAGGGTATGGGTTTCATTGTCTCTTCTGTGACCGCAGTAGACTACCTATGCTGAGATAGTCCTGGGCACCACTCTGCCAGAGGAGCCTGGCTCTGACAGAAATCTGAGTCTGGGGTCATGATAGAACAAATAGCATGGTGTAAGAGCAGATGGCCGGCGGCATTTGGGGCAATTATGCTCGGGGCGCAGGAATTCGAGTTCAATCCCTGTGTCCTCTTGGTACCCACGGAATATGTGGGGTTTTTTGCCACAGTCCAAGGGCATGGAGAGTCGGTTAGTTGCCCATTGTAAATTGTCTCGTGATCAGATTAGGGTTAATTCAGGGTCGCTGGGCCGTGCGGCTTGAAGGGCGGTAAGGGCCTTATTGTGCTCTGTATCGCTAATTAAAATATATATAAATAAATAAAATGGAAAATCTGCTAGGATTCCCCATTGGCTCAAAGGAAAACGCTGTCCTGCGACTGACCTTGCAGTTTCTAATAAAGTCTAAACTGAATGGAACGCATTGAAGTACTATGGTAGCATCGTGGCTGTGCTACCAGACTAACAGCTGGAATTCTGGGCCATTTATGCAGAGATTGAGGCCCACCACAGCAGCTGGGGAGTTCAAGCCAAGTAATAGAATAAATCTGGAATTCAAACCAGTTGGTAATGGTAAGTATGAAACAACCGGATTGTTGTAATACCTCATCAGGTTTACTGATAGTCATCAGGGGATGAAATCTGCTGTTCTTCTCCAGTCCACTGATACGTGACTCAAAACAGAGCAATGGCATATGGAAATCAAATGTTGATTTTTCCAATGATCTCCTAAATGCATTAAAATGTATCTATACTCAGTGGTCACATTATCAGCTACCTCCTGTACTTAACAAAGTGGTCTCTGAGTGCGTGCTCATGGTCTTCTGCTGCTGTAACCCATCCAATACAAGGTTTGATAGGTTGTGTATTCAGAGATGCTCTTCTACGCACTGCCGTGGCAATGCATGGTTATTTGAGTTAGTGGCACGTTCCTGTCAGCTTGAATCAGTCTGGCCATTTTCCTCTGACATCTCTCATTAACAAGGCACTTTTGCCCACAGAACTGCCACTCACTGGATTTTTTTTTTGTTTCTCACACTATTCAATGTAAAATCTAGATCAGGGGTTCCCAACTTTCTTTATGCCATGTTCCAATACCATTGACCAAGGGGTCTGTGGACCTCATGTTGGGAACCCCTGCTCTATTGACTGTTGTGTGTGAAAATCCCAGGAGATCAGTAGTTTCTGAGATACTCAAACCGCCCCGTCTGGCACCAACAATTATTCCACAGTCAAAGTCATTTAAATCACATTACTTCCCCATTCTAATGGTGGATCTGAACAACAACTGAACCTCTGGATCATGTCTGTGTGCTTTTATGCATTGAATTGCTGCTACATGATTGGCTGGTTGGATATTTGCATCAACGAGTAGGCGTATAGGTGTTTCTAATAAAGTGGCCACTGAAAGTACATACCAACTACTGGTGTTACACCTAACGGTTCTTAAGATATAATGGAACATTGCTGTCAGCCCATTTTCACTTTGCTCCAACTAAAAGTTTATTTTTGCCCACGTATTTTATCTGCATTTGAACTAAATGAAGAGCTTCTAGCTTGTAAAAAAAAACCTGCTCTTCTCTTTCTGATTTGTACCCTACCTTTAGAAGTCCCTTTCTAAGTCCTATTGCCTTTTCCACAAATGTTAATACACACACAAACACTTTCGGGCTATCACACTGACACATGTGCACACACTTGTACACTTGTATACATTAGTGCTTGCTCTTACTCTCATCTTCATGCACCCTTTTACACTCAAATCAGAGCTTGCAGACTTGTTTCTCCTTTAAACCCATGTGCAAGCATACATACTTGTGCAGATATTTTTAGTTTTTTTCCTTCTGATATTCAATGAAATCATTGTAATTAATTCCAAATTTATTGCTAAAATCTGAATGTTATTTTAGAGTTCAATGACCTGCAAATTAATGATATTCCAACAAGCCTTGGATAAATATGTATATGTTTCTGTTCTCTGCCTGCCTACAGGGCCCAAGGGGCAAAGAGGCAGACCAGGTGGGCTGGGTCCTGATGGCCCGGTTGGTCCCCCTGGGCCTCGTGGAGACCCTGGCAAATCCGGGCAACAAGGGATGACTGGAGACCCAGGTGAGGAAGAAAAAAGTACCATCGGTTGAGTATTTTATCCAGTAAAAAATAGAGAACTGTTTCATAAAAGCAACTCTCCAAGACATTTCTTTTTCTGTCATAAACATTCTTTCAAGCATTTTCTGTTGAAATCTTCTTGTATTTAAGGATTTGGTCCTAACCACAGGAAAACATAGTTTCCAATTGCTTGGGAAGTGGGAAGGGTTGATGGGTATGGGGTAAAATGTAAAAGTTGGGAGTAAAGTGTAATTTAAGGAATTTGGGGAGGAATCTAGTTGCCCAATTACAATTTCAAGGGAGAAGGCAAGAGTGGATTATTTCCTGCCTACCCAATATCAGTGGGTGTGTCCAGGTCCAGAATCAGAATCAGGTTTATTATCACAATGTATGCCATGAAATTTCTTATTTTATGGCAAGCAGTACAGTGCAAGCCATAAAAAGTTATAATGAATTACAAAATAAATTGTGCCATAGAAGGAATAATGAGGTAGTCTTCATGGACCATTCAGAAATTTGATGGTGGCCTTCAGGCTCCTGTAGCACCTCCCTGATGATAGTAATGGAAGAGGACATGTCCCAGACAGTGGGGCTGTTTAGTGATGGATGTAGCTGCCTAGAGGCATCACCTGCTGAAGGTGTCCTCAGTGGTGGGCAACGTTTTGCCTGTGGTGGAACTGACTGATCCTAGAACCCTCTGCAGTCTGTTTCAATCCTGAGCATGCGAGCCTTCATACCAGGCTGTGATGCAACCAGTCGGAATGATCTCCTTCGTACATTTATTGAAGTTTACCAGAATCTATGGTGACATATCAAATCTCCTCAAACTCTTTACGAAGGAACTTCCTAACATGGGACTTTCAGTAACTAATCTGGCATGTGATTGTGTCAATATGTTGGGCCCAGGATAGATCATCAGAGATGTTGACATGCAGGAACTTGAAAGGCTCACCCTTTCCATTGCTGATCCCTCAATGAGGACTGGATGTGCTCCCTCAACTTTCCCTTCCTGTTTGTTGGTTTTGCTGCTGTTGAGTGGAAGTTTGTCTCCACTCAACCTGCTGATCTACCTCACTCCTATAGGCCTCCTCATCACCATCTGAGATTCTACTAACACCAGATTGTTTTCTGTGAATTTACTGATGCCAGTTGAGCTGTGCCTGGCCACACAGTCATGAGTCTGGAGAGAGTAGAGCTATGGGATAGGCACACGTTCTTGAGGTGAGCCTGTGTTCATTGTCAGCGAGAAGGAGATGTTATTACTGATCTACACTGACTATGGTCTTTCAATAAAGAAGCTGAGGATTCAGTTGCAGAGGGAGGCCTAGGGGCCCAGATTTTGATGTTTGAGGATTAGTAGTGAGGTGATGACAGTGTTGAATGCTGGTCTGTAATCGATGAACAGTAGCCTCATATCAGTTTTGCTGTTGCCCAGGTGCTCCAACGCAGAGTGGAGTGTCAGTGAGAGTGCATCTGCTGTAGACCTGTTGTGATGGTAGGCAAATTGCAGTGGGCCCATTATAGCTCGGGGAGGAGTTAATTCTAGCCATGACTAACCTCTCCAAGCACTTCATCACAGCAGATGTGAGTACTGTTGGGTGATGGTCATTGAGGGTGCCCACCCCGCTCTCCATGAGCACTAGTATGACTTCTGTCCTTTACAAGCATGTGGGAGCCTCAGACCACAGCAGCAAGAGGCTTACCATGTCTTTGAACAGTCCAATGAGTTGGTCAGCGCAGGGTTTCAGTCCCCTGCCAGTTACACTGTCAGGGTCTGACCCTTGCAAGGGTTCACCTTCTTGACGGATGTTCTAACATCAACTACCCAGACAGAGATCACAGGGATCCCAGATGCTGTGGAGATTCGCATAGGAGTAATATTATTCTCCCTTTCACAGAGTGTATAAAAGTTGTTGAGCTCACTGGGGAGTGAAGTAAAGCCATTAGATTTTGCCTTTATGGAGAGTGATGTTATGCAAACCCTGCCACAGCTCTCATGCATCTGATTGCATCTCTAACTTCACACAGAATTGCCCTTTTTCTCTCACAATAGTCAACAGAATACACGGGACAGCAGGGGCTGGAGTCTGGAAGCTGCTGGAGGAACTGTGCGTGTCGAGCAGCATTGTGGGAAGAAAGGAATTGTCATTGTTTCAGATTAAAAGCCTGCATCTGGAGTCCATTTCCCGAAGCGTCAGCAATTCTTTTTCCCCTCACAGATGCCGCAGTACCTGCTGGGTTCCTCCTGCAGATTGTTCTTGGGTCTCGGTTCAGACTGAATGAACGTGTGTCTAAATCTTTCATTCCCCTAACTTTAAACACCCCATTCAGCTATCAGCCTTCATCAATGGCTTCAATAGATCTGGCACTAATAAATGAAACTATAGAAAGAAAATGATAAAATCCCATACTTAGGCCTTACCAGTGATTCTTCTAAACAGCTCTAAATGATTAAATTTAATTCTAGATGCTTCCCAGGGTATTGGTTGGCCTAGGGATCTTGTGGGCTCTCAGAATCAGGTTTATTATCACTGACATATGTCGTGAAATTTGTTGTTTTATTGTAGCAGTACAGTGCAAGAAATAAAAAATACACTATAAGCTACAATAAAAAACGTAACTAAATAGTGCAAATGAGGAATAGCAAGGCAGTGTGCATGGACCATTCAGAAATCTGATGGCAGTGGGGGAAAAAAACTGTTGCTAAAATGTTGAGTGTGGGTCTTCAGGCTCCTGTACCCCCTGCTTGTTGGTAATAATGAGAAAAGGATATGCCAACGGTGATGAGGGCCCTAAATGATTAGTGTTGCCTTCTTGAGGCATCTTTGATGGTGGAGAGGCTTGTGACGGGGGATTTCATGGTGGTAAGTTGGCAGCAGTGAACAACGTGACCAGCAGTGACATCCTTCAGATAGTTCACAAAACTACTTCTGTTACTTTTTCTTCTTTCAAATGTGACTCTACTACTAAGCTGTGTGCGAGGGAAACACGTGACTTACATTTTGATGGTGTGTTTTTTGGGCCAATTGAGCGATTTGGTGCTTTGCTGTCTCTGAGGGAGTTTGGTGAGGTTTGGTGTGGAGTGTGTGGCCTGGAGGTCAAGAAGCCTGGAGACAGAGCATGAGCCCATGATCAACTCTATTCCCCGCTGATTAAAGCATCGAGCAAGATTGAAATCAACAAGAACATGAGCGGAAGGTGAGCGAGCATTCAGCACTGCCTGCCTGTGTTTGACCAGTCTCCCTCTCCCTTTCCCTCTTGCTCACTGCTGCCAGGAAAGGATGCAGGAGTCTTGGGTCTTGGGCAAGGCTTGATCGGCGTTGTTTGTGGATGGGACTTGTTTTTAGAGGACTCTGCACATTTTATATGTGTTTCTGGTTCCTCCTTTTTCCATTCCTGTTTTGTGCAATTTTGATCACTCTGTGGCCTGCAGTCAACGAACGACACAGCGCTAAATTGAACTGAGCCGATCTAAACTGAGCATTCATAGACTGTTTCAAGGTTTGATGTTTAATATTCTGTGTGTTATTTGTTTATTTGCTACTTGTGTGATTCATTCTTTTTTTCACGTTTGGATGTTTGATGTTTTCTTTGGATGGGTTCCATGGTGTTTCTTTGTTTTGTGGCTGTCTGTGGGAAGACAAATCTCAGGGCTGTACGTTGCGTAAGTACTTTGACAATAAATGAACTTTGAATCTTTGACCGTGATGAAGCTGGCTGAGTTTACATCTCTCCGTAGTCCCTTTTAATCCTAAGCATTGGAGCATCTATACCAGCCAGTCTGATGTCATCAGTCAGAACACTCTCCACAGAAATTTTCTACGGTCTTTGATATACCAAATCTCCTAGAGCTACTGGAACTGCTGAGAAGATCTTTCCTTAAAATCGCACAGCGACATTCTCAGACTGTTTGGCATGGGGCACCTTGGCAGCTTTTGAACTTTTGTATTTTTGTGTTTTTGATCCCATTCTCTGAATGCAAATTTTTAAAAATCATTTGAAGGAGGTGAAAGCAAAGCTGCTTATATTCCTAAAGTTTCTCCAGAGGCTATAGAAAATTAATTTACCAGCAGCTAGTCTCCCTTTAGAATGACTACAAGTGACCTAACACATCCAGAGTTTCAGTGACTGTACTGGAGCTGCTACCTGCTCTCATTGCAAATCTGATAAGTTTCAGAAGTGAGGCTGCCAACTTTTGCCCTGTTCTCAACTTCACAGGATCCATTGCTGACTTCCCTTTCCTTCCTGGATCTGTGTGTCACCATATGTTAGGAGACATGCATCACACACAGGTAACTCTGAGATGCCTTCCTTCTTTCCCAAGTCAAACTAATCCTCTACTACAGTGTCTGGACCCCTGGACCATATCTCATCTATTTCCTGCAATTCTACTTTTGCCTTCCCTCCTTGATAGAGCAAGGTTAGAGACCACCACCCACCCCCAGATCCTCAATTTCAATCCCACCAGTTTCTGTATTCAGTTAATCAGCTCTGGCATATTCCGCCACCCTCAACATGTCTCCCCTTCACCTTTCAGTATTTTGAAGGGACTGTTCATTCATGACTTCCTGGCCTTCTCTTCCATTTTCCATCGTCCAGGGACCCATGCAGTCTGTCTGGGTGAAGTAGCTCCAGATAACAGGACTGTAGGCAGGTTGTTGGGGTTGTGAAACAGCTAATCTACTAACTGTACCACTCCATCAGAGTTATTCCCTTTGTCCTATTCATCCCTCTGCCATTCAATCTGCAACTTAAAACTCGCTTCTTTCTCTTCAAGTTCTGATGAAGGCTCTCTGACCTGAAAATTTAACTGTTTTCCTTTCTACAGGTGCATCCTGATTTGATGGTATTTGCAGCATTTTGTAGTTTTTTCCATTTCACGTTCTCAGTATCTACATTGATGTTTAAAGAAAGTAGAGATTAGCTGTGTTTGTCACATGTACATCAACATGTACATTCCTTAAGGTTGCTATATTCAGGGGGTGGTAATGAGAACAAGCTCCCATTTCCTATTAAACGCTCCCAATGGTGTGTGCCTCAAATAGCCTCTGACAACAAAGTCCAGCTCCTGGCCTTCATGTGTGGCTTGGCTACAAAGCCTGGCAGAGCCACTTCTACTGATGGGAGAAGGGGCAAAGGCAGGTTACTGGCACCTTAAAACCAGTCGCTTTGGGCAGATGGGGCTTGTCAGCCTCTAGGAGAAGGAAAACTCTGACCTCGAACCTCCACTGCCTTGCCACTATACCCTCTCGTGGGGAAGGCTTTGAGAGTAAACCCTGAGGGAAAAATCCAGAGCTGGAGCCCCTAAGTCAGTCCCACATCGAGTTCAATGCTGAGTGGCAGCTCCTGTGACGTTGCAGGTACTAAACTGAATTGGTCGCTGCCATTCCTTTGGGTTCATCAGAGGTGAGGCAAGGGGAAGATTGCTACATGGGCAACAGCTTGTTCTCCATAACGTGCAGGCTTGCATATTTGATGATATTGTCCAGGCTTGCGTATCTAGATAGCTAGAACGCACTATCCATGGTGAATTCTGACTGACGGAGACTTCAGACTCAGAAATCTACAAATACAGTGAAATGTCTTGTTTTTGTCAAATCAGCAAGGGTAATGCCAGGCAGCCTGTAAGAGTCTGTAGATTTTTACAAATAAATTGAAGTAAGGCATTATATGTTTAAGGAAAACCTTAACACATTTTATTGAACTCCAAAACCTGAACACCAAAGCACGCTAGAAGCCCCTTACGATATTATGTCATCACATCAGAGCTGCCTCTTGAAGTGAACCCCAGCTCAATGTTGGCGGTTGTGAATTGTCACCCATTACGTTACCTTACCAGCCTCCATGCTTCTGGTGCCAACGTAGCATGCCCACTGTCATGTTTCGTAACTCCAAAACATTAAACTAATTGCAAGAGAATGACGGGAGCCCAAGAAAATGGGTCTTAGTTTGTTCTTTACTTTAGCAAGACATGCACGTATCAAGTGGTAGCTTTGTGACACATGCAATTCATGTATTTTTACATATAACCCATAATGAATTATGTAAACAAATAACGGATGCTTACTCAAACAATATATTTACAATATTCCTCAATATTACTGAAATCTCAAATACACAACACTCCTCCCTGTTTAGCTATAAACTTTAACTCAATATAGAATGCATGTCAACTATATACAGAGTATACTATATAATACAACTACTATAAGGAAACCACAGCATAGTAAATTCTTAAATTGTTGCATTCAGGCTAAAAGATTTAATTGCTGTGGAGGCTTTCTTACTCTTGTGGAATAATATCTTTCCTGACAAGAGGATTCACTCTGCTTGGGGCAGGTGAGATGTGGTTGTGAGACAATCTCAGGTTCTGGAGTCTCCTCCATGGTGGGTGTAGGAATTTGAAGTGGTATTGACTGCTTTGGACACCTTTCTTGTCTGACAATTGACTCTGCTCTCCTCATTTGTCATCTCAGATGCAATGTCCATTGTGTAGCAGAGTGGTCAAGTTCTGTCCTTAATCTTTCTGAGTACGCTCTGTATTTCCTCACCAGGACTGCTTGTCCGCGAGTGAAACGTCAAACCTCCTTGTTAGAGGAGTGCTCAATTTGTCTCAGCTGTTTGTCCTGCATACTCCTTCTGAGACTGGGTTTGAGGAGATCCGAGCGTGAACGCAAGGAAGGACCCAGGAAAAGCATGAGTTGTTACTTGTGAAGTGTGCTGCATTGTGACATACAAGGAGAAAGTTGGCAAGCTTCTGGTTCCGTGTTAGTGTGGCGTATTCTCCTGACATTGCTCACAGTGCTTTCTTTAGTCTTTGGATAAACCTTTCCGCCAAGCCATTTGTAGCTGGTGCTGTGTCTTATTACATTCATTTTCAGGAATGAGTGAAACTGCTCCCCCGCAAGCTGTGCTCCATTGTCACTGACAAAGTGTTCTGCAACACCATTCCTTGCAAAGAGGCTTCTCAACACATCAGCAGTGTGCGAGGCTGGGGTGGAGGCTACTGGGAATACTTCTGGCCACTTTGTAGCTGCGTCCACTACTATCATGAAATTTGTGCCCATGAATGATCTGGCAAAATCCATGTGAATCCTCTGCCAGGACAATGCAGGCCATTCCCAGGGATGGAGAGCGCTGCTCTGAGCATACCAAACAGTGCTTGGCAAGCTGCTCGATCTGCTGATCTATCCCAGGCCAACAGAGAAAGCTTCCAGCCAGTGATGTCTTTTTAACCACACCTAGGTGACCGACCTCCAACACTTTAGCTCTCAGCTTGGATGGAACAACATCTCTGAATCCCCATGTAAGGCAACTTCTGTCAATGGGGAAACCATTGTTTCTGCTGCACATTCCAGCCACTTTGGCTATGTAGACATAAGACATTGTGGGGTCTCTTCTGCTTTCCCTTTGGATCATATCTGCCATCATAGGGTAGCTTTCGATTTGTGTTAGGGAGAATACATCAAGGAGTATCCTCTTTTGTAAATTTTCAGTTATTTCCTTTTCCTAGGGTAAACAGGACAATCTGTCTGCATTTCCATGCTTAGTCAACCTCTCGAATTTGACCTTGTAATTGTGTCCTCCAAGACACAGAGCCCCATCTCTGCATTTGTGTTGCTGCTGTTAGTGGAACACCCTTCTGTGGATTGAAAATGGACACCAGTGGTTGATGAGCAGTAGCGAGGGTAAACTCTCCCATACAAGTACTGTTCAAAACGTTATACATGCCAAAGCAGACGCAAGGTCTCTCTGCCAATCTGTGTGTAATTTGTCTCTGCGGTGGTAAGGGAACATGATGCAAAGGCCATGGGCTTTTGTGATATGACTGCACCCATACAATAAGTCAAACTTCACTGGACGATGTGGATCATAATGTGTGAGTACAGTGTCTGATGTCACTATTTCTTTTTATCTTTTTGAAAGCCATCTCACACTGCTTTGTCCATTGCCATTTCTTCCCAATCTGTGGTAATGGGTTTAAGGGGTGGCCACAACAGCCAGTTTTGACAGAGAATTGTTATAGTAATTGACAAATCCTAAAAAGGACTACAACTGTGATATGTCCTTTGGTCTTGGGCATCCACTGCTGTCTGTATTTTCTCCACACACTTGTGTAAGCCTTGTATGTCCATGGTATGACCAGAATAAGTGATGCTTGGTTTAAAGAATTCACATTTATTGTGTTGTGCTCTGTACACATAATCTTCTAATTATTTTAACACTGTCTTGAGATTTTGGAGATATTCCTTGTCATCCTTACTGATCACAAAGATGTCCAGCTACCTGGGCAGCCTTGCAGCACCTGGTCCCTAGCTTTCTCCCAGGGTGCAGGTGCAGATGCTAATCCAGACTTAAGCTTCATATAGAGCTAAAGCCCTTTGTGAGAGTTTATGGTAAGAACGACATTGAATTTTTCTCCCATCACCAGTTAGGTAGGCCTCAGCTAGATTCACTTTGCTGAAGTGTTTTCCTTCAGAAAGGTTTGCAAAGATATCCTCTATCCTGGGCAGAGAGTATTGATCTATTGACCTTAAAATCACCACAGATCCTCACAGACCCATTTTTCTTGGCTACTAGGACCACAGGCATTGTCCATGGGCTCCACTCAACCTTGGAAAAATTCATTCAGCCTCCATGTTAGCTAGCATACTGGCTACTTTATTATGGATGGTATAAGGGACCAGTTGGCTTTGTAAAACTTGGGTGTGCCCTCTTCACTGAACATTATTCTACCCTGGATCTGTTTGAGTTTTCTGATGCCATCCTTGAGCACTGTTATATCTTTCTTGATTCATTTTCAGTTGGGTTTATTGTCAGGGATGTAGTATAGAAATGGTGGATGTATCTCCAAACAAATTGTGGTTAGCTCAGCCAATCATGTCTCCACAAAGCTTGCCCTTCTGTCTTTATCACGTGAGCCCAATGTGGCTTGTTGGTTGCTATATTACACTGTAACTAATGTCAATCACATAGGAGTTAGCTTTTCTCCAGTATAAGTTAGATAGATAGATAGATAGAATTCTGAGTTGAATATCTGAAAACTTCAGCTTAGTAGTTTTGAAATGCCATTCAAACTCATTTTGTGTAATGACTGAAACAGTTAAGCCTGTGTCCAATTCCATTTTAATTAATTTACTGTTCACTTCTGATGTAAGCCACATTGTTTGTCCATTGTTAGTTTTTGCATTGTAAATCTCAAGGCTACTCAGTCCCGCTTCACTCTCATTGTTATCATATTTTTCATCCACAGCATGCAGAATATTCTCGTTTTGAAACTGCAACTTGATTTTTTTTATCTTTATCCCTTCTCTGTGAAGTCCTTTTATCTTTGTCTGCACAAAATACTGTTTGTATGTGTCCTACTTACATTTTCTGTAAGTTTTGCCTTTAAATCTGCATTGCTCTGGTGTACGTGAGCTCCTGCCATAACGATAAAAACAATTTTTTTGGGCAGGCCAGTTTCTGTTTAGGCATTGCAATTTTGTTGGTGCTGTCTTTCATTCCTGACTGCAGCTCAATTGAGTTTCTGTCTGCAGTTCCCATTGGTACAGCTATTTCAGCCGCTCTTTTAAATGTAAATTGTGCTTCAGTTAGGAGCCATTTTTGAGTGCGTTCTTGTAAGATTCCATACATCTTTGGAATGTGGGAGGAAAATGAAGCAGCTGGAGGAAATCCATACAGTCATGGGGAGAATGTATACATTTCTTACATACAGCGGTGGGAATTGAACTATACCTTAAAACCGGGGTGGTAAAGCTTTGCGCTAACCACTACACTAACGTGTTGCTGTTTATTTCAAATTATAAAGCAGGTCAGGAACTGAATGTTAATGAAGGGTCCCTGCTGCTCAGTATTATAAGCACTGATTTGTCCTGTTTCCCACATTCACTTTTCTTAATGGATCTTTTCCCCGGAGATAGCACCGATTTTAGATTACAATCCCTCTGTGCTCTGTAACTCGATTCTGAATGCTTTGCTGCCATGTTCACTTCGGCTTGGAGTTCCACATAGTTTGGAGAATGAACCCACCACTCTACTGCATAGCTGGCTTCCTTAAGATGGAGAAGCAAAATCATTATTACATTGAAAAATATGAAAATATGCTAATATGATGAACTGATAATGAGGCTTTGGGCTTGCTCTGGGGTTCACACCTGAGGACTCCGTTTTGGTTCAGAATGATGTTGTTTGCTTCAGTTGTTTGCATGATTAGTGTTTTTCTTCTCACGTCGGGTGTTGGCCTTTTTAATTGGGTTCTTTCGGGTTTCTTGCTTTGTGGCTGCCTACGAGTAAGCAAATCTCAAGGTTGTATAATTTATCGCAATGCACACAAAGTGCTGGAGGAACTCAGCAGGCCAGGCAGCATCTGTGGAAAAGAGTACAGTGCTGAGACCTTTCATTAGGACTGAAGAAAAGAAGATGAAGAGTCAGTTAGAAGGAGGGGGAAGGGGAGGGAAAAAAAACAAGATGATAGTTGAGACCAGGAGGAGGGGGAGGGGATGAATTAAAGAGCTGGGAAGTTGATTGGTGAAAGAGATACAGGGCTGCAGAAGGAGGGATCTGATAGAAGAGGACAGAAGGCCATGGAAGAAGGAAAAGGGGGAGGAGCAGCAGAGGGACATGATGGGCAGGTAAGTTCAAGAAATTGATGTTCATGCCATGACGTTGGAGTCTACCCAGACAGAACATAAAGTTTTGCCTGTCCAATCTGAATGTGCCTCATCGTGGCAGTAGAGGAGATCATGGACTGACATCTGTGGCTAAATTTGCTAATGATACAAAGATGGGTGGAGGAGCAGGAAGTGTTGAGGAATCAGAGAGCCTGCAGAGAGACTTAGATAGTTTAAGGGGAATGGACAAAGAAGTGGCAAATGAAATACAATATTGGAAAGTGTATGGTCATGCACTTTGGTGGAAGAAATAAACAGGCAGACCATTATTTAGATGGAGAGAGAATTCAAATACAAAGATGCAAAGGGACTTGGGAGTCCTTGTGCACGATACACTGAAGGTTAACCTCCAGGTTGAGTCGGTGGTGAAGAAGGCAAATGCAATGTTGGCATTCATTTCTAGAGGTATAGAATATAAGAGCAGGGATGTGATGTTGAGGATCTATAAGGCACTTGTGAGACCAGACTTGGAGTATTGTGTGCAGTTTTGGGCTCCTTATTTTAGAAAGGATGTACTGACATTGGAGAGGATTCAGAGAAGATTCATGAGAATGATTCCAGGAATGAAAGGGTTACCGTATGAGGAACATCTGGCAGCTCTTGGGCTTTATTCCCTGGAGTTCAGGAGAATGAGGGGGGATCTCATAGAAACATTCCGAATGTTAAAAGGCCTGAACAGATTAGATATGGCCAAGTTATTTTCATTGGTAGGGTAGTCCAGGACATGAGGGCACGACTTCAGGATTGAAAGACGTCCATTTAGAACAGAGATGCGGAGAAATTACTTTAGTCAGAGGGTGGTAAATCTGTGGAATTTGTTGCCTTGAGCGGCTGGTGGAGGCCAAGTCATTGGGTGCATTTAAGGCAGAGATCGATAGGTTCTTAATTAGCCAGGGCATCAAAGGGTATAGGGAGAAGGCAGGGGAATGGGGATGACTGGAGGAATTGGATCAGCCCATGATTGAATGGTGGAGCAGACTCGATTGGCCAAACGGCCTACTTCTGCTCCTATATCTTATGGTTTTATGGTCCTATGGACATGGTGGAATGGGAAGTGGAATTAAAATGGGTAGCCACTGGGAGATCCCGCTTTTTCTGGTGAACGGAGTGTGGATGCTTGCTGAAGCGGTCTCCCAATCTACGCCAAGTCCTTCATCACCTGGGACATGACCTCTTCTCATTACTATCAACCTGGAGGTTAGGTACAGGAGGCTGAAGAAGCTTCTTCCCCTCTGCCATCAGATTTCTGAATGAACATTGGGTCCATGAACATGACCAGACTGTTTCTCTTCATACTGTTTATTTAATTAATTAATGTTATTGGAAATTTGTTATGCCTGCATGGTGCTACTGACACAGAGCCACAAATTTTATGACATATATTAGTGATAATAAACTTGATCCAATAGCACAAAAGAGACAACTTCTTGAGATTCAACTCCAATGCATCTTCAAAATCAGAACCAATATAACGGAGTCCAATAAAATTAAAACCAGTTGCTCATTTTTGAGTATTTTGAACATACAGTACAACTGCCATTGATGCGTTCTACTTTTGTTCTTTCCTTTAGGCCCCCCTGGAGATCAAGGGCCACCAGGAGGTCAGGGTCACTGCCTTCCAGACTCTGGTGGGTTTCTGATTGTGGTGCACAGCCAGTCAACACAGATACCTTCTTGTCCTCAAAATAAGACAACCCTTTGGCGAGGGTACAGCTTGCTTTTTCTGGAGGGTCAAGAAAATTCTTACAGTCAAAATCTTGGTAGGTTTAAGCGTTTTTTTTTTGGTTCTGTCATCTTGCCATCTTTTCACTTTTATTCTTGGCACTCCTTAGACGTACACAAATCTCAGTACAGCTCTTAATGATAGCAGCAACAATGTTGTGGATGCACCATCCAATTTCATTTACACATGGCATTAAATGAGAATTTTTCCTGGGTGTCATTTTCTTGGAAACTGGTTAGACTGTGAATGTTCCATGTTAACACACAGCTCTGCCCATGCTAAAGGTTCCCTCCCAGTGGTGCCAGAAAACTGCTTGGCATCCAGACTTCAAAAAGCCGCATTTATTTCTCCTTTTAACCACTCTACAATTCTACAAAAGTGCTGGACTTCTAAATGCCCTCTGAAATGGCCCACTCACTTGAAGAAAATGAAAGGAGGGTGATTGATGTCTGTCATGCTGGTGAATATGGAACCTGTGTATGAACTTGAACATATAGCTCTCCTTGCTGCCCTGGAATAGCTAACAAAACGTGGAGCTTGTAGAGAAACCCAATTCTTCCTCATCTGCCCGGTTTTGGGAACTGATTATCTTGCATTAATATTAAAGTGTGTGGTTTTGACACTCGGGGGGAACAAGGTGTCATTTTGGACTTGACAAGAATTTGCTGTTGCAAGCCTAAAGCGGCTTTGCAAGAAAGCCTGATCATTGTCCATGACAGAAGTGAGAGTGTGTGCTCTGCATGGCAAGTGGTGTCTGTAAACTGGACTGTGCATCTCATGGCTGAGTATATCAGTAAGCTGATGTGAAGATGCGTGCATGGGTCTGATCATCTGGGTAGAATGGACTGCAGCAGGTGGATGTGCAATTGTTAACCAAATGTGTTTAATTCTGTCTGCATGTCAGCGTCACTTGTACATGCCTATGTGTTTGATTATAAAAAGAAACTTCTTTGGTTTTGTGTCTGCACAGAAGCTCTTTCTAATGGCCTGTTTTCAGGATATTTAATATTACTTCCGATGCTTTTATCTGATAGTTTTGATAACTACTATTTCAATCTTACTATTCTCCCAGGTCTAGCTGGCTCTTGTCTTCCAATGTTTAGTACTCTGCCATTTGCACATTGCAGCTTTGATGAAGTTTGCCACTATGCTACTAGAAACGACAAATCCTATTGGCTATCGACCACCGCACCTATCCCCACGAGTCCAATCACTGAACATGAGATACGTCCTCACATCAGCAGGTGCTCTGTCTGCGAGGTACCTTCTGTAGCTGTGGCCGTACATAGCCAGGATCAGACTATTCCTCCTTGCCCTTCCGGATGGAGCAGCCTTTGGACTGGATATTCATTCTTAATGGTAAGCTGTTTTTTAAAAATAATTCATGCACTTTGTTACACTTATGACCAAAGTCATAAAAATTAACCTACAGCTGTTTTTCCTCACTGGTGTGCAAACCAAGCTGCCTACTCACAATCAGCTTGGTTTTTTTGATACTGGAAAAATATCACCTTCACTTCTGTTGACCAATTTATCACTTGGTGCATTAGTTCTGCAAATAAATGATTACATATTTATATTCTTCGATACCCTATGGCACTTTACGAGCATGAGATGCACTATTGTTATATATCTGAAGATGTAAAGTAATATAGAGTGTCAGTGTGTGCACGTTTTAAAATTTCTGGGTTAAATTAGATTTAGCACAAGGATGTTCACTATAGTTTTTGTTTTACCAAAAAGGGGTCAAGGAGGCCTAATTTTAGTTTTCTCAATTGAAAATTGATGAGATATGAAATACTGAACATTTGACGTGCTAAGTATTTGGGAAGGATCTGATCCAAGTATTTTTGGTCCATTTGAAACTGAAAGAGAAATTGAAAATTACTTCACCGAGTTTCCGTGGGAAACCAGCTGTGATTTCAATCAGATAGATGAATATATTTGAGGAAAATAAAACAAAGTTAGTGAGATACATTTAGTAGGAAATGACCAGGATACCATTAGAGAGGCTGTTTACAATTACAGAAGTATGGTTCCTTTATGATGCGTCTGGTGGAGTGGAAAAGATCTTTGCTTATTGATCTACTCTGGGCAAAGACAGAATAATTACTCTGGGCTGGTTGCATTATCAGGTACTTCAACAGTTTCACTGAGGAGAAAACTATAAATTTGGCTTTTTAATTTTTAAATTTAACAATGTATTGACTTTAACAGATAATATTGATCATGGAGTTGCAAAGAACAAAAATCCTGAAGACTGTAAACTTATTCTATGAGATAAATGCATAATGGCTCACAAAGAAGCTATTGAAGTATTGGATTCAATGTGGTAAGATCTTAGACACAATGGTAAATGGGAAGTGCCAGCTGGAGACTGTAGTCAAGTGTGAAATTGAAGACATACACTTCTTGGAACAACTTCTTCCTCTGCCATTCAGATTTCTGAACAAACCATGAGTGCCACCTCACGTTTTGCCTTACTTCGTATATCTTGTAACCTTCAGGAGGTTTTTGTGTTTTGCACTGTTACTGCTGCCACAAGACAATAAATTTCACAACATATGTCAGTGAAAATAAACCTGATTCTTTTTGATTCTGCTTGACTGTCACTAGAAATTGTTGGTCTTTATCTCGAAACTTGGTGCTTCTCCTGTGGTCATTTATATATTGTGGCTCCACCGTATTGGAAATCAAAAATGATTTCATTTTACACCAGAGAGAGAAAATCTAGAATATTCTGAAGCACGGCAACATTGAAATCAAGCGAATTTGCTCACTGTGT
Organism: Hemitrygon akajei; assembly: GCF_048418815.1. Taxonomy (NCBI): domain Eukaryota; kingdom Metazoa; phylum Chordata; class Chondrichthyes; order Myliobatiformes; family Dasyatidae; genus Hemitrygon; species Hemitrygon akajei. Next base: position 177,068,560 of record NC_133126.1, on the reverse strand, counting down.
AGCAATGAGCAAATAGTATATGTTCACCTATAGGGAAATATGTTAACTGAAATTTTTGAATATATATTTATTTTTGAAATGTGTCGTATTGATAATTTTCACTAAACTACATAATTGTAATCCCTGCTATATTATTCATGGAATAATTATTTATTTCCCTGTAAATTAAACACCATGACTGTAAACATAATAGCCTTGTGTAACAGCTAATGTGTAAGTAAAAGAACAACATGTGCAAACTTAGTTCAACAATAACTGGATAATCTGGTTATTTTTATCACTTTGATGGGGATAGTATATCCAGCAGGACACTGGGCATAGATGATCAACATGAAAGATACTATTTCTAATACTGAACCTCTCCTCAGTAACAACTTAGATTATTACACCCAAATAGCAGGAGTGAGACTTGAACCTACAGACTCTGAATTCCAAAACCGGCAAGAAGTGGCATTTGGAAATGGGAACTTCCATCCAAGAAGTCAGATCTACCAAGTTATAAGAACATAGGAATATAAGAAATAGGATCAGGAGTAGGCCATCCGGCCCATCGAGCCTGCCCCGCCATTCAATAAGATCATGGCTGATCTGTCCATAAACTCAGCTCCATCTACCTGCCTTTTCCCCATAACCCTTAATTCCCTTACTATGTAAAAACCTATCAAACTGTGTCTTAAATATATTTAGTGAAGAAGCCTTAACTGCTTCCCTGGGCAGAGAATTCCACAGATTCAGCACTTCCTGGGAAAAACAATTTCTCCTCAAGTCCATCCTAAATCTTCTCCCCTGAATCTTGGGACACTGTCCCCTAGTTCTAGTCTCACCTACCAATGGAAACAACTTTCCTACTTCTATCTTATCTATCCTTTTCAAAATTTTGTATGCTTCTATAAGATCCCCTCTCATTCTTCTGAATTCCAGTGAGTATAGTCCCAGGCAACTCAATCTCTCCTCATAGGTTAATGCCTTCATCTCTGGAATCAACCTGGTGAACCTCCTCTGCACTGCCTCCAAAGCCAGTATATCCTTCCTCAAGTATGGAGACCAGAACTGCACACAGTACTCCAGGTGCAGCCTCACCAGTACCCTGTATAGTTGCAGCATGACCTCCCTGCTCTTGAATTCAATCCCTCTAGCAATGAAGGCCAACATTCCGTTTGCCTTCTTGATAACCTGTTGTACCTGCAAGCCAACTTTTTGTGATTCATGAACAAGCACTCCCAAGTCCCACTGCACAACAGCATGCTGCAATCTTTCACCATTTAAATAATAATCTGCTCTTCTATTATTCCTTCCAAAGTGGATGATCTCGCATTTACCAATGTTGTATTCCATATGCCAGACCTTGGCCTGCTCACTTAACCTATCTATATCCCTCTGCAGACTCTCCACATCCTCTGTACGATTTGCTTTTCCACTCAGTTTAGTGTCATCAGCAAATTTTGCTACACTACACTCAATCCCCTCTTCCAAATGATCAATCTAAATGGTAAACAGCTGCGGGCCAAGCACCAACCCCTGTGGCACCCCACTCACCACTTACTGCCAACTGGAGAAACACCCATTTATACCAACTCTCTGCCTCTATTGGTTAACCAATCCACTATCCCAGCCAATACACTTCTTCCGACTCCGTGCATCCATATCTTATTTATAAGTCTTTTGTGCGGCACCATATCGAACGCCTTCTGGAAATCCAAGTATACGACATCCACCTGTTCCCCTCTATCCACTGCACTCATTATGTCCTCAAAGAACTCCAGTAAGTTTGTCAATCAGGGCCTGCCCTTTCTGAATCTATGCTGCGTCTGTCTAATGGAACCACTCCTTTCTAAATGTTTCGCTATTTCTTCCTTAATGACAGCTTCAAGCATTTTCCTGACTACGGATGTTAAGCTAACTGGCCTATGGTTGCCTGTCTATTGCCTACATTCTTTTTTAAAAAGTGGCATGATATTTGCTGTCTTCCAGTCCTGCCCAGAGTCTAGATAGTTTTGATAAATGATTACCAAAGCATCTACTATAACCTCCGCCAATGCATCCTGGGATGCATCCCATCAGGACCGGGGACTCTTCAGGCCCTCTAGTTTCTCATCACTACCTCTTTAGTGATTTTATTGAGGTCCTCACCTCCCATTTCATCCATAACATCCTTCTTTGGCATATTAGACGTGTCCTCCACCATGAAGACCGACACAAAATAGTCGTTCAATGCCTCAGCCATTTCCTTATCATCCAATATCAATTTCCCCTTCTCGTCTTCCAAGGGACCTACGTTGACTTTAGCCACTCCCTTCTGCTTTACATATTTATAAAAACTTTTGCTTTTTTTGTTTTTATATTTTGTGCTAATTTACTTTCATACTCTATCTTCCCTTTCCTTATTTCTTGTTCAGGTGTTCTCTGTTGCTTTTTAAAGTTTTCTCAATCCTCCAGTCTCCCATTACTCTTTGCGACTTTGTACACATGAACTTTTAATTTGATACTATCTTTTATTTCCTTAGTTATCCAAGGCTGGCTCTCCCCACACTTACTGTCCTTACTTTTGACTGGAATATACTTTTGTTGAGCATTGTGAAAAATCTCTTTGAAAGTATTCCACTGTTCCTCAACTGTCCTACCAAATAGCCTGTGCTCCCAATCCACATTAGCCAACTCCTCCCTCATCCCATTGTAGTCTCCCTTGTTCGAGCATAATACACCAGTTTTAGATCTAACTATTTCATCCTCCATCTGTATGCGAAATTCAATCATACTATGATCACTCTTTCCAAGTGGATCCCTGACTACAAGATTGTTAATCTTACCTGTCTCATTGCACAGGTCTAGATCTAAGATAGTATTTTCCCTTGTAGGTTCACTAACATGCTGCTCAAGAAAGCCATCACGGATGCAATCTATGAAGTCCTCCTCAAGACTTCCTTGACCAACCTGATTCACCCAATCTATGTGCAAGTTAAAATCCCCTATGACAACTGCTGTTCTTTTCTTACAAGCCTCAGTTATTTCTTGGTTAATTGCCTCTGTCACTGCAATATTTTTATTAGATGGCCTATAGACAACTCCTACCAGTGACTTTTTTCCTTTTGCTATTCTTAATCTCTACCCAGATGAACTCAACAGCCTGCTCTGTAGATCTTGTATCGTCTCTCACAATCGCCCTGATCTCATCCCTAATCAAGAGCGCCACCCCACCTCCTTTGCCTTCCCGCCTATCTCTCCGTATTACCTGATACCCTTGGATATTTAATTCCCAGTCATCTCCACTTTGCAACCAGGTTTCTGTAATGGCCACTAAATCATATTCCTTTGTACTGATCTATGCCACAAGTTCACTAACCTCGTTTCTAATACTACGGGCATGTAGATAAAGTGCCCTTATACTCATTGTCCTTTTAGAATCAAGTGACCTATGCGATTTTTGCCTTTTACTTTTATGCACTCTACTCTTACTTTTTTCTTCACTATCTCTGACTTTGGTCTCTGCATCACTTCCCTCTTCTTTTCTGTGTGGGTTCCCATTCCCCTGCCATATTAGTTTAAAGCCCCCCCCCCCCCCAACAACACTAGCAAAAAATCTCCCTAGGACATTGATCCCAGCCCTGTCCAGATGTAGACTGTCCAGATGGTACTGGTCCCACCTCCGCCAGAAGCGGTTCCATTGCCCCAAGAATCTGAAACCCTTGCTCCTGCACCACCCCTCAACCCACATATTCATTCTAGCTATCCTGCTATTCCAACTCTGGCTATCATGTGGCACCGGTAATAATCCTGAGATTATTACCTTTGAGTTCCTACTCTTTAATTTATCTCCCAGCTCCCTAAATTCAGCTTGTAGGACCTCATCCCACTTTCTTCCTGAAGCAACACCCCATACGGGAGTCCTGTTTGCAGCCACGGAAGCTCCTCTCTATTCCCCTTACCATGGAATCCCCTACCACAACAGCTCCTCCACTCTTTTCCTTCTCCTCATGCGCAGCAGAGCCACCCACGGTGCCATGATCCTGGCTACTGCTGCCCTCAGCTGATGAACCATCTCCCCCAACAGACTCCAGAGCGGTATATCTGTTTTGGAGGGAGATGACCGCAGGAGCCTCCTGTACTACCTTCCTGCTACTACTCTTCCTGTTGATCACCCATTCCCTATCTTTCCTTAGATCCTTAAACTGCAGTGTGACCAACTCACTAAATGTGCTATCCACAACATTCTCAGCATCTCGGAGGGGAATCTGTCTCATGTGAGGAGAATCTGTCTTCAATACCTTTCAAAGGCAACTGAGGGAAAATAACAGTCCGTGACTGTATTCTTTTGAACTATTTTCAGCAAGGATTTGACTATGTTTAGAAGAAATATCACATTGGCCTTGATCGGAAAAGATGAAGGAATAGTGTAGTTCCAGTGGATATGGCTGCATCCACATGCTTAATTTCCAGTCTGTGCGTGTTATCTTTGCTACATTTTGTGCATTAAAAGATTTCTGAAGAGGAGAAAGCAACAGAAAATGCTGGATTCATTCAGCAAGTACATGGAAAGCAAAACGGAACTAATGTTTCTGGCCCAAACACCCCCCCCCCCCCACCACCATATGTCAATAGATCCAGGTCCTGAAATGTTAACTGCCTTGTTTTTCCGAGATGCTGCCTTACGTGCTGAGTGCTTCCAACATTTTCTGTTTTTATTTCAGATTTCCTGTATTAACAGTTTTTTTTTGATGAGAACTATAGACTGAATACATTGCTTACTCGTCTTTATGGTTCTTTATCCAGGGTGAGGCATGGTATAGAGGTTTAGCATTTTAAAATGTGTATTATGTTTGTCCTTGCAGCACACTGGTGCGGGTGCAGGAGGAGATGGTCAGTCCCTAACATCACCTGGGAGTTGTCTGCAGGATTTCCGCATGGTGCCTTTTATTGAATGCCAAGGAGCTCGTGGGACCTGCCATTACTTTACTGATAAATACAGCTTCTGGCTGACAACTGTGGACCCAAGCCAGCCATTTGGCCTTGGTGCCCCTTCAGAAACGCTGACGGCAGGGCAATTACAAAGGGGAAAAGTGAGCAGATGTCAAGTTTGTTTGAAAGAATAAGGAAATGGTAAAAATTTTTACCAAAAAGGAAGGCTGCAATTCAAGCCTAATCTTTAATGGTGCTTATTTAATTTCTTTCTCGTTCATCTACAATTAAAGCTAATTAGAAATGTATGTCAGGAGTATGTAAAATTGGTACTGGGAGTGGCATGCTTATGACAATCAATTCATTAAAAATGGAATCTATGGAGATTAAATTTTATATGAAATGTACAGCTGCTTGTTGGCATCATCAGTGCAATGTAACTTGTATGTAAAATTAATTTTTTTAATGTTGAGTTATTTTTGCCATGTGATCTTAGTGGAAATTTATGAAACTAAGATGATGAGGAAAATCGACTGACGTTCACAATCTGAGCATTCAACGTAGTCTTGCAAAAATTATTATAATCATTTCACAGTTAAAATGAATAGTCCCCAGGAATCACACTCAGGCCTATTTGAGCAGGGAAAGGGTGTGATCGCATTCTGAAACCCAGAGCAAAGTGGGCTGTGCTGGTCTCAGTGAGTCGCCTCCTTATGACCTTACTTCCAGGTAGGGTGTAAATATGCTATTGGTTGGGAGCTAAGTGCTACAATCACAGTTGAAGCATTTTCAGGGATAGAAGCCGAAATAGCCAAAAGTTGTTGAAAACTGGGGAAGCGTTGTAATGGATTTAGGCAGTTATGGGCAACACCACAATTTGATGATGCATCATGCAGCTGTGATGCAGTTGTGGCTGGAAGTGGATAACGAATTAACAGCCACATTGTGTCACAATCTTATCTTCAATGCATTAAGTGCTTTAGCAACCAAATCAAGTCAGGAAAAACAGTGGGTGCAATATTATGACCCTCAGCTGACTCCCAGTTCAACATACTCCTTCAAAAGACTTCTTAACTTCTAAGGGCACCTCCCATTATTTCTCTGTGTACTTTTTTGCATGTCTGGTTTTCCAGCCATCTTGGTCACCTTCAGCGTGGTTAGCAGGGTGACACTGTAACATAGTGGTTAGCACAATGCTCTACAGTTCCACCAACCCAAGTTCAATTCCCACAGCTGCCTGGAAGGAGTTTGTACATTCTCCCCATGACCGCATGGGTTTCCTCCAACTCCAGTTTCCTCCCACTGTCCAAAGACGTACCAGTTGGTAGGTTAATCAGTCATTGTGAATTGTCTCATGATTAGGCTAGGATTAAATTGGAGGTTACTGGGCGGTGTGGCTGGAAGGGCCTATTCCATGCTGTATAAATAAATCTTGGACAGCCATCATGACCAAATGCATCACACTTGTCAATCAAATTCAGGCCCTACTGGCATAGATCAACTCTTTACCTTGTTGCAGGAGAGTACAGGGTGCTAGGGAGAGGAAGGGGACCTGCACATTCCCTATTGACAACTACAGAACATGAAAAACACACACAAAATGTGGGAGTAACTCAGCATCTATGGAAATGAATAAACAGCCGATGTTTCGGGTCAAGAACCTTCATCGGGTCTGGAACGGAAGGGGGGAAGATGCCAGAATTTAAAAACGTTGGGGGGAAGGGGAGGAGGACAAATTAGAAGGTGCTAGGTGGAGCCCAGTGGGTGGGAAAGGTGAAGGGCTGGAAAAGGAGGAATATGATAGGAGAGGATAGTGGACCATGGGAGAAAGGGAAGAAAGACAGGCACCAGGGAGGAGGAGGTAAGAGACTAGATTGGGGATTAGAAGAAGAGGGAAGGGGGAGAGAAAAAAAGAAAAAAAAATACTGGAAGGAGAAATTGATGTTCATGCCATTGGGTTGGAGGCTACCTCGACAGAATATATATTGCTCCTCCACCCTGAAAGTGGCCTCATCATGGTAGAAGAGGACATGTTGGAACAGGAATGGGGATAGGAATTAAAATGGTTGGCCACCAGGAAATTGGAGCTCAACAAAGTGGTCCCCACCAATGTAGGGGTGGTTGTATCGGGAGCACTGGATACAATAGGTGACCCAACACATTTGCAGCTTTTGCCTCACCTGGAGGGACTGTTTGGGGTCTGAACAGAAGTAAGAGAGGAGGTGAATGGGCAAGTGTAGCATTGCTGTCATGTAAGACTCTCACAGATGATAAATCCTCAGTGGACCAGGTTCCTTCTGAAGGGGGCACTGGACTCTGCTTACAAGCAGATACTGGCAATAATTACAGCTGTGGGATGTCCATATTGGAGACACAGCCTCCTCCATATTTTGTAACACTGGTCCCAAATATCAAATTCTAGGGTCCTTTGATGAAAGGGTTATTATTGAAGGCAGCAGAAAATTGGTGAAGGTAGAGCTAGCAATCGATAAGACCATTAGACAAAGGAGCAGAATTGGGTCATTTGGCCTTTCAGGACTGCTTCACCCTTCAATCTTTGCTGATTTATTCTCGCTCTCAACCCCATTCTCCTGTCTTCTCCCCATAATTTTTGATGCCCTTAATAATCAAGAACCTTTAAATATACCCAATGACTTGGCCTCCACAGCCATCTGTGGCAATGAATTCCAGATTCACCACCCTTAGGATAAAGAAATTCCTCCTCATCTCTTACGGTAAGTCCTTCTACTCTGAGGCTGTTTCCTCTGTTCCTAGACTCTTCCACTTTTGAAATCCAATGGTAAATGATTGCAGAAACGTTGGAAGAGTTCAAGGAGTACATGTGTAATGCATATCCATAGATAGACTAGAGAACGCCATGGGATTTTTATATCTTAATAACTGTACAAAAAAGGGATAGAAAATGTAGAAACCTTCAGAAAGTTAAGAAATTATTTGAAGTATCACACACAACTTCTGTGGTTCCACTTCTCACATGTCAGCCTCTGAGTCATGTCTCTCTCACTTTTCTACACTGGCTATATTCCTTCTATACTCTCAGTCCTGATGCAAGGCCATGACCTGAAATGCTGACATTATTTTTGCTCCTATAGGTGCTCCCTGACCTGCTGAGTTTAGTTTATTTTCTCTGCTCCAGATTCCAGCATCAGAAGATGCGACACCCTCAGTTTCACAAGCATTGCCACTTTTGAAAGCGGAACTTCTGCCTCTGTATCTGGTTATGTGGGTAGTGCCTCTAGCAGCCTCACTCTGTTCAGGTTTTCCCAGAACTGCTGCTGATGTTGACCCTACATGGTTCAATATCTGGTAGCCCACTACTTTGCCAATCCTGAAATGTCTCATAGCTCTGAAGAGAACAAATCAAGCTGATTACACTCCTCAAACTCTTCCCCAGCAAAAGGTGAGGAAGCAGCTGTGAGTTCTGTAATAGCAATACCCTGTTTGAAAGCCTAATTTTCATTGAGCCCATGAACTGTTCTTCAGCCCTGTGTCAAGTTTCAGGATATCTGGGAAACCCATGCATGTCCTGTTAAAATTAAATCCTGAAGAAAATGTTGCTGGAATTCTCTTATTTAAATATTCTACATAAATACTATTCTCTCTGAAGAGAGTGGAATGCACATATTGAAGAATATCTGAGTTAAACCAAAAGGTGGCATTTAATCATTTCACTGATTAACAAACATTACCATTAAAATTCCCCATCTAAGTGTGAAATGTTACTGCAACTACGCCAGCATATGAATGCAATAGATTAATGATAAATTATTGTAATTGTATCATTATGGACATGGTAAACATTCCAAACACTAAAGAAGTATACTTTGACAATTTAAGGTTATCAACTAATAAGTTGGTCTTTTTCTTTACTTGGTTTCACTTAAGGTGCTTTGAGTGTTAATAAACTTGATTGACATTATTCTTGGTGCTAATAAAAAAACCCAGAGAGGCTGTTGCCTGTTACCATGATATTTATTTAGGAGGAATAGATTTTATATAAGATTTAGTCCTTACACCGACTGGTGTGGTAAGACGTGGTGATTCAAATATAAACAAGGGCTGCGATATATTTTTTCTGTACTTGCTACTCATGATTTTCTGCCAATTAGAACAAGTGGATGGAAAATCATTCGCAGGGATGGAGAGTAGCCAGGGAATTATATGGTTTATTTAATTACTTCTACATTAGGTTATTTGGTGCAGGTTTAAAGTATTTCACAGAGTGGTATTCATCTTTCAAATGGGAAAGGAATTTTCAGCTCTCTTTATGTGAAACTTGTGAAGAAAAGCAGGAGCACACTGACATGCTAAGCTTACTTCATCATTATGGTGCTGTGTTAATTCAGAACACACATTACCCCGGCCAGACACAAAATGATGCATGGCCTGCTCAAAACTTGTATATCAAACTGAAAATTGACAATGTTTCCAGAACCAGGATATAATTATTGTATGTCACCTGGTCCTTCTACAGCAGAGGTTCTCAACCTTTTTTATGCCATGGACCAATACCATTAAGCAAGGAGTCCATGGACCCCAGTTGGGAAGCCCTCTCCACAAGGAAATTTTATGTTATAGAAACATAGAAAATAGGTGCAGGAGTAGGCCATTCGGCCCTTCGAGCCTGCACCGCCATTCAGTATGATCACGGCAGATCATCCAACTCAGAACCCTGTACCTGCTTTCTCTCCATACCCCTGATCCCTTTAGCCACAAGGGTCATATCTAACTTCCTCTTAAATATAGCCAATGAACCGACCTCAACTGTTTCCTGTGGCAGAGAATTCCCCAGATTCACCACTCTCTGTGTGAAGAAGTTTTTCCTCATCTCGGTCCTAAAAGGCTTCCCCTTTATCCTTAAGCTGTGACCCCTTGTTCTGGACTTCCCCAACATCGGCAACAATCTTCCTGCATCTAGCCTGTCCAATCCCTTTAGAATTTTATACGTTTCAAAAAGATCCCCCCTCAATCTTCTAAATTCTAGTGAGTATAAGCCTAGTCGATCCAGCCTTTCTTCATATGAAAGTCCTGCCATCCCAGGAATCGATCTGGTGAACCTTCTCTGTACTCCTTCTATGGCAAGAATGTCTTTCCTCAGATTAGGGGACCAAAACTGCACACAATACTCTAGGTGTGGTCTCACCAAGGCCTTGTACAACTGCAGTAGAACCTCCCTGCTCCTGTACTCAAATCCTTTTCTTATGAATGCCAACATACCATTTGCCTTTTTCACTGTCTGCTGTACCTGCATGCCCACCTTCAATGACTGGTGTACAATGACACCCAGGTCTCGTTGCACCTCCCCTTTTCCTAATCGGCCACCATTCAGATAATAATCTGTTTTCCTGTTCTTGCAACCAAAGTGGATAACCTCACATTTATCCACATTAAATTGCATCTGCCATGAATTTACCCACTCACCTAACCTATCCAAGTCACCCTGCATCCTCTTAGCATCCTCCTCACAGCTAACACTGCCGCCCAGCTTCGTGTCATCCGCAAACTTGGAGATGCTGCATTTAATTCCCTCGTCTAAATCATTAATATATATTGTAAACAACTGGGGTCCCAGCACTGAGCGTTGCGGTACCCCACTAGTCACTGCCTGCCATTCTGAAAAGGTCCTGTTTACTCCCACTCTTTGCTTCCTGTCTGCCAACCAATTCTCTATCCACATCAATACCATACCCCCAATACCGTGTGCTTTAAGTTTGCACACTAATCTCCTGTGTGGGACCTTGTCAAAAGCATTTTGAAAATCTAAATATACCACATCCACTGGCTCTCCCCTATCCACTCTACTAGTTACATCCTCAAAAAATTCTATAAGTTTCGTCAGACATGATTTTCCTTTCATAAATCCATGCTGACTTTGTCCGATGATTTCACCTCTTTCCAAATGTGCTGTTATCACATCTTTGATATCCGACTTTAGCATTTTTCCCCACTACCGATGTCAGACTCACCAGTCTATAATTCCCCAGTTTTTCTCTCCCTCCTTTTTTAAAAACTGGGGTTACATTAGCCACCCTCCAATCCTCAGGAACTAATCCAGAATCTAAGGAGTTTTGAAAAATTATCACTAATGCATCCACTATTTCTTGAGCTACTTCCTTAAGCACTCTGGGATGCAGACCATCTGGCCCTGGGGATTTATCTGCCTTTAATCCCTTCAATTTACCTAACACCACTTCCCTACTAACATGTATTTCCCTCAGTTCCTCCATCTCACTAGATCCTCGGTCCCTAACTATTTCCAGAAGATTATTTATGTCCTCCTTAGTGAAGACAGAACCAAAGTAGTTATTCAATTGGTCTGCCATGTCTTTGTTCCCTATGATCAATTCACCTGTTTCTGACTGTAAAGGACCTACATTTGTCTTGACCAATCTTTTGCTTTTCACGTGTCTATAAAAGCTTTTACAGTCAGTTTTTATGTTCCCTGCCAGCTTTCTCTCATAATCTTTTTTCCCTTTCCTAATTATGCCCTTTGTCCTCCTCTTCTGGTCTCTGAATTTCTCCCAGTCCTCAGGTGTGCCGCTTTTTTTGCTAATTTATATGTTTCTTCTTTGGACTTGATACTATCCCTAATTTCCCTTGTCAGCCACGGGTGCACTACCTTCCCTGGTTTATTGGAAAAAAGTTGAATTTCCCCATGGGGATGAATAAAGTATCTATCTATCTATCTATCTATCTATTCTTTTGCCAAACTGGGATGAACAATTGTTGTAGTTCATCCATGCGATCTTTAAATGCTTGCCATTGCATATCCACCGTCAACACTTTAAGTATTATTTGCCAGTCTATCTTAGCTAATTCACGTCTCATACCTTCAAAGTTACCCTTCTTTAAGTTCAGAACCTTCGTTTCTGAATTAACTATGTAACTCTCCATCTTAATGAAGAATTCCACCATATTATGGTCACTCTTACCCAAGGGGCCTCGCATGACGAGATTGCTAACTAACCCTACCTCATTGCTCAATACCCAATCTAGAATGGCCTGCTCTCTAGTTATGTTATCAACAGTTATCAATCTGTCTGTATTTAAAATGGATGCCACCATCACATTAATTACACAGTATATACACTCCCATGGAATAGAAGAAACTAAAGCTTTAGGCAATTAATACAACACAGATAAAAATATGAACCTCCATCATCCTGGCTTGTTAATGTAGGATTAAAATAACAGAGTACTATAGTGAAGTAGACTACAGAAGACTTGATTTGAATCCAATTCCAATGGAAGAGATGCAAATTTCCTTGCCCCTGCTATTGCAAGTTCTGAGTGAATGGACAGTGCAAAGAGATCTGTTGTGCAAAACATCCCCCTCCATGAGAGGGAAAATGTTAGACAGACATATTTGATATTGGATGCTTAGCATCAGTTTAGGTCCTCTAGTCTTAAACTTACAATAACAAAATCAATGCACCTTACTCTTATTATCATAATTTGTCATCTTAACTTGCTGTAAGGATAGCAGTTACATTGAATTGACATACAATGAAAAGACTGTAGGTTTACACAAATAAAACATTGGAAGCATTTAATGTTTACAAAAACTGGAGCAACTGATTTATTGAACACCAAAAAACTGAACACAAAGCACAGTAAAGTATTTTATACATAACTAGCTCATCACGACAGACCAGCCTTTTAGAGTGAGCCACAACCCAATGTTGAAGGTTGTGAATTCTATTCATTTCCACCAATTACATTACCCTACAAGACATACAATGAACAACACTGGCTGTATATAAAATGCACATCTTTGCTAACTGTTTTAACATCTGTTTGCCAAAGGACCAACTATCCTTAGATTACATAATTGTTAATTATTGGTTATGATATTTCAACACATGAAAATCACATGATATGATAGTTTAAAAGTATCTTGAAACATCTCAATTCCAAAGTGACAACTAGGAATTTAATCTTTACCCAATAGCTCAGTAGCAGATAATTATTATTTCTACAAACTTATCTGCTGTATCTAATGCACAAATCGGAAATACCACAAAAATCTATTAAAATATTTCGTAAATGAAGTGACATTTTGGGGATGGAACTTACTATTCCTAACTCGAAGAGGCAAATGGAAAAGAAAGCTTCCTTTAAATGTTCTACAAATTCAACATACTGTAACATACAAAATCTATTTCTAGAAATAAATCCTGCTTTATAATGTGGGTTAAATCATGAAAACCAGATATGAATATTGTGCTTGGGAAGATAACTGCATTCAACAGTCCTTGTGCAATTAACAAATATCAGAATCGGAAACAGTTTTAGTATCACTGTCGTATGCTGTGAAATTTGCTGTTTGAGTGTGTCTTTAGGCTCTTGTACCACCTCCTTGGTGGTAGCAATGAGAAGAGGGCATGTCTTGGGTTCTGGAGGACCTTTTTGAGTTGTCACCTTTTGAAGGTGTCCTGGATGCTGGGGAGGCCAGTGCTCATGATGGAGTTGGCAGAGTTTACAACTTTCTGCAGCTTTTTTCTGATTTTGTGCAGTGCCCCCTCTATACCAGACAGTGTTGCAACCAGTCAGAATGCTGTCCATGGTACATCTGTAGAAATTTGCAAGCGTCTTTGGAGATACTCCAATTCTCAAACTCCCATTGAGATCTTGCTGCTGTTGTGCCTTATCTATAATTACACCGAGATGTTGATATCCAGGAACTTGAAACTGCTCTCCTCTCCACTTCTAATCCCTTGATGAGGACTGCTGTGTGTTCCCTTGACTTACCCTTCCTGAAGTCCACAGTCAATTCCTCGCTCTTACCGACAGAGTACAAGGTTGTTACTGCAATACAACTCAACCAGCTGATCTATCTCACTCCTGTACCTTTTTTGTCACCTCTGAAATTCTGTCAACAATAGATGTGTCATTGTCAAATTTATAGCTGCAGTTTGAGCTGTGCCTAGCCACACAAATGTGGGTGTAGGGAGATTAGAGCAGTTGTCTAAATCTGCATCCTTGAGGTGCGCCAGGGTTGATTGACAGTGAGGAAGTGATGTTATTTCTGATCTGCGCAGACTCTGGTCTCCCAGAGAGCAAGTCAAAGATCCATTTGCAGAGGGAGGTACAAAGGGTCAGGTTTTGGAGGTTGTTGATTAGAACTAAGGGTATGATTGTGCTGAATGCTGAGCTATGATCAATAAACAGCAGCCCGATGTAAGTATTACAATTGTCCTGGTGATCCAAGGCCAAGTGGAGAGCCAGTGAGATGGCATCCACTGCGTTCTCCCTGTAGCAGGTCCACCCTCTCAACCCCGGAAGTCTGGATCCAGTGGTACAAGTAGTCGGCATAACTAGGGCATTCCTTGGTTACAGTGGATGACCATGACTTGTACAGTGCCTCGGCATGCCCTTCATTCCCCAGTATCCTTTGCAGAAACACTTCCCTGGCCATTGGATCTCATCTGCCCAGTCTGCCAGAGCTGACTTCACATGCTAAGATAGGCGTGTCCCTATCTCACAGGGGTATGAGGCCCTCTTTTGGTTTAGCCCGCCTGTCAAGCTGTGGACCAGAGTGCGACTTCTGTCATGTGTAAACAGCTACTTGGAGCCTCGGATGAGAGCTGAGTGTTGGGTGAGGGCCCAAATGTGATTGGCTGCCCCAGAATGGACACGACAAGCCCCTTCACCAGAAGTGCTACCCCTCCCTGGACATCCCATACACCCCAACTACACCAATCCTATATTCACATAATTTCATTCTATCTACATTCATCTTCAACCACAGATTATGCAACTCGCCTACACACTTGGGACAATTTAGAGTGGCCAGTTAACCTACCAGCTTGCACATGTTTGGAATGTGGAAGGAAGCCAATGTTGTCCAGGCAGAAACTGTGACCCTCCACAGAGGCAACACTGGGGTACTTACAATTTTGAGATAATGAACAATGCCAGAAACATTGGTCAACCCATTCAATATACCATAAGCTACATAGGTCAGAGCACCCTTCAGGAGGGTGACCCCACAGAAAGCATCCATTCCAGGTGGGGTATCTGGCCAAGTACTAAAGACCTGTGCTGATCAGCTGGCTGGAGTGTTCACTGATATCTTTAACCTCTCATTTCGACAATCTGAGGCACCCACCTGCAAAGAGGATGCAATTTTTTTCCAGAAGTATAGAGAGTAAAAGAGAGATGAGAGGAGATATCACACCACTGGAAAATAATGCTGGAGAGGTAGAAATGGGGGATAAAGTTAATAAGTATTTTGCATCAGTCTTCACTGTGGAGGAAATGAGCAGGAAGAGTGTCGGGGGTGGGGGGCAGAAATGAATGCTGTTGCTATTACTACGGAGGAGGTGATGGTTAAGGTGATAAGTCACCTGACCAAGATATACCTCACCCAAGGTTCTGAAACAGGGTAGCTGATGAGATAGTGGAGGCAATAGTAATGACCTTCAACAATCAATAGATTCTGGAACGGTTCCAGAGGATTGGATAATTGCAAATGTCACTCCATTCTTTAAGAAAAGAGGGACTCAGAAGAAAGGAAACTATAGGCCAGTCAGCCTAACTTCAGTGGTTGGAAAGAGGAAGGAATCTATTATTAAGGATGAAATTTTGAGGTACTTGGAGGCACATGATAAAACAGGCCAAAGTCAGCACGGTTTTCTAAAGGGAAAATCTTGCCCGACAGATCATTTGGAATTCTTTGAAGAAGTAGCAGGAAGGATAGACAAAGGACAGTCAGTGGATATTGTTTATTTGGATTTTAAGCCTCACACGTGAGGCTGCTTAACAAGAGCCCAAGGTATTACAGTAAAAGTACTAGCACAGATACTGACTGGCAGGAAGCAAAGAGAAGGAATGAACAGGGTTTTTTTGATTGTCTGGAGGGGACTAAGGGTGTGCCGCATGGATCAGTGTAGGGACCATTTCTCACGTTTGTTATCTATTGTTTATTTATTGAGATACAGCGCGGAGTAGGTTCTTCCAGCCCTTTGAGCTATGCTGCCCGGCAAACCCCGATTTAATCCTAGCCTAAACACAGGACACTTTACAATGACCAATTAACCTACCAACCAGTACGCCTTTGGACTGTGGGAGGAAACCGGAGCACTCGGAGGAAACCCTTACTGGCAGCAGTGGGCATTGAACCCAGGTCACCTGTAATGTAAAGTGTTGTGCTAACCATTACACAACCGATGATTTGTACGATGGCTTTGTGGCCATGTTTGAGTATGATACGATGATAGGTGGAGGGGCAGGTAGTGTTGAGGAAGCGGGGTGGCTGCAGAAGGGCTTAGGCAGATTGGGAGAATCACCTTATGGTCATGCACCTTAGTAACAGGAACAAAGGTGTGGACTATTTTCTAAATAGAGAAAATTCAAAAGTCAGGAGTACAAAAGAGTCCTCGTGCAGGATTCTCTAAAGGTTAACTTGCAGGTTGAGTTGGTGGTAAGGAAGGTAAAGGTAATGCTAGCATTTATTTCAAGTGGACTAGAATACAAAAGCAAGGATGTAGTGCTGAGGCTTTATAAGGTAATGGTCAGAACGCACTTTGAGCATTGTGAGCAGTTTTGGGCCTCTTATCTAAGAAAAGATGTACTGGCATTCGAAAAGATCCTGAAGAAGTTCACAAACATGATCCCAGGAATGATAGGGTTAGCATATGAAGAACGTTTCATGGCTCCGGGCCTGTACTCTCAAGAGTTTAGAGGATTGAGGGTGGGGGATTTCATTGAAACCTATCGAGAATTGAAAGGACTAGATAGAGTGGATGTGGAGAGGATGATTCCTATAGTGGGAGGATCAAGGACCAGAGGGAACACCCATAGAATTGAGGGATATTGATTTAGAAAAGAGATGAAGAACAATTTCTCTAACCAGAGGGTGGTGAACCTATGGACTTCATTGCCTTGCCAGAGACGGCTGTGCAGGCGAGTTCAGTGGTCAAAGGTTATAGGGAGCAGACAGGAGAATGGGGTTGAGAGTAATAATAAATAAGCCATGATGGAATGGCAGTGCAGACACGATGGGCCAAATGGCCTAATTTTTCCCCTATGACTTATGGCCCTATGCTTCAAGCAGGTATCAATTATACTGCTACCTAAGAAAAATGAGGCAACCTGCCTCAATGACTATCAACCAATAGCACTTACATCCACGCTGATGAAGTGCTTTGAGAGGTTAATGATGAAACATCAATTCTTGCCCGAGAGCCAACTTGGATCTGCTCCAATTTGCCTACTGGCACAGCGGATGCCTTTTCATTGGCTCTTCACTCAAATCTAGAACATCTGGACAGCAAAGGTTTATACATATACATCAGTATACTGTTTATCAACTAAATCTAGGCATTCAATAGCATCATCCCCTCAAAACTAACCAATAAACTACAAGACCTTGGCCTCCATAACTCTTTGCGCAATTGGATCCTCAATTTCATCGCTTGCAGACCCCAGTCTGTTTGGATTGGCAACAACATCTCCTCCACAATCTCCATCAGCACCGATGCACCACATGGCTGTGTGCTTAGCCCCCTGCTCTACCTGTTTACATTTAGTGAGGCTAAGCACAGCTCCAATTCCATATGTAAATTTGCTGATGAAACCACTGTCATTGGCCAAATCAAAGGTGGTGCCGTATCAGCATAAAGGAGGGAGATTCAAAATCTGGCTGCGTGGTGCCATAACAACAACCTCTCACTCAATGTCAGCAAGACCAAGGTGCTGATTATTGACTTAGAAACATAGGCATAGAAAACCAGAATACAGGACTCTGGCCCGCAAAGCTGTGTTGAACATGTCCTTACCAAGTCAAGTCAAGTCAAGTCAAGTCAACTTTTACTGTCATTTCAACCATAACTACTGGTACAGTGCATAGTAAAAATGAGACAACGTTTTTCAGGACAAGGTGTTACATGACACAGTACAAAAAACTAGACCGAACTACGTAATAAAAAAAACTACCTTAGAACTACCAAGGGTTACCCATAGCCCTCTATTTTTTTGAGCTCCATGTACATCTCCAGGAGTCTCTTAAAAGACCTTACTGTATCCGCCTCAAACCACCATTGCCAGCAGCCCATTCCACGCACTCACCACTCTCTGAGTAAAAAAACTTACCCCTGACATCTCCTCTGTACCTACTTCCAAGCACTTTAAAACTGTGCTCTCTCATGCTAGCTATTTCAGCCCTGGGAAAAAGCCTCTGACTATCCACACGATCAATGCCTCTCAACATCTTGTACACCTCTATCAGGTCACCTTTCATCCTCCTTCGCTCCAAGGAGAAAAGGCCGAGTTCACTCAAAATATTTGCATAAGGCATGCACCCCAATCCAGGCAACAACCTTGTAAATCTCCTCTGCACACTTTCTATGGTTTTCACATCCTTACTGTAGTGAAGTGACCAGAACTGAGCACAGTACTCCAAGTAGGGTCTGACCAGGGTCCTATATAGCTGCAACATTACCTCTCAGCTCCTAAATTCAATCCCACGGTTGATGAAGGCCAATGCACCGTAAGCCTTCTTAACCACAGAGTCAACCTGCACAGCTGCTTTGAGCGTCCTATTGACTTGGACCCCAAGATCCCTCTGATCCTCCACACTGCCAAGAGTCTTACCATTAATACTATTTTCTGCCATCATATTTGTCCTACCAAAATGAACCACTTCACACTTATCTGGGTTGAACTCCATCTGCCACTTCCCAGCCCAGTTTTGCATCCTATCAATGTCCCGCTGTAACCTCTGACAACCCTCCACACTATCCACAGCACCTCCAACCTTTGTGCCATCAGCAAATTTACTAACCCATCCCTCCACATCCTCATCCAGGTCATTTATAAAAATCACAAAGAGTAACGGTCCCAGAACAGATCCCCAAGGCACACCACTGGTCACCGACCTCCATGCAGAATATGACCCGTCTATAACCACTCTTTGCCTTCTGTGGGCAAGCCAGTTCTGGATCCGCAAAGCAATGTGCCCTTGGATCCCATGCCTCCTTACGTACTCAATAAGCCTTGCATGGGTACCTTATCAAATTCCTTGCTGAAATCCATATACACTACATCTACTGCTCTACCTTCATCAATGTATTTAGTCACATCCTCAAAAAATTCAATCAGGCTCATAAGGCATGACCTGCCCTTGACAAAGCCATGCTGACTATTCCTAATCATATTATGTCTCTCCAAATGCTCATAAATCCTGCCTCTCAGGATCTTCTCCATCAACTTACTAACCACTGAAGTAAAACTCACTGGTCTATAATTTCCTGAGCTATCTCTACTCCCTTTCTTGAATAAAGGAACAACATCTGCAACTTTCCAATCCTCCAGAACCTCTCCAATCCCATTTTTGATGCAAAGAGCATTGCCAGAGGCTCAGCAATCTCTTCCCTCATCTCTCAGAGTAGCCTGGGTACAACTCATCCAGTCCCTGAGACTTATTCAACTTGATACTTTCCAAAAGCCCCAGCACATCCTCTTTCTTAATATCTACATGCTCAAGCTTTTTAGTCCGCTGTAAGTCATTCCTACAATTTCCAAGATCCTTTTCTGTAGTGAATACTGAAACAAAGTACTCATTAAGTACCTCTGCTATCTCCTCTGGTTCCATACACACTTTTCCACTGTCACACTTGATAGGTCCTATTCTCTCACGTCTTATCCTCTTGCTCTTCACATACTTCTAGAATGCCTTGGGGTTTTCCTTAATTCTGCCTGCCAAGGCCTTCTCGTGTCCCCTTCTGGCTCTCCTAATTTCTTTCTTAAGCTCCTTCCTACTAGCCTTACAATCTTCTAGATCTCTATCATTACCTAGTTTTTTGAATTTTTCATAAGCTCTTCTTTACTTCTTGAGGAGATTTACAACAGCCTTTGTGTACACGGTTCCTGTACCCTACGATCCTTTCCCTATCTCACTGGAACATACCTATGCAGAACTCCACGCAAATATCCCCTGAACATTTGCCACATTTCCTCTGTACATTTCCCTGAGAACATCTGTTCCCAATTTATGCTTCCAAGTTCCTGCCTGATAGCTGCATGTTTCCCCTTACTCCAATTAAACGCTTTCCTAACTTGTCTGTTCTTATCCCTCTCTTATGCTATGGTAAAGGAGATAGAATTGTGATCACTGTCTTCAAAATGCTCTCCCACTGAGAGATCTGACACCTGATCAGGTTCATTTCCCAATACCAGATCAAGTACAGCCTTTCCTCTTCAATGCGTATCTCCATATTGTGTCAAGAAACCTTCCTGAACACACATAACAAACTCCACCCCATCTAAACCCCTCGTTCTAGGGAGATGCCAATCAATATTTGGGAAATTAAAATCTCCTACCATGACAACCCTGTTATTATTGCATCTTTCCAGAATCTGTCTCCCTATCTGCTCCTCGATGTCTCTGTTACCATTGGGTGGTCTATAAAAAACACCCAGTAGAGTTATTGACTCCTTCCTGTTCCTCACCTCCACCCACAGAGACTCCGTAGGCAAATAGACACAGCTCAAACCATCACCTTAGCAAACCTCCCTGCCAGGATATTTCTCCCCCTGGAATTCAAGTGCAACCCGTCCTTTTTGTACAGGTCACTCCTGCCCTAAAAGAGGTCGCAGTGATCCAGAAATCTGAATCCCTGCCCCCTGCTCCAAACCCTCAGCCATGCATTTATCCTCCACCTCACTCTATTCCTATACTCACTGTCACGTGGCACAGGCAGTAATCCCGACATTACTACCATTGTGGTCCTGCTTCTCAACTTTCTTCCTAACTCCTTGTAGTCTGCTTTCAGGACCTCCTCCCTTTTCCTGCATATGTTGTTGGTACCAATATGTACCACAACCTCTGGCTGTTCTTCCCACTTCAGGATATTGTGGCCACGATCAGAAACATCCTGAACCCTGGCACCTGGGAGGCAAACTAACATCCATGCTTCTTTCCTGCGTCCACAGAATCACCTGTCTGACTCCCTAACTATAGAGTCCCCTGTCACTGCTGCCATCCTCTTCCTTTCCCTACCCTTCTGAGCCACAGGGCCAGACTCTGTGCCAGAGGTGTGGCCACTGTTGCTTGCCCCAGGTAAGCCGTTCTCCCCCCCCCCCAACAGTACTCACAACAGGAGTACTTATTGTCAAGGGGTGCAGCCACAGGGGTGCTCTCTAGCATCTGACTTCAGGAGGAAGAATCTGGCAGTCCATGAGCCAGTCCTCACCGGAGGATCAGTGGTAGAGAGGGTCAGCAATTTTAAGTTTCTCGGTGTTGTCATTTCAGGGGATTTGTTCTGGGCTCAGTATAAGTGCAATTACAAAGACAGCATGGCGGTTTCTCTACTTCCTCAGAAGTTGTCGAAGATTCAGCATCCATCATTGAAGATTGAACCCACCCAGGCCATTCTCTCTTCTTGCTGCAGCCTTCAGGAAGAAGGTACCGGAGCCTCAGAATTCACACCACTCGGTTCAGAAACAGTTATTAGCCCTTAGCCATCAGGCTCGTGAACCGGTGGGGATAACTTCACTGGCCCCATCACTGAACTGTTCCAACAACCTATGGACTCACTTTCAAGGATTCTTCATCTCATGTTCTCGACATTTTTTGCTCATTTATTTGTTACTATTATTTTCCCTCTTTCGTATTTGCAGTTTGTTCTGGTTGCTTGTCCTGTTGGGTGCCTGCTTTCATTGATTCTGTTGTGGTTCTTGGATTTACTGTGTATGCACACAAGAAAGCAAATCTCAGGGTTGTGTACAGTATAGTGAAATAATTTACTTTGAACTAATGGAGAC
Organism: Hemitrygon akajei; assembly: GCF_048418815.1. Classification (NCBI taxonomy): domain Eukaryota; kingdom Metazoa; phylum Chordata; class Chondrichthyes; order Myliobatiformes; family Dasyatidae; genus Hemitrygon; species Hemitrygon akajei. Next base: position 177,046,879 of record NC_133126.1, on the reverse strand, counting down.
AAATGTAGTCAACATGGCAGTTTGATAACCTATTCAAACTCAGTCAATGGAAATCGTTCCTACCATCATGAGTTGTACTCTGTTAAAGGGAAGGATACCAAATAATCTGGTCAGAACAACCTTTACTCTGAATCCAAAGTGCCTGTTGAAACAGCTTTCAAACTGGAAGTTGTTAAAGCTATATGTTTCATTGATGGTGATGGATTCCCTCTGCACCATCCACATTACAGGCTTCATTCAGCTCACTAAAGTTAAAGTATAGTTGAGAGCATTTGGGCTGAAGTAATTTCAATAATAGCTCCCCTAATGATTTGACTTTACCAATTTTTAAATATAACCTAGCCTGGGGTGCACAATTCTCCTGAGGAATGGCCATAATTGTTGCTATGAGGACTGCTTTTAAAAAAAACAAGTCAAAGGTCTGCCTGCCTCCCTGATACAATTTTCAAGTGACGGAAAGAATAAAAGACCTGCGGGTATGTGCACACAGAAAGTAGCAGGATTAGTTGAGATGCATGTTGATAAAGCATGCTGAATTCTTGGCTTTATAACATAGGCCTCAGTACAAAGGCAACAATGTTATAGTAATCCTTTATAAATCACTTAGACCCCAGCTGGAATATGTTATCCAATTCCAGGCAGTACCACACTTTAGAGACGATGTCAAAGCGTTCAAGTGAGTGTAGTGGAGATTTGCTGAAATGGTACCTGGGAGGCAAGACTTTGTGGGCTTGGAGAGACTAGAAAGGCTGTGGTTACCCTGCTAAGAGCAGAGAAGGTTAAGGGGAGAAATAATTAGAGGCTCTCTGGATTGTGAAAGGCTTTGATAAAGTAAGTACTGTAGATAAATTGTTTCCAGTGGTTTAAACCCTGGCAACCAGAGAAAGCAGATTGAGAAGAACTGGCAAAAGAGGCAGAGGCAAGATGAGGAGAATTTCTATTATACGGTAATTTATGATCTGGGATTTCTTGCCTAAAAAGGCCGAGGAAGATTATTCAGTAATAACATTTAGATGGGAGCTGAGGGAAAAAACAGTTGCATGGGATTACCCAGATATTGCTTTGAACTAATTTCATTCCATGGGCAGAATATTGATAACTAGAATGGACAGTCTGCCTTATGAGGAAAAATTGGGCAGGAGTTTACAAAAATGAGAGACAACATGATATCCTGTCAGGACTTGACAAAGTGGATTTGGAGAAGTTGCTTCCTCTTTCTGGATCTACAGATTACTGTTTAACCATAAATATCATCTATTTAAGACAAAAATGTGGTGAAACCTCTCTCACAAGGTTCTGAGGCTTTTGAATTGTTTTCATTGAAGTATAGTGAAAGTAGAGAATGTGAATAGTTTTAATCCAGAGACTGATAGGTTCTTGATAAGCAAGGGGGTTAAATGTAGAGTTGGGATTGCAATCAGATCAGCCATGGTCTTATTAAAGGGCAGAGTAGGCTTAGGTGGACTACTTCTAATTTATACACAGAATCGACACTATTATGTACAAATGCATGTTAATGCAAATATCTAATTAGTCAATCGTATGGCAGCAATTTAATGCATGAAAGCATGTAGACATGGTCAAGAAGTTCAGCCGTTATTCAGACCAAACATCAGAATGGGGAAGAAATGTGATCAAAGTGACTTTGACCATGGAATGATTGTTGGTGTCAGACAGGGTGGTTTGAGTATCTCAGAAACTCCTGATCTCCTGGGACTGTCGTGCACAACAGTCTCTAGAGTTTACAGAGAATGCTGTAGAAAGCAAAAGAAAAATAAGCAAGTGGCAGCTCTGTGGGCAAAAACACTGTGTCAATGAGAGAGATCAGAGGAGAATGGCTGGTCTGGAGCAAGCTGACAGGGAGGTGACAGTAACTCAGATAACCACACATCAAACTTGTGTGTACGAGAATTGAGAATTGAGTTCTGAATTGAACTCTGAAGTGGATGGGCTACAGCAGCAGAAGACTGTGAACACAGTCAGCGACCACTTTATCAGGTACAGGAAGTATCTAATAAAGTAGTCACTAAGTGTACATTCCTATAGAAGACTAGAAATAGACATTCATGTACACCAAAGTTTAAAAACATTTAAGTTATCTTAATTAAATAAAAAGCTTCACTTTCCTTTATCCCAGCAGCCAATTTCTTGCATTCTTTTGGATGGACCCAAGCTAATTGTTCCAGGTTAAACAGGCTTGGGTCCAATGGACAAGATTTCCCAGCCCATGTGCAGTACAGGTGTCCCCTAGCTGTGCTCTGCTGAGCAGGAGGCTGCACTGTAGCCTCATCTCAGGAATAACATGGTTACACATGTATCTGCCAGCAGATCAATGGGGAAGATCGGCCCAATTTATTTCCTTCCTCCGAGGCCTATGGCAGCTGTTCCTGGCAATAGCTTTACAGGTCATAACATTTCCAGCAGATGCCAAAACTCATAACTGAATGAGACATGATTTTTAGAGGCTCTGACGCCTCATTTACTAGAAGCAACTTACTGCACAAATGTGGCTATTGTAACAATTCAGATAAATGACAACATGGACAACAATTTGAAGGGTTTTCACTCAATAACTTGCCAAACTGTGTAAAATGTCAGGAAAAAATCTACTCAGGTCAGTGGGAAAATAGCTGGGCACCAGTCAAAATGCTATTGGGGTGTAGAAGTATGTTTTACAGTTCAGCGGGAAGATAGTGGACTGGCTTGGCTGGGTAGGTGCTGGGAGAAAATCTCCCTCAATTGGGGAGTCAAGAACTAGAGATTATGGTCTGAAATGGACAACTGGGGAGAGATGAGGAAAATTGTCTTCAGTCAGAATGTTGCAAATCTTTCAATTTTCCCCTCCCTCAATATTGCAAATACTCAGCTGGACTCAATAGGTCTTCAATAGCTCAAAAATCAAGGATTATGGATTAGCATAGGAAGTTGGATTTCATATAGGAGATCTTATTGAATTGTAAAAGAGGCTCAATGGGCCAAATGGCTTCCTTAGCAAAATCCTGAATATGCATTATAACAGCACGCAGTTTTAATGATGATTTAAACTTTGCTACCTGTGAAATGCCTAAGAATATTAGTTACCTTTTCACATCTGATTAAATAGGAGATCATGCACCCATTGCCAAGATATCCGGTGACCAAAGTTAGGTTTTGCAGCTGCAAGGTTTGCTTTTGGACTGGCCTCTCTACTTCTGCATATATTCGTTCCTTTGTCAATTGTTCTTCTGCAAGCAAGAAAATGCTGAGCAGTGTCAAATATATATTCAGATTTGCTGATAGAGTCTTGCTTCTAGTGACGCTTTTAATAACATTACGTTGGTATAGTTTTTGTTTGCTTTTTTTGACATCAGGGATGTACTATTATAAATGCTTGTCAGCTTAGACAACCAGTGAAGATGGGTTTTGCCATTGGCTTCGTATATGTTTTCTGAGTGGTGTTGCGTATAGGACGTGTTTTGGCAGCACCAACATTACCTAGGTATGCTGAAAAAGGCTCAAGCAACAAGCGAGGGCCTTGCTAGTCAAATCCCCACTACTCTCAGCCTGGAAGTTCAGCCTTACAGATCCAGTACAGATATCCCTGAGGTAACACAGAAGCTGAAAGTGAGCATGGACATAAAACCCCATTCTGCAAAGCACAGACGCTCACTGTTTGAAGACTTGCCAGGTATGTAAGAAAAAGATGCAGGGTTTCGCTAGCAAACACGAGGAAATCTGCAGATGCTGGAAATTCAAACAACACACACAAAATGCTGGTGGAACACAGTAGGCCAGGCAGCATAAGGAGAAGCACTGTCGACGTTTCTAGCCGAGGCCCTTCATCAGGACTAACTGAAAGGAAAGATACTAAGAGATTTGAAAGTAGTGGGGGGAGGGGGAAATGCGAAATGATAGGAGAAGACCGGAGGGGGTGGGATGAAGCTAAGAGCTGGAAAGGTGATTGGCAAAAGTGATACAGAGCTGGAGAAGGGAAAGGGTTTCGCTATTGGTTCCTCGCGCCTTTTCCTCCATTCAATAAGATCATTGATGATCTTTGATCTCAGCAATACTATCCTGCATTGATGCCAAATCCTATAATTTGCTTAATATCTAAAAATATACCAGTCTCTGCGTGAAAGGAATCGCACTACATGGTTACTTCAAAAAAGAATCCATTAACTAAGCAACTGGTACAGCACAATGATTTAATTATGAGACTGTTGTGACAGATTGTTATCCAACAGCACAATTTTCTTGGTACTGAGCCAATTGATAGAATTTGTGAGGACACACAAGAAACTGCAGATACTGGAATCTGGTGCAACAAGCAAGATGCTTTTGAAACTCAGCAGGTCAGGCACTTCCTGCAGAGAGAAATGGACAGTTGATAGTTCGGGTCAAGAGCCTACATCTGGATTGAATTCACCTTGTCATAGAGAAGTACAGCACAGAAACAGGCCCCTTCAGCCCATCTAGTCTGTGCTGAACCATTTAAACTGCTTACTCCCATTGACCTGCACCGGGACCAGAGCCCTCCATACGTTTCTCATCCATTTACCTATCAAAACTTCACTTAAACGTTGAAATCGAGCTCTCCTGCACCACTTGCGCTGGCAGCTCATTACACACTCTCACGACCTTCTGAGTGAAGATTTCCCCCATGTTCCCCTTAAACATTTCACCTTTCACCCTTAACCCATGACCTCTAGTTGTAGTCCCATCCAACCTCAGTGGAAAAAGCCTGCTTGCGTATAAACTATCTAAACCCCTTGTGATTTTGTATGCCTTTGTCAAATCCGCCCTCAATTCTCTATGTTCCAGCATTTGCAGAATCTCCTGTATTTATCTTGTGATTTAATAACACATGTACCTATCTAAGAGACTCTTAATCACATCCTGTGATTCTGCAGATGCTGGAAAATGTTGAATGTTTATTCCCCTCCATAGATGCTGCCTGACTTGCTGAGTTCTCCTAGCATTTTGTGTGTGCCACTTTGTGAGGAGCCTGCTTCAAATCTGCTTCAATTAATGCAATAAGTTATATCCTGGATGGTAACATAATTTATTACATTAATTGAAACAAAATTGAATTTAGTCTAATTTTGGTTTGATTCTCAAATGTAAAGCTGCACAAGCTTAATGCCAAATTAAATGGATTTGATTAAAAAATATAATTTACAACTGCAACCGCTAAAAGTCGAGTCATTACCACTATATTAATGACATTATAAGAATTACTTTATACTGAATAATTAGACTGTAAGAAGGTGTATCATTATACTTTCTTTCAAGCCAACAGCTGGGAAAAAAGTAGACTTAAGCATGGGCCAAGTCATCCTAAGTTTATGCTCCACACAGGTGCAGTAGTTGAATTCGTATGCTCTGTTCCTATTGGTAAACCTAGTAGTTTAAAATTGTTTAATACTCTCTTCTTCAGATGGAATATCTACCACTGTCAATTCTCCAAACTCCTTGCCCGTTCACATTCCTGAACACGTGTCTCAAAATTGTGTATTCCCTTTTTCCAGAGCTGTTTTTGGATCCCTCCAGTCAACGTTTCCACCCCAATTTCAAATCTACCATGACCACTCTTATTCTCAAAAAGCCTTGCCTATTCCTCCAAATGGGCCATCACCCCATTTCCAGGTTCACTTTTCTTTCCTCTCCACCTTAATCTATCACCTCTGGAATCTTTGGCCATCTGTCTTGAATATTTTTTGTGGGAATACATTCAATCAGGAGTCTGTTCTGCTGTAATGGTGAAAACATTTTAATTAAGGTCACTGATGGTATGATACATGATTATGACAAAGGTAATCCTTTTTAACTTATTCACAGTTGACAACAACCGAGTCTGAGCTTGATCCAGTCTGTTCATAACACTGTCAGCAAAAGAAACACTGTAAACATCAAACCCTTCCCCAAGAGCCATGTAGTCTCATCTACTTGCAATATCTGATTTTCACGAAATAACCTTGATACAGCAGTTTTCCATCTTTCATCAGTCCTGTAGATCCTAACCATGCCGCAGCCATGGTCCTAACATGCCAATTAGCTGGTTATTTCAATCTGCCAGAGGAGAGGCTCTTTCTCAGAAGTGCCTTTTTTTTAGTAGTTTGAGTATTCCCTTGCTATGAAAACGTTTTGACACTGTCAAGGTGGCACTCTGATCAGAGTCTGCTCGAATGGTCTCTTCTCCACTTTGGGACATCTCACTATCACCTTCTAGAACATAGAACATACAGCACATCACAGGCCCTTCAGCTCACCGTCTTGTGCCGACCATATAACCTATTCTAACACTGCCGAGAATTACCCTACCACATAGGCCTCTATTTTTCTAAGCTCCATGTACCTATCTAAGAGTCCCTTAAAAGACCCTTTTGTATCCACCTCCACCACCGTCGCTGGCAGTGCATTCCACGCACCCACCACTCTCTGTGTGAAATACTTAGCCCTGACATCCCCTCTGTACCTACTTCCAAGCACCTTAAAACTATGCCCCCTTGTGCTAGTCATTTCAGCCCTGTGTATTTTGTATATTCTTTACACTTAAGAGAATATAGATGAAGACTACTTCATTTCTTCTCAAGGACCCTTGAGATGCAGGGGATTGTCCAGCCTGGTGAGCATTCCCTGCACATCTGCCACTGTTCGTGCATTGAACATCAGGCTGAAACACAAAGGAATGGCTCTGTCCAGCATCTTGCCGGCAAATGTGCAGTCGTTGGAGAGGGCAAGATTACTGTATCAGAGGGAAATGAGAGATGTCGTGTTCATGGCTTACTCCTAGCACACCAGATATGGCAATCAGACCCGAAGACTTCTTGATTCACAGGATGGAGCGAACTGCTGATTCCGAAAAGGCAAAAGGAGGATGTGTGCATTTCATGAGAAACTCTTGGTGATGCTCAGCTGTTGGCGGTTTTGTCAAAATTGTGTGACCCTGACCTTGAACACCTAACAATTAAATGCCAACCATTCTATTTACCTAGGGTGTTCTCAGTCGTGTTCCTCACCAGCGTTTACATGCCACCAGTGGCCAATTATAATCAAATGCTTGAGCATGATGCCATCTCCGAACAAGAAACAATCGATCCTAATGCCTTTCAGATCATAGTCGGGGACTTCAACCAGGCTTGTTTGAAGAAATTCCTGCCCAATTACCATCAGCATGTAACCTGTAGCATCAGAGATTCCAACACACTAGACCACTATTATACTAATATAAGGAATGTCTAATGTCCTGTGCCCAGATTGTGTTTTGGTAAATCAGATCACTTGGCTGTCCTTCTCCAACCTGCATAGAGGGAGAGGCTGAAGAACAAAGCTCCAGAGATTAGGGCAGCAAAGAGGTGGTTTTGGAGGCTAGGGAGCAGCTACATCAGTGGACTGGGCCGTGTGCAAGGATTCATCTGTGGATCTGAATGTATATACCATGCTTGTCATGGACTTCATAAAAACAGTTGCAGATGAGTGTGTCCCAACAAAATCGTTCAGAGCCTTCCCCAACCAGAAGCACTAGATGCACTAAAAGGTGCACAATCTGCCAAGAGCCAGATCAGAAGCATTTAAGTCTCATGTTCAAGGAAGTTACAAGAGGTCCAGGTACGATCTCTAGGAAGCCATCTCACGGGTGAAGTGGCAATTCTGGAGTAAACTTGAATCATTAAAGGATTCCTGACGGTTGTGGCAGAGCTTGAATGTTATCACCTCTTACAAAGTAAAATCAAGTGACATAGGCGACAGCAGGGCTTCGCTTCCAGATGAGCTCAATGCCTTCTATGCTCACTTTGACCATTAGAACATGGAGGAACCATCACAAACTCCCACGGCCCCCTTAGGATCCTATGACTTCAGTCTCTGAGGCTAATGTGCGGGCAGCCTTCAGGATGGTGAACCCATGGACAGCATTCAGCCCAGATAGGGTACTTGGCCAAGTACTAATGACCTGTGCTGATCAACTGGCTGAAGTGTTCACTGAGATCTTTAAACTCTCAGTACCCACCTGTTTCAAGCAAGCTGCACTTATACCACTGCCTAAGAACGTGGTAAACTGCCTCAACGACCATCATCCAGTAGCACTTACATCCACAGAGATGAAGTGTTTTGAGAGGTTCGTGATGCAACATATCAACTCCTGCCTGAGAAGCAACTTGGATCCATCTACTCCAATTTGCCTATCAGCGCAACAGGTCCACAGCAGATGCCATCTCATTGGCTCTTCATTCAACTCTGGAACATCTGGTCAGCAAAGGATCATGCATCACGCTGCTTTTTATTGACTATAGCTCAGTATTCTATACCATCCTCCCCTCAAAACCTCCCTGTGCTATTGTCAGTATGAATTTGCAACATCTCCTCCACAATCTCCATCAGCACAGGTGCACCACAAGGCTGTGTGCTCAGCCCCCTGCTCTACTCACTTAACACTTATGACTGTTAGAATAAGCACAGCTCCAATGACATATTCAAGTTTGCTGACAAAACCACTGCTGTAGCCCAAAGCAAAGGTGGTGACGGAGGGAGATTGAAAATCTGGCCGAGTGGTACCACAACAACAACCTCTTACACAATGTCAGCAAGACCGAGGAGCTGATTATTGACTTCAGGTGGGGGAAACCAGTGGTTCATAGCCCAGTCCTTGTTGGCAGATCAGAGATCCAGAGGGTTAGCAACTTTAAATTCCTCGGTGTTATCATTTCAGAGGACCTCTCCTGGTGCCAGCACATCAGCACAATTGCAAAGAAAGCACGGCAGTGCCTCTACTTCCTTTGGAGTTTGCAGAGGTTCAGCATGACATCAAAAACTTTGACAAACTCTCTATAAATGTGTGGTGGACAGTTTATTGACTGGTTGCATCATGGTCTGGTATGAAAACACCAATGCTCTTGAACAGAAAATCCTACAAAATATTAGATATGGCCCAGTCCATCACAAATAAAGCCCTCCCACCACTGAGCACATCCACATGGAGCATCGTGGCTGGAAAGCAGCGTCCATGATCAGGGATGCCCACCACCCAGACCATGATCGCTTCTCACTGCTGCCATCAGGAAGAAGGTACAGGAGCCTCAGGACTCACACCACCAGGTTTAGGAACAGTTATTACCCCTCAACCATCAGGCTCTTTAACCAAAGGAGATAACTTCACTCAATTTCACTTGCCCCATGACTGAACTGTTCCTACAGCCTATGGACTCACTTTCATCTCATATTCTTGATATTTGTTTATTTATTTATTACTTATTATTATTTCTTTCTTTTTATATTTGCAATTTGTTGACTTTTGCACACTGGTTGAATGGCCAAGTTGATGTGGTCTTTCATTGAGTCTATTATGGTTATTATTCTATTATGTACTTACTGAGTATGCCCGCAAGAAAATTAATCTCAGGATTGTATATACATATATATGTATATATGTGTATAGACACACACATATATTGGAAGTTTCCATATTTTATTGTTTTATAACATTGAATCACAGTTGTTTTAATTTAGCTTTTTTTTTAACAACACAGATCAACAGATAACAAAGGCTCTTTCACGTCCAAGTGAAAACAGATCTCCACAAAGTGATCTAAATTAATTACAAATATAAAACAAAATAATTGATCGCATAATTAAGTCAGTATTTAGTAAATGAACTTTTGGCTACAATTACAGCCTTGAGTCTGTGTGGATAGATCTCTGTCAGCTTTGCACATCTGGACACTGCAATTTTACCCCATTTTTCTTTGCAAAACTGCTCAATCTCTGTCAGAGTGCATGGGGGATATGAGTGAACAGCCCTTTTCAAGTCTATCCATAAATTCTCAATTGGATTGAGGTCTGGACTCTGACTTGGCCACTCCAGGACATTAACTTTGTGGTTTTTTAAGCCATTCCTGTGTAGCTCTGGCTTAATCCTTGGGGTCATTGACTTTCTGGAAAACAAATCTTCTCCCAAGCCACAGTTCTCTTGCAGATTGCATCAGGTTTTCCTCCAGGATTTCCCTGTATTTTGCTGTATTTATTTTACCCTCCACCTTCACAAGCCTTCCAGGGCCTGCTGCAGTGAGGCATCCCCACGGCACGATGCAGCCACCACCTTGCTTCACAGTAAGGATAGTGAGATTTGATGAAGTGCGGTGATTGGCTTATGCCAAACATGGCTTGAGTCTGATGGCCAAAATGCTCAATTTTGGTTTCATCAGACCATAGAACCTTCTTCGGGCTGACTTCATAATCTCCCGAAGGACTTTTGGCAAACTCTGATTGAGATTTCATGTGTTTTTTTCAACAGTGGCTTTCTCTTTCCCACTCTCCCATAAAGCTGCGACTGGTGAAGCACACAGGTAACAGTCGTTATATGTGCAGTCTCTCCCATTTCAACCGCTGAAGTTTGTAATTCCTCCAGTGTTGTCATAGGTCTCTTGGTGGCCTCCCTCACCTGCCACCCCTTCTTGCATGGTCATTTAGTTTTTTGAGGAAGGCCTACAGTTTTACAGATTTACAGTTGTGCCATATTCTTTCTATTTCTTGATGATTGACTTAACTGTACTCCAAGGGATTTTCAGTGACTTGGAAATTTTCTTGTATCCATCTCCTGACTTGTGTTTTTCAATAATTTTTTCACATAGTTGCCTGGAGTGTCCTTTTGTCTTCATGGTGTAGTTTTTGCCAGGATACTGACTTACCAGCAATTATACCTTTCAGGTACAGGTGTATTTTTACTACAATCAATTGAAACCTTAACTGCACACAGGTCTCCAAAAACAGATTTCAATTTAATTAATTATTGACTTTGAAAACCAACTGGCTGCACACACCAGTGATGATTTGGTGTGTCATATCAAAGGGAGGTGAATACTTATGCAATCAATGATTGTGTCTTACATCTGTAATTAAATTAGACCACTTTGTAGAAATTTGCTTTCACTTTGACGCAAAAGATCAGTGTCAAAAAAGCCAAATTAAATCTGCTGTGATTCAAGGTTGTAAAACAATCAAACATGAAAACTTCCAAGGGGAATGAATACTTTTTACAGGCACTGTAGAATGCTGTACAGGAAATAGTGATGGAAACAATTTTTGTCATAAGCTTTTGAAAAGGAGGTGAAAAAAATAAACAAAATCGGTGGCACCAGATCTTTATAGACAGTGGATGACCTTAAAACTTTGTAAGACCATAAGGCCATAAGGCATAGGAGCAGAATTAGGCTATTCTGCCTATCAAGTCTACTCTGCCAGTCCATCAAGGCTGATCCTGGATTCCACTCAACCCCAAACACCTGTCTTCTCGCCATATCCTTTGATGCCCTAATAGGGAGACTATCAACTTCTGACTTGGTCTCCACCACAGTCTGTGGCAGAGCATTCCATGCAACTCTCTCTAGCTAAAAGAAATCCTCACCTCTGTTCTAAAAAGGTTGCCCTCAATTTTGAGGTTGTGCCCTCTATTTCTGGATACCCCCACCAGAGGGAACATCCTCTCCACATCCACCTTATCTAGTCCTTTCAACATTTGATAGGTTGCAATGAGAACCTCCTGTGTACTTCTAAATTCCAGTGAGTACAGGCCCAAAGCTGCCAAACACTCCTCATATGTTAACCCCTTCATTCCTGGAATTGTCCTCATGAACTTTTTCTGTACTCTCTCCAATGACAACAGATCCTTTCTGAGGTATAGGGCCCAAAACTGTTAACAATACTCTAAATATGGCCTGACTAGTGTCTTACAAATGCTCAGCATTATCTCCTCACTTTTATATTCTATTTCCCTTGAAATAAATGCTAACATTGCATTTTCCTTCTTTACCACAGGCTCAACCTGTAAATTAACCTTCTGGGAGTCTTGCATGAAACCTCAAGTTCCTCTGAACCTCTGATATTTGAATTGTCTTTCCATTTAGATAATAATCTGCACTATTGTTCCTTTTACCAAATTGCATTATTAGACATTTCTCAACACTGTATTCCATCTGCCATTTTTAGCCTATTTTTCCAGTTGTAAGTTCTGTTGCAATCGCATTGCTTCCTCAGCACTACCTACCGCTCCACCTATCTTCGTATCATCTGCTATCTTTGCCAGAAAGGCTCCAATTCCACTAAGTCATTGACAAACAATGTGAAAAGTGTCAGTCCCAATACTGACCCCTGAGGAGCGCCACTAGTCACTGTCAGCCAACCAGAAAAGGCCCCTTTATTCACTGCTTCCTGCCCGTCAGCCATTCCTCTATCCATGCCAGTATCTTTCCTGTAATGCATAGGATTTTATGTTGAACCCTTTGAGCAAAGCATATTTAAAAGAAACAGCTGGTCAATTTTCATGTCTAGTAATAAGATAGGTCATTTTTAAACTGGATCTTTTTGGCCAGCCTATAGCCAATCTTCCTCAAATCAGCAAACATACAAATTGGGAGCAGGAGTGGGCTATTCAAGCATCACGCCTGTTTTATCTTTCAATAGATCATTACCAATCCTCTCTTTGTTTTCGTCAACTCTGTATTCCCACACATCCTTTCAACTTCTTGCTTACCAAGTATCTATCTGCCTCTGTCTTAAAATATTCAAAGACTTGGATTCTATTATTCTCGAAGAAAGATGATCCAAAGGCTCACAATTGTCTCGAAAAATATGAAGCTTCATCTGTTTCTTATGTAAGTCTTATATTTAAACGGTGGCCCTAATATTTAGATTCTTCCATAGGAGTAAAATATCTTCTTCACAACAGGTCACATCCCACTTGTCTAAATCCAGTAGATACAAGTCTAGGGTGTTCAACCTCTTCACACAGAACAAACCAGATACACACCAGAGATTCTACATATGTCTGGCAAACTAGGGCAGTACACACAAAATACAGGAGGAACTCAGCAGGTCAGGAAACATCTATGGAAAATGAATAAACAGTTCTGGGCCAAGACTCTTCATCAGGACTGGTAAAGAAGGGGGAAGATACCAGAATAGAAAGGTGTGGTGGGGGGAGCGGAAGCTAGAAGGTGATAGGTGAAACCAGGTGGGTGAGAGGGAATCTGATATGAGAGTGGACCATGGGAGAAAGGGAAGGAGGAGGGACACCAGGGAAAGGTGATAGGCAGGTGAGGAGAAGAAGTAAGAAGCCAGAGTAGGAATTGAAGAAGGAAGTGGGGGGGGGGGGGGGGGAGAGAAAAGAATTACTGTAAGTTGGAGAAATCAATGTTCATGCCATCAGGTTGGAGGCTACCTGGAATCATTTCATACCCATTTCAGATGTTAATCTAGTGAACCTTCTCGAATGTCCTCAATGCAGATATGCTGCTCCAATGGCTCCTTTGCAATGATGATGATGCCTTTTATTAATGCCATTATAAGGTATGTGGATAAAGGTCTCTTTATGTACATTTTGGCATGCTGGAACTCAGGCGTTTAACAAAAATTATTTGCACATTAGAAAGCTAAACATGGGAGATGTAAAGAAATAGTATTTGCCTTAGGACTAAGCAGCATCAGGTTGGGATACACTTGACATCGTAGACCTGGTTGCACCTTACATTAATTAAATACATTGCTGGCAACCACTAGCAAAGAAAGTTTTGTGAACACGTCTTGTTCTGAGCAACAAACACAAATGCTGGAGGAACTATGCAGGCCAGGAGCATCTATGGAAAAGAATAAACAGTCGACGTTTCAGGTCTCAGCTCCAAAGACCTTATTCCTGGAAGAGGGAAGATCTTTGACAGGTTACACCTGTGGACAGCTTGGAAGACTGGCCCAGGATAGAGGACTCCAGCGACCTGCTTTTGGCAGCTTATGCCTCAATAGGTGTGATGGACTTAACTAAGTAATTTCCTCAACCAATCCTCATAAAGCATGCTTTCTAATTCAGATTTAATCCTCTGCAACCTCTCTAAAGCTTCCACATCCTCCTTATAATGAAACGACCAGAACGGAACACAATACCCCAAGCATAAGTTTTACAGAGCTGCAACATTAGCACAAACTGTAACCCTGTACTCAGTCCCATGAGTAATGAAGGCCAACACAACATAAACCTTCTTAACTACCCTATCAACCTGAGCCGTATCTTTGAGGGATCTATGGACAAGAACCCCAAAATTCCTCTTCCTCCACACTGTAAAGAATCCTGCCTTCAACCCTGTATTCTGCCATCAAGTTTGTCCTCCCAAAGTGAATCACTTCACACTTTTCCAGATTGAAATCCATCTGCCACTTCTCAGCCCAGATCTGCATCCTATCAATGCTCCATTATAACAAGGATCACAGATTAGAATGCAAGGAGGAAGGTTAAGTTATTTGGAGTACTGTGCTCAGTTCTGGTCACCTCACTACAGGAAGGACGTGGAAACTGTAGAAAGGGTGCAGAGCAGATTTACAAGGATGTTGCCTGGATTGGGGAGCATGCCTTATGAAAACAGGTTGAGCGAACCTGGCCTTTTCTCCTTGGAGTGACAGACGATGAGAGGTGACCTGATAGAGGTGTATAAGATGATGAGAGGCTGTGATCGTGTGGATAGTCAGAAGCTTTTTTCCAGGGCTGAAATGGCTAACATAAGAGGGCACAGTTTTAAGGTGCTTGGAAGTAGGTACAGAGGAGATGTCAAGGTAAGTTTTTTTTAGGCAGAGAGTGGTAAGTGCGTGGAATACGCTGCCAGCGACAGTAGTGGAGGCGTATACGATAAGGTCTTTTAAGATACTCCTGGATAGGTACATGGAGCTTAGAAAAATAGAGGGCTGTGGGTAACTCTAGGTAATTTTTAAAGAAAGTACATATTCAGCACAGCATTGTGGGCCGAAGGTCCTTTATTGTGCTGTAGGTTTTCTATGCTTCTATTTCTAAGTTGTATTGTCCATGAACCTGTTCAAATGTCTTTTAAATTTGTAATTGTACCATTTCTACCACTTTTGTTGTCAGTCTGTTCCATTGACCACTAACCTGTGTGAAAAGCTTACCCGTCAAGCCCCATTTAAATCTTTAACTTTAAAACTAGGCCCTCAAGGTTTAGATTCGCCTACTCTGGCAAAAAGGATAGAGGATCCATTAATCCCTCTGACAGAGATAGGAGATTTCCTACCCTAGAAGACATTACTGAACCAGACTGCTCTTCAAGATAATCTTGTATCTACCACGGTTACTTTTATTGACAGTAACTTTTGTTTCAAAATATCAAGGCTTATATTGTTTGATTTTAAATTTCCTAATCACAATGATGGAATTCAAACTTGAGCTTCTGGATCGATGGTCCAGAAGAGCCTACTGACCCTGTAACTTGATCACAAAACCACTCTTCACCAATTCCTGGATACATCAGGCCAGAGAGATTGGCTTCCATATGTAGAGCAAGTAAACACAGTTATGGGTGGGAGGGCAAAGTCTACAAAATTTGATTTATTGCGCTCAGCAGCAGATCATCACGATGGATCAAGCAATTACAATTGCATTTGCTCATTGGTTTTGAAAGCTATGACTTCCAAGTCCTTGACACTTAACCTTATGTTGTGCAATGTCTATTACAGTAGAATACATTTAAAAGAATAACTTTTACTAAAGCAGTTTTATTTACAAGATTTTGCAGACAATGTAGCTCCAGGAAGAACAACATTATTTTATCTCTCTTCCTTCCAATGCAAATAGCAGGAGTTTCTAAAAAAATACTGGTTGCATTATAAACTCACTTTAAAATCCTTGAACAGAAAGACATTCCCAAACCAGAAAACTTGGCAATGCCTCTGTAATTTTGCCGCTCAGATGTGGTTAGGGAAGGAAACCCTCTGAGTGTTGTGCTCCATTCAAGCTTGGATCAGATTCATTCGGAGCTGCTTTCCCCTGATCTGAATTGGCAAGTTATCTCATTGAGTACAGATCATGTTTATTGAATTCAAGTATAACAATGAAAAAAAATAGTTCATTAGGCACACATCATTTAACATTAAAAAGATAATTTAAAATTTTTTGACTCATCTCAAAGGTTGCTTTGAAAAATAAAACAATTGCTTTCTACCAACTTCAACCAGACCTTACAATTTATAATTTTTCACTAAAATTTGGAATCAAATGAGGACTAGCAATAAAAATGGCTATAAAAAGTGTTTTTGTTCCTTTGAATATTATAAAAAAGTGAACATGTAACTATCATACAAGAGATATTTGGCACTTGTGAAACATTTTTACTGTTATTTTCATACACAATATGGCAAATAAAACAGTACAAATCTGATATGAATTATCAAATCTGTTTGTGCTAACAAGTAATAGATCATGGTGATTCTATTTGTGCAAACAGCTTGGCTCGATTTTGCATTTATCCAATTATGAACAAATTTAACTTGTGGACTAAATTGCTTGGATAGGTACATTACACCTATTAGTTTACCAGACTGCAGTGCAGTACTCCTCACACAATACCCATACATTGTGACCATCTTTGTGCACACTAATCTGTACATTCTTCCAGAGTATTTTCTTTTGTAAATCATATAATCAATGCAACAAAATGATTTAAATACCAAGGTTAATATCCTGCATTAAACACTACAGCAGATGGCAATTTCACAATAAATTATAAATTATATTTCAATATTTAAGCATAATGCTTCTTCAGATTTGCCTTTTAGTAGTTGGTGTCGATCTATTTCCTGTGCCTTTTCACTTAGCCACTAAGATTATATTAAAGGTTGCAAAGTTTTTACAAAGGCCTACATCAATCAGACTGTATGCAATGGGAAAACATCTAAATCAAAAAATAAAAATATTTAATCAAATAAATATAATTGTTTCTTTAATTAGGTTTCTATTTAGTACATTCCTCTTTAATTGCATGCAAAAAGTAACCCAGGACTATAACAAGGTCCCTGTGTGTGGAGTGTGCTCATGGCACTGGTCCCCAAGTAATCATTCAGAACTAGTGCACGTTTAATCAATCCCTCCACAATCAGATTTATGTTTCGGCACATACTAACAGGACATGAAGATCTTAAAGCTGAGTTAAATATGCTAACTATGCCAACTTGGGAGGTAACAACTGCAAATACCACAAAACCATGTTGGCAGTGTCTGAAAGTCAGTACCCTTTGAATCCCTTTGTTCCTTTTGAATGTGGATCATCTGTTCCCAGTGCTATTGGAACCCAAAACATTTTCAAGTATAATTAACATCAGTAATATCAGATTAATGGATAATGAAGACCATAGCAGTTGATCTCACCCAAACCACTCACCAGTCTTGAAACATCCTGCAATTCTTCCCTTCTATGCAGAATTTTATTTTGTTACAACATCTAGTTGCTGAAATATAACTCACCACCAAAGCTGAGCAAGGCCTCAGCCCCATACTGTACTCCCTATGCACTTAACACCTGTCTGGCGAAATTCTGGTCAAACTCCATTTACGAAGTTTGCAGATGATACCAACATAATGGTCTAGCTCTCAAACAATGACGTGATAGAGCACAGGATGGTGCTCGTGATGTCAGTAGAACAAAAGAACTGCTCATTGAAGCAGGGTGGAATACATGCCCATCTGTAACAATGATATTGAGATGAAGATCGTCAAGAGCTTCAAATTCCCAGGTGTAAATGTCACTAACAATTAGTTCTGATCCAGATGTGTGATGCTGCGGCCAAGAAAGGAATGTTTTTACTTCATCAGAAGGCTAAGGAAATTAGCCATGCCCTGGATGACCTCTACCAATTTCTACACGTGCCATAGAAAGCATTCTGTTAGGCTGTATTACAGCTTGCTATGCCAACTACTTTCACAAGACAGCAAGAAACTGCAGATAGTTCTGACTGCAGCCCAGTCGATCACGCAAACCAGCTTCAGTTGACTCTAGCTACACTTCCTGCTGCCTTGAGAAAGAAGCCAATGTAATCAAGACTCCTCCCACTCCAGTCACCCTCTTTTCTCCCCTCTCCCATCAAGCAGAAGATGCTAAAGGATGTACCAGCATGTACCAGCAGGTTCAAGGACAGCTTCACAAAACGGGCAGTCATCGGATCTATAAACGGATTTCTCTTATATTAATAGGTGAACATTTAGTCTCCCAATCAACTCATCGTGGTCCTTCCACTATGGTTGGCTTCCTGCCCTCCACCTTCTCTGTAATTTTAGCACATGTCCTTGGGAGAGACAGGAATCAAGGCTTAATGTTCTAAGTTTTCAGGGCTTTAAGAAAGACAGAGGAGGTGGTGGAAGGTGGGGCTGTTGTACTATTAATCGGGGACAATATCATAGAGGGAATATAATTGAGAGCTCATTCACTGAGTCTATACAGGTAGAATTAATAAAAAAGAAAGGTGCAATCACTCTGGCGGGATACACTGCAGATCACCCACATCCTCTGCAGCCACCAACTGATTGAGGAAGAGATATGCAGACTGATTAGGGAAAGGTGTGAAAACACCAGGATTTTTGTAGTGGGTGACTTCAACTTTCCTAATATAGACTGGGACCTCCTTAGTACAAGGAGTTTAATCTAGACAAAATGTATTAGGTGCATACAGGAAGTTTCTTAAATTAATATCTAGGCAATCTACAACAGAAGGGGCTCTACTGGACCTGGTGTTGGATAATGAGCTGGCCAGGTGACTGATCTTTCAGGGGGAGATCAGTTAGGAACAGTGATCACAACTTCTTAAGTTTTAAGAATGCTACAGCAAAAGTCTTGGGCACATATATATATATAGCTAGAGTGTCTAAGACTTTTGCACAGTAATTTTATGTATTGGACTGTACTGCTGCCATAAAAATAACAAATTTCATGACATATGCGAATGATGATAAACCTGATTCTGATATACTTCTCTACTGTGGACTGAGAGTGGGAAAGGAGCAGGGAGAGAGGAATTATGCTTGGGAAAATCGGGAGGGACAGGGTGAGGGAATGGGAAGCACCTGGAAGACATTTGCCTTGCTGCCCTCATGCCAACCCCTGTCCTGGCAATCTTTGTCTGTCACCTGTCCCACATCTCTTCCGTGGCACTCCACCTTCGCCATTTCCAACATCCTTTGATCCCACCAGATTTACAAACTCGCTCGTCACTTCACATTGATAAACACAGTATTGTTAAAAATCTTAGGCACCCTAGTTATATTATATATATGCACCCAGGACTTTTGCACAGTACTGTATAGATAAGGGTAAGTAAGAACAGCATTAAAGCAGGGCATATTATGAGAATATTCAGCAGGAACTAAGAAGAGTTCATTGGGAACCACTGGCTTGGGGCAAGTTCACATCTGACATGTGGTGTGTGTTTAAAGAGCAACTGCACAGAGTTCAGGTCAGGTAGATTCCAGTAAGAGTTAATGTGGTTAGTACTCATTTGCTCAGGTATTTCAAGGTAAAAGAGGTAGTGTGGGGTTTCCCAACAAACAGGGTATGATAGAACATAACCCAGGTTATTGAAACAGAACAGGTAAGAGATGAGATTGCTGGGGCCTTGACCAATATTTTCATTCCTCTCTAGACACAGGCAAGGTTCCAGCAGCCTGGTGAGTAGCTAATGTTATTCCATTATTCAAGAAGGAAAATGGAGATAATCCTGGAAACTATAGCCTGGCCAGTCTCATGTCTGTGGCACGGAAGCTATGGAAAGGATTCTTAGGGGTGGGATTTATGAACATTTGTAAAACAATGGCCTAATTGACAGCCATCAGGACAATGCATGTTATTGATTTTTTTTTAAAATAAGGTGGCAAGGGTGATCGATGAAGGTAAAGGTGTGGATGCTGTCGACATGGAGGTTAGTGGGTCATTTGACAAGGTCCCTTATGTGAGGTCATCCAGAAGATTAAGATGCATGGAATCCATAGTGAATGGGTCATTTGGATTCAGATTTGACCTGCCATAAAGGACAGAGGTTGCTGGGACTTGTCCTGGCTGGAGATCTGTGACTAGTGGTGTTTCACAGGGATCCATTTTGGGGCCTCTGCTGTTTGTGATGTATGTATATGACCTAGATGAAAAAGTAAATGGGTGGATTAGTAAGTTTGCAGATGGTATGAAGATTGGTGGTTGAGAATAGTGTTGAAGATAAAGCAAGGTATAGATCAGTTGCAGTTATGCATGGAGAAATGGCAGACAGAGTTTAACCCAGTCAAATGTGAAAAGTTGCACTTTGAGATACCATGTAAAGGGACACTATACTGTTAATGGCAATATGCTTAATAGTGATGATGCTCAGAGGGTTCTTGGGAACCAAATCTCTGAAAGTGACTACACAGGTTGGCAGGGTGTTAAAGGAGGAATATGGCCTGTTTGCCTTTATTAGTGAAGGTATGGAGTTCAAAAGGCAGAAGGTTAATAAAGTTCAACCTGTTAGGTCACATCTGGAGTATAGTGTTCCGTTCTGGTTACCTCTTACAGGGTGAACATGGAAGCTTTGGAGAAGGTACAGAAGAGGTTTACCAAATTACTGCCGGGATTAGAAGGCATGTACTACAGGGAGAAGTTGGATAAACATGGCAGAGGTTGAGGGCAGATCTGATGGAGGTTTAAAGATTATGAATGGCATAGCGAGACAGGTATCTTTTCCCCCAGGGTTGAAATGTCTAATACCAGAGGGAATGCACTTAAAGTGAGAAGGGGCAAGTTTGAAGAGTGAGTGGTCAAGTCTTTTTTTTAAAAAACACAGTGAGTTATGGGTGCCTGGAAGGTGCTGCCTGGGGTGGATGTGGGGGTAAATGTGATAGAGGCCCTCAAGAGGCTCTTAGATAGGTACATGAATGTGTAGGGAATGGAAGGATATGGACACTAATCACCAGTCAGCTTCCCAGCTCTTTACCTCACCCCTCCCATGTTTTCACCTCCTACCTTGTACTACTTCCTCCCCTCCTCCACCTTCTTATTCTGACTTCTCATCTTCCTTTCGAGTCCTGATGAAGGGTCTCAGCCCAAAACGTTGACTATTTACTCTTCTCCAAAGATGCTGCATGGCCTGCTGAGTTCCTCCAGCATTTTGTGTGTTTCCCCCAGATTTACGGCACCTGCAGATTTCCTCATGTTTGGACATGGACACTACATAGGCAGAAGGGATCAGTTTAGTTGGACATTTGGTTACTAATCAAATTATTTTGTTCCTGTGTTGTATGTTAAACTACATGCTGCAGTTTTTTCTTTTGTTTACTACTTCAATATACTTATCTGTCTGGATGGAATGTAAACAAAAGCTTGTCACTCAGTACGTGTGACGACACAAATCAATTCCACATTGCAAGTGAGCCTAGCAATTAACTTTAAGTGTTAAACTTCTTTTATGGTACAAACTGTTCTTCACCACTCTTATGAGAAAACCTGCATGGCACAAGCTCTGCTTCATTAAGGGATAGGTTAGTTAGGACACTGATATCAACTTGACTTGTCTGATTCACATTCAAAAGTCTTCATCATTGGGTAAAATTATGAAAGTTGGATTATGTGCTGTAAAAAAACAAGATGTAACAAAATATACTTAGATTCTTGATTGCAAAACAGACATGTTATATGAAAATTGCAAGAACAGCTTAGACAGTAACAATATGCATGTAGTAAAGGCATAATAGAAGATGACAGCATGGTATGTGCTGATAATCATCTGGCAAATCTGTTTATTCTTCGTTGCCTTATTTCCTCTTCATTCAGCTGTTCTGGATCCCTAAAGCCGTATGGTCTTCTGCCATCACCATAGGCGCCTGAAAACACAAAAGATGAAAGTGACTTAGATTATAATTGATACTGACTTGAATCAAGGCATACTTGGCTTCCAGAGTCACTTGGGTTAATTACCACTTGTACCAGCTTCCATTACTAGTAACTGACTTAAGAGTAGCCAAAGTTATTATTCTACTTCCATAACGAACTAAAGATATACTTTTAAAAGGAACACATATTAAGGGTACAAAATATGCATGATTCTTTGTGTGAATTGCACAGAGAACACAAGAACACTGGAATTCAGAAAGGAGAAAGTGGACTAGTAGTTAAAGAAAAGCCTTTACATTTAGGATCCACTGCTCCTGCTGCTCAACTTCCCCCTATAAAAATACAAGGATTTTCACCCCAAGCTGCAGCAGACAGTCCTTCAACTTAGAGATAATTGGAGATGACACCCATCACAGCACCAAAGGGTTATGTTGCCAGATGAACACAAGTTCAGCTTCCTACTGGAAGGAGGAATATGAACTCTCTGCTCCAGCTGGTGGGGAGAGCACAGGGGAATGAGGAAGAGGCAAAGGAAATGTAAACATGAAGATACTGGGCGAATTCATTTGCTTAAAATCTGTTAGCTGGCATAAGAAGATAGAATTAAAGTAAAACGGTCTATCTAAGCAACATCTAGATTGCTTCCAAAAACAAAAAAAATTAAAGCACAGAAATCAGCCACTTGTAGCATTTGTTTCTGCTGACTCCTCCACCTATTTAATTACTTTTTATTTACTTAGAGATACAGCACAGGACAGGCCCTTCTGTTCAGAGTTGTGCCGCCCAAAAACTCACCTATTTAACACTAGCCTAAATCACAGGACAATTTACAATGATCAATTAAACTGCTAACCGGTACTGTGGGTGGAAACTGAAGTTCCCAAAGGAAACTCACGTGGTCACAGGGAGAACATACAAACTTCCTCCCGATGGTACTGGAATTGAACTCTAAACTCCGACACCCCGAACTGTAATAGGGTTGTGCTAACTGCTACACTACTATGGCATACTACCAATGTTTGTAGATGGCTGAATAATCATAGGTGACAAATGCAAGAAGAGCAGCAAGAGGTGATACTTTCCTTAGAATGATTCCTGTTTCACCAGATGTGCAACGAAAATCTCTTTTGCATGTGCAAATTCCTAGCCTATGTAATTCCTCCCAGATACTCAAATATCAAAGCTCAAAACCACAGGCTTT
Organism: Hemitrygon akajei; assembly: GCF_048418815.1. Lineage (NCBI taxonomy): Eukaryota > Metazoa > Chordata > Chondrichthyes > Myliobatiformes > Dasyatidae > Hemitrygon > Hemitrygon akajei. The sequence goes on along the minus strand of NC_133126.1, from coordinate 177,024,034 downwards.
TCATGCAACAGCACTTAACACCAAGTCTCTGCAAACCACAGATAATTTTGCCATAACCTCGAAAAGATTGGAATCATATTCTTCCATATTATCTGGGTATGCTACCACTGTGGTTAAGTTATTGAATCAGCATGCAAATACATGAACTATTGAGTCAGACACACAAATTCAAATCTAACCAACACAGCTGAGAAATTCAAATGCAAGTAATTAAATAAATGTAAATTAAACATATTAGTTTGTTCAGTAATGGAGACCATTACCATAAATGTTTCTTTCATTCCCTAATATCCTTCAGGGAATATTTACCATCCTTACCTAGTGTGGTCTACGTATGAGTCCAACTCGAGCTTTCTCCAAATTTCTCTGTTTTCACTGCATCTGGTCTCAAGATGAGACATCTTTCAGGTGATCTGAAGTGTCCTTTTACAGGAAGCGTGGCTTCCCATCCGCTGTGGTTGATGGAGCCAGTTCTTGCACCTCCTCTGCTTCTTGTACTTCTGTTTTCTGCTCTCACCCTGCCTCCCTCCAGACAGAACAGAGATAGAGTTCCCCTAGTTGTCACATTTCATCCTGTGAACCTCCACAGCATCGTTCATCAATTGTACCAGCTATAACATGATCCCACTCCCAATCAGATCTTCTCCTCCCTACCCCTTCCCACCTTCTGTAGACACCACTCCTCTCAGTGACTCACACTGCTCATCCCTCCCAATCCACCCCTCTCTGATCCCTGGACCTTTCAGGGGGGTGTCAATGCTAAGGATAGGTGTGTTGGACCCTATTTATTCATGTGGCCATTACTTGATGTTGTGGAGTGCAAATGCAGTTTGCTAGGAGTTGGCCACTTGACCTTAGCAACACATTTCATGTGTTCTTATCATCAGGCAGAGATCAGCCTAGCACTTCTCTGAGGAACTCTGCCCTGAAGAACTTGTGGGGTCCAACAACCAAAGTCATCTTCCTTTCTGTTAGGTTCCTTCCCTTGTTGTCTCTGATCTCATTTTTACTTGATGTGTAACATCATCACTCACCTCATCCTTTTTATGAATTCTAGAGCTGAGCTGTCCTTTCAAAATCTAACCAAACTTTGACAAACAGGTTACTGATATGTCCTCAGTGATACCACTCTTGCATTCCACTGTTGATGATTGATAGAAGCGGATGAGCGAAAACTGGATAACTGGTCCACTGTTCCTGTCCACAGGACCTCATTTTACATGATGACAAAGTTGCATGACCATCAACTTAGTCTGTAGTCTTTTCTGTTTTTGATCTTACCAAGTTCTTGATATCATCTAAGGGGAATTACTTTGCTACAAATTGGTTTCCATGATGATGCTAAGATGACAACTGAACATGCATTCTGCACTTACGACTGAAGATGTTTGCAAGTTTTCAACCTGGTCTCAGATAAGTTTACTGCAACGTAAATTCTTTAAATTTGTATTTGATGTTTCAGAATCACATACACAAGTATTCCAGTGTTGCAAAGATAATTTTATTTTAGCACACCAAGATTCTATTATTTACATTAAAATTATGCACATCAATCCCCTGCCACAGAAAACCCCCCAAACTCACAAGTATTTAAGATGATGGACAATATTTGCACCACTTACATTACTGAAAACACATTTCTTCCACTCTTAACCCACAAAGCCAATGAAAACAACTGAGAAAATTGATTCTTTGCTGCCCTGTAATTTTTAATCAGACAAAAATGAAAGAGACATGCATCGGTAACACTTTCCCTAACCTCAGGAGGCCCAAAATAATTCATCATATTGTTTGGAAGCCTGCTGTGTATGAACCAGATAAACCATTTCTCCTTCTTGAAAGAAGCAATGGCAATTAAACTCAATAGAAACCATTCTTCTTGTGTTAAAATTCTTCAAACATGACACAAAATCTTAAATTGTCCAAATTAAAAGATACCCATTAAATGTTGAGAGTAGTACAATATTGTGCCACACTGTGTACAAAGTTTCCACTGATTGGTTTATCATATCACACCATCATATGATCCCAAACTCCATCAGAACAGACAAAATTTATCTCAATGTTCTGGTCTAAAGTCAAGATCAGAGCAAATCCTCCACTCCTCTAAAAAAACACCTGAGAAATATAGGTACCCTATTGATATAATCATGATACATAATAATATGAATATGCAGAATGGGTATTCATCAGCTAAAGTACCAGATGATTCACACAACTGCTCTACTAAAACATGCGCAATCAGCAAGATTTAAGATCAGAGGGTGAAGCAGACTAAAACAAAATTGTAACTTTGATTTCACACCTATGTTACCGCATTAGACAATTCATAAATTTGCAATGAAATTTAATATGCAATGTGACCTCTTCTTATTAGGGCCTTCAACACTGAACAAGAGAATTACAAGATATTTATGAATGGGGAAAGCTGTTTAGCCTATTTTGACCCACGTATGTTGAAGACTATATCATACCCTAATGAAACAGCTAAATTTTCCCAAATAATTCAAGAACTTCTAACTGTACATGATAAAGGTAGCAACAACATTCTCGGTACCTTCCGCCAAATCACTTATATAAATTGTAAATAGCTGAGGTCCAGCAATGATCCTTCTGACACATCACTTGCAACATCTTGCTAACCAGAAAAACTTATTTATGTCTATTCTCTATTTCACAGGCCATGAAGCAACAAAGGAAACATAGCCCATCTGCATTTGATTAGGTCCATCTTGAACTTTGACGAGTCTTCAAATCAAAACCGACTATCAAACTCCCAATACTGACCATCTTGCTGGCAAACTTGCAATCTCTAGTGAATAAAATCAATGATCCCAGAGGGACATTAGCACCACATGTGTCCTTTGTTTCATGGAATCCTGGTTAACCCCTTCCGTACCGGATTCAGATTGACGGGTTTACTATACACCATCAAGTTAAGTCTATAGAGTCTCTCAAAAGTAGAGGTAGAGAAGTATGCCTCGTGATCAACTCCTCTTGGTACACAAATATATCAGTGCTGTCCCAATTCACCAGACCTGGAATATCTCCCAATTAAGTGCTGTCATTTTACCTACCAAGGGAGATTCTCATGATCATTTTGGTTGTGGTAAACATTCCACCTCAGGCTAATGTCAATCAGGCTTTAGATGATCTGAGCAATAGGATCAACATGCACATAGCAGCGCACCCTAACAAGTTCACCATCGTTTTGGGAGATTTTAAGCATGCCAGTCTGAAAAAAATCACTAAGCAATTACCATCAACAGATCACTTGCAATACCAGAGGGAAAAAAACACACTGGAACATTTGTTACACCACCATCAAGAATGCCTACCTTGTTATTCCATGCCCTCACTTTGGAAAGTCTGATCATCTGGCTGTACATCTACTCCCAGAGTATAGGCAGAGACTGAAGACTGCAGCACCAGTAGTGAGGACCAAGAAGGCATGGACAAGGGAAGCACAGGAGCACTTAAAGGACTGCTTTGAATTGGTGGTCTGGACCATATTCAGGGATTCATCTTTGAAATTGGATGAGTATGCTGCAGTTGTTACCGACTTCATTAAAACCTGTGTGGATGAGTGTGTGCCCACAAAGACTTACTGTACATTCCCAAACCAAAAGCCATGGATGAACCAGGAGGTATGTCGTCTGCTGAAGGCTAGATCTGTGGCATTCAGTCTGGCGACCCAGGTCCGTACCAGAAAACCAGGTATGATTTGCAGAGGGCTATTTCAAGGGCAAAGAGACAATTTTGAATGAGGTTAGAGGCGACATCCGATGCACGACAACTCTGGCAGGGTTTGCAGGACATTATTTCCTACAAAGCAAAACCCAATAGCATGAATGGCAGCAGTGCTTCAATACCAGATAAACTCAACACCTTTTACACCCGCTTTGAAAGGGAGAATACAACTGCATCTGTGAAGATCCCTGCTGCACCCAGTGACCCTGTGATCTCTGTCTCAGAAGCTGATGTTACGCCATCTTTAAAGAGGTTGAACCCTTGCAAGACAGAGGGCCTTGGATTGAGTACCTGGTAAGGCTTTGAAAAATTGTGCCAACCAACTGGTGGGAGTATTCAAGGTCATTTTCAAACCCTTACTGCTATGGGTGGACGTTCTCACTTGCTTCAAAAAGGCAACAATTATACCAGTGCCTAAGAAGAATAACGTGAGCTGCCTTAATGACTTGCCCAGTAGCACTCACGTCGACAATGATGAAATGCTTTCAGAGGTTGGTCATGACTAGACTGAACCCACGCAATTTGCCTATCGCCACAATAGGTCAATGTCAGACGCAATCTCAATGGCTCTTCACATTGTCTTAGACCACCTGGACAATGCAAGCACCTATGTCAGGATGCTGTTCATCAACTGTGACTCAGCATTTAACACCATCATTCCCACAACCATGATTGATAAGTTACAGAACCTGGGCCTCTATACCTCCTTCGGCAACTGGATTCCTGACTTCCTAACCGGAAAAACAAAATCTGTGCAGATTGGTGATCATATCTCCTCCTCGCTGACCATCAACACTGGTGCACCTCAGGGTGCATGCTTAGCCCACTGTTCTACTCTCTATAACCATGACTGTGTGGCTAGACATAACTCAAATACCTTCTATAAATTTGCTGATGATACAACCATTGTTGGTAAAATCTCAGATAGGGGCGTACAGGAGCGAGATATACCAACTAGTGGAGTGGTGTTGCAGCAACAACCTTGCACTCAACCGTAAATTTAGTCGGCTCCATCTTGGATGCTAGCCTACAAAATACCCAGGACATCTTCAAGGAATGGTGTCTCAGCGTCCATTATTAAGGACCTCCAGCACCCAGGATGTGGCTTTTTCTCACTGTTACCATCAGGTAGGAGGTACAGAAGCCTGAAGGCACACACTCAGAGATTCAGGAACAGCTTCTTCCCCTCTGCCATCCGATTCCTAAATGGACATTGAACCCATGAACACTACCTCACTTTTTAAAAATATACATTATTTTTGTTTTTGCATGATTTTTTATCAGTTCAATATACATAAACTGCAATTTATTTATTCTTTTATATTATGTATTGCATTGAACTGCTACTGCTAAGTTAACAAATTTCATGATACATGCCTGTTGATAAACTTGATTCTGATTCGATTTGACTACAGCTCCCATTGTACCTTATATTCTCATACAATAAAGCAGAAAACCAATGACATTTCTCCTATCATAAACAGGAGACAATTCACAGATGCTGGAAATCCAAACAACCCCTACAAAATGCTGGAGGAACTCAGCAGGCCAGGCAGCATCTATGGAAAAAAATATAAAGTCGACATTTCGGGCCAAAACCTTCAGCAGGATGACTTTTCTCCTATTCTCACATGCGCATCAATATTTACAAAATGAGAAAGCATGCAATAAACAAATGACAAGTTATAAAGACTAAAGGTTGGAGGCTAAACCTCTATGTGATTCCATTTATGGGCAATTCTTATGAGTAACATGGCAAATGAGATTTCCATACCAACATTAAGAAAATTCTCACTGTACCTGAGCTTGAATTCAAATTCTACCATCATGATCTGAAAAAGCACATTTAGGCTGGACATTCAATTTCATAAACCAGCCTCAGGTCTTTTCCTTCTCTTGAGAAATGAGGTCTCAAGTCCTAGATCATGTCAGAAAACACCAGGGTTGATATTCACCTATTATCGAGTTTGTTTTCCTTCTTCCAAGACTGATCAGCCATTTAAACTAAAAATAATTTGGCCCAAACCAAACTGATGCACACTCTTGCCGAAAAGTTGGTTTTCCAACAATCTTCCACCATACTGTCAAAGAATCGAACTCATTCAAGGCAGAAGCTATCAACCTTTGGTGTTTCATCAATTACGTGAGTTATAGGAGAAGGCTGAATAGGTTAGATCTTTATTCCCTGGAGCATAGGAGAATGAGGGGATGTTTCATAGAGGTGTACAGGTACAAAATATTGAGCAGTATAGTTAAGGTAAATGCAAGAGGCTTTTTCCACTGAGGTTGGGTGAGACTAGAACTAGAGTTCATAGGTAAATGGTGAAAGGTGAAATATTTAAGGGGACCATGGGGACTAATGATGGTACAAGTGTGGAATGAGCTGCCACAGGAAGTGCTGGATGCAGGTTAAATTGCAACATTTAAGAGAAAATTAGGTAAGTACATGGATGGGGGGGGGGGGGGGAGGTTTGAGAAGGTATTGTTCAGGTCTGGCTCGATGGCAGAATAACAGTTTGACATGGACTAGATAGGCCAACTGGTCTGTTTCAGTGCTATAATGCCCCATGACTCTAACTAGATCTACATGCAAATTAAATCCACTTTTTCCTAACATATGATTCAGTAATTTGCATTAAAATCTTGAGAGGATTTTTTTTGTAAACCAATGTGAAAACCAAATAAAAATACATTAGTCATTGGAAGGATTTTATAAATATTTCCTTTCCCCCACTACCAGCTGAGGTTACAGTGTAAGCAGATGATTAGCTCTCTGTATTCCACCGTATCACACAACCAGTTACTAGAGGATCAGCGAAGGCAACCTCCTTGGATTTCTTTCAACCAAATGAAGAAAGCCCTTCATGCTCCCATAAACAGTATCGTTCAATTTGGGAGAACTTCAGGAATTTTCCAAATATGAGGTAGCATAAAAACAACGTTAACATGTCTCTAGGTTAAGCAAAAACTATAGCAAAGCTAAACTGTGATGGAAGAGTTAACTTATCTTTACTGCTACAAATTCTTAAATTAGAATAATCTGGATTTCATCTGAACGGATATGGAATTCCTGAGGCATTGCGAGTGACTTAAGAGTATGAATTGCAGGGACTCCAGTGGAGGCCCTGTGTTTTGTGTGTGCAGTGATTAGATCCAGATGTTTTCTAGCTTCTTAATTAACGGGAATATATCTCTTTCTGCCAAGACAAAAAGGTTACTGTTCAGCCACATTAAAAATATTCCTTTCACAGCAATACAGGAAAACACATTTTTGATTTTTAATTATAAAAAATATAATGTGCTTCATGTCAAAGCATGTGTTGTATATATACCAGTTCCAAAAGAGACCCAAAACAGAGAACAAATAAAAAAATCAAACGTTACCATCCAAACCATGTGGAACATTAGAAATTAAAAATTACCACAGCACTTAATGAAACTGGTTCTTTTCAAGAGACAATATATCGTACTTCTTACCCTATATCCTATTCTCTGTAATGCTTCTTGAATCAGAAATGTATCTGCCAACTGAACGCTACTGCTTGCAATACCAAGCAAAGATGCTATGTACAATATTATATTAACCATTGCAGCACATTTAAATAAATTACAATCTGACCCTGCCATATGCCTGCTTTCGAACACAAGTCATTTGATGTAAACACAAGAGAATTCTGCAGATGCTGGCAATACAGAGTAACACACACAAAATGCTGGAGGAACTCAGCAGGTCAGGCAGCATCTATGGAAAGGAATACAGAGTTGATGTTTTGGGCTGAGAACCTTCATCATTTGATGTAACACCACTAAAGATCACGAGAAGGAGCAAGAGTAAAAATAGCTCCTTGAGTAGGCAATCAATATCATGGCTGATCCTCCACCTAAACTTCTCTTTGTCAATTTATGCTCATTTTCTAATTCTGTTTGAATCATAAACCCCTTGAAACTATGGCTTGAATATAATGAGAAAGGAGAATTTACAATGCTCAGTATTTTGTCTGTAAACATTTTATGTATTTCAATGAAATTCTCTCCCATTCTTTGAAATTTCAAAAAAAGAGATGCCCACTCTATTCAGTCTCTCTTCCAATGGCAGCTGTTTCGATGCTCAAACTTCAAAGTAAATTTATTATCAAATTATGTATATGTCACCATATCCAAGATGCATTTTCTTATGGTCAACCACAGTAAATACAAGAAGCACAATATAATCAATGAAAGACCACACTCAGTTGGACAACAACCAATGTGCAAATACAAAAAGAGAAGCATAAATAATAACAATGATAATAAATAAATATGCATTAAGTATTGAGAACATGAGATGAAGAGTTCTTGAAAGTGAGTCCATAGATTGTGGGAACAGTTCAGTGATGGAATGAGTGAAGTTGAGGGAAGTTATCCCCTCTGGTTATAGAGTTGATGGCTGAGGGGTAATAACTGTTCTGAACTTGGTGGCGAGTCCTGAGGCTCCTGATGGCAGTAGAGAGAAGTGAGCATGGCCTCAATGTTGGGGGTCCTGGATGATGAATGCTGCCTTCCTGCGAAAGCGCTCCATGCAGATGTGCTTAATGGTGGGAGGGCTTTAACCGTGATGGATTCGGTTGTACCTATTTCTTCTTGGAGGCTTTTCCATACAAGGGCATAGTTCCATACCAGATGTGAAGCAACCAATTAATATGCTCTCCACCACACATCTATAGAAGTGTATCAGTTTTAGATGATATGCTGAATCTTCACAAGCTTATATGAAAGTAGAGATGCTGCTATGCTTTCTTCATAATGGCACTTACATCCTGGATCCAGAACAAACCCTTTAAAGTGATAATATTGAGAAATTTAAAGTTGCTGACCCTCTCCACCTTTGATCCACCTGATGAGGACTGATTCATTTTTCTCCCTGAATCAATAATCATCTCTTTCGTCTTGCTGACATTGAATGAGAGGTTGTCATTATGGCACCAGTTAGCCAGATTTTCATTCTCCTTCCTCTATGCTGATTCATCACCAACTTTGACACCACTGCTGTTGGCCGTGGCGAGTGGAGCAGGGCGCTAATCACACAGCCTTGTGATGCACCTGTGCTGATGGAGATTATAGAGATGTCATTGCCATTCTGAACTGACTGCGGTCTACAGTGAGGAAACAGAGGATCCAGTTGCACAATGATGTATTGAGGTATTGAGGCCAATGCCTTGAAGCTTATTAATTAGGTTTGAAGAGCACACTGATGTATACATCTTCACTGTCCAGATACTCTAGGATTGAGTGAAGAGTGAATGAAATGGCATCTGCTGTTGACTTGTCTGATGGTAGGCAAATTGGAGTGGATCGAAGTTTGATAATGATAATAAATAAATATGCAATAAATATTGACAACACGAGATGGGTCCTTGAAAGTGAGTCTATAAGTTATGGAAACAGTTCAGTGATGGGGCAAGTGAAGTTATCCCCTCTGGTGAAGACTATTGAAATCTGAATGAAGACTATACAAGCCTGATTGAAATCCTTGACTATGATTTGAAAGGCGTTGGGGTAGGTTGTTTCTTGTTTGCTAATCAGGGAATTCAATATATTGCGTGGTTTTCTTAACATAACCTTTTGTGGTATGTACACTGCAGTTAGGATCATGAAGGAGGACTCTCTTGGCAAGTAGAATGGTTGAGACTTGATCATTGATGCTCAAGGCTGGGGGAATAGGAGTGTGACAAGACTGCTGTGTCTGAGCGCCAACGAGTTTATCTCCAAATCAGTAGTCCAGTCCATCCAGTGCATCAAGAAGCCCTTGGATCCTACCAATGTATCTGGTATATCCACAGTGAGTCATTTCTCTGCGAAACACAGAACACAGCAATTCCTCATTTCCCAATGATAGAGTAATCTTGCCCTTAATTCCTTAACCTTATTCTCTAGTAACTGTACATTTGCTAACAAAATGCTGGGTAGAGGGAGCTTCATTCCTTGGCATTTCAGTCTGACTTTGAGTCCTCTCCTTTCTTTCTTTCAGCTTTCATTCTTTCAGCAATGTACCATTATCTGCTTAAAGGTGCCATAACTGCATGCTTAAGAGTTAAATCCATCAAGTCCATCAGATGATTGTTAAATAGCTTGTTCATTAAAATGGTTCAAAAGTACATTGCTTAAAGGAAAATTACAGGCTGTAGATTGCAGTGAGAATAATTCAGAAGTATATTTGTAAGATTTGTAAGCAGCCTGCAACTCGTCGCTGTAGTTCACCAGTGCCACCTTGAAGAGTCTCATTTCAGAAGATCCTCTTCTTCTTCTACATGTGCCTTGCTCGTTACACGCTTGGGCGATCATGGTTTTCCATATCGAACGGTCCCATGCAGCGTTAATGATATCTCACACACTTAGATCTGTTAGTTCTTTCACAGTGTCCATATATTTTCTTCTTTGCCTTCCTCTTCTGCATTTCCCAGGCATACGGCCTTGTAATGTAAGGCATTCTAGTTCTCCCTTTCTGATGACATGGCCCAGGAATTTAAGTTTCCTCTCATTTAATGTTCTCATTAAAGATTTTTTTGTATGGGCACGTTGGGAGTACTGTCTCATTAGTTACCCTATCTCTATATGATATTTTCAGCATTCTTCTAAGAAACCACATTTCTGTTGCTTCTAAGTTTTTTTTTGGAGTTCTGGTGTCATTGTCCATGTTTTGGAAGCATACAGCAAGATTGATCAGATGTAACATTTTAGTAGCCTAATCCTCGTCGTTATAGAAATGTGTCTGTTGGTAAAGATGAGTTTCATTTTTTTGGAAGTTGGTTTTGGCCATGGCAATTCTTCTTATTATTTCTACTTTACTTCTAGCATCTTGTGATATAAAGCTACCAAGGTAAATAAAGCTGGTCTTTTGTTCAATCTCTTGGTTCGCAATGTGCAACTGGCAGTTGGGAGTATCCTGCTGTTTTGATATTACCATACATTTGAGGTTTTTTTTTTACAGTTGATGGTTAGACCAAAATCTGCACTAGTTTGTACTATTTTGTTTAGGAGGATTTGTAGTTCTTCTGCAGCACCTGCTATGAGGGTGGTATCTGCATATCTTGTATTGTTGATGTTAACACCTCCAATTTTTATCCCATCTAGGTCTTCTATTTCTCTGAGAATCATTTCACTATAGATATTAAATAATTCTGGTGAGGCAATGCATCCCTGTCTAACTCCTCTTTGAATTTTAGTCCAACTGCTTAGATTATCATCAATTTTTACCGCCGCCGTTTAAAATTTTGAAGCAGTTGTTGGTCCCTTCTTTCAATGTTTAGTTTAGCGAGAATTTGAAATAGTTTTTCATGTTGCACTTTGTCGAATACTTTAGTGAAATCAATAAAACATAAAAAGACATCATTTTGATATTCAATTGCCCTTTCTGAAAGCATTTGTAGTATGAAAATTTTGTTCCTAGTTCCTCTATCCTCAATAAACCCATATTGCAGATTAGAAGTTCCTGGCCTTGTTAATTCGACTCAGAACAATTCTCAACAAAATCTTTATTATGTGACTCATAAGACTGTTCTATGATTTTCGCAGTCAATAGTTCTAGGAATTTTTGGTAGAGTTATAAATACTGATTTCAAGAGATCGTCAGGCAATACACCAGACTCATATATGCCATTAAACTGTTCAAAAAGAATATCTATGCCCAGATCTTCTAGGGCTTGTGTCCTTTCCACTGAAATTTCATCAAGCCTTGTGGCTTTACCATGTTTAATGCTTTTCATTGCTTTAGTTATTTCTTCTTTGGCAATAGGTGGGCCAGAATTAGGGTGTTTAATATCTGGGGGTTCCCCTCTATTATCTTCAAAAAGCTGCTCTAAATACTGAATCCACCTCTCACATACTTTACCTGGATCTGTTAGTATGGATCTGTCTACTGATCTTACGTATCCTGTAGTGGAGGTTTTCATAATTCTGGTAATTTCTTTAATTTTCTTGTGCATTTCTTTGCTGTTGTTAATATGGCTTTCTACTTCACTGCATTTTTGATTCAGCCGTTCTTCCTTTGCAATATTGCACAATTGTCTGGTCTGTCTGTCTAGCTCTCTGTATTGCACTTCGTTATTCTTCACTAACCTTCTTTGTTCCATCAGTTCTAGAATTTCGTGGATTATCCACCCCTTGTTGGTGTGTTGGATTTCTTGTACTGGGATTATCTCCTCTGCTGATTGCTGTATAGCATATTTAAATCTGTCCCAAATAGGTGTTGTTATGTTTTCGTTGAGGTGCTCTTCTACTTGACAGATAGACCTCAGTATGTGCGGTTGGGAGACTGTAGGTCTGACACGGTGGTCAGCAGCACAGGAGCGCCGCAGGGAACCGTACTCTCTCCGGTCCTGTTCACCCTGTACACATCAGACTTCCAATATAACTCGGAGTCCTGCCATGTGCAGAAGTTCGCTGATGACACGGCCATAGTGGGGTGTGTCAGGAATGGACAGGAGGAGGAGTATAGGAAACTGATACAGAACTTTGTGATATGGTGCAACTCAAACTAGCTGCGTCTCAATATCACCAAGACCAAGGAGATGGTGGTGGACTTTAGGAGATCTAGGCCTCATATGGAGCCAGTGATCATTAATGGAGAATGTGTGGAGCAGGTTAAGACCTACAAGTATCTGGGAGTACAGTTAGACGAGAAGCTAGACTGGACTGCCAACACAGATGCCTTGTGCAGGAAGGCACAGAGTCGACTGTACTTTCTAAGAAGGTTGGCGTCATTCAATGTCTGTAGTGAGATGCTGAAGATGTTCTATAAGTCAGTTGTGGAGAGCGCCCTCTTCTTTGTGGTGGCGTGTTGGGGAGGAAGCATTAAGAAGAGGGACGCCTCACGTCTTAATAAGCTGGTAAGGAAGGCGGGCTCTGTCGTGGGCAAAGTACTGGAGAGTTTAACATCGGTAGCTGAGCGAAGGGCGCTGAGTAGGCTACGGTCAATTATGGATAACTCTGAACATCCTCTACATAGCACCATCCAGAGACAGAGAAGCAGTTTCAGCGACAGGTTACTATCGATGCAATGCTCCTCAGACAGGATGAAGAGGTCAATACTCCCCAATGCCATTAGGCTTTACAATTCTACCGCCAGGACTTAAGAACTTCTTAAAAGCTATTATTAATGCTTTTTGAGATAGTGATTTAGATGCATATCATATTTTTTACTGAGTTAAGTATTGTATGTAATTAGTTTTGCTACAACAAGTGTATGGGACATTGGAAAAAAAGTTGAATTTCCCCATGGGGATGAATAAAGTATCTATCTATCTATCTATCTATCTACAGCTGTTTTAAATTGTTGCTTAAGTATGCTATCTTTTTTAAGTTCTCCCAACATATATTTCTTTCTCTTTTTTCCATGTCTCAGTTTCTTTAATTTTGTTTTAATGGTAGCTATTACTAGATGCTGATCTGAACCACAGTCTGCTCCTGGGTAAGGTTTAGAATTTGTGATATTATTTCTAAAGAGTTCATTGATGGTAATGAAATCTATTTGATTCCTTGTTCTATCTCTGGGACTAATCCAAGTACACAATCTACATGGATGGTTTTTATACCAAGTATTGGTGTTCACTTGGTTTTTTCTGATACACCAGTCAGTAAATCTCTCTCCATTTTCATTTTTCTCCCCAATCCAAAAGGTCCTACGATGTTATCAACCCTTTCCTGTCCAACTTTGGAGTTAAAATCTCCCATGACTAGTTTTATATCCTGAGATTTACATTGCTGATAAGCACTGTTGATGATCTTCGTAAAACTTGTTGATATCCTCTTCATTCACATCATTTGTTGGTGCATAGGCTTGAATTATGCTAATGTTAAAAGGATTACCCCTTAATTTAACTAAAAGCAGCTGGTCGGATATCACCAAATATCCCATAAGACATTTTGATACTTGTTTGCTTAAAATAGTTCCAACTCCACACATATGCTGTTGACCTCCAGAATACATTATCAGAGAACTATTCTTAGTGAATTTGCCACTGTTGATCCATCTAATTTCTGACAGGCCTAAGATATCAACTTGCAACCTTTTCATTTCATTTAATGTGTTGTCCAACTTTCCTCTCTGGTAAAGTGTACGGATGTTCCATGTTGCTACCCTTAGCCTTTCCCTATTGCTTACAGTCTCTGGATGATGGTCTGGTGTCACCTGCAGCCCATGACTACCCTACCGAGTGAGGTATTGTTCTGGCGATTAGAATCAACCCCATTCACGCTGTTGTCTGGTTTCCTTCTTTTGTTTCTTTCCATGATTGACTAGGCAGAAATTTCAACAGTGGTTTGCCGTTGCCTTCTGTTGCCGCAGTGCTCATCTAACTAGAGCATTTGACCTCTACTGTTGTTCCCAATTCGGAATCATACACTAGACATCGCCCAACCTTTGCTGTTGTTGTACAAAGACAATCTTCTACCAAAGCTTGGAATCCATCTCCCTGCTGCTGGAGACTTCAGTGATTTTAGGTGACACCACCACCATTGGTCTGGTTATTTTTCTGGTGCCAAACACTCGCCATAAGACAGAGCTCCTTCAGCGAGACAGGGTGCACCCAGACCTAAATCCTACGTGAAGGCAGAGTTGTCCTAGGTGGTAGAAGCTGTATAATTGCTATTGGCATTTCCTGATATTTGGTCAGGACCCAACCACCCCGTACACCCCTTCAAAAGATAATTTATTGAATTTTTGCTATATCCTTATTCAGTTAAACATGGTCCTTCTTAGGTAAAGATCCCAACCTTTCTGTTTTGCCAAAAACCCATAAAACTTCCACAGCTTAAAAACTCCCATTTCATTGTAATAATGGCCAACAGATGATTTGTCTCCCTAATTGCTTGCACATTGATGTTATTTCTGACTTATCTACAAGAATATTTAAACTCTCACTGCAACCAAATGTTTACTAGTCTTCCTTACTTTAAAAACATAATTGAGAAATTTGCAGGAATAAATGTTATTTCCCCCCATCATATTCTGCACAAGAAGAACAAATATTCAGCTTAATCCGACTTCTCAACTCTTGAGCTACTATTCTATAGATTACAACATTCCAAACGCACATCTAAATACTTACTATGCAATAAGGCCTGTGTCTACTATTCTTTTAATTGAAATTACTTCATCTGCTATTTCTAAGGCCATTTAATTTACATTCCAGAATTTTAAGCTACACATGGAGTGGATTTGTCATCTTATAAACCTCCTTAGTAAAGAAAACCTGATGAATGTAGAACAGACTCTTTGGTCCAGATTATACACTGATTTTTATGCTATCTAAATTAATCCCATCTGCCTGCACATGGTCTATATCCTTCCATTCTCCATCTTTTCACGCGCCTGTTGAAACATCCCTTAAACCTTGCTATTGCTTCTGTTTTCAACACTTCCGCTGGTAGTGTGTTCCTGACACCTACCACTTTTATGTAAATTAATTACTTTCTTCACTTGTTTTAGATCATTGGCTCCAGGCAATATAACTTTAACATCTGTCATTTGTCCTCCCACCTTTATATGTTTCTCTTAGTATTTCTCTAATACAGCCTCATTTACTTTTGCTAATAGCTTCAGGCAATTTTTTTTTAAATATTGTGCTAATTTACTTTTTATTCTATTTCACCTTCTAAAAATTATTTGGCAATTTTATGCTTATTTCTAAATACTCAAAGCTCAAATTTACTGTTTTTCAACAACATTGTGTTGCCCTTAAGGCATTCGTTTAGTTTATTATATTTTCGCTTTAGTAATTCCTTTGTAATTGTTTTCTAGTTAAAGTTAAGGTTGTTGAAAGTAAATTCGTTGTCTGTGATATATCGCGGCAAGCGATGATGTCACACCCGGTTTTGCTGTGTCCTGTGGGAAAATACCGGTTTGGAGAAACGGGAAGGAGGGGGCTTGTTTGTGCAGGATCAGTGCGAGAAAAGTTTTCTTTCTACGCACTAGAAACATCTAAGTTCATAAGATAATCGATATGTTGAAGTAAAAATGTTAACGCTGATTCTGTTAAAAGTAATGACGGTTGATAAAGTTTATGTTCTTTGTTATTTAAAGAGTTGCGGATAGTTTGTGTTGAAGTGTATTTAAAGTAGCTGATGGCGTAGGTAGATTCTGACTGTATGTTGTACTTTAATGTAATATAGTTTGTTGTAGTTTTATTTTGCAAGTATTTATGATGTAAATGTGATGCCAAGAAGGAAACAAATACTGTATATATTTTGTATTGTTTTATCAAGTTTTCACCATACGTTAATGTGGAAGAGTGAACAGTAAATGGTTAATCTTACTGGGATCGCGCTGCATTGACTGTTTTATACTTAGTGTTTAGTTCAGAGTTTTTACACCTGTGTGAGAACACTACAGTGAAAAGGCGGCATTATCAGGTGTTTCAAGTGCTACGATGGCATCACGATCCAGCGTCAAGTTGCTGCCATCTAGCACCAGGAGCAGTAGGACATCAACAAATATGACTGCCCACGCAAGAGCTAAAGCAGAAGCCACTAAGGTGCGAGCGTCATATGCTGAACAGGAAGCAAAATTGAAAATGGAAAAGGCTGCTTGAGAAGCTGAAAACCAAAAGGAAGCCGCTGCCAGGGAAGCCGAAAACCAGTTGGAAAGGGTAAGGATAGAGTCAGAGTTAGAAGTGCTGACGCTACACCAAGAAGCAGAAGCTACCAGGGTGGAAGCAGAGATAATAGAAAATGCTGAAGAAATGCATGTTCTGGATGATGTAAAATCTACTTCAGAAAGGACCAGATTGGAATGCACAAGCGACTAGTCAGATCTCAAATGGACTTGAAGAGTCGTTCTTCCTCTCCACACTTATATGCTAACATCCCATTTCATGAGGAGTCAAACAGAAGTCTAATTGCATCACATCCATCTGAGGAAGACAGTTTACCCTTGCAACTTCCCAACGAATTCAAGAATGAAAGGGCTGATGACAAATACTTCTCGACACCAAACTTACCAGATTTGGCGAGAGGAGAAGCAAAGGCTGAATTCTGAACAGCAAATCCCATAACAAATGTACACCCTCAGTCATATACCCACTGACATATTCCCCCAGCCAGCATGTCACTTGCAGTTGAACCCATGGCACAGTATTTAGCACGACGAGATCTCATCACTTCAGGACTATACCAGTTAGACGATAAGCCTGAAAATTACCGTGCATGGTACTCCTCATTCGCCAATGCTATCCATGGAGTCCAGCTCAGAACAACCCAAGAGTTGGATCTTATGACGAAATAGCTGGGAAAAGAATCATGCGAACAGGTGAGACGCATACGTTCAGTGTACATCAACAACCCCAAGCTAGCCTTAAGCAAAGCATGGGAGAGACTTCGGGAGTGCTATGCGGCCCCTGAAAATATTGAAACGGCACTATTTCAACGCCTGGAAAATTTTCCCAAGGTGTCAGCCAAAGACCACACTAAGCCAAGAGAGCTCGGAGATCTACTCATGGAGATTGAAGGCGCTAAAGAAGATGGCTATTTAACTGGCCTGTCATATTTAGATTCTTCCTACGGTATTAGACCAATCGTGGACAAACTTACATTTGGGCTGCAGGAAAGGTGGGTCTCTGTTGGCTCAGAGTACAAGGAAAAGAACGATGGTCGATTTCCTCCCTTTGAGTATTTCACTAGGTTTGTGTGCAAGGAGGCGAAGAATCGAAACGACCCTAGCTTCATGAGTCAAGGTAGCAGTACAATTCATACCAAGCCAGTCAAATCCACTTCGAATAACTTTAACATCAATAAACCTGTCTCAGTGCGTAAAACTGAAGTCTCCACAACTAACAATGACCCTAGTAAGAATTGTCCATTGCAGAACAAACCCCACCCCCTCAAAAAATGCAGAACGTTTAGGAAAAAACCCTTTGACGAGAGGATGGTCCTTCTCAAGGAGAAAATGCTGTTCCTCTACCTCTCACCTCGCTAGAGAGTGTATGATCCCCGTGAGGTGCTCAGAATGTAATAGCACTAATCATGATGGGGCCATGCACTCCAGCCCGTTACCGCAAACCAACAAAGCTCCTTCACCCTCACAAGAGGACGGCGGGGAGGGAGAGGATCACTCCAAGACAACTGTTGTCAGCTCGAGCTGCACAGAAGTTTGCGTTCTTCAGTCAAGCCGTTCTTGTTCAAAGATCTGCCTCACTAAGGTGTACCCAAAGGGAGCCAAAGACAAGGCCATCAAAGCCTATGTAATTCTGGACTACCAGAGCAATCGCTCACTAGTCAGACCAGAGTTCTTTGATTTGTTCAACGTAGAGAGTAATCAGTTCCCATACTACCTTAGAACTTGCTCAGGCAGCGTAGAAACATATGGGAGGAAGGCAGAAGGCTTCCAGCTTGAGTCGCTGGATGGTAAAGTTGTCATCTGTCTCCCTCCACTCTTAGAGTGCAATGAAATTTTGAATAACCGTACCGAGATCCCGACGCCAAGCACTGTGCGACACCAGCCGCATCTCCACCACATTGCCAAACACATCCCAAAACTGGACCCAAAAGCAGAAATACTCCTGCTACTAGGAAGAGACGTTCTCCAGGTGCACAAGGTTAGGCAGCAGGTCAATGGACCACACAACGCCCCCTTTGCCCAACGCCTGGATCTGGGCTGGGTGGTGATAGGAGAGGTGTGCCTTGGCAATGTACACAAACTGACAGTTAACACACTCAAGACCAATGTGCTAGAGAGTGGCCGCCATTCAATTTTTCAACCCTGCACAAGCTACATGTGTATCAAGGAAGCACGACAGGGCTTTAACAAGTGTACTAAAGTAACTGACAAGACACTGGGACAGTCAGTCTTTGCTCAAACTGAGCATGATAATAAACTTGCTCCATCAGCACAAGACGCCATCTTCTTAAAAATAATGGACACCAAGGTCTTCAGAGAGGAAGCAAATAACTGGGTCGCCCCCACTACCTTTCAGAGAAGAACGCCACCGCTTGCCAAACAACAAAGAGCAGGCAGTCAAGCGGTTCACGTCTTTGCAAAAAACCTTGAAAAGGAAACCTGAGATGCAGCAACAATACGTAGCATTCATGGAGAAGATCTTCTCTAATGGACATGCTGAAGTAGCACCGCCACTGAGAGAAGGTGAGGAGTGCTGGTACCTCCCAATGTTTGGGGTGTACCACCCACAAAAGCCCAATCAGATCAGGGTGGTCTTCGACTCCAGTGCATTGGTATCTCCCTTAATGACGTGCTCCTTACAGGCCCCAACCTCAACAATACCCTTCTTGGGGTCCTGCTGCGCTTCTGGAAGGAGAAGGTCGCAATCTTAGCGGACATCCAGCAGATGTTCCATTGCTTCTTAGTACAGGAAGGTCATCGCAATTTCCTCCATTTCTTATGGCACAAGGACAAGGACATTAACAAGGAAGTCATTGAGTACCGGATGAAAGTCCATGTTTTCGGCAATAGTCCATCACCTGCCGTGGCCATCTATGGGCTGCGAAGAGCCATCAGAGAGGGTGCACAGGAGCACGGCGATGACACCGTTAAGTTTGTAGAAAGGCACTTCTATGTCGACGACAGCTTGATATCGTTACAGAAAGAAGACAAAGCAATTGATCTGCTCCGACGTACACAAGCCTCACTCGCTGAGTCAAACCTCCGCTTGCACAAGTTCGCATCAAACTATCAGGCAGTAATGGAGGCCTTTCCACACGATAACTGTGCTCCGGCAATCAAAGACCTAAATCTAGATGGAGAAACCATACCCACACAAAGGAGTTTGGGCCTCCTTTGGGAGATTACAACTGACACATTCACCTTCTCCGTGCCGACCGTGATCAAGCCATTCACCCACCATGGAGTTCTCTCCACTGTCAACAGTGTTTTTGATCCCTTGGGTCTACTGGCGCCAGTTACGATCCAAGGAAGAGCCCTTCTCAGGGAACTTACCTCTGAGCTCTCCCACTGGGATACTCCCCTATCAGAAGACAAGCTAAAGAGATGGGAGGCTTGGAGAGATTCACTTCAAGATCTAAAACAGCTTCATATCCCACGTAGGTACACTGCGGACGAATTGGCCCAGGCAAAGGATGTCATCCTTAAAGCAACTCAATGAGCAGCTTTTGCAAGGGAGTTTTCGGCCCTCCAAGTTAATAAACCAATACCAAAGGACAGCCCTTTGAGGAAACTCAACCCGATCATGAAGAACCATCTCATTTGCATTGGAGGCCGGTTAATACACTCTCGTCTTTCAGCTGCAGAAAAGAGCCCAGTAATCCTACCCAAAGACAGTCATGTGTCCTTACTGCTCATACGCCATCACCATGAACAGGTAAGGCATCAGGGCCGTCACCTGACGGAAGGAGCAATCAGGGCAGCAGGACTGTGGATCTTGGGAGGGAAAACACTGATCAATTCAGTACTCCACAAATGTGTAACCTGCAGGAAACTGAGAGGGAAGATGGAAGCTCAATGTATGGCGGACCTCCCACCAGAACACCTTGAAGCCTGCCCTCCTTTTACGTATGTGGGGCTCGATGTATTTGGTCCGTGGACTATCACCACTAGACGCACAAGAGGAGGACAAGCAGAGAGCAAACGGTGGGCCATCATGTTCAGCTACATGAGTTCGAGAGCGGTACACATTGAAGTCATCGAATCTTTGGATACATCCAGCTGCATTAAGTCTCTCAGGCGCTTCTTTGCACTAAGAGGCCCTGCAAAACAGTTAAGGTCTGATTGCGGCATGAACTTTGTTGGAGCGTCCAAGGAGCTGGGGATGGACAAAACGGTGCAAAGGTACCTCAGTCAGCAGGGATGCAACTGGGAGTTCAATACACCACACGCCTCTCACGCGACGCGGGAGGCTCATGGGAGCGGATGATTGGTATCGCCAGAAGGATCCTTGATTCAATGTTTTTGCAGCAACGCACCCGACTGACCCACAAAGTACTGTGCACACTAATGGCAGAGGTCACAGCCATTATAAATGCACGACTACTCCTACCTGTCTCTTCTGACCCGTAAAGCCCCTTCATACTCTCGCCATCAATGCTCCTTACGCAGAAGACAGGAGCTCCCCCTCTACCTGGGGACTTCTCAGATAAGGATTTGTACACAAAGCAATGGAGACAGGTTCAGGCTCCCGCAAATCAGTTCTGGTCTCATTGGAGACATGAATATCTACCTTTGTTGCAACATAGACAAAAGTGGACAGAACCTTGCAGGAATCTTCAGGTTGGAGATCTAGTCCTGCTCAGGGACAAGCAGATCGCCCGCAACTGCTGGCCAATGGCCAGAATCACTGCCACATTCCCTGGTAGGGATGGACATGTCAGGAAGGTTGAGTTGAAAACTTCTGACCAAGGTGATGTGAAAACTTACCAAAGGCCAGTTGCAGAAGTCATTCTACTTCTACCTAAGGACTGATTTAGAGACTGAAGTTTGTATTATGTTCATAGTGACCTTACAAAGGTCAGGCGGGGAGTGTGTTGCCCTTAAGGCATTCGTTTAGTTTATTATATTTTCGCTTTAGTAATTCGCTTGTAATCGTTTTCTAGTTAAAGTTAAGGTTGTTGAAAGTAAATTCATTGTCTGTGATATATCGCGGCAAGCGATGATGTCACACTCGGTTTCGTTGCGTCCCGTGGGAAAATACCGGTTTGGAGAAATGGGAAGGAGGGGGCTTGTGTGTGCAGGATCAGCGCGAGAAAAGTTTTCTTTCTACACACTAGAAACATCATAGAAGCAACACCGTAAGTTCATAAGATAATCGATACGTTGAAGTAAAAATGTTAACGCTGATTCTGTTAAAAGTAATGACGGTTGATAAAGTTTATGTTCTTTGTTATTTAAAGAGTTGCGGATAGTTTGTGTTGAAGTGTATTTAAAGTAGTTGATGGCGTAGGTAGATTCTGACTGTATGTTGTACTTTAATGTAATATAGTTTGTTGTAGTTTTATTTTGCAAGTATTTATGATGTAAGTGTGATGCCAAGAAGGAAACAAATACTGTATATATTTTGTATTGTTTTATCAACAGTTTTCACCATACGTTAATGTGGAAGAGTGAACAGTAAACGGTTAATCTTACTGGGATTGCGCCTCATTGACTGGTTTATACTTAGTGTTTAGTTCAGAGTTCTTACACCTGTGCGAGAACACTACAAACATTGTGAGCTTCATTTACACTAATCCTCAATTTTTCTAACTAGTTGTAATTATGACAACATTTTACTGTGGAGTTTTAATCTGAAAGAATGTATACATTAAAAATTCAAAATCTCTTTAAGTGCTTAACATTGGCCAGCTACTAGTTTATTTTTAAAATAATTTCCAAATGTAACTTGGGTATAAGAAATGAGTGGGCTACACAACAGGGTGTTTAAATTCAAGACTCTCAAATGGAATATTTTATCCTATGATCGCACCCTCCTGAAAATCCTTTGCTACAAGATTAACCATGCCTTCCTGCAAAATATTAAATCTGAAATATTCTGAGTGTTGTAATACAGTGCAATTATTCCAATTTAATCCAGCCACGGGTAACATATCCTCACTTTGCACGCTCATGATCCAGGCAGCATACTTCATAGCAGCACAATCGTGTTTAAGACATGCATTCGAATAGTGGATCTGTAATTTCTGAACTAAGTTGTGGTAACAACAAACTGGTGGGCCGTAAATAACAAACATTCACTTCCCAAAGAAAATTAATTTTTATATACTTATTTTCCAGATACCATTGATCATGATCCAATATAAGAATGCGCACAAAACCTTTGTAATAGTGCTTGAATTAATTAAAAGTCTGTGATATTAAAACCACAAAAATTACCTAGACTGCACTCTACTACAAGGGGGTGAAATGAGGACATTGGGATCTGGCACATGGACAAGTCTTCAATTTGCCAACAGGTGGCAGTGGTGATACAAATTTTTAAAATCTGGTTGGAATCTGAGACAATGGCAACATCAACAAAGCCTTCAGCACAATACGCAGATTACATTATTCTTCAAGAAATGTATTCAGAAAAGCATCAGAAAAAATCCAAGGCAATGAACACCAGCAATCACTGTATTGTTGAACAGGATGAGCAAATGAGGCCAGGATTAGCTGCCCAGTGCCAGCACTTTCTTTGACCACTTGTTTATCACAGAATGTTCTGCAGAATGAATGACCAATGGGATCCCTAATAATCCTGAATGAATTGAGAACTCAAACT
Organism: Hemitrygon akajei; assembly: GCF_048418815.1. Lineage (NCBI taxonomy): Eukaryota > Metazoa > Chordata > Chondrichthyes > Myliobatiformes > Dasyatidae > Hemitrygon > Hemitrygon akajei. Next base: position 177,001,088 of record NC_133126.1, on the reverse strand, counting down.
TGCTGAAGTGGACTAACTTGTAAAAACACAATAAAAAGAGCTACATAGACACATTCTAGGACAATGACTAACTAGTAACAAATTCTGCATATAAGCTCTCTTTAACTAGACGTACTTGACTGAAACACTTCAATATTATTTTATTTCAGACACTAACAATAATGTGTCTGCTCTGTTAACCTAAAAAAACACTCCAGCACTTGGTTCTATGGAAGATCAATTTAGTGCAGGAGGTACAGAGACCTATGATTTTTTTTTATAAAGGTTAGATTAGCTTTATTTGTTACATTTACATTGAAAAATGCAGTGAAATACGTCAGTTGCATCAAATCAAATCAGTGAGGACTGTGTTGAGCAGTCTGCAAGTGTCACCATACTTCTGGTGCTAACATAGCATGCCCACAGTTCATTAACCCTAACTGTAAATCTTTTGGACTGTGGGAGGAAACCGGAGCACCCAGAAGAAACCTATGCGATCATGGGGAGAATGTACAAGCTCCTTACAAGCAGCAGCAAGAATTGAACCCTGATCTTACTGTAAAGTGTAGTACCAACCACTACGCTGACACCCTTTTGTTGTACTTTGTAATACTCAGAAGTCACAATAGGACATTAAGTTCATAGCAGTCCCTTCATTCTTTTTCCCTTCCATCTGCCTTTTACAAATAATAAGCAGGCAAAAGACAGTCAGCCCCAATGAGTATGGTTTTAGGGTGTGCTATTGTTATCCCAATTCCAATCGTGCAATAAAATTACTCTACATTCACGACTGTGTGGCTAGCCACAGCTCAAGCATCATCTATAAATTTGCCAGTGATACCACAGCTTATGGTAGAATCGCAAATGGCAACGAGTGAGTTAGATAGGCTGGCTGAGTGGTGTCACAACAAAACCTCACACACATCAGCACGACCAAGGACTTGATTATGGGCTTAAGGAAAGGGGAAAAAGAAATCAGAGAACACCCACATTGAAGGATCAACGATGGAAAAGGTGATTAGTTTCAAGTTCCTGGGTGTCAACATCTTAGGGGATCTTATCCTGGACCCAACAATGCAATCACAAAGAAGATTCGGCAGCAACTCTACTTCATTATGAATTTGAAGAAATTCAGCAGTAATTCACCACAGACGTACAAATTTCTAGAGATGTATGGTGGAGAACGTTCTGACTGGTTGCATCACAGCCTGATATGAAGGCTGTAATGCACGGGATCGAAGGCTGCAGATAGTTGCGGACTTGGCCAGCTCCATCATGGGCGCAAATCCAACTCACTATAGCAAACATCTTCAGAGTCGGTGCCTCAAGGTGGTGACATGTCCTCTTCTCATGCTACTGAGGTACAAGAGCCTGAAGACCCACACTCAACTATTCTGATAGTTTCTTCCCCTCCACCATCAGATTTCTGAGTGGTTCATGAATACTATTTGTTACTCCTTTTTTGTACGTTTTTATTTGGTAATATACCTTAACTATATAACAATTACAGCACGGAAACAGGCCATCTCGGCCCTTCTAGTCCATGCCGAACACTTACTCTCACCTAGTCCCACTGACCTGCACTCAGCCCATAACCCTCCATTCCTTTCCTGTCCATATACCTATCCAATTTTTTAAAAAATGACAATATCAAACCTGCCTCTACCACTTCTACTGGAAGCTCATTCCACACAGCTACCACTCTCTGAGTAAAGAAGTTCCCCCTCGTGTTACCCCTAAACTTTTGCCCCTTAACTCTCAATTCATGTCCTCTTGTTTGAATCTCCCCTACTCTCAATAGAAAAAGCCTATCCACGTCAACTCTATCTATCCCTCTCATAATTTAAAATACTTCTATCAAGTCCCCCCTCAACCTTCTACGCTCCAAAGAATAAAGACCTAACTTGTTCAACCTTTTTCTGTAACTTAGGTGCTGAAACCCAAGTAACATTCTAGTAAACTTCCTCTGTACTCTCTGTACTAATTCATAGTAATTTTATGTCTTTACAGTGTACTGCTAAGGCAAAACAACAAATTTATGTCAGTGGTAATAAATCTGACTCTTGATTCTGAGTAAAAGCAACAGGTTTGAACACACATTATGTGGAGCTTTCACAGTCAGAAGTAAAAACTGACAAGAAATTTTCTATTAAATAATTAAAGATATTTTCTTTTAAGGCTTTCTCTTGGGTGGAGAATGAACTACAGTCCACCAGTTCTGCTAATTCTGAAGCAAGTAATGAAACCAACGTGGGATCTGTAGATTTGGCATTAAGTGCAAATGGAAGTGTAAGTGGAGGAGCAAGATGAGAAAGGCTGCATTCCCCATGCTGTTTCCACTGTTATTCCGCCTACTTCTGTTGAAGAGATTCAGAGCTCCCAATGATACTGTAGATATCCTTTGACTTTTTGAATTGGTCACCGATTTCTCAAGTCAGTAAGAAAGTTATTCTGAGAGGTTATGGCAACATCATTGCTTTTCCATTTATCCATTGTTGAGACAAACCTTGCAGTACGATGTTGGATCAGGAGTTGTGTTGTGTTGTGCCTCTGGTTGACATGGTCTGCCCAAGTAATTAAGCCTTAATGCTGGGAGGTTCATCTTGGAGAAGAGTCTGAAATTAGTTCACGACCCTGCCATCTTTCTGAAGCTTATAGGAGGAAGAGGCTTACTCTTCAGGATAAATTGTAAGGTTTGAGGGGATCTTAGTCTCGACCTTTGAACAACTTCCCCACCCCCTCAGATATGAAAGGTGATAAATTTCATTGTTGATGTTTGCCTTCACTATTTCCAGAGATAATGATTTATATTTGTTAGCATTCTGACATGGATCTTTGTGTCAGTATAAATGATTGTTCAGGCAGCAAGCCACTTCCGTACAGCATGAAAACCAGACAAAGGCAAATCGTAATCCTATCACCCATTAGCTTTCTTGAAGGTCATGATTACGGCATCTCTAAAATGATGGATTTTTTACTGGGCCTCAGTCTTCAGGTGTCAGCGGAGCTGTTTATTTATCCTGGTGGAACTTCCAGTCCTTGAATGACTGGTGTATGATTTTAATTAGCTCTTGGATCTCTTAGTCATTCTGGTTCTTCTTAGTGGGGAAGCCCGAGGTCTCTGCATAGGTGTTAATTATGTTGAGACTTCAAGTAGTCAATACACTAAATACTCTATAATTTCTGCTGGTTGCAAATCAACAGGTTTCCTGTAAGGTGCCATTTAAGAAAGGCAATGTTTCTGGATTTCAAAATTCTCAAGGACAAATAGACAAAGTGAAAATCTGTAGATGTTGGAAATCCGAGCAAGACACACAAAATGCTGGAGGAACTCAGCAGGCCAGGCAGCATCTATGGAAAGAGTACAGTTGACCACAAGAGTACAAATATATGTAACCTCAGTCATGATATTATTAAGGACGTATTAATAACACAGCTAGGGAACAACACAAACTTCTTTACAATGGTTAGAATGTGAAAGATACCAGAAGAGCTAATGTAAACAACAGACACATTCAATAAGAGGGTGAGGGAGAAAAGAGGAATATGTTAATAGGGTTGAAGGGGACGTGTGAAAGACTGCATTGAGTGTAAATATCTGAATCTACCAATTAGATTGACTGTTGAGTTTCCAAGCTGAAAATATTTTCCAACTATGTTTAGAGAAAAATACAGTACAAAAGTAGAGAGAAATATATAGAAAAGCAGCAACATTAAGACAGCACAAAAAAGTAATTAGGTACGATATTTATCTGATTCACAATACTTAGTTAGTGTTGCACAGATGGAAAGTTTATTTTGTGGCATGTTAAATCATAAAACAAAAGGCTGTTTTAGGGCTAAGTTTTACAAGATCTCACTCCTTTCATCATGTCTAGATTTACTGAAGTATTTTGGAGAGTCATACATGAAGAACCACTAACTAACTTAGAGCACTTCTGTCAAAACTAAGATGCAAAATTGCTGTGAAGAATCTGAGTTTTAGCACACAATGAATTTGTTTTTGTGTATGCCATACTTATACAATCATTGACAAACGGTGGAAAGGACACTTCCTTATGTAAGAAAGGAATTTATTGAAATGCCCCCAAAACTGTATTTTACTCCTTGTACTTGGGGCAGCACAGTAGTGCAGTGGTTAGCACACTTTGCAGTGCCACATCTTACATCAATTCCCACTGCTACCTGTAAGGAATTTATGTGTTCTCTCCATGACCATGTGGGTTTCCTCCCATATTCCAAAAATGTATGCTTAGGGTTGATGAGTTGTGGGTATGCTATGTTGGTGCTGGAAATGTGGTGACATTTGTGGGCGTGCACAACACAATACTCACTGATTTGATTTGACGCTAATGACACATTTCACTCTATGTCTCAATGTATATGTGACAAATGAAGTGAACTTTTAATGCCAGTGAGAACTCATAATAAGGCCAATCTTCTAGGATGAAAATTGCTACTTGATATCTGGAAAATGTTGTCTATAGAAAGACACAGCTATATCTCCCACCCCTGTAATGCAGAAAACCATTAAGAATTGCAGTACAACAAAGCAATGAGGAAGCAGTGAAAAGGAAGTCCATGAACACCTTTTGGACTATTTGATTACTTTCATAACTTATAAATGGAACAGAAAAACCAATAAAAGGTGGTGGAAAAAGTTCAATCCATCACAGGTAAAGCCATCCCACCAATGAGCATACCTACAAGGAGCGTTGTCACAAGAAAGCAGCATCTAACATCAAGGAACCCCACCATCCAGGCCAGGCTCTCTTCTCACTGCTGTCACAAGGAAGGAGGTACAGGAACCACAAGTCCCACACTACCAGATTCAAGAACAGTTATTACCCTGTGACCATCAGGCTCCTGAACCAGTGTGAATAAACTTCACTCAACACTGAACTGATTCCACACCAACAGACTCACTTTCAAGGACTCTACAACTCATGTTCTCAATATTATTATTAATATTCATCTATATGCACAGTTGTCTTCTTTTGCATTTCGGGTGAGTATCAGTCTTTGTGTGTAGTTTTCCACTGAAACTATTGTATTTATTTGTTCTACTGTGAATGCCTGCAAGAAGATGAATCGCGGGGTTGTATATGGTGACATATATGTACTTTGATAAATTTATTTTGAACTTTATAGTAATTCTCATGCTTTGCACTGTAATGCTGCCACAAAACAACAAATTTTACAACATATGTCTGTAATAATAAACTTGATTCCGCGTCTGCAAAGCCAGTTTCATACTCGGCACTTAGTTCATGGGAGAGTGCAGCTTTCCCCATATTTACACTCCCAAAAACTTGGCTCCTTTATTCCTGCTGGCAGGCTCTTAAACCAATTGAATCAAAACTTGCCCAGCAGTAACATCAACAGTTCATTTTAAATGATGAATGCATAATTAAATAACTGCAATGTTGTTAATGTTGATTAACAGCTACTTCAAAGAAAACTGGAACAAGCTGAGTTGCTGGTAGGTAGGAAGCCTTTCTATCTCGCCAGTATTTAAAGCTGTTTCTTTATGCAATTTGCACTGACAGTTCCTAATGTGTAATCTCCTGTAGTCACTATTACTATAGAAAGCAAAGCAACCAGCAGAAAGATTTGATTTAAGTAGGTCTTTCCTACTGCCATGACCCTTACTGCAGCCAGAAAATATCTGTGGCATCAGCAGCACTGCAATTATTGATAGCAATGTCAGAGTACAATGTCAGATTTTGTTTGAATCCAGCATTGCACATCCTGCCCCATTCATTAGGGTTCTCCCCCCTACACAGAGATAAGAATAACAGACAGATTAATGAGAGACAGAGATAGAAGCATATGTTGATACAATTAAACGATTTACACCGCTCCACCTCCAGCTCTGCAAAACTTGAAACTTGCAATTAATTTCCCCATAAGCTTCAAGAAATTTGATTTTCTTCCTTACCTTTAGCTCATAATTTTGTGCCACTACTTTTCTGTATGTTGATAATTGAGGGGATCGAGAAGGCAGAGAATGAAGTTGGCCCTCTCAAAGATTTAACTTAACAGAAAATGAGCTGAGAAAGGCAAATTGGGTGCAGGAAAAGGAGGGGAAGGAAAACCAGATGAAGAGGATAAAGAGTAAAAATATCTTACAAATATTTTTTTAAGTAGGAATTAGATGGTGCACATTAACAGTTTCACCACTAGTCCACAGAGGAAGAGTAGTATGGTAGAAACAAGATCCTCATCATTAAGCAAGCTCTGTGCACCTATCAAACGGGAGGCTTAACAGAACTTAATTCAAATTTAGGAAAAACATGCAGCAATTTCTTGAAAACTTTTTGGAGAGAGAAATTTGCAAGATGCTGGATTTGTGGAGGAGAGTAATGCAAATAATGCAGAGATCTGCAGTGACTCACAATTCATGAGATTATCTCTTCCTCTCCCAAAATCCTAGACAATTTTGCACTCACAGTGTAAGCATTTTAAACTTGCCATTATTTTTCCAAAAAAATCTGACTGACAGCTCAAACCATTTCCCAAATTAGCTTTCCTTTGATGCTATGACCCTAGCATTTGGTATCCTAGACAAATTGCCCTGACTAGCTTGTGAAGCAGTTATAGTTCGATGTAGTCAGATGGAAGAGCCACAAATAACACAAGATGGCAAAACACCAAGATCTGTTCAGTAATTTGCAAACTCAGCTAATCTAAAGCACAGAACGACCTCTCCTTGTAGAAAATAAAGATGCTGCTGTTGCTATAAGCCAAGATGCAGATGCAGAAACCTGAGCCAATGATCAACAATGTTCTGCACAATAAGACTTGGTGTTACCGTATTTGAATTAAAACTACTATGAAATAGGGATCTCACCAATTCCCACTTAATAGAATATCAAACATTTGTGTTCAATTCTATTATAAGCAGAAACAAGATCAAACTGATCAAAATAAGTTGCACAGAAGTACATTGCTAAAGTAGTAGGTATATCATAGAATAATAACTGATGTTACGAAAATCATATATCAAGGCTGGGTTGAGGATTGATTCTTGTAGACTAGATATAGAAAAGTGTTCTGGAAAAAGAATATACATTGGGAATTCTTTTGTTGCTGGTGTTGGAGATTATGCTGGAGCTATGAAATTAAGGATAGCGGGTATTAATTAAAATGAGAAAATCTGTTTATAATTTAACTTCAACTGCTATATTGAGGCTATGGGACACTGATTCTGTACCATTGAAACTATGAAGGAAAAGACAACAAATGGATGCTCATATTAATTGGAGGTCAATTAAAATTTCAGGAAATGATGAGAAAAGACATGAAGTGGTCACCTCCTGAATTAATGTATTGTTAAAGGCACATCCCTACCACTTAATGTACAGTTCAGTTCAGATCTGTCGGTCACTAAACATTCTGGCTAGTTGTATATTTAAGGAGCCATCCCTTACTGCAAAAAAGAGGTATATTTTGGTGTCTGGAGTTTCTGGTCAGGGGTTTTCGGACCAGCCACTAACATTTGAATAGTCAAAGTAGTTCTGCTGGTTGGGATTAGCTACCATTGTAAATACGCAACTCTTTTACAAAGTTACTTGTCTATATTTAACATGTAGAAGAAGATAATTATAGCCATTGGAACTGTAGTTAATCATTTACTGTTATCTTTGTCCTTAAAAAAGTAAAATAATGTGTGGGGAGAGGAGAACTAGACTCTCCCAAGAAGATCTGTTGCATTGATCTAACTTTAGCATCTCTTTCGTGACTTGGTTCACAGTTACAACAGCTGCCTAGGTAAGAACAAGTCAATTTTGATGTTATAATGAGGACAAATAAAGAACACAGAATGCTGGTCAGAGTTGAGAAGAGATAACACATGACAAAGGAAACAGGAAAGCACCTGCTGACATAGGAGCAGATGCAAGAAAGACTCTAGAATCAATGGAAAACACTAGCTCATACAGAGAAAGACTGAAGATCTAATGAACTATTATTATGATTGGAGTATGTGCTTTATATGGAGTAGCTGAAGACCGGGTGTCCTGTTTCAAGGAAACTAGAGCTGCAGGAAAATGGCTACAAAGTAATATTCCCACAAACACTCTTCCTGGAGACATGATGGAAATCCCTTTAGAAATTAAATAGATTAGACATGCTAAACAACTATTAAAAATCATTTGGAACAGGGACTAAATCCCAACATTTGAAAATGAAAAATTTTAGTACAATTTAAATTAGAAAGAGATTGGTCAGCAGATTAGCATAAATACCCTACAGCTCTGAATGATTAGAGAAGATGGGCCTGGTCTGAACTATAAGCAAATGCTAGGCCCACACCAGTGGAGCTAATTTAACTACACTCTGAAATGCCTTTGGAATGTTGTGGTAGTAATGAAGGAAAGATGTAATTGCTTAAGAATCATAATCTTTATAATGCAGTAAACCTTGATCTGCGTGGCCTAACGAGTTGCTCATACATGAATCAACAATAATCAGGTTAGTCTGGAACAGAGTTCTCAACAAGGACATAGATCACAAAGCTTTCAATTTGATTTTTTAAAAATATGTTTCTGGAAGTATGCTCAACAGAAAATCCTGAACACTTTTCTGCTGAATTATACTTACAGTCCAAATCCTGCAAATGAACTTGACCACTTAAGTTTTCATATCAGGAATAATGTTCAGTGTCAGCAACCTAAGAGTTTCTACATGTATCTGCCTCTATCCCAAGACAGGCATTCCAAGCACCCGCCAATCTTTTTGTAAAGAAACTTACCTCTGACATCCTCCTATACTTTTCTCCAATCACCTTAAAATTAAGCAGCAGTGGAATATTTAATACAATTCCTTTGCAAGGTTTTCTTCACTCAAGAGAGAAATAGGAATTCAGAGTCTTTGAGCTGCTAAACTGTTTCACGTCCAGTAAACTTGTCTACATCCACTCCTTTCTCAGATTTGCTTCTCACAATTGCCCATCCAACATATAGATTTATCCAAGCCTATCTTTTGAATTCCACTCCTACATTACAGTAGGTATTTCTTCAAATGCAAATTTTCCTCTCTCATTTTCCTGCCAGCCCTTCCCTCCAATCAGCATTTCACAAGGACTGTTTTTAGAGTCTTAAAATAAAAAAAAACACTAAGGAGGTCTAGAATTATTAAAATTGAAACATCCAGAGTTGACCAGTACTTTGGGGTTTCTCTCCTGGAAACATTAATATACATGCATGTGGAAAGGAGCAATGATTTGGTGTTTCTTCTATTCCAAATACGTAGGAACTCAAATATTTTGTTTTCTATGCTACAGTTCCTCAGCCTGAAAGATATCAGAAACAAATTCCCTAGAGGAAAAAATAAGCTGCACAGTCTTTAATAATTTAAAAAACTGCAGTTATTCTACTCTGAAAATAGAGATAAAGATTTTCTTCCAGGTAAGTTGATAAATATATTCACAAATGGAAAACAAAGGGAAGGGCATTTGGAGGGATTTCACCAGTAAAATGAGCTAATGCACACATCCATCAATTGGCGTTCACTAATGCAGATGGGAATTTTTCAAAAACTGTTAGAGCCCCCAAATTTTATGGGAAAAAAATGCAAGTCACAGTACACTATTTGAATCCGTAGCCATCTGTATGTCACATTTAAAAAATATTATTTCTCCAAATTATTTAGAATTATTAATTATCGAGTTGCAATATTCATTTATTGCGAAGTTAGCATTATAAATCAATTATAAGAATGCTAAACTATAAAGAATATACAAAGTGTAGTTAAAATCAAAATTAAGGTAATAAAGAAGAGACACAAGCGACTGCGGTTGCTAGAAACTGGAGCAACAAACAACGTGCTAGAGGAACTAAGCTGGTCATGCAGAGGAAAGAAATTGTTGATGTTTTCGATCAAACACTTAGCAGGACTGAGAAAGGAGAGGCACAGAGAGAAGAGGGGGAGAGGGGGTTAATAGATTATTGAGACTAATGAATACAATAAAACTCATCACTAGGATAGCAAGCTGCAGAAGGTTGTAAATCTAGTCAGCTCCATCTTGGGTATTAGCTTACAAAGTACCCAGGACATCTTTAGGGAGTGGTGTTTCAGAAAGGCAGCGTCCATTATTAAGGACCTCCAGCACCCAGGGCATGCCCTTTTCTCACTGAATCTTTGGACGTTACCTCAGTTTTTAAAAAATATACAGTATTCTGTTTTTGCACACCTTTTAAAAATCTATTCAATGTATGTAATTGATTTACTTGTTTATTAATTATTATTTTTACTTTATTTTTTCCCCCTCTCTGCTAGCTTATGTATTGCATTGAACTACTGCTGCTAAATTAACAAATTTCACATCACATGCCGGTGATAATAAACCTGACTCTGTTTCTGATTCTGATTACTGTTTACCTGTGCTGTGCACTTCACATGCACTTTGAATTGTAACTTATTTGTGGGAATATTTTGTTTTTTGTGCTGTACGTGATGCAGGTGTTGTAGGTGCAATGTGGTTTGGAGGAACCTTGTTTTGTTTGGTTGTACAGTCAGATGACAATACACTTGAACTTGAAAGGATCCTAAGGTGATTGGTGGACTTGAGGAGGACGACAGCCAGGTAGTGACAGGTTGCGGAGGTGATTGCGGATGGAGATGGAAGACTGTGGTAGGTGACAAAGATGAACGTAATGGAATTTAAAGCATTAAAAAGATCCTATTCATATGCAACTTCAGAGACATAATTCTGAAATAACTGAATCTTCCTCAAAAAGGATATGAGAGTGGTGGCAATAGAAAATACTGCAAATGCTATGGTAAGAGCAATTACAACAGAAAACCGAGCGAAGAAAATACGAGGTACTGTCCAGTGCTGTACGTTTAACATGTGATGATTAGGTTGGATTTGTTCAGTGATGACAGGCTTAAAAAGTGTGAAACACGTACTCCATTTACGGAACAAATATCCTGCATTTAAATAGTCAAGGCAATTCAATAAAATATATGAAAACCCATAATTTTTCTGTGGTTTATAAAGAAACAACGTGCTGTCATAAATATCTGTAGTCTGCAATGTTGATGTCTTACGCCATAATGGTCCTTTGGCAAGTACGATGTTGTGGGAATAACAGAGACATGGCTTCAAGCGGACAGGGCCTGGGAAATGAATATTCAAGGATATACATCTTATCGAAAGGACAGACTGCTGGCAGAGGGAATGGGGTGGCTCTGTTGGTGAGGAATGATATTCAGTCCCTTGCGGGGGGGGACATAGAATCAGGGGATGTAGAGTCAGTATGGATAGAACTGAGAAATTCTAAGGGTAGAAAGACCCTAATGGGAGTTATCTACAGGCCCCCAAACAGAAGTCTGGATGTCGGGTGTAAGTTGAATGAAGAGTTAAAATTGGCATGTCTCAAAGGTAATGATACAGTTGTCATGGAGGATTTCAACATGCAGGTAGACTGGGAGAATCAGAATGGTACTGGACCCCAAGAAAGGGAGTTTGTGGAGTGCCTCCGAGATGGATTCTTAGAACAGCTTGTACTGGAGCCTACCAGGGAGAAGGCAATTCTAGATTTAGTGCTGTGCAATGAACCAGATTTTATCAGGGACCTCGAGGTAAAGGAACCATTAGGAGGTAGTGACCATAATATGATATGTTTTAACCTACAATTTGAGAAGGAGAAGGGAAAATCGAACAAACCCTAATGTGTTCACCAATTTATATGACTGGGGTTTGATCTCAATTTATGATATTTTCACACTGAATGCACATACTGTGGTAAACTATGTATACCTGTCTGGACACGCCCCTCTGCTGACTGCTCCTGTGGCTCCTCCCACAGACCCCTGTATAAAGGCGATTGGAGGCACTGCTCCCCCCTCAGTCTCCGAGATGCTGTGCTCCGTTTTGCTGCTAATAAAAGCCTATCGTTCGCCTCCCGTCTCCGAGAGTTATTGATGGTGCATCATATACATAAACAAATTACAGCACAAGAGTCTGCATGATATGAAAAGCTAAGTAAAACAACCAAAGCATACCGTGGTTATTCAGACTTGCCCAAATCGCTGCGTCCAATTGTTCCGCTTCAGTCATTCCTCCTGTGTAGCCTGTCCTATCATATGAGGTATCGTAGCTGGAAGAACTATACCCAGAGTAACCTACAGTGTACAAAGACAACTTATAATTAACCACACTGATACAGGGAAAATAAGTACAGTGAGTAAACTAAAAGATTCCATCTCCCACAATAGAGCATTTATTTGTTTGTTTTCAAGGATGCAAAGGTAGTTAACAAAGAGAGCATTCAGTATCCCTCCCTACTTGATTTTGAGGTGATGATGAGCCACCTTCTTGAACAATGTTACTGGATAGGGAGTTCCAGGATCTACAATCTTTAATGATGGAAGACCATGTCCTCATGTCAGGATGGTACAGATGCTGTGAATCTAGATCACTATTCTAGATCAGTAGTAAAGTGATCAGGCAGAAGGTAATTGTTAAACCACACAAGTCTAATAGCAAAAACAGGTAGAAATGATGTTCTGAAGATTATTAACTTTAATGTGAGTGTAACAGTTGAGGCAGATAAGCTTAGAACCTGGTTAGTACATAGAACTACAATGTTATTGCCTTTATATAAATTCGTTTGAGAGAAGGACAAAACTGGCAGCTCCAAGATATAGATGCTTCGGATGTGACAGAGATGGATGTAAAAGAGATGGGGGAGTTTCATTACCTATGAGAGAGAATATCATGGATGCACAAAGAAAAAAGATCTTGGAACCTCATCCAATGAGGCCATATGGGTAGAACTCAGAAGTAAGAAACATGAAATTGCAATGATGATACCAGTGAGAACTACAAACAGATATGTAAGCATGTTATAGAAAATGTAAAAACAACAGGGTTATTTGTAGAGGGCAATTTGACTTCCCCAGTATTGTCTGGGACTCATTAAGCACCAGCGGATTAGATACATCAGTGGGGAGGAGGGGGTTGTTTCTTGAAGCAACTTGTAGATAGTCCAAGTATAGATGAAACTGTACTCGATCTTACCATAAGACAAAGGAGCAGAAGTCGTCCATTCGGCCCATCAAGTCTGCTCCACCATTTCAACATGAGCTGCTCCAATCTCCCCATTAGTCCCATTCCCCTGCCTTCTCACCATAACCTTTGATGCCCTGACCACTCAGATACCTATCAATCTCTGCCTTAAATACACACAATGACTTGGCCTCCACTGCCGCCCGTGGCAACAAATTCCAGAGATTCACCACTCTTCGGCTAAAAATTATTTTTTTTGCATCTCTGTTCTGAATGGGCGCCCTGCAATCCTCAAGTCATGTCCACTTGTACTAGACTCCCCTACCATGGGAAACAACTTTGCCACATCCACTCTGTCCATGCCTTTCAACATTCGAAACGTTTCCATAAGGTCCCCCCTCATTCTTCTAAACTCCAAGGATTACAGGCTGCAGAGTTGGACAGAAAAATGGCAGATGGAGTTCAATCCAGACAAGTGTGAGGTGATGCATTTTGGAAGGACAAACCAGAAGACTGAGTACAGGATTAATGGTCAGTTACTTAAGAGTGTGGATGAACAAAGGGACCTTGGGGTTCAAATCCATACATCCCTCAAGGTCACTGCACAGGTTGATAGGGTAGTTAAGAAGGCCTGTGGGTTGCTAGGCTTCATTAACAGGGGGATTGAGTTCAAGAGTAGAGAGGTCATGCTGCAACTCTACAAATCTCTGGTTAGACCGCACTTAGAGTATTGTGTTCAGTTCTGGTCATCTCATTATAGGAAGGATGTGGAAGCTATGGAGAGAGTGCAGAGGAGATTTACCAGGATGTTGCCTGGATTGGAGAACAAGTCATATGAAGCAAGGTTAGCAGAGCTGGGACTTTTCTCTTTGGAGTGTAGAAGAATGGGAGGGGACTTGATAGAGGTCTACAAGATTGTGAGAGACATAGATAGGGTGGATAGTCGTATCTGTTTCCCAGGGCACCAATAGCCAACACCAGAGTAGCCAACACCAGAGGGCATATGTACAAAATTAAGGGAGGGAAGTTTAGGGGAGACATCAGGGGTAAGTTAGTTAGTTAGTTTTTTTTTAAAACACAGAGGGTTATGAGTGCCTGGAATGACTTGCCAGGCATGGTGGTAGAGGCTAAAACATTAGGGGTATTTAAGAGCCTCTTGGACAGCACATGGATGAAAGAAAAATGGAGGGTTATGGTGTAGTGTGGGTTTAGTACTTTTTTTAAAGGATTATATGGGTCGGCACAACATGGAGGGCTGAAGGGCCTGTACTGTGCTGTAGTGTTCTATGTTTCTATGGTACAGTCCAAGAGCGGTCAAACGTTCCTCATGTTAACCCTCTCATTCCCAGAATCATTCTAGTGAATCTTCTCTGAACCCTCTCCATTGGAGAATAAGCCTAGCCAGGTGATAGAAGTTTTAGAAGGGGAGCACATTGGTAACAGTGGCCATAATACCATATGTTTTACAATTGTTATGGATAAGACAAGACTGGTCCTCGGTTGAAAGTAATGGAGTAAGGAGTAAGAATGGAGTAAGGCTAATTGTAAATATACATTAGGCAGAAATTTGAGAAAGTAGATTGGAGGGTAACTCCACATCAGATATCTGAGTGTCTTTTAAAGGCCAGTTGATTAGAGTTCAGGACCAGCATGTTGCTGCAAGGATAAAATACATGGAAACTTGCACAGCAAAATAGATTGATGGGTTAGCCAAAAAAGGGAAGAAGAAGAAAAACGTGCAAGATTCTTGAAGTTGAAATCAGCAAGGTCCTCTTGAAGAATATAAAGAGAGCAGGAAAAAAATTTAAAGAAGAAATTAGGAAGGCTAAAAGGGACATAAAATGAAAATGGCAAGTAGGACTAAAGAGACAATTTATACATACATTAGGAACAAGATGGCAGCTGAGGAAAGGGTGTGCCCACTCAAGGACAAAGGAGGGGATAATCTCTGAAAATTCTCTCATGTGACATTGTAGCTTTGAGCAGAGATTATCAATGATTAATGAATCAGTAACAATCATGGACTTTTTGAAAAAAAGTGAGTCTTGTTGCTAGTTTGTGTATTCATTGTTTTACTGTTAAAAAGTATAACACAGACTGAAATAAATGAAAACCTGTTCAAAAAATTATTAGTATTAATCTTTTAAAAGGACAATTGAAAAATAACATCATATCGAAACAATATTATTGTGACCATTACTATCCAAATACTGATGTGTACACCAGATCTGTGAGGATTTCAAAACATCATCCAACATCACGTTCTTGCAACAGTCCAGTTGGCACCACGCTGACGTGAGACATCGCCTGTGAAAACAATTCACTGCTCTCAAGTTGTAAAAAAAATCATTCACTGCCTCATTTGCCAGTAAAGATAATCATTAAGTATCTTTTGGGGCAGAAAATATATTCTGTGTGCCAACAAAATTTCTGTACATGCTATCATGGGCATGCATGCCATAGATTCACAACCCCCTGCTCTACGACATGCTGATGTTAAGTAGGGGCTGCTGGGTGTTTTAAAAAACAGTAAGGTGGATAAGTCCCCAGATCTTTTAGGGATCTATCGCAGAATACGGAGGGAAGCAAGGGAGGAAATGATGGGGGTAACTCAAAGACCTTTGTACCCTCCATGGGTAAGTGTCGTTGACACTGAAGAATATCTAGTGTCGTTCTTTTGTTTAGGAAGGACAACAGACAAACTAATACATTATAAGCCAAGACTATTATATCAATGATAGGGCAACTATTTGAGAAGACACTCAGAAACAGAATTTACCTTGTGACTTGGGAAGTATTTTCTTATTAGGGAGAGACTATATGGCTGTCTGCAAGGAAGACAATGTCTTACAAATTTAATTGAGTTTTTTTTTTGAGGAAGCAATGGAGATGGTTGCTGAGGGTAGGGCAGTATCTACAAGGACTTCAGTAAAACATTCATGGCAGGATGGTCCAGAAGACTAAGTCACATAGTGAGTTGGAAAACTGGTTCTAGAAATTGGTTTGAACAAAGTCAGAGGGTAGTGGTAGAGGTGCGTGACCTGTGCTGTTTCACAATTATCAGTGCCCAGATTTCTGTTGTTTGTAATACATCAATAATTTGGATGAAAATGTATACAGAAAATACATGTATGCAGATAACATGAAAATTGGCAGAGTTTAGGATAGCCAGGAAAGTTGTTAAAAGATGATGCAGAATAGAACTGTTGGAACTTCGGACAAAGAATTGAAATGTTGGAACTTAATCCAGAAAAGTGTGAGATGATGCATTTTGGAAGGTCAAATGCAATACCAAAGTATGTAGTAAGTAGCAAGACCCTAAAAGTTCAAAGTTCAGAGTAAATTTATTATCAGAATACAGCTATGTTACCATAAACAACTATGAAATTCATTTTCTTGTGGGCATATTTAATAAATCCATAATAGAATAATAATAAATCAGTGAAAGATCACACAACCTTGTGAGTTCAATCAATGTGGAAAGGGCAACAAACTGCAAATATAAAAAAAAATAAGCAATAAGCATTGAGAACATGAGATAAAGAGTCCTTGAAAGTTAGTCCATAGGTTGTGGTAATATTTCAATGATGGGGCAACTGAATTTATCCCCTTTGGTTCAAGAGTCTGATGGTTGAGGAATAATAACTGTCTCTGAACCTGGTGGTACGAGTCTTCAAGCTTCTGTACCTTCTTCCATTAAATGCTCTTCATATGAAAATCTGTTCAATTTTGGAATCAGTTTCATGAACTTCCTTTGAATCCTCTCCAGTTTCAGCACATCTTTTCTAAACTAAAGGGGCCAAAATTGCTCACAATACTCCAAGTGAGGGCTCACCAGTGCTTTATAGTCTCAACAGAGAACATAACCTGGGTGGTAGGGGTTCTCAAAGATGGATGCTACTTTCCTACACTTCACAAACTCCAAAAGGAAGTAGAGGCACTGCTGTGGCTTTTTCATAATTGTACTTATGTGCTGAGCCCAGGACAGGCCCTCCAAGATGATAATTTAAAGTTGCTGACACTCTCCCCCTCTGATCCTCAGATAAGGACGGGCTTATGGACCTCTGGTTTCCTCCTCTTGAAGTCAATAATCAGTTCCTTGGTCTTGCTGACATTCAGTGAGAGGCTGTTGTTATAACACCATTCAACTAAATTTTCAGTCTTCCTCCTGTATGCCAATTCACCACCACCTTTGATATGGCCCACACAGTGGTGTCATCAGCAAACTTAAATATGGTGTTGGAGTGGTACTTAGCTACACAGTCATAGATGTAAAGCAAGTAGAGCAGGGCATTAAACACACAGTCCTGTGGTTCACCTGTGATTATGGAGGTTGTGGAGATGTTGTTGCCAATCCAAACTGACTAGGGTCTGCAAATGAGGAAATCGAAAATCCAGTTGCACAAGGAGGTACTGAGGCCAGGTCTTGAAGATTATTGATTAGTTTTGAGGGGATTACTGTATTGAATGCTGAGCTGTAGTCGATAAAGAATGTCTTGATGTATGCTCCTTTGCTTTCCAACTGTTCCAGGACTGAGTGAAGAGGAGTCAATGATGTGGCATCTACTGTGAACCTGTTGCTCTGGTCAGCAAATTGGAGCAGATCCAAGTGGCTTTGCAGGCAGGTGTTTCATCACCAGTCACTCAAAACACCATCACTGTTGATCTAAGTTTTACTGGATGATTGATTGATACATTAATGAACAGAGGGAGCTGGGGATGCTAGTTCAAAGCTCCCTGAAAGTGATACGTGGACATGGTGGTAAATAAGGCTTATGGCACGCTTGACTTCATTGGTAATGGTATTGAACAGAAAAGTTTGGGAGTTGTGTTGCAACTGTACAAAATTTGAGTTAGTCCACATTTAGAGTACTGTGTGTATTTCTGGTCTCCACAACACGGGAAGGATGTGGGGACACTGGAGGGAGTGCAGAAGAGGTTTACAAGGATGTTAAAACAAATTGCTGGAGAAACTCAGCATGTCAGGCAACATCTACAAGGGGATAGGAAACCCTGCATCCAGGCTGAGAATGTAAAAGGAGACTTCACTAGTTTAAAAAGGTGGAGGGTTGGTAAGGGAGGTGCTTGTAGGCAATAGGTTAAACTAGATGAAGAGGGAGTTAATGTGCAGATGGAGCCAGATGGGGCCACGAGTGTTGGGAGGCAACAGCTGGTGTTTGACAGGAAGGAACAGGAAAGGGTTAAGTTAAGCTCTAGTTTAATTAAAGGACTGTAGTCATCTGTCTTGATACAAAATGCAAAATCCAATTTCTGGTTAGTAAGACTATCCCGCCAAGGAATTAAAGAAGTTGCTGAAGGTAATCTCTAGGTCAGAGACTAAGCAAACAGAAGGTAAAATTTAAATTCATAAAAATCTGATCATTATCTTGCAACTGACTAAAACAATATTTATAAACTGAATTTAATGACTCAGAAACCATGTCTGGCCTTTCAGAGAGCAGGTTTATCTGGGCAGGTTACCGATGTCCCATTCAGTTAGTTTAGAACATCTTGAGTCCTTTCGGAGCATTGAGAGCTTCAGAAACCTTCCTTTCAGTATTTAAAGAGTTCCTGGTACAAGTTTTGAGTGATTTGTTGACTTTTGCAAGACAAAGGATGGGAGGATCAGACAGGATTCCAAATAACACCGTAAATTTATGAGTGACCAGTTTACTGGGTATTCTGCAATAAGAAATTACATAGCAAAAATGAAGAAAAAAGTCCAGTGGTGAAGACAGGAAGATTTTTAAAATGTCAAAAATTAGGCATTATTTAAAAAAGATAAGCCATTAGCAAAAGGAAAATAAATACAATAGAATAGAAAAACTATACACAAATAAAGGCTGATAAAGTGTTGGTAGATGATACAGGTAGTAGCATAGTAGCGTAACGCTTTTACAGCACCAGTGCCCCAAGTTCAATTCCAGTGCTGTCTACATTCTCCCCATGACCATGTGCTCCAGTGTCCTTCCACATTCCAAAGACTAACGGGTTGGAGTTAGTAAGTTGTGGGCATGCTAGCTATGTTAGTGCCGGAAGCATGGAGACACTTAATCCAGCACAACCGTGGATTGTGCTGCTCACTGATGCAAGCAATGCATTTCAATGTATGTTTCCATATATTCATGTAACCTGTGCGAAGCAACAGTGGCCACACCTCTGGCACAGAGTCTGGCCCTGTACCTCAGAAGGGTAGGAAAAGGAAGAGATTGGCAGCAGCGATAGGGGACTCTATAGTTAGGGGATTTTGCAGATGCAGGAAAAAAAACACGAATGGTAGTTTGTCTCCCAGGTGCCAGGGTCTGGGATGTTTCTGGTTGCGTCAATGATATCCTCAAGTGAGAAGGAGAACAGCCAGAGGTTGTGGTACATATTGGTACCAACGACATAGGTAGGAAAAGGGAGGAGGTCCTGAAAAAAGACTACAGGGAGTTAGGAAAGAAGTTGAGAAGCAGGACCTCAAAGATAGTAATCTCGGGATTACTGCCTGCGCCACGTGATAGTGAGTACAGGAATAGAGTGAGGTGGAGGATAAATGCGTGGCTGAGGGAGTGAACCAGGGGGCAAGGATTCATATTTCTGGATCATTGGGACATCTTTTGGGGCAGGAGTGACCTGTACAAAAAGGATGGGTTGCGCTTGAATCCCAGGCAGACCAATATTCTGGCGGGGAGGTTTGTTAAGGCTATTGGGGAGAGTTTAAACTACTGTTTGTGGGTTTGCTGGAGGTTGGGAACCAAACTGAAGAGATGGAGGAAGAGGCGGTTGGCTGACAAATAGAGAAAGCTTGGAAACAGTGCAAGAGGGAGGATAGGCAGGTGATAGAGAAGGGACATGCTCAGACCGATGGTTTGATAAGTGTCTATTTTAATGCAAGGAGTATTATGAACAAAGCAGATGAGCTTAGAGCGTGGAACAGCACTTGGAGCCATGATGTTGTGGCCATTACAGAGACTTGGATGGCTCAGAGGCCGTTTCAGAAAGGATAGGGAGGGAGGCAAAAGAGGTGGGGGCATGGCACTGTTGATCAGAGATAGTGTCACTGCTGCAGAAAAGGAGGAAGTCATAGAAGGGTTGTCTATGGAGTCTCTGTGGGTGCAAGTTAGGAATAGGAAGGGGTCAATAACTCTACTGGGTGTTTTTTTATAGATAACCCAATAGTAACCAGAGATATCGAGGAGCAGATAGAGAGATAGATTCTGGAAAGGAGTAATAACAACAGGGCTGTTGTGGTGCGAAATATTAATTTCCCAAATATTGACTGGCATCGTCCTAGAGTGAGGGGTTTAGATGGGGTGGAGTTTGTTAGGTGTGTTCAGGAAGGTTTCTTGACACAATATGTAGACAAGCCTACAAGAGGAGAGGCTGTACTTGATCTGGTATTGGGAAATGAACCTGGTCAGCTGTCAGGTTTCTCAGTAGGAGAGCATTTTGGAGATAGTGATCACACTTCTATCTCGTTTACTATAGCATTGGAGAGGGATAGGAACAGACAAGTTAGGGAAACATTTAATTGGAGTGGGGGGGGGGTCTATGAGGCTATCAGGCAGGAGCTTAGAAGCATCAATTGGGAACAGATTTTCTCAGGGAAATGTACTGAAGAAATGTGGCAAATGTTCAGGGAATATTTACGTGGGGTTCTGAGTAGGTACGTTCTAATGAGACATGGAAAGGATGGTAGGGTACAAGATCCGTGGTGCACAAAGGTTGTTGTAAATCTAGTCAAGAAGAAAAGAAGAGCTTACGAAAGGTTCAGAAAACTAGGTAATAATATGAATCTAGAAGATTATAACACTAGCAGGGAGGAGCTTAAGAATGAAATTAGGAGAGCCAGAAGGGGCCATGAAAAGGCCTTGGCGGACAGGATTAAGGAAAACCCCAAGACATTCTACAAGTATGTGAAGAGAAAGAGGATAAGACATAAGAGAATAGGACCATTCAAGTGTGACAGTGGAAAAGTGTGTATGGAACTGGAAGAAATAGCAGAGGTACCTAATGAATACTTTGCTTCAGTATTCACTATGGAAAAGGATGTTGGTGATTGTAGGGATGACTTGTAGTGGATTGAAAAGCTTGAGAATGTAGATATTAAGAGGATGTGCTGGAGCTTTTGGAAAGCATGAAGTTGGATAAGTCACCAGGACTGGATGGGATGTACCCCAGGCTACTATGGGAAGTGAGGGAGGAGATTGCTGAGCCTCTGGCAATGATCTTTGCATCATCAATGAGGACAGGAGAGGTTCCAGAGGATTGGAGGGTTGTGGATGTTGTTCCCTTATTCGAGAAAGCGAGTAGGGATAACCCAGGAAATTATAGGCCAGTGAGTCTTACTTCAGTGGTTGGTAAATTGATGGGGAAGATCCTAAGAGGCAGGATTTATGAACATTTGGAGAGGCATAATATGATTAGGAACAGTCAGCATGGTTTGTCAAAGGCAGGTCATGCCTTACGAGCCTGATTGAATTTTTTGAGGATGTGACAAAGCACATTGATGAAGGTAGAGCCGCAGATGTAGTGTATATGGATTTTAACAAGGCATATGATAAGGTACCCCATGCAAGGCTTATTGAGAAAGTAAGGAGGCATGGGATCCAAGGGGACATTTCTTTGTGGATCCTTAAGTTGGCTTGCTCACAGAAGGCAAAATGTGGTTATAGATGGGTCACACTCTGCATGGAGGACGATGACCAGTGGTGTGCCTCAGGGATCTGTTCTGGGACCCCTGCTCTTTGTGATTTTTATAAATGACCTGGATGAGGAAATGGAGGGATGGTTTAGTAAATTTGCTGATGACACAAAGGTTCGGTGTGTTGTGGATAGTGTGGAGGGCTGTCAGAGGTTACAGCGGGACATTGATAGGATGCAAAACTGGACTGAGAAGTGACAGATGCAGTTCAACCCAGGTAAGTGTAGGTGGTTCGTTTTGGTAGGTCAAATACAATGGCAGAATGTAAGACTCTTGACAGTGTGGAGGATCAGAGGGTTCTTGGGGTCCGAGTCCATAGGACACTCAAAGCTGCTATGCAGGCTGACTCTGTGGTTAAGAAGGCATATGGTGCATTGGTCTTCATCAATCGTGGGATTGAGTTTAAGAGCTGAGAGGTAATGTTGCAGCTATATAGGACCCTAGTCAGACCCCACTTAGAGTACTGTGCTCAATTCTGTTGCCTCACTACCGGAAGGATGTGGAAACCATAGAAAGGGTGCAGAGGAGATTCAGAAGGATGTTGCCTTGGTTGGGGAGCATGCATTATGAGAATAGGTTGAGTGAACTCAGCCTTTTCTCCTTGGAGCGACGGAGGATGAGAGGTGACCTGATAGAGGTGTACAATATAATGAGAGGCATTGATCGTGTGGATAGTCAGAGGCTTTTCCCCAGGGCTGGAATGGCTAGCACGAGAGGGCATAGTTTTAAGGTGCTTGGAAGTAGGTACAGAGGAGATGTTAGAGGTAAGTTTTTTTTACGCAGAGAGTGGTGAGTGCGTGGAATGGGCTGCCGGCGGCAGTCATGGAGGCGGAAACGATAGGGTCTTTTAACAGACTCCTGGATGGCTACATGGAGCTTAGAGAAATAGAGGTGCTATGGGTAAAGCCTAGGTAGTTCTAAGGTAGGGACATGTTCGGCAGAGCTTTGTGGGCTGACGGGCCTGTATTGTGCTGTAGGATTTCTATGTTTCTATGTAACAATTAAAGTTAATCTTATTTTGTAATTTTTGGTGATAAGTAGATAGACAGTAAGCTTTGAGGAAGACAGTTTGGAAAGAAAATACAATACCAGATCTAGAGGGGGTAAGGGTCAATATAATTCAGGAACAACTATAGTGATTTTAACAAAGAAATAGATGCTGGCCTCAAAAATCTGCTTTTAATCAATGACACAACAATTTCTAGGACAATTTCCAATGTTTCTCTAGCCCAGTTAAGGAACAGAATGTGAAATTAGCTTAAGAAAATAAATTCAAACTAACCTTGGTTAGTGAATCTGGTTTGTTGTCTTGGGTAGTTGCTTGACGAAACAATATCTGCCAAATAAGAATTGGAAAAATCTATCACAGAGGCTTGAGGTTACCAAATATTTTTGCATACCCCAACTTAAGATATTTATTCCTTCAGGGCAATGTGTTGTCTCATGGCCACATTAATTTTAAATGGTAATTAATTTTAGTTTCACCTTGCATCCCTTTTCAAACATTGTTGCACCACCCCACCACCACAAAAACCCTCTCCTGGATGATTTTTAAAATAATTGAAACAAGCCAGAAAAAGTCCTTTCAGTAACTTGAAGAAAAATCAGGCAGGTAATCTACCAGCGTTTTCTATTTCCTTTGTGACGTAAGAGGTCATTTGGTACATCGTCTGTGCCAGCCCTCAGAACTTATTTCTCTGCAACATATTGTCTCTCATGTACCGTGAACATCATTCTGACTGGTTGCGTCACCATCTGGTACTGAGATGCCAATGCACAGGACTGGAAAAAGCTGCAGAGTTATAAACTTGACCAACTTCATCATGGGCACTAGCCTTCTCACCAACAAGGGCATCCTCAAAATGCAAAGCTTCAAGAAGACAGCATCCATCCAGGGCATGTCGTCTTGTCCTTACTACCATCCAGGTGGCGGCATAGGAACTTTGAAAACATATAATCACCATTTTAAGAACAGCTTCTTCCCCTCCACTATCAGATTCTGAACAGTCCATGAACATTACTTCATTACTTTGCTCTCTTTTCGCACTATTTATTTATTTTATAGTTCTTATTGCAACTTATTTTCATGTATTGTACTGCACTGCTGTCGCAAAACAACAAATTTGACAATTTACGTCAGTGATAATAAAGCCGACTCTGATTCTTGAGCCCAAGGTGGTACAAGGAAGAATCAACAAAACAGGAAGGACTTTATTTCCTGGAGCAAATATTAATGAGCATAAAATCTGAGAAATAATTCAGATCAAGCAAGCATGGTTTGGAGATGAGATTCTTGCTAATGTTTACAGCGAGAAGTTTAAGCGCTCTGCTCCTGTTTGTCCATTCTGTTATTGAACAGCAAAAACCACTAGAGACCAGAGACCTTGCATTTAGGTATAATGACTGAAAATAAATTTTTAGAAAACACCAATGGTTGGAATGGAAGCTCTCCACCTACGTCAGTGACCAATCAGCTAATGAGTATGTAGAGCTACCACTAACGTTACCCCTTTAGTGCTTTGTCTGACCTCCTCAACACATGGGAAGTGGTAGGCAAAGAGAGATGGAACAGAAGAAAATAGCAATCAAATCTGGTTCTCCTAATGAATGTTAATGCATTCACATCCCAATCACTGGGTCTTATCTGGATCCAGATAATTAGGAGATTGTTTAGGTAGTTCAAAACAATTATAAAAGCACACACTCTGGTATTTCTCAAGTCCATTAGTCTGTCTTTTTAAACTAAAGTAAATAACGTTCCTTGTTTTCACATTGGTTTCTAGCACAGTCTTTAATGATTTTGGTTTGCTGTAATATATACTTGAGCTAATTAGGTAAAGAGCCACATGGTAATTTGGAAAGTACAAAATGCATCTGGCGATTAAATAATAAAAAGTTATGGAACAGATAGAGGATTGAACTTTGTAGCCAAGGAGGGAGGATCATTGCCTACCAGCACATGCTTGCATTATATTCTTCAAGGGTCCTTTGACGTACAGTAATCCAACAATAATACCAGAAAGATGGCCAACAAAAGATGTCCTAAGGAAAAAAATAAAGTTTTAATCATAGGCCCTAGATTTTTACTATTGGAACACTACCTGCAGAACTGTTACTCTAGCATTTCAATTCAGCTTCTTTGCTTCCTCATTAAAAGAAAAATGAGCCAGTTTTGAATCTTGGGAAGTCTATGAATCTATTCTAATTACTATTTAAAGGTGAATGCAAGTGCAATCAGAAGACAACCCTTCTTTCCCACTAAATCTTTAAATGATTCGTTGCCACAGAGGCCTATTTGTAAAATCTAAGCTGTATCTTTGTATGTATTATTTTGCAACTAAAAGGAAAGCTTATTGAAATTTAGGTCTGCTTCATTATAATAGGTCACATTATTAACATCAAATAAAACTAAAAACACTATCGTCATTCAATTACATACCTTTACTTATTTTACTTGCAGCCACATATCTGCAATCTTTTAAATCATACAATTTGATTCAGATGCAACCAGAAAAAAAAACTGTAGAGAATACTTGAAATCTCCTACCAAGTTTGGAAAAATGATTTTGTTTTAAAATTCAGAACACATTTAGTGTTATACAAACAGGATTTAAGCAAAGTACTAGTGACCAATAAGGCAGCATGGTAGCATAGCAGTAAACGTAATGCTTTACAGCGCCAGCTGTATGGTTAGGACAGAATTCCTGTCGCTGTCCATAAGGAGTTTGCACACTTGCTATGTGACCATGTGGGTTTCCTCCAGGTGGCCTGGTTTCCTCCCACATTCCAAAGACACATGGTTTGGGCTGGTGAGCTGTCGGCATGCTATGTTGGCTCCAGAAGAGTGGTAACACTTGCAGGCTCCCCAGCACAAAGCTCGCTGATTTGATGCAAACGACACATTTTACTGTACGTTTCGATGTACATGTGCTGAATAAGGTTAATCTTTAAATCTTAGACTGTAACACACTCAGCAAGAATGCAGAATTACACCCAGCCTTGTCAAAAAATAGGTGAAGAAATGACTCTGTATTAATCTCTTGTAGTATAGCCTTCCAGTGTGCTTTTTTGCTGCATTCCTTCCAAGCTACACGTTTATTCATTCACAGAATAAGGACCCGATGTGCTCCCATAGCCTCCATAAATAATCATGCAAAGTTTCCTATCTTTTCCAATCCTAATGCACAAGATATATTGCTCTAGACCTCCCCAGAGGGCACATAGGGAAAATATATTCTCCATTTTAAATTGCAGAAATCCTAAAATGGAGAGAATCGTTGCTCTTTCACCTCATACAACAATGACATGGATGTCAAATTCAGTTATTCAACATGCTCACCCTCTCCTTGCAAGCTGAATTTTTTTTCACCTCCCATGGAAATAAGCACCTAATCACTCCGCTAAACATTTTTTCTGATACAGTGGCAAGATATATTGTGGATCACCCAATTTGGATCATTTTCTCATAAATCCAGAAAACTCAGTATCTTAGTTCAAGATTTTCTTCTGTTAATTTCTTCAATGCCCCACCTGCTTCTCAGACCAAGTTATAACCTATTTTCCCAAACCAGTATTGAATCCGAACACCATTTAATATATGTTTACAATAGTTTCACAGACTGGAGCTACACTGATGGTGAAAATGTTTCCCAAGTTTGATAAATATCCAGTTTTCTGTGCTCCTTTTTAGAATTGATGTTAATAAATATAATTCATTGTATGGCAAATTGTGCACTTACCCTGGGGAAATTAGATGAATTGCAACCAACTCAACCCAACATGCATACTGCTGCCACACTGGGATGCCCATCACATAGGTCACTCCTCCTGGGTTGTAATAGCTATTTAAAACTTTCAGAGCAAATAAAACACCTGAAAATTAAAAAAAAAGACATTTAACTTTCCCTCTTGTTCAATATATAATTTGGCTTCTATAGATATCACAAGTACACTGGTCATTTAAAATAATTTATATCCCAAATCCTGCATCAGTCAACATCCAGAAAGAGAGGCCAAGCCTGCTTCTTGTGGAAGAGAGTTGCATGAAAATGGCTCAATTTTGGATTTCCTCTAGGTTAATTGCCTCTACAATATGCTTTGATAGACAATTGAATTGGAGACAGTGTTTCGTATTGAGTTAGGAGAGTTACGCTCTCAAATCTGCTCTTATAGATAGATAGATAGATAGATAGATACTTTATTCATCCCCATGGGGAAATTCAACTTTTTTTCCAATGTCCCATACACTTGTTAATTATATATTATATATTAATATAAATTATATATTAATTTAAGAGAAATAAAATATTAAACACAACTTTTTGTTGTAGGAACATTAATACAGCACACATTTCAAAGTCCTCATTAAAATAGGTTGGCAACTGAGATATCAATTGCTTTTCTTGAGAAGGTGATGGACAGTCCCCCTCAGAGATTAACTTTGAAGTCCAATTTAAGGTAACATTAACTTCCCCAAAAGTGAATTCAGAGCAGAGGTTAGTAATTACCTAACTTTCCAGTCCAAACTTACTTTAATAAATAAGATACTAGCAAATTTCCAACTCAGTGTCACATTCCCAAAATCAAGAGCTTTGGAAACTTACTAAAGAACATTTAGAATTTATTCAGTTCTTTAGACATCCTGGCATGGAAATCACCGAATTCCAGAGATCAGCCATTTCCTTCACTATTGTCAGTTATTTAAGTCAAACCCACTACATTTCTCCATTTGATTTAGTTAACATGTATCCCTCTACTTTGAGATCTTGCAAGAAAGATACAAAATACTCAAATCTTACATTTTTATGAATAATAGTGCCCATCTTTTATGGGGTCACATTTTCATAGCTCTTTAATGTAGTTAGAAAAACAACTCTTAAAAATTATATCTGCTGCAAATTCTGACTCTTTGTATTTGTGTGGCAGAGTGGCAGAGCTGTTAGTCCCACAGTGGCACAAACCCAAGTTCAATTCTGTCTGTGGGTGCTCGCTGAATAGTGTTTGTACATTTTCCCTACAACCACGTGGGCCTCCTCCAAGGTTCCAGTTCTCTCTAAGTGCATACTGGTAGGTTAATTGGCCTTAAGTAGTTCCTAGCTTGTAGGCGAGATGTTAGAATCTGTGGGGCAAGAGGTTTTAGAGTTGCTGAAGATGTTGAGAGACTAAAAGAATAGGTTTATGTAGAATTAGTGTAAATAGGGGAGCTGAAGGTCAGCATAGACTCAGTGGGTCAAAGGACCCATTTTCTATGCTGTATTCTCTTCTGCAGCTTTAAGAGAGCATCCTGCCTGGCACTAGCCTTCAAGGCCAGATTTGCCTGGGCATTACCCAGGAAGTCCTTGACTTTGTGTACTTAAAACGGTGGGAACATTGCTATCCTACAACTGTCTACTGCACGGCCTTGAGCTACATCAGAGGATTCTGTATGGGACAGATTAACCCTGGCTCATTCACAGCTGCTCCTCACAAAATGAATGCAAGACAACGGCTGCCAGGAAAAAGGTAAAGTGATTTTCAGTGTTTTAATGCATCAAGTATGAAAAATATATGTTTTCTAAACAGGTTCCACGTGCCACTGAATGCTTCTAATGTCAAACACATTGACAAACATCCCAAGACTCCCGAACAGCTGTTGCAACTGGGGGCAGGGCCTAGCAGGCTGTCAAAGCCATTCATGACTGCAGCAGGTGTCTGTACTGAGACGGTCTAACGCTACATTCCGCTACGCTGAGAGACTGTGAGGTTAGCTTCCGGTGAAAGACTTGTGGCAGGGACATGCTGAGGAAAGATATATAAATAAATTCTGGATTTATTTAAATACTGTATATTAATTTAAATACGTAACTACTGCCTTAGGATTCAACCGTCTCCAGTTCAATACGTTAGGCCTCTGGATACTGATATAATAACCTAATATATTAGACAAGATGATTACTTACTCATGTTGAATATGACCACCCAGCTACACTTCTGAAGCTTTTGGTTTTTCGTTGCATGGACATTTGGATCTAGTACTTTTATTAGATACTGGTACTTATCTGTGGGTTTGGTATTAACAATGCTGCCGATGCCTTTTAAGTTTCATATCTTGGTTTGTAGTTGCCACTTCCTCCACCTCTAAACATTTTACCTCCAAGTTACTACTTTATGGTGAAAAACGTTTAGGGTTGTTCACCAGTCAATATTAATTCATGTCTATAGACGCTGAAGTTGAATAATTATATAGTGTTTATAAAAAGGTGAAAAGACTGGGGTTAAAATTCAACCAGTGAAATTCCTTACCTGAGAAGCCAACTGCACATTGCATTCTATAGTTCGGCTCATCCATTAGTTCTGCTAGAGCCACTTCCAAAATCAAGTAGACAATTCCAGTCATCACCGAGAACACTGACAATAAATAGGCAAACCAGATTCTGCCAAGCCTTTGTTCCAGTCGGATTCCTTTATATAGCATTGACACCATGTTGAAATATAGGTGCCAGTCGTCAGCATGGTGAAATGGTGAATAGATAAGACGTTTCCAATCTTGTTTGTTCCATGTTTCATGTACATTGATGCAAACATTCAGTAATGGCTTCATTGGTGATAAGAACAGAAAGAAATTCAGTGCTATTGTTATCAGTGTGACAGGTGGGATATTCTCAAATCCCACTTGGAATAGTTGGGCTAGTAGCAGCAAGAGTCCCAGGTTATCTCTACGTCGTCTGGAATACATGATTCCCACCCCTCAGTAGATAAACAGTTGGAAAACCGGTTAAGAGTTCTTCGGAATAGTTAAGACTGTACTCAGCTATAATGCTCAATGCAGATCAGTCAAATTTACCTGAAATTACAATAACATACATTTATGTTATACAAGCACACAATAATAGAAATATTGTTTGAAAAATTAATGGATATAAGAAGCTTCATTTTAGCAATGTAATGGCAAAGAACAATTTTTGCTCAATTCAATCCTGCAAATTGGTACTATCTCTACTTAGTTCAAACTTACTTTTTCTATGTTTGTCTAAATTGTTTACTAACCATCTATTTTTATTGTGCAACAAAGTCAAGTTGAATGAACATTTAAAAGAACTGCAGATACTGGAAACCTAAAATAAAAATGGAAAAAGCTAGCAACACTTAAGAATCTTGTAAGAAGAGCTGCAATAACAAGCCCAGAAACTGTAAGCCAACATCAATGGTGGGAAAGTTTAAGGAAGGGATGTATTCTGAGAGACAGCATCATCATGTATTTGGAAAGGCTAGTATTTGATTAGAAATACTCACCATGGGTCTGTGCATGGGAAATTGTGTTTCACAAATTTAAGTGAGTTTTTTTTGGAGAGGTGACCAAGAAAGGTTGATGAGAGCAGGACAACAGATTGTCTATGTGGATTTTAGCAAGGCCTTTGACAAGGTCCCACTTGGTAGTCTGGTCCAGAGGGTTAAATCACATGAGAGGGAGCTTGATAATAGTTACAAAATTGGTTTGGGGAGGGCAAGAGTCAGAGGGTAGTTGTAAAGGATTGTTTTTCAGGTTGGAGGCTTGACACCAGTGGGTGTGCTATGGGAAACTAGAGCTAGATCTCCTATTATCAATATTAATGATTTATTGGTGTGTGTGTGTGTGTGTGTGTGTGTGTGTGTGTGTGTGTGTGTGTGTGTGTGTGTGTGTGTGTGTGTGTGTGTGTGTGTGTGTGTGTGTGTGTGTGTGTGTGTGTGTGTGTGTGTGTGTGTATTATATATTTATATTTACACACACACAGAAAAACTTTGCTTTGCATGCCACCCAAATTCAGGTAGTACAAGGGAAAAGAATAATGGAATGCAGAATAAAGTGCTTAGTTACTGCAAAGGCACAGTGCACAAAGACAGGAAGTAAAGGCCACAATGGGGTAAATTGCGAGATCAAGAATCTATCTTACTGTACTAGGGGACAATTCAATAGGCTGAAGAGAGTGGGATAGAAGCTTGAGGAAAGGTAGTATGTGCTTCCAGGTTTTTGTATCTTCTACCCAATAGGTAGGGGATGAAAGGAGAATGTCTGGTGTCTCATGTTGGCTGATTTACCAGGGTAGTGAGAAATGCATAAAGTCCCTGCAAGTGAAGCTGGTTTCCATGATGAGCTCTGATGTAGTCATCCTTCTGTCCAGGTGCTCAAGGGATAAGTGTAGGTACAGAAGGATGAATGTAGTTGGCACGGTTAGTAAGTATGCAAAAATCAACAGGATGCTGGACAGTGAATAAAAATTCCACAGGATCTAGATTAAATGAGAAACCGGCCCAATAACAATTGTGAATAGAATTTAACTTGGACAAGTGTGAAGTGTTGAAGTGCTAACTGGAATGTTCTTCTGCATAAGACACTGATAAGATCCTACACGGAATTCAGCATGCTGCTCTGATAGGCCAGTAACAAGAACAATGTCATTAAGATGGACGAAGTGCAGAAAAGAATGGTGTAAGTTCCATGTATCAGGGGTCATGAATTGAGTGACATTACCATTACTACGGAGATTGTTCTTGGGAAACTGAAAGGTCTGAAGGTAGATAAGTCACTTGGACCAGATGGTGTACACACTAGGGTTCAGAAAGAGGTGGCTGATGAGATTGTGGAGGCATTAGTAATGATCTTCCAAGAATCACTAGATCCGGGAATGGTTCCAGAAGACTGGAAAATTGCAAATGTCAATCCACTTTTCAAGAAGGGAGAGTGGCAGAAGAAAGGAAATTATAGGCTAGTTAGTCTGACTTCAGTGGTTGAGAAGATGTTGGAGTCGTTTGTTAAGGATGTGCTTTTGAGGTACTTGGAGGCAAACGATAAAATAGGCCATAGTGAGCATGGTTTCCTCAAGGGAAAATCATGCCTGATAGATCTCTTGGAAATTTTTGAAGAAGTAACAAGCAGGATAGACAAAGGAGGATTGGTTGATATTCTGTACTTGGATTTTCAGGAGGCCTTTGACAAGGTGCCACACGTGAAGCTGCTTAACAAGCTGTGAGCCCTTGTTACTACAGGAAAGATTCTAGCATAGATAAAGCAGAGGCTGATTGGCAGAAGATAGAGTAGGAAAAAAGGAAGCTTTTTCTTTTTCTAGTTGGCTGCCAGTGACTAGTGGAGTTCCACAGTGGTCTGTGTTGGCCTCAGAATAGAGGGATGTCCTTTTAGAATGGAAGCGAGGAGCAATTTCTTTAGCCAGAGAGTGGTGAATTTGTGAAACTCATTGCAACAGGTAGCTGGCAATGATTCAGGTGGCAGAATTGATGGCTTTGTTGCGACAGACAGACAGATATACTTTATTGATCCCAAGGGAAATTGGGTTTTGTTACAGTCGCACCAACCAAGAACAGTGTAGAAATATAGCAATATAAAACCGCAAGTAATTAAATAATTAACATTTGCAAGTGATACAAAATTAGGTGGAGGGGCAGGCAGTTTAGAGGAAGTAGAGGGGCTACAGAAGGACTTAGGCAGATTAGAAGGGGAAAAGAAGTGGCAGATGGAATACAGTGTCAGAAAGTGTATGGTCATGCATTTTGGTAGAAGTAATGAAAGAGTTGACCATTTTCTAAATGGAGAGAAAATACAACAATCTGAGGCACAAAGGGACTTGGGAGCCCTTGTACAGGGCAGGATTCCTTGAAGGTTGAGTCTGTGGTGAGGAAGACAAATGCAATGTTAGCATTCATTTCAAGAGAAATAGAATATAAAAGCAACGAGGTAATTTAGAGACTTTATAAAGCACTGGTAAGGCCTCTAAGTGAGCAGTAGTGTGAGCTCACAGTAGTGTGAGCAGTTTTGGGCCCCAATCTTAGAAAGGATGTGCTGAAACTGGAGAGGGTTCAAAGGAGATCATTCATGAAAATGATTCCAGGATTGAACAGTTTGTCATATGAAGAGTGTTTGATGCCTCTGGCCTACATTCACTGGAATTCAGAAGAGTGAGGGGTTACCTAATTGAAATCAATCGAATGATGAAAGCCCTTCATAAAGCGGATGTGGAGAGGATGTTTCCTCTGGTGGGAGTGTCTAAAACCCAACAGCCAGCCTCAGAATAAAGGGATGACCTTTTAGAATGGAGATGAGGAGAAACCTCTTTAGCTAGAGAGTAGTAAATCTGTGGAATTCATTGTCACAGGCAGCTGTGGAGGCCAAGTCTTTACATATATTTAAGGTAGAGGTTAACAGATTCTTGATTGGTCAGGGCATGAAGTGATTCGGGGGGGGGGGGGGAGCGGGGAGGCAAGAGGTTAGAGCTGTGAGGAAAAATGGATCAGCCATGATGAAAAGGCAGAGCAGTCAATGGGCCAAATGGCCTAATTTTGCTCCTGTATCTTATGGTCTAAAATTGAGTTCAATCTAGATAAGGTGCAACATTTTAAGGAAATGCACAGGAAGGAGAAAGGTTTTAACAGTGGTGAAAAAGCAGAAGAGCCTTGACATACATGCCTGCAGCTTAATGGTAGCAACGCAGATGAAGGAGCTAGTTAAAAAGACAAATGGGATGCCCTTTTCTCTGTTAGCACACAGAATTCAAGAGTAGAGAACTTATGCTAAAAATGAATGTTTGAACTGAATCTCAGGGTTGTATATGGTGACATATATGTACTTTGAAAATAAATTTACTTTGAACTTTGATCATCACATTGCAGAAAAGATACAAATCATTTCCTTTGCAATTACAAGGACCTTGTTAAGCCGAAGAGAAAAGATTTGATAGTCTGGGATGTTTTCTTTGAAATAGAAGCTGAGTGGAGTCTTTAAAATTTAAAATTATGAGGGATGTACACAAAATAAATGAGAAGAAATCATTTCCCTAAAACCATCGGAACTGTTTTAAAGTAATGAGTAAGAAAAATAAAAAGAGAATGAGAAGTTTAAAAAAAAGGAGTGTTATGAGCCTGGGTTTCACTGTTTGAAAATGTGAAAGAGGCCAAAATCCTCATGACAGTTCATTTTCTAGGATTAGATAATGATAGTTTTTCAGATAATGTTTTAATATCCAGTATAAAGAAGCTGAACATTCAACTATCCAAATGAGAAATCAGAAATGTGCTTCATTACAACTGAGCAAGATGGTGGAAGTCAAATCAATGAAGTACAATCGTTTGCCATCCAGCTATTACTGCACGGGTCACCTGATTAAGTCAGTCTGACAGATTAAAAACAGCAGCAGCATCAGTTCAAGACGGGGGAAACAAGAGGTGGAAACAGGAAGAAACTGAAGCAAATATCCAAAATCAGAAGAAGATTAAGAACACAAATGTTCCACAGAATTAACTGTATATAAAAAAATATTTCACTACTAGTGTATTTACTCAGGATTCAACTGTAATCAATCGGTGTTATCGGAACATCTGGACAGCAATGATGCAAACATCAGGATGCTCTTCATCGACTAGTTTGGTATGCAATCTGATCATCCTTTCAAAACTGATCAATAAGCTTCAATACCTCCTTGTTACAAATAGATCCTCAATTTCCTCTCTTGCAGACAAGGCTGTGTGCTTAGCATGCCATCTACTTTCTTAGAAGTTTCAGAAGATTCGGCATGGCATCTAAAACTTTGACAAACTTCTATACATGTGCAGTGGAGAGTATATTGACTAGCTGCATCACAGCCTGGCATGGAAACATCAATGCTTTTGAATGGAAAATCCTGCAAAAAAAAAGTGGATACGGCCCAGTCCATCAAGGGTAAAGTCTCCTCAGCACTGAGCACAGCTACATGGAGTGCTGTTGCAGGAAAGTAGCATCCATCATATAAGACCCCCACTAACCAGGCCACGCTCTCGACTTGCTGCTGGCATCAGGAAGAGAGTACAAGAGTCTCAGGACCCATATCACCAGGTTCAAGTACAGTTATTACTGCTCAACCATCAGGCTCTTGAACCAGAGGGGTTAACCACTCATCCCATCTCTGAACTATTCCCACAACTTATGGACTAACTTTCAAGGACTCTTCATCTCATAGCCTCGATATGTATTGCCTATTTATTTATCATTTTTTTCTTTTTGTGTATTTGCAGAGTTTGTTGTCTTTTGCACATTTGTTGTCTGTCGTTGGTTGTGGTCTTTCATTGATTCTATTGTGTTTATTGGATGTACTGTGTATGCCTACAAAAAAACCAAATCTGAGGGTTGGATAAGTACTTTGATAGCAAATTTACTTTGAAGTTAATAAGTCATATTACCTGTTCTTTTTTATTGATGTCAGTTTTACTTTTTGTTCTCAAAATAAATCCAAAACACTTTTCACACTGCAATTATCTATGTTGAACATCAATAGAGCGCGAAGTTTGGAAGATACGATAACAGAGTACAGGAAAGCTAACAGGCCCCAAAAGAAAACCGAGGAATAACATCTGCCTTTGATGCCATCAATTTGTTTTTAAAATCAGATTCAAGCACTTAATGGACATAGAAAATGCTTGAGGAAATGCTGAAACCGCAGCAGCTGTGGAGCACTCTGTACTCCTACCCACTCTATCATCATTACTCTTTGTATACAAGACAGA
Source organism: Hemitrygon akajei (assembly GCF_048418815.1). Classification (NCBI taxonomy): domain Eukaryota; kingdom Metazoa; phylum Chordata; class Chondrichthyes; order Myliobatiformes; family Dasyatidae; genus Hemitrygon; species Hemitrygon akajei. Next base: position 176,965,902 of record NC_133126.1, on the reverse strand, counting down.
AGCACATTCTTCCCTTTTAAAACAACACAACTAAAGTCTGATGCAAAGGTTGAAAACAAACTTTGTTAAAATAATGTAGATGCCATGTATCATTTCACATTGCATGAGAGAGTAATGGTATACCATTTCCTGTAACTATTGACATGAAGTCCTGAGCGCTATATTGCACAAGAAACTTCTCTTCCAAGAGTTTTGCAGCAGCTGTCAGTGTACATGTGGAGGACAACCGAGAAGCATTTTGCCACTCTGCTGCACAACAAAAGTGCAATTTAAATATGATATGAATAAATGTAGACACTGACATCTCCACAATTATCCCATGCTCAATCCTTCAGTAAGTGAGGATGTCAATAGTTGTGATGATGTGATGACAGGACAAGGGAGTTCAATAAAAACAACCAGAGTTAACAAAGCAACACACACAAAATGCAGGAGAAACTCAGCAAGTCAGGCAATATCTACAGAAATGAACAAACAGTTGATGTTTTGGGCCAAGACCCTGTTTCAGGACTGGTAAGAAAAAGTGAAGACACCAATTTAAAATGGTGGGGGATAGCTAGAAGGTGATAAGTGAAGCCAGGTGGGTAGGAAAAGTAAAGAGTTGGAGAGAAAGGGTTCAGATAGGAGGGAAGAGTGGGCCATAGAAGGAAGGGAAAGAGGAAGGGACCAAGGGGGAAGGTGATAGGCAGGTGAGAAGGGGTAAGAGGCCAGAGTCGGGAATAGAAGAAAGTGGGAGGAGGAAGGAATTTTTTTTTTACCAGAAGGGAGAAATCGATATTCATACCATCAGATTGGAGGCTACCCATACGGAATACAACGTGTTGCTCTTCCAGCCTGAGGGTGGCCTTATCGTGGCACAAGAGGAGGCCATGGACTGACGTGTCAGAATGGGAATGAGAATTAGAATCAAAATGTTTGGCCACCAGGAAATTCCACTTTTGGTGGATGTAATGGAGGTACTTGATGAAGCGGTTCCCCAATAAGTCTTTGTTATTCATAGTTTTTCATAAATTTTATTGTATTGTATTTCTTTTGGAAGGAAACAAATATCAAGGTAATATAATAAATTTACTTTGAGAGTCCACCATTGACTAATCCTTTGAAAGTGGAAAACTGAGCAACAATTGTTTAGTCAAAGGACTCCTCTTCATGTTGTCTGTGCATCCATAAAGGAAAAGTAAACTGTGCACTTTGTAGGAAACAGAATTTCATGTCACTTTAAGAATGGTACACCATGAACTAAGAGGCAACTCAGTACTCCAAAAACATCTTGTGAAACATCATATTAAAAAGAATTCCACCTCCCCCATTAATATTGGTAATTTAGAAAATCACACAAAATCTTTAATATCTTTCTTGCAGTCTCCTTTCTACTTCTGCTACAATTTAACTGTCCATGTCTTGTTAGTACATATTTTGTGCCTTAAAAATTGAAAAGCTGCATTCAAAGCAGCTTAGAGGAATGCAGACTCTGTAATAGCCTATTATATTCCAAACTGTTTTAAAAGTCTGAGATCCATAATGTTTTAAATTATGCAAAAATGTAATTCTGCTTCTGAAATCTTATACTCAGATATTCACAGATTAGGTGGATGGGAACTTTTGCTCCAATCAATTGAACACAGCTCTGGGATAAGGCAACAATAAACTTCTTCAGGATTTCATTCATAGACTATAGAAGGTTCTTTTGTTAACAAAAAAACCATTAGAACTAGACCGGACTATGACAAGGATACATTTGGATACTGTTACACCAAAGGATAAACAGATGTTTTAAAATGAGGAATGTTAGATCATTATTTGAACAAAGCTCCTATTCTGGAAAGAGGATGACAGGCAACTTGCTTCTAGTGTACGGAATGCAGTTTTGCCTTAAAATGGATGTTTTAGGTCATTGTTTAAAGCTAGCACTGTTTTGGTCAGTGAGCCTAGATTAAGTAACAAATCAAAAACACTAGGCAAATTGTTCTTTTTCTGCAAGAGACTTCCTAAGTCATGCCACTGCCTCCAAATGTACAAATATTAAGAATACCCTTCAGGCAAGTTAAATGCCTCGACTGAGCCCGCCACGTGCTTGCATATTTGCTCATCAGCTCAAAAATAAATTAAACTTGGGAAAAAAAGAGTTCCATGAATAATCAGAGGCTTTTTCTTTCAGAGCATGAAGTGATTTGTGTCAAGCATTTAAACAATTTCAGAAATGTACCCACAATGTGCTTGCTTCAGCCTTGGTTGTCCAAAATGGCTGCATGGGTTGAAACAAATTATTGATGGGCTATGGCACCATGCTTTTAAACAAACTTGTCTCCAGATACAGATTCAGAAATTTTAAGGTTTATATGACTGAAATTCCAATTCGGAGATCAATATCTGAGGCAGCATACGTCTGATCACAGAGTTATATACTAACAGAGAACTGAAACAGATATTTGGCCCATCAAGTCCATGCTTACCATAAAGCAGATTCCCATTTACCACTTGGTCTGTAACCTTCTGTGCACTGGCAATATAATCACTCATCTTAGATGTGTCTAAAGATATTATCAAAGCTCCTATTTCCACACCAACTCAGACAGTCCATTCCAAATTCCAACCACCCTAAACTGCGGCAGAATTTACATTTTGAATGAGATGCCAGGGAAAAGAGTGCTGGAACAATGAAATACGGAGTGGCAAACATGATCCAGGGTTTAGCAAATGCAGCAGGAATGGGAGAAGATAACATTACAAAAATGAAACTAAACCTTCATAACAGAGAGGAGATTAGATTGTCAACCAAGGCAGTTGACGGGGTCTAAAAATAGAATATATTTTCAGCATCACCAATACTTAATTGGAGGAATTGCTTCTCTACACCTGGAATGGATATCAATGGGTCTTATTCTGGCTGGAGGTCCGTGACTAGTAGCTTTCTGTAGGGATGTGTACTGGGACCTCAGTTATTTGCAATATACTTTCAATGGCCACTTTACTAAGTACAGGAGTGGAACATGGTATGATCTTCTGCTGCTGTAGTCCATCCACTTCAAGGTTCCACGTGATTGTTTTGTGTCCAGAGATGCTCTTCCGCACACCACTGTTGTGACATACAGCAATTTGTGTAACTGTCACCTTGAACCAGCCTGGCCCTTCTCCTCTGACCTCTCTCATTAACAGAGTGTTTTCACCTACAAAACTGCCGCTCACTGGATCGTTTTGTTTATTGCACCATTCTCTGTAAACTCCAGCAACTGTTGAGTGTGGAAAATCCCAGGATATCAGCAGTTTCTGAGCCACTCAAACCACCCCATCTGTCGCCATAGTGTACGTCACTGAGATCACATTTCTTCCCCATTCTGAACAACAACTGAACCTCCTGACCATGTCTGCATGTTTTCATGCATTGACTTCTGGCCACATGATTGGTTGATTATATATTTGCATTAACAAGTAAGTGTACTGAATAAAGTGACCAGTGGTTTTTAAGGTGTAGCATATCGATGACTTGGATGAAAATTCAGATAGGTGGGTTATACAATTTACAGATGACGTAAAGACTAGTGCTGCTGTGGATGGAAAATAGAATATATAACATAGAATACTACACAAGGAACAGGCCATTCAGCCCACGATGTTATGCTAATCTAGATGCCAATTTACACCTAATGTTCTCGTCCTGGATATTACCCATATTCCTCCATTCCCCTCATATTCAACACACACAAAATCCTGGAGAAACTCAGCAAGCCAAGCACCCTTCTTATTCGTGCATTAATAAAAGCCTTTTAAATCCACAAAACTGCCCGCTTCAACTACTACCCCTGCTGACTTAGTCCAAAACAACATTTTCTGCAGAAAAAAAAATTGTCCCTCACATCACCTTTAAACTTCCCTCCAGAACTTTAAATGCATGTCCTCTGTTATTTGACATTTCTACCAAGGAAAGGGGTGGTATAGAAGACTGGAAAATGTAGGGACAGTGAAGAATATGGGCAAGAGATGGCAGATGGAGTTTAATTCAAGGGTGAGGTGCTCCACTTTAGGCGATCAAATATAAAGGGAAAGTACACAGTTAATGGTGGGATCCTTAACAATACTGATGTACAGAGGGATCTTGAGGTCCAAGTCTATTGCTCCTTGAAAGTGGCCAAGGTGGTGCCGTGTACGGCAGCCGTATTGCGAGCTCCATATCAAGACAAGTCAAGTTACTTTTTATTGTCATTTTGACCATAAATGCTGGTACAGTACACGGTAAGAACGAGACAACATTTTTCAGGACCATGGTGCTACATGAAACAGTACAAAAACTACACTGAACTACGTGAAAACAACACAAAGAAAAACTACACTAGATTACAGTCCTACCCAGGACTGTATAAAGTGCACAAAACAGTGCAGGCATTACAATAAATAATAAACAAGACAATAGGCACAATAGAGGGCAGTAAGTTGGTGTCAGTCTAGTCTCTGGGTTTTGAGGAGTCTGATGGCTCGGGGGAAGGAACTGTTGCACAGTCTGGTTGTGAGAGCCCAAATGCTCCGGTGCCTTTTCCCAGACGGCAGGAGGGAGAAGAGTTTGCATGAGGGGTGTGTGGGGTCCTTCATAATGCTGTTTGCTTTGCGGATGCAGCGTGTGGTGTAAATGTCTGTAATGGCGAGAAGAGAGACCCCAATGATCCTCTCAGCTGACCTCACTATCCACTGCAGGGTCTTGCGATCTGAGATGGTGCAATTTCCGAACCAGGCAGTGATGCAGCTGCTCAGGATGCTCTCAATACCCCTATAGAATGTGATGAGGATAGGGGTGGGAGATGGACTTTCCTCAGCCTTCGCAGAAAGTAGAGACGCTGCTGGGCTTTCTTTGCTATGGAGCTGGTGTTGAGGGACCAGGTGAGATTCTCCGCCAGGTGAACACCAAGAAATTTGGTGCTCTTAACAATCTCTACCAAGGAGCCGTCGATGTTCAGCGGGGAGTGGTGGCTCCGTGCCCTCCTGAAGTCAACAACCATCTCTTCTGTTTTGTTCACATTAGGAGACAGGTTGTTGGCTCTGCACCAGTCCGTTAGCCGCTGCACCTCCTCTCTGTAAGCTGACTCGTCGTTCTTGCTGATGAGACCCACCACGGTCGTGTCATCGGCAAACTTGATGATGTGGTTCAAGCTGTGTGTTGCAGCACAGTCATGGGTCAGCAGAGTGAACAGCAGTGGACTGAGCACACAGCCTTGGGGTGCCCCCGTGCTCAGTGTGATGGTGTTGGAGATGCTGCTCCCGATCCGGACTGACTGAGGTCTCCCAGTCAGGAAGTCAAGTATCCAGTTGCAGAGGGAGATGTTCAGGCTCAGTAGGCTCAGTAGGCTCAGCTTTCCAATCAGTTTTTGAGGGATGATTGTAATGCTGAACTGAAGTCTATGAACAGCATTCGAATGTATGTGTCTTTTTTGTCCAGGTGGGTTCGAGCCAGGTGGAGGGCAATGGCAATGGCATTGTCTGTTAAGTGGTTGGGACGGTACACAAACCGCAATGGGTCCAGTGAGGGGGGCAGCAGGATCTTGATGTGCCACATGATGAGCCTCTTGAAACACTTCATGATGATGGATGTGAGTGCAACGGGACAGTAGTCATTGAGGCAGGACACTGAACTTTATAGTGTACTGCTACTTAGAGAAAATTCAAGAATTCACAGGTCAATAGAGTGGTAAACAATGCTTTTATTAGTAGCAGCACTGAGTTCAAGAGCCAGGGGTTATGTTATAAAACACTGGTTAGACCACATCTGGAATATTGAATTTGCTTTAGATCATTCTATTATAAGAATGTAGAGGGTTTAGAGAACGCAGAGGAGGTTTACCAGGATACTAGCTGGGTTAAAGGACACCTGCTATAAGGACAGTTTGGACAAACTTGGGTTGTTTACTCTGCAGCGGCAGACTTTGAGGGCAGAGCTTATATAAATATATAAGATTATGAAGCATGGAGTAGACAGCTGTCATCTTTTGCCCCCAGTGTTGAAATATCTGATACTAGAGGGCATGCATTTAAGGTGAGAGGGGGAATGGTCAAAGGATATGAGACAAGTTTTGTTTTTACAGAGTTGTGGGTGCCTGTAATGTGTTGCCTGGCTGGTGGGGGAGGCAGATAAAATAGTGGCATTTATGAGGCTCTTGGATAGACATATGACTATGCAGAGAATAAAGGGATATGGATCATGTGCAGGCAGAGGGGATTAGTTTAATTAGCTTAAGTAGTTTGGTACAATACTGGTTGACTGGCCTATTCCTGCTCCTGTGCTTTAATGCCTATGTTCGATATCAGGTAAGGTGATCAGATAATAATACTAAGGGTCAGATGAAAGAGCTAAAAATACAATCTTAGGAAACTCCAGAGGTAATATTTCCCCTGGTTTCCCAGGAGCTTTCTGCAGAGCCCCTATATTACATGGAGCTAAGAATAAACTACAATTGCAGCAGACATCAACATTCTAAGCTACTCTTCTCTGAGGTCAACCAGCAGGGTGGGGATGAATTGGAGTGGGCTTGTTACCAAATTTTTCAGATTAACAGTTTGCCTATCATTCCTCCCCCCCCCCCCCCACCACATGATAGCTACAAACTACTCAATGACAGTCACAGTCATAGAGTGATAACTTTGACATTGATCAAGTTGTTTCAGCGCAGAGAAAGCGATGAGAGACTTCAGATTTGGATTGGTTTAAAACTTGGAATTAAGATTCACGGCGATTGAGTCTGGAGTCAATGATGACTATCAGGCACTGGAAAGGAAGGTGATCACTACAAAGAATAATTTCTGAAGATGGGGCAGGTAGAAGAGAAAGAGAAAGACAGACCGAAATTGAGGACCGACAATAGGAAACTTATTGCTATACTGGTTTGCATTGGAGTAAAGGGAAAAATAGAGTAGTAAATTAAGCAGGAATACACTATCGGGGCTGGGAAAAAAGTCTTGTCTACAGAGGCAAGTCAGAGAAAACACTTCAAGCAACATCAGTGGATGAAAAAGGTATAAGCTGATAATTTGGATGAACACCCTGTATCAGGACCAAGACAAAAGAGGAAAGTTTACCAGCATATTACAGGACAAGGAGGGCTAGGCCAGGGACCAGCAACCAGATGATAAGATCGTGAGGCAGGTGAAACCAGGAAAGGAACCCTTTTCCCTGTACCTGGACTCTGTCCTGTCTCCATTGTTCAGTCTCTCCTCCTCTACATCTAGCACACCTCTCATGTCCTCCAACCTTTCCATAATTTCCAACCACCTGGTTGCAGCCTGCTCATCTTTACCATGAGTGTCTGACTCCATATCCCATCAGGAAAATCTTGGAGACTCCTTTCTGTCCTGTTCCTCACTTAATTTCATCTGCCGTTATCTTCACTCCACTTGGTTTCAGTCCCACCCCTCCCTTTTAATGCTATATACTGACAATCACTCGCGATGCAGAGTCTCAGTCAGAAACATCAGGGTACACCTTTTACACCTCCATAGTTGTTACATGCCCTGCCAGGTTCTTCCAGTGTTGTTTTGTTCTTCCGGATTCCAGCTTTTCCTTCAGTGTGAAGAAAGATGGGAAATAAATTGGAGAAGCATTCAATTTCCAAAATTGTGCAGGATGGGACTTGTAAAACTTCATTATTTTAGTATATTATAAATATCCAGAAGGTAAAGAAACAATAAAGGCAGCTATACAGATGGTAATCTTAGAGGTAAAGAAAACAATGAACACCAGAAACTGGCTAGTGTTGAGGGAGAGTGGTTTAAATAGAGTGAGGCAGAGAACAGAATCTGGCTATATCCGTTCAATTGAGGATTAATTTAAAATATCAGTGTTCGATAGAGGAAATGCTTGGTATAGCAGAGCCAGAGTTGGTGATGAACGGTCGCACTTCATTTCGATTAAAAAGTGCCAAGATTATTCATAAGTCATCTGAAAAAGAGTGGGAGAGAATGGGATAATTTTAGTGGGTCTAGGGTATAAATGCCACACAGATAAAGGTGTGATCAGCAGATAGAAAGTGCAAAATGAACGTGCCAAATGCTAGAAGTGTAAAATGCCATACAAGGGGGCACAATTGCTACAACATAAGGAGAAATTGGACAAACTTGGATTGTTTTTTTCTGGAGTGTCAGGGGCTAATGGTGTAGGATTTTATGAATATAACATATGAGAGTCATTTTATGCACTTAAAAGATATACCGTAGATGTCGGATTATAAGCCGCTACTTTTTTCCCACATTTTGAACAGCTTTGAACACTGCGGCCTTTACTACGGTGCGGCTAATGCATGATTTTTTTTCATGCCACCAAAAACATTTTGCCTCGTAACAGTAGACCAATAAAATTGATGAGTAGTTCACAGAGGTCCAATGAAATTGTACGATAAATCAAGCGCACTTTCACAATTAAATTATTGTAAATCAGTCATTTGTACTCACCCTCATCAACATGGAAAACACTCGAAGAAAAGCATTGTGCTGCCTTTATGGCAGTTATTTAGTTTATAATATTTTCGCTTAGTAATTCATTTGTTAGTATTTTCTAGTTAAAGTTAGAAGTGTTTTAAGTATATTTGTTTTCTGTACTACATCCCGGGATGCTATGACGTCACATCCGGTTTCGCCGCGTCTTGTGGGAAATACCGGTTTGCGATAAACGGGAAGGTGGGGGGCGAGCGGCATTAGACCCGAGCGAAACGCTGCTTTTAAGTTAAAGGCGCAATAACTTTTCCTGGTAGGCTGCAGTATATATATTTTTTACCAGTCGTTATGGGTGCACTGTTCAGTAAAAAAGTATACGCAACGTAATTTGTGTGTTACCAATACGTATGTATATTTAAAAGTAGCCGCGTTACAGGCACGGTTCGAAAAAAAGCATTTGCAATATGTATTTGTTTATGTTACCATATGGATTTAATTAAAAGTTAAAAAATCCTCACGTGTAATATCTTTCTGTGTAAATATCTCATATTACAACGTGGGACACCTGCGGCCTAAAATCCGGTGCGGCTTGTACAAGTACAAAATTGATTTTCTTTCTAAAATTAGAGCCAGCGGCTTTTAATCAGGTGCGCTCTGTAGTGCGAAATCTACGGTAGGCCTTTACTTCCATTACGATCAACCCAAAAGCAGTCACCTGACATCATTACATCAGTCTCTTAAAGTGAACTCAACAACTCAATGGCAGTGTTTGTGAATTATGTAGAACAGTTTCCATGATGAACAATGTGGATCATCTAGCACCCCAACTCATGAGCCCACACAGGCACCTCCCCCCCCCCCCCCCCACCACAGAATACACCAAAACCAGCATTGTCAGTCTGCCTGGAGCTCGTATAAGCTGTCCAGCTCGGGTCCTACGTGCCTTGCTTGGAATAACAGAAGGTACCTCTGGCTCATCCAGGGATGTGCTGACATGCACGTAGATAGTGCAGGTCTTGGTGGCCCAGTTAAGGTGACCTACAGAAATACATTCAGGTTTACCCTTTCCCATCTACAAGTCTTTTCATCCTGTTCCAAAATGCAGAACATGCCATCATATGGGGGCTTAATGGAGTGTTGAAGTACATCATCGCCGACAAAAACAAACAAGGTAGAACGTAGGTTAACTGGAACCAAGAGTGCTGCACGTCATGATGGGAGATAGGAACAGGTGTAAAAGAATTGAGTTTACTAAGGAGGGTGGAATGCTGCTGTGAAGTTGACCAGGCAGTTGTGGCTTCAGAAATAAAAATCACTCAGCACTCTTCAATGGCTCCCCATACACCAACTCAGCTGCGGAGGACTGAGCCCCATCAGGAAGGTGACTGTGCCAACACTTGTCTGTCAGGGAGGCCCTCAGAGCAACCTTTAAGGAATGGAGAAACTGCTCACACAGGCCATTGGACTGTGGGTGATATGCCATGGTGTGATGCAATTTAATGCCGAGGTTCCGGTCATTGCAGGCCAGAGTTCTGTCGTGAATTGGAGACTGCGGTCGTAAGAAATATCAGATGGGGTACCAAACCAAGCTACCCAGATGTTGATGAACACCAGAGCCATGCCCATAGCTGTCGTCGACACTAGAGGGCTGACTTCTGGCCGCTGGTGGTACGGTCCACTATGGTAAGGAGATGCGTGAAACTGCAGGGGGTGGGGGGAAGAGCTCAGAAGAGGACCAACCAGGTCCACATTGGCATAGTCAAACCATCGCTTAGGGACCTTGAAAGATGCCGATAGTGCTCAATTGTGCTAGTTAGTTTTTGCCCACGGACTCACAACACAAGCTGCACTCCATTCTCACACGTCCTTCCTAAGGTTGTGCCACACAAACTTCAAATCAACCAGTTTCTCTGAAGCCTTCCCACCCAGATGCGAGAAACTGCGAATGGAGTTAAAACCAGTATGTCTCCAGTTTGCGTGCACTATGGGCCGAGGCCAACTGGTTGAGACAACACACGAGAGAAACTCCTGGGTCCCCTATCTTGACATCAGCCAATCACAGGCCTGTGACTGTCTTGTAAGCCTGGACCTCTGGGTCAGTAACTTGGTCAGCCTCCATGCCAGCCCAGTTAACCCCAAAGTGCACGGCACTGATGCCGGACCGTGAGAGGCAAACAGCCACAGCATTAGTTTTCCCTTCAATGTGGTGTTTGTCAGTCTTCAATTCTGAAAAGTAGGCCAGGTGGCATGCTACTGTGCAGAGCAAGAGTGTGACACTTTGACACCATATGCACGAGGGGTTTGTGGTCAATGAACACAGTGAAATGCTGACCCTCCAGTAGAAAACAAAAACATTGGCCACATTCTTCCAACCAGCTGTTTGTGCACAGCGCTCACAGTGTGTCTGGGGCACCAGTAGTGATGGCTATGGCTGCATTGATTGGGGAGCAGGTATATCAGTAGAGTCGTATTGGAAAGAGCTCACTTGGTATCAAAATACGCCGGTCACGTCTGTTGACCACTCAAGCATGTAATTAGAGACACTGCCTTTAAGGGCACTATACAGGAGGAAGCATAAGTTTAGCAGTTCATGGAATGAAACAGTGAGAGAAATTCACCACACCCAAAGACTCTTGAAATGCTTTGGTAGCACAGGGAAGTGAAAAGACCTTAACACAAAGTACACTGCAGATGCTGTGGTCAAATCAAGATGTACAAAAAAGCTGGATGAACTCAGCAGGTCGGGCAGCATCCATTGAAAGAAGCAGTCAACGTTTCGGGTCGAGAGCTGACAAAGGGTCTCAACCCGAAACGTTGACTGCTTCTTTCAACGGATGCTGCCCGACCTGCTGAGTTCATCTAGCTTTTTTGTATGTCTTGAAAAGATCTTAATATTGGTGACTTTTGACTACAGTGGCGTTGCATCTTCTGTGGAGATGCAGTGGCCAAAAAAGTCAACATAACCGACCTGGCATTTAGTGGGGTTAATAATCAGCCAATGTTGGCTTAAGCCCTCCAAAAGTCTGCGGAGATGTGATAATTATTCAGTTCTGGGTGCGCTGTATGTCATCCAGGTAAACAAAAAGTAAAACTAAGTCTTTTAATGTAGAGCCCATCAGTCGCTGGAAAGTCTGTGTGCTGCATTTTTTCAGTCCAAACAGCATGCACAGAAATGCAAATAGGCTAAACAGGGTTATAACAGCATTTTTGAGAATGTCCTCAGCATACACAGGTACCTGATTGTAGCCCCTAATGGTCCACTTTAGAAAAAAATTATATTTCCGGCTAAACTTGCTAAAAAGACTTGAATATATGTGGACCAGTTAATGAACAGAGGGGTATTGGCCTCTTGAAGCTGATTGTAATCACTGCATGGACGGCTTAGGGACCACGTGGAGGGGTGAACCCCAAATCGACCAGTGTACAAAGCCAAGCATTTCCACATTAGCAAACTCAGCCTTCACGCTGGCCAGCTTGGAGTCTAGTCTACATGCACAGTTGTGGACTGGTGAACCAGTTGTGGAAATGTGACACTCGACACACATGTTTTGACTGTAGTGGAAAATGTGGCTGTGGTGAAGTCTGCCCAGCAGGCGAGTGAACTCACATATAATGGTGCAAGCACCAGACTGAATCGCCATGAAGAACTTACTGGGGTTACCTGGTAATAACCCAAAGTCCTGTATGTCTAAAAGCCGGCAGTTCTTAAGATCTACTAAATGTCCTTTTGCATGTCCCACAACTCCAAATCCTGCTACCATTGGCAGCCTCCAGCGAGGGTCTTTCGCTCTGATCCTTATAATCAATGGGCAATGGGGGCAGCGCACTTGAGCACCCCTGTGATACAGGAAGCAGCACCCTGAAAAGTTGTCTGTAAAGTACAACAGACAACCCTGGCAACTGGAACCCACAGTGCTCACAGAGCTCTGATGTCCCGATGTGCCAGCAGTTCTTAGTGTTCATGCCAAAGTGTGTGTGGTAAAACCACAGACCAGCATTCCAGCATTGTCTGATTCGGAGCCACGGGCATGAGCCTGCTGAAGGCTCTGTTGACAGGGCTTGTTGAAACAGGGAAAGGAGGAGGGATGAACCTGGCTGAGTGTAGACTATTGGCCATTATAGCAACTTCTTATTGTCCTTCACGGGTGTATTAGCAAGGGTTGTGTGAACTTGATCAGGCATTTGGTGCATAAGGAGTTCTTTAAAAATAGAACAAGGATGGTGATTGCCCAGGAGAGATAAGCATGTGATCCATTAGCTCTGAAGGCCTAGTGTCACCCAGCCCAGGCAAGGAGAGCAACTTTTGGGTGTGCTCAGACTCAGAAAGTCTGTAATAGTTGAGTTTTCAGAGTGCCATATTTATCACATATGGTCCGGTCATTTAGTAGACTCACCATTCTGACTGTAGTGGAACTACTTAGTGATGCTACAAAGTAAAATTTGGCACTGTCTGTAGTGATTTCTCGCATTGCAAACTGGGCTTCTACCTATGCAAACCTTGCGGTAGTGGCTGCTCCCAAAGCTCTGGCAGCTTCAAAGCAACTGCATTGGTCAACACATCTTTGAGTAACCCCGGAATCGTGCAAGTGTCAGGGTCACCAATATAGGATTTTGTGAATAAAGCATGCGAGAGTTGTTTTACGTGCTTAACAAAAGGTGTAGTCCTTAACTTCTATTACGAACAAACCAAAAGCAGTCACCTTACGCCGATGTCATTATGTCAGACACCGCCTCTTAAAGTGAACACAACTCAATGACAGTGTTTGTGAAGTATGCAGAACAGTTTCTATTACAAACATGTCCTCTGGCACCCATTATGTTATCCTACATTGGGCAGCTCATAAAAATATATAAGGAATAGATAGGATAGATTGTCAGTCTTTTTGCTATGGTGGAGATATCAAGTACTAGACAGCATTGCTTTAAGATGAAAGGGGAATGTTTAAAGAGGATTTACAAGATAAAACTTTTTTTATATACGTACACAGACAGTGGAAGGAGCCTGGAACATCCTTCCAGGGGTGGTGGAAGAAAATACAACTGGAATGTTTAAGAGGGATGTAGAACAGTCAGAGAATAGAGGGAAACAGACTTTGTGAAGACAGATGGGATAGGTTAGATTGGCATAGGTGGCATTCCGGCGTGCTGCTGGTTTGTACTGTATTTCCTGTGTTCTATTAAGACATGCCTATATCAGGATATTAACTAAACAATCAATAATTGGAGAGGAACAGAAATCTGACTAATCTATTACGTGCAACTGCAACATTAAACAGTTAGAAAGCTTAATTTTTCTTGAAGTTACTAATGATGTGCTTAGAAACAAAATATATTAAATATTTTGCAGTATCACCAATTATGTACAGTGTTGTGCGCCATTTTTGGTACTTAAAGAACCAATGAAAACTGAGCTTACAAATTTAACCACATCCACTTCAGAGTAACAAGGATAGATCAAACATATTTTCTTCTAATAACATTCCAAAACAGTTTGCCTGAAAAAAAATTCAGAATCTTCATCAGTCTTCTCAGCCAGAAAAAGAATGATGGTCAGAAGGTTAAAGTCTAAAGTACTAAAGCAGCAGATTGCCAGGAAGAGATTTAATGCAAAACCAATGAAGGAGACAAGAGGCAAAACCTGTCACACAGTATAAAATATTGCTTTCAGATGTTGCTTTGAGACACAAGATCAAATGTCCCAAAAGAGCAACTGGTCATGGGAATTATTCTACACAAGTGGTGAATAAGTCTAGCCTCAACATTACTCAATCACTCTGAAGGATGAACAAACATAACCTCTCAGTACGAGGACCAAAATCTTTATTGATTTAAATATTACAGTAAAGATCGCTTCAATTGCATATGGGCAAGATGAATTCACTCAATGTTTAGATCACGTTTTTGAAATTCATACCAAATTAAAACAGTTTCAAAATCAAACTAAATGGGAAAAGTAAATCATACATGTAACATGTTTGATCAACATGATGTACTGTGTATGTTCTTCTCAAAGTTAAAGTCTCAGTGGTCCATCTTACCCACCCAACATCAATGGCTTGTCATACACCTTAAGAATGAGTGCTTAGTTGCAGGTTGACAAATATTAAGGCAAGTTCCACCCACCACTAGAACATGGGCACACAGCTACAAAGGTAAATTATTCACATCTCATTGCAGACACTTCAAACTAAAATCTAGGTACTTGAGGAATATCTGCTTATTTGCAGACAGCCCAGCACATCCATAGATGTGAACTCGGTATTCAGGACAATTACAGAGACAGGTGCGTACGTAAAAAGGGCCCAGAGGATTACTGGGGACCCGAGTCACCCCAACCACAAACTGTTTCAGCTGCTACCATCCGGGAAACGGTACTGCAGCATAAAAGCCAGGGCCAACAAAACAGCTTCTTCCAACAGGCTATCAGACTGATTAGTTCACGCTGATACAATTGTATTTCTATGCTATATTAACGGCCCTGTTATACACACTATTTATTACAAATTACTATAAATTGCACTTTATACATTTATACAGAAACGTAACGTGAATATTTTTACTCCTCGTGTATGTGAAGGATGTAAAAAATAAAGTCAATTCAATAGGTTCCCTTCTTCACTGTCTCATTTGCAGTGATACATCCAGTCACAACCTTAGTGAATGACACAACACAGCAGAGGTTATGCAAACCACGGCTGAATGCATTTGTTTGCTTTCAAACTATATTGGGTGGGTGGGGGGGGGGGTGCAGTCCCAAGGTTTGCTTGAGTGAGTGTGCGCTGCAAGGTGAATGAGCTAACTGACCGTAACCTTATAGTTCAGGAAGCCATTCAACTGGGTGTCAGTTTGTAAGGATCACAGTGCAGCAGAATTGAATCTGTTCTCTGCAAGATACAGCAAGAGTCAACTTCACTCTAGCCAGGGCTGGGGTCATCTAAAAGTGGAAAGTGAGGGTCTTGCTGATCATGTCAATATTGGCAAGACAATAAAAAGTTTTGCATAGTTTGTTTGCAGAACCGAGTACTAAAGGTTATAAACTCTGGATTATAACCTGAAATATGTGCAAAGGGCAAATCAGCTTAGAGATGTGAATCTGTGCTCAAAGTCTGGTCTGGTAAAAGTGGAGCACTATGAAAGTGGGAACTGCACTATAGGGACATAGTCCAGCTCACATAGTAAGAAATATTAGAAAAGGAAGAAATAATGAGAGGTTGTCAGAAAGGTATGGAAAAAAAATCATGGGCCATTTTAGTTTACATACAAAAACACGGGTAAAGATAGCTTAGATAAAGAGTGCTTCCGGGATGGTTCTTGGAGCCTTACATTCCAGAGGTGACCAAAGAGAGCATTCTATAAATGTAAATGAATGATTTACAAAAATATCTTCAGACAGTTGTCATTATAATATAATTCAACTATCGTTTAGTTCTAAGATGAATTGGTCATTAAATTTAAACTATCAAGAAAGAAAAAAAATCCAAGGTGACCATCCATAGTTAATTAAACAAAAATTAAACACTATATCAAACTTAAAAAGAAAAGAAAGCACAACTGTTCAGGTCAGAAGATTGTGTAGAATATACAAAAAAGAAAAGGTCATTAAAGGATTGACAAGGACAGAAAATAATAAAGCATAGGACAAAGCTAGCTAGGAGAGTATAGATTATAAGAGCTTCCACAGATATTTAAAATAAAAATTAATGCTGTGGGAATTAACATATGGGCATGGTTAGAAAACTGGCTGGCAAACAGGAATGAGAAAGTAGATATAAATGTTTATTTTAATAGATAAACTTTTAAAAAAATTGAGCACCAGTCCATGGTAAAATGTAATGAATGGCATGCAATAGACTGCTGCACAACTTCTAAAAATTCATTTACCTAATAAATGAAAATACTTGCTGGTGGATGAACTCCTGGCACAATTAGAGATTGGTCAGTATGACGTTGTGGACATTACTCAGTCGTGGCTGAAAGAAGGCCATCGCTGTGCTCAACATCAAAGGGTATGCTTTGTATTGAAAGGACTGGCAGGAAGGCATAGGTGGGGGGTGTAGCTCCACTGGTAAGAGATGGAATCACATCTTTAGAAAGAGGTCACAAAGGTCAGCGAATGTTGAATCTTTGTGGGTGGAGTTAAGAAATTGCAAGGGTAAAAAAACGATTATGGGAATCATATATAGGCCTCCAAATAGTAGCCAAAATGTGGGGTTGAGATTACAAAGGTTGTTGGAAAAGGCATGTAATAAGGGTATGGCACAATTTAATGGAGGACTTCAATATCCAAGGGGATTGGAAAAATCAGGTTGGTGTCTGATTGCAAGAGAGGGAGTTTGTTAAATGTCTATGAGATGGCTTTTTAGTGCAGCTTGTGCTTGAGTCTACTCGGGGAAAGGCTATCTTAGATTGGGTGTTGTATCATAAACCAGATCTTATTAAGGAGGTTAATATAAAGGTACCCTACAGAGGCAGCGATCATGATATGATTGAATTCATACTGCAATTGGAGAGGGAGAAGCACGTCACATGTATCAGTATCACAAAGGAATAAAGGGAATAACAGAGGAGCTTGCCCAGGTGGATACAGGGATGATGGCAAAGCAGAGATGGCTGAATAGTTTCTAGGAATAGTTCACAAGGCGCAGGATAGTTATGTCCCACAGAGCAAGAAGTTATCAAATGGCAGGGGTAGGCAACTGTGGCTGACAAAGTAAGTTAAGGACTATATAAAAGCCAAGAAAAGAGGTTATAAGGTAGCTAAAGTGAGTGGGCAGTGAGATGATTGGGAAGCTTTAAAATCCAACAAATGGCAACTAAAAAAGCTAAAAGAAGGAAAAAGATGCAATATAATGTCAAACTAGCCAATAATTTGAAGCAGGATATCAATTTTTTTTAGTTATATGAAGTGTAAAGGGAGGTGAGAGTTGATATTGGACCACTAGAAAATTATGCTGGTGAGGTAGTAATGGGAGGGGGACAAAGAAATGGCAGATGAACTTAATGGGTACTTTGCATCTGCCTTCATTGTGGAAGTGTGCCAGAGGTCCATGAGTGTCAGGGAGCAGGAGTGAGTGTCATTGCTAGGCAAAGGAAAAAGGGCTTGTCAAACTCAAAGGTTTTAAGGTGGATAAGTCACCTGGACCAGATGGACTACAGCCCAGAATCATGAGAGAGATTGCTGAAGAGATAATGGATGCATTTGTTATTGCCGTTCAAGAATCACTTGATTCTGGCATGGTCTTAGAGGACTGGAAGACTGCAAATGTCACTTTTTAAGGAGGGAGGAAGGCAAAAGGAAGGAAACTATAGGCCAGTTAGCCTAACCTCAATGGTTGGGAAAGTGTTGGTGTCTATTATTAAAGATGACATTTCGAGGTACTTGGAGACCAATGATAAAATAAATCAAAGTCAGCATGGTTTCTGTAAAGAGAAGTCTTTCCTGACAAATGTGTTAAGAGTTATTTGAGGAAGTAACAAGCAGGGTGGACGGAGGAGAGGCAGTGGATGCCATTTACTTGGATTTTCAGAAGGCAGTGATAAGGTCCCACACAAGGTTGCTTAACAAGATAAAATTCTATGGCATTTCAGTGAAGACACTAGCATGGATAGAAGAATGGTTGACACGCAGGAGGAGGAGCTTAGGAGAGTCAACGGCACCTAATAGCGACTCCTTTGCTTGCATCTTCGGAAACAGCTCTATTTCTATCTTTAATATCTCTATTTTTCCTTTTCAGGGTTCTGTTGAAGACCCTGACCTGGAGTTACATGCTGACTATAGTTCTTTGCGAGAATGGGACCCACTCTCAGAGCTTCATCACTGGCTGTTATTCGACATGCCAAGGGTGAGGCCTAAGAGCTTTGCTCACCTTCACAGGGCCAAGATTTTGTGGCTCTGGAGATGGGAGGATTGAGGTTTAGTGTCCTGGCAGGAGATTGGTGTGTCATGGGAGTCGGAAGATCTAAGGCTGTATGCCTGGAGACCTGAGATCTTTGGGCACAGAGCCCAGAAAAAGCGACACAATGGACTTATAACATCATAAACCAGCCAGTTGTTTGTTATGTCTCCCTTCTTGCTGTGAAATGGAGACACCTCTTTTTCCCTTATTAGGGAGGGAGAGAGCGTGTGGTATGTCGGATACCAGGTGAACAAGTAGTCTTTGGGGTACTGCAAGTCTGTGCCTTTGCTGTTGCTTTGCTGCACGCTTGAGTGCTCGGTGGTGGGTGCCAATGCTTCTTTCTTTCTTTTTGCTGATGGGGAAGAGGGGGGATTGTCGCTTGCTGCCGCTTACGCACAGGAGAGAGGGAAGCTGGGGGGACTTTGGGATTCTAACATTTACCTATCATTCATTCTTTAGTGGCACTCCTCCGTTTATCGTGGATGGTTGTGAAGAAAATGCATTTCAGGATGTATATTGTATACATTTCTGACATTAAATGTACCTTTGAAATAAAAGGGGCCTTTCCTGGTTGCGGGTGATTAGTGGTGTTCCTCAGGGGTCAGTATTGGGTCTGCTACTTTTCACATCGTTTGTCAATGATTTAGATAATGCAATTCATGGCTTTGTGGCAAAGTCTGTGGGTGATACAAAGATAGGTGGAGGGGTAGGTAGAGCTGAGGAAGTAATGCAAATGCAGCAGGACTTAGACAAGTTGGAAGAATGGGCAAAAAGTGGCAGATTGAATACAGTGTTGGGAAATGTATGATAATGCATTTTGATAAAAGGGACAATAGTGTGGACTATTATCTAAATGGGGAAAAGGTTCAAACATCAGAGGTGCAGAGGAACTTGGGACATCTCGTGAAAGTCTCCCAGAAGGTTAGTTTACAGGTTGAGTTTGTGGTAAAAAAAAAGGCAAATATGATTTTGCCATTTATTTCAAGGGGAATAGAATATAAAAGTGAGGAGATAATGCTGAGCCTTTATAACACACTAGTCAGGCCACACTTGGAGTACTGTCAACAGTTTTGGGCCCCATATCTCAGAAAGGATATGCTGTCATTGAAGAGTCTAGAGGAGGTTCATGAGGATGATTCCAGGAATGAATGGGTTAACACACAAGGAACTTTGGGTCTGTACTCACTGGAATTTAGAAGAATGCACTGAAACCTACTAGATGTTGGAAGGACTAGATAGGGTGGGTGTGGATAAGATGTTTCCTATGGTGGGAATATCCAGAACTAGAGGGCACAGCCTCAAAACTGAGCGGTGACTCTTTAGTGCAGAGATAATGAGGATTTTTTTTTAGCCAGAAAGTACAGAATCTGTGGAATGCTCTGCCACAGACTACGGTGAAGGCCACGTTCATGGGTATATTTAAGGTGGAAGTTGACCGTTTTCCTAATCAGTCAGGGCATCAAGGGCTATGGCAAGAAAGCAAGAATATAGAGTCAAGTGGGATCTGGGATCAGCCATGATGGAATGGCGGAGCAGACTCAATGGGCTGAATGGCCTAATTCTGCTCCTATGTCTTACGGTCTTATGATTTAATAACACAGAAACAGGTAGAGAGTAAGTTAGGAAAAACAATTGAGCCTACAAAAGTATATAGACAGATTAGGTGGGTGGTCAAAGGTCTGACAAAAAGAGTTCAATGAGGGAAGATGTGAAATTGTGAAAGTTAAAACAAAACCTTTTAAATGGTGACCAAATGTAGGGCTCCAAGAAGAAAAAGATTCTGGTTCCCATAGTTCACAATAGGCTGCCATGGAGGTACATCAAAGAATTAGGAAAACTAACAGAATGGTACCATTTATTGCTAGATGGAAAAAAAATGCAAAAATAGGAAGGTTGGGTTGGGCCCTTTGTTGAGGTCACACCAGAGTTCTATGTGCAGTATTGGTGCCGTTAAATAAGTTAAAGCATTAGAAGCAGTTGAGAGGTTTACAAAACTAATACCAGTAACCAGTGGACTGACTAACAACATTGTACAAAATCCTCCTGAGTTTACAAGAGTGACGAGTGACTTGGCTAAAATACATAAGATCCAACCAGTGGAAGTAGGACAAGATTTCTTCATGTGAAGTAGTCTGGAAATCTAGACCATGCTCTAAAGGTATGGTCAATCCACTTAAAATAGAGATAAAGAGAAACATCTTCTCAGATGTTTGAGACTTTGGAACTCTCTTCCTTGAAGCAAATTGGAAATGGTCTTTATTTTTAAGATTCAAAGTATGTATGCAGTATACAATCCTAAGATTCATCTTCCCTACTGACAGCCACAAAACAAAGAAAAACCATGGACCCATTCAAGGAAAAACATCAACACCCCCCCCGTGCAAAATAAACATATAGCGCAAACGGCAAAAAAACAAGTGAATAAACACAAAATTGAGAAAATTCCAGGCACATTTCAGTTCATCTCAGTGCATGCCACCCCATTTCAAAAATCATCCAAAATAGCAACAAAAAAAAGAGCGACTAGAAACTAAAAACACATCATACTTTGAACCAGCATCCAATACACAAACCACATTGATTAAACCTTGCTCCAGCACCATCGAGGGAGAGAGAGATAACCATTCGAACGCAAACAAAAGGGAGAGAGACCATCACGCGCAGCAGCGAGTGAGAGGTGGCAGAAGGCACTGAACATTTGCTCGCCTTCCATACCTGCCTCCATCATTTTAATCTTCCTCGGCATTTTAATCGTCTAGAAATGAAATCCATCATCTGCTCGCAGCCCATCTCCAGGCTTCTTGACCTCCCTACTACAGGGTTCGCTCCCAGCCTTCTGGGATCCTCTCAGAGACAGAAAAGGACCATCTGAAGGATGTCACCCTTGGTAGCATTGTTCACTGGTGCTATCTTCTTCTGGATATCATGGCAGAGGCAAAGAGATTATGGATAAGCATGCTTTAAGAGTTCAGTGGTTAACAGGTAAGGTTACTGTCAGATCTGCCATGTCCTTATTATTATAGACTTGAGAGCCAGTGTGATCTACTGCAGTCCTAATTCATAAATTGGTATATTCATATGCAACGCCAACAACATGGACACATTTTCAAATAAATTCCAGGATGTGCTAGAAATGCTGGTCTCAGGACTGACAACCACAAGCTGAAAATAGTATCTTTTTAAATTAATGTTTATTTCAAAAGCAGCACTCACTCCTGGCAACATTAGAAAACATTTTCATACCCAACCTCCAAACATAACATTTGATTAAATATCAAATGAAAAAATGTTAATTATTTTATTCTCCACAGATTCTGTCTAACCTGCACAGATGTTACCTGACTTGTTGAGTACTTCCAGCATCTTTGGCTTTTATTTTAGCTTTTCAGCTCAACAAAGATGATTTACATTTGTATAGTGCCTTTGATACGACGTTGTGAGAGTCTTCACAATATTTCCGATTAAGTACTTCTGAAGTGTTGTCACTATTGCAGTTTGTGCATTGCAGATTTGCATAGTCAGTAATATTGAATATATTAATAATATTTATTCAGGAATCAGTACTGTAAATGTTGCTAAAACCTTCTAGCAACCATTCCAAGTCTTACTCCACCTGGATAATAAAGAACCACAGAAACAAAAGCTGCTGCTGATGCACCAGTGCCAAGAACCTGTCTTATTTACTTATTTATCTAAATAGACAATATGGTTAAAATACAATTTCAACCCTGTTTGAGAAATTAACTTCGATCATGCAACATGGAGCAACTGAGTTTCAATTGAAGCCGTCTAGTCAAAACTCATTTTTCTGGAAAACCCAGATGTCAGAGGTATCAACATTGCTGCTTCAGTTGCAAGAAAAGAATAATCTTATAATTTAGCCGAGTAAACTCTTCCTTAAAATTTTCAGTTTATTAATCTTCATTCCTATTATAAATTCTTCTCCAACGACACAGGATCTTTGAGCTCCTCCAGTCCTGGCCTCTTGCATAACTTTGATTGTATTTACTCTGGCTGCACCTTAAGACTGAAGCCTTGATCTCTGTTCTCCCAACTATAAAACTTGCTGCTTCAATAGTAGAGGAAACACGTCAGTGGAGGTAGGGGAAGTCCTTAAATGAATACTTTGCGTCAGTATGCAACATTGAGAGGAACCTTGGCGATTGTGAGGACGATGTAAAACAGGCTGATATGCTTGAACATGCTGATATCAAGAGAGGATGAGCTGGAATGTTTGAAAAACATTAGGGTAGATAAGTCTCCAGGGCCAGACAACGTTACGACAGAAAGCAAGGGAAGAGATTATAACGCCCTTGACAATGATTTTTCTGTCCTCACTGGCCACAGCAGTAGTACCAGATGATTGGAGAGTGGAAATATTTTCCTTTCTTTAAGAAAGCAAAGAAGGAAATACAGACAAGCAAGTCTTACTACAGTTCTGGGCTGTTAACTGGCAGATGGAGTTCAATCCAGCAAAGTATAAAGTGATTCATTTTGGAAGGTCGAATTTGATGGCACAACACAGGGTTAATGGCAAAATTCTTAGCAGTATGGAGGAACAGATGGATAGAAACATAGAAAACCTACACACAATGCTCTGCCGAACATGCACTTACTTTAGAAATTACCTAGGATTACCCATATTTATTTCTTCAGCAGTTTGAACAGGGCACAACTGCGCGAGCGCGTGGATGTCAGACAGTGAGAACAGCGAGAAGAGTTTAAAAAGAAGACAGATTTATACAGTGGGCATCGGAGTAGAGGGAGTACAGAGTAGGAAGGCTTTGGCTCAATGGGGCTTCAGCGATACAGGGTCAAAATTGCCTGTGTAGAATACAGACAGAAAGTATGTGTGAGAGGCCGGTTTACTGTGCTCGGTATCAGATGTGGGAGGTCCTGGAGTCTCCCAACCTCCCGGTTGCACCAGGTGCGTCAGGCTGCAGCTCCTTAGGGACCGCGTTAGGGAACTGGAGTTGCAGCTCGATGACCTTTGTCTGGTCGGGGAAAGTGAGGTGGTGATAAAGAGGAGCTATAGGCAGGTAGTCACTCTGGGGCCTGGGGAGACAGATAAGTGGGTAACAGACAGGAGAGGGAAGGGCAAGAATCAGACGCTACAGAGTACCCCAGTGGCCGTTCCCCTTAACAATAAGTACTCCTGTTTGAATACTGCTGGGGGGGGGGGAACAGCCTACCTGGGGGAAGCAACAGTGGTCGCGCCTCTTTGCACAGAGTCTGGCCCTGTGGCTCAGGAGGGTAGGAAAAGGAAGAGGATGGCAGCAGTGATAGGGGACTCTATAGTTAGGGGGTCAGACAGGCGGTTTTGTGGATGCAGGAAAGAAACGCGGATGGTAGTTTGCCTCCCAGATGCCAGGGTCCGGGATGTTTCTGATCGCGTCCATGATATCTTGAAGTGGGAAGAACAGTCAGAGGTCGTGGTACATATTGGTACCAATGACATAGGTAGGAAAAGGGAGGAGGTCCTGAAAACAGACTACAGGGATTTAGGAAGGAAGTTGAGCAGGACCTCAAAGGTAGTAATCTTGGGATTACTGCCTGTGCCATGTGTCAGTGAGTATAGGAATAGAATGAGGTGGAGGATAAATGCATGGCTGAAGAATTGGAGCAGCGTACAGGGATTCAATTTTCTGGATTATTGGGACCTCTTTTGGGGCAGGTGTGACCTGTACAAAAAGGACGAGTTGCACTTGAATCCCAGGCAAACCAATATCCTGGCAGGGAGATTTGCTAAGGCTACTGGGGAGAGCTTAAACTAGAATTGCCCGGGGGGTGGGAACCAAAGTGAAGTGATGGAAGAAAGGGAGGTTAGCTCACAAATAGAGAAAGTTTGGAGACAGTGCGAAAGGGAGGATAGGCAGGTGATAGAGAAGGGATGCGCTCAGACTGATGGTTTGAGATGTGTCTATTTTAATGCAAGGAGTATTGTGAATAAGGCGGAAGAAGCTTAGAGCATGGATCAGCACTAGGAGCAATGCTGTTGTGGCCATTACAGAGACTTGGATGGCTCAGGGGCAGGAATGCCTACTTCAAGTGCCAGGTTTTAGATGTTTCAGAAAGGACAGAGAGGGTGGCAAAAGAGGTGGGGATGTGGCACTGTTGATCAGAGATAGTGTCACGGCTGCAGAAAAGGAAGAAGACATGGAGGGGTTGTCCACGGAGTTTCAGTGGGTGAAAGTTAGGAATAGAAAGGGGTCAATAACTCTACTGGGTATTTTTTATAGACCACCCAATGGTAACAGGGACATTGTAGGGAGACAGATTCTGCAAAGGTGTAATAATAACAGGGTTGTCGTGATGGGGGTTTTAATTTCCCAAATATCGATTGGCATGTCCCTAGACCAAGGGGTTCAGATGGGATGAAGTATGTTAAGTGTATTCAGGAAGGTTTCTTGACACAATATGTAGGTAAGCCTACAAGAGGAGAGGCTGTACTTGCTCTGGTATTAGGAAACAAACCTGGTTAGGTGTCAGGTCTCTCAGTGGGAGAGCATTTTGGATATAGTGATCACAATTCTATCCCCTTTACCATAGCATTGGACAGGGATAGAAACAGACAAGTTAGGGAAAAGCTTAATTGGAGTAAGGGGAAACATGCAGCTATCAGGCAGGAACTTGGAAGCATAAATTGGAAACAGATGTTCTCAGGGAAACATACCGAAGAAATGTGGCAAATGTTCAGGGGATACTGGCGTGGGTTCTGCGTAGGTACGTTCCAATGAGACAGGGGAAGGACCATAGGGTACAGGAACTGTGGTGTACAAAGGCTGTTGTAAATCTGGTCAAGAAGAAGAGCTTAAGAAACATTCAAAAAACTAGGTAATAATAGAGATCTAGAAGATTACAAGGCTGGCAGGAAAGGACTTAAGAAATTAGGAGAGCCAGAAGGGACCATGAGAAGGCCTTGGCAGACAGGATTAAGAAAAACCCCAAGGCATTCTACGTATGTGAAGGGCAAGAGGATAAGACATGGGAGAATAGGACCGATCAAGTGTGACAGTGGAAAAGTGTGTACGGAACCAGACAAGATAGCGGAGGAACTTAATGAATACTTTGCTTCAGTATTCACTATGGAAGAGGATCTTGATGACAGTAGAGATGAATTACAGCAGACTGAAAAGCTTGAGCATGTAGATAGTAAGGAAGAGGATGTGCAGGAGCTTTTGGAAAGCATCAAGTTGGATAAGTCACCGGGACCAGGTGGGATGTACCCCATACGACCATGGGAAGTGAGGGAGGAGAATACTGAGCCTCTGGCGATGATCTTTGCATCATCAATGAGGAAGGGAGAGGTTCTGGAGGATTGGAAGGTTGTTGATGTTGTTCCCTTATTCAAGAAAGGGAGTAGGGATAGCCCAGGAAATTACAGACCAGTGAGTCTTAGTTCAGTGGTTGGTAAGTTGATAGAGAAGACCTGAGAGGCAGAATTTATGAACATTTGGAGAGGCATAATATAATTAGGAATAGTCAGCATGGTTTTTCAAAGGCAGGTCATGCCTTAAAAACCTGATTGAATTTTTTGAGGATGTGACTGAACATATTGATGAAGGTAGAACCACAGATGTAGTGTACATGGATTTCAGCAAGGCATTTGATAAGGTACCCCATGCAAAGCTTATTGAGAAAGTAAGGACGTATGGGATCCAAGGGGACATTGCTTTGTAGATCCAAAATTGGCTTTCCCACAGAAGGCAATGAGGGGTTGTAGTTGGGTCATATTCTGCATGGAGGTCGGTGACCTGTGGTCTGCCTCAGGGATCTGTTCTGGGACCCCTACTCTTTGTGATTTTTATAGGTGACCTGGATGAGGAAATGGTGGGATGGGTTAGTAAATTTGCTGATGACACAAAGGTTGGGAGTGTTGTTGATAGCATGTAGGGCTGTCAGAGGTCACAGTGGGACATCGATGGGATGCAAAACTGGGCTGAGAAATGGCAGATGGGGTTCAATCCAGATAAGTGAGAGGTGGTTCATTTTGGTAGGTCAAATATGATGGCAGAATGTAGTATTAATCGTAAGAATCTTGGCACTGTGTTGGATCAGAAAGATCTTGGAGTCTATAGGACACTCAAAGCTGCTGTGCAGGTTGACTGTATGGTTAAAAAGGCATATGGTGTATTGGCCTTCATCAATCATGGGATTGAATTCAAGAGGCGAGAGGTAATGTTACAGCTATATAGGAACCTGGTCAGACACCACTTGGAGTACTGTGCTCAGTTCTGGTTGCCTCACTACAGGAAGGTTGTGGAAACATATAAAGGGTGCAGAGGAGATTTATAAGGATATTGCCTGGATTGGGGAGCATGCCTTACGAGAATAGGTTGAGCGAACTTGGCCTTTTCTCCTCGGAGCAACAGAAGATGAGAGGTGACCTGATAGAGGTGTATAAGGTGATGAGAGGGAACATCGTCAAAAAATTCTATCAGACTTGTGAGGCATGACGTGCCTTTAATAAAGCCATGCTGACTATTCCTAATCCTATTATGCCTCTCCAAATATTCATATATCCTGCCTCTCAGGATCTTTTCCATCAACTTACCAACCACTGAAGAAAGGCTCACTGATCTATAATTTCCTGGGCTATCTCTAATACCTTTCTTGAATAAGGGAACAACATCTGCAACCCTCCAATCCTCCAGAACCTCTTCCATCCCCATTGATGATGCAAAGATCAATGCCAGAGTCTCAGCAATCTCCTCCCTCTCCTCTCACAGTCACCTGGGTAAATCTCATCCGGTTCTGGTGACTTATCCAACTTGATGCTTTCCAAAAGCTGCAGTACATCCTTTTTCTTAATATCTATATGCGCAAGCCTTTCAATCTGCTGTAAGTCATCCCTAAAATCGCCAAGGTCCTTTTCTGTAGTAAATACTGAAGCAAAGTATTCATTAAGTACCTGCGCTATCTCGTCTGGTTCCATACACACTTTTCCACTGTCACACTTGATTGGTCCTATTCTCTCACGTCTTATCCTCTTGTTCTTCACATACTCGTAGAACGCCTTTGGGGCTTTCCTTAATCCTGCAAAGTCTTGGCATCCACATCACAGATCCCTCGAAGTTGCTGCGCAAGTTGATAGGGTTGCTAAGGAGGTGTATGGTGTGTTTTCTTTCATTAGTCTGGGTCTGAGTTTAAGAGCTGCAAGGTTATGTTGTAGCTCTATAAAACCCTGCTTAGACCACACTTGGAGTATTGTGTTCAGTTCTGATCACCTCGTTATAGGAAGGATATGGAAGCTTTAGAGAGGGCACCGGAGATTTATCAGAATGCTGCCTAGACTTGAGGGCATGTCTTATGAAGATAAAGTTCAAAGTAAATTTATTATCAACGTACATATATGTTGCTGTATACCACCCTGAGTTTCATGTTCTTGCGGGCATTCACAGTAAATACAAAGAAACACATTAGAATAAATGAAAAACCGCGCACACAAAGACAATCTGCAAAAGACAACAAACTGTGCAAATACAAAAATAGAAAACTAAAGAACAACAATAATATAAAATAATAATCAATAAATAAGCAATGAGTACTGAGAATATGAGTTGTAGAGTCCTTGATATTGAATCCATGGGTTGTGAAATCAGTTCAGTGTTGGGGTGGGTGAAGTTATCCCCTCTGGTTCTAGAGCCTGATGTTGAAGGGTAATAAATGTTCCTGAACCTGGTGGTGTGGGACTTGAGGGTCCTCTTTCTCCTTCCTGATGGCAGCAGTGAGAGCATGACCTGGATGGTGGGGATCCTTGATGATGAATGTTGCTTTCTTGTGACAGTGCTCCTTGCAGATGTGCCAATGGTGGTGAATGAGCTTGGCTTCTCTCTTTGGAGCAAAGGAGGATCAGAGATGAATTGATAGGGGCGTATAAGATAAGAGGCATAAACTGAGCAGATAGCTAGAGACTCTTTCCCATAGCAGGCATGGCTAATGCAAGGGGTAATTGGAGAAAAGCATGGGGGGGGGGGGGGGTGCTTAACAGAAGGAGGTTATTTACACAGGGAGTGGTGGCTTGGAGGCTACAACAAATGCCCTGCCAGGGGTGGCGGTAGAGGCAGCTACATTAGGGACATTTAAGAAACTCTTACACAGGCATTTGATTGATAGAAAAATGGAGGGTTATATAAGAGGGAAGGATTAGATTGAAAGGTTGGCACAACATTGTGGGCCAAAGGACCTGAACATCAAACTACGTGGCTCATTCACAGTTAGTATTGCCTGGTGGAAGCATTTCCATCATTGCTTATATTTTGGATCTCCACAATGCCAGAATTACTGTCATTCCATTCTCAGGTGTCTAAGCAAATTTTGTTTGATAACATTCATAGAAACATAGAAAACCTACAGCACAGTAGCGGCCGCTCGGCCCACAAAATTGTGCCAAACGTGTCCCTACCTTAGAAATTACTAGGGTTACCCATAGCCCTCTATATTCCTGTGAAGTACTTGCAATGCTTGGCTACATGAAAACAAAAGGGCAAGCAGTTTGCTGCTTCTACAACACTCCTCCCTCCTGGATTAGTGGCCCTCTTCCAAAACTTCAACTCACAACTTTGACCTAGGTACAGAGGAGATGTCAGGAGGGTAAGGTTTTTTAACGCAGAGAGTGGTGAGTGCGTGGAATGGGCTGCTGGCGGCAGTGGTGGAGGCGGAAACTATAGTCTTTTAAGAGACTCCTGGATGGGTACATGGAGCTTAGAAAAATAGAGGGCTATGGGTAAAGCCTAAGTAGTTCTAAGGTAGGGACATGTTCGGCACAGCTTTGTGGGACTAAGGGCCTGTATTGTGCTGTAGGTTTTTCTATGTTTCTAGAGCTTCTCTTCCTCAAATGCTGTTCTCCCATTTCACTATATACATTTTGTTCTGTCAGATTATAGGAAGGATGTAATTAAGCTGCAGAGGGTGCAAGAAGATTCACAATGGTTTCACTACAAGTGGCTTTAATTATGAAGAGCAGATTAGGCTGGGATTGTATTTCCCTGGATCAAAAGAGTCTGAAGGGTGACCTTATAAAGGGTTACAAAATCTTGAGGTGGGTGTTCACATTCTTTTTCCAGGGATAGGAGAATCTAACACGAGCAAATATAGGGAAAGAGGAATCCAGGGGGCCGGTTTATCAAACATTTTCTGACTTCTTTCTGACAACAGAATGCTGCTCTTACAGAGTGCCACTGCACATCTATTCTTCTACATCTCCAGTGTCCAGACTGCCAGAAGTCACAACGAGCACACAACTCAACCTTAGTAGTTACGGCAGATGACACCGACTGCACTAAACAACTTTGGTGCCTTCATACCAAAGCAAGATGGCTTCAGCATCTTTAGTCACTATCAGACAGTCTATTATGTAAACCAAGTACAAATCTTCTAGTTTATCCAGTTTGCCTGGTTTAAGTTCTATCTGATGTATACACAAAATGGTGGAGGAACTCAGTGGGTTAGACCCCAAGACATAGGAGCTTAATTAGGCCATTTGGCAACAAGTCTGCTCCACCATTTCATCATGCCTTATTTATTGCTCCTCTCAACCCCATTCTCCTGCCTTCTCTCCATAACATTTGACACACTTTCTAAACAAGAACCTGTCAGGCTCCACTCTAAATATAAGCAGTAATTGTCCTCTTCCGCCAGATACACAGTCCACTGGATAAAAAAAACTCATCTCTGTTCAAAAGGGAAATCCATCTATACGGAGGCTGTTGTCCTAGACTCCCCCACTGTATGAAACATCCTTTCCACATCCACTCTGTCTAGGCCTTTCAATATTCGATGGGTTAAATATGAGCCAAATAGGACCAGCTTAAAAGACAACTTGAAAAAGATGGCAGAAAAGCAAATTTCCGTGCCTTATAGATCTATTACTCTTAATTTGGTATTCCCTTTGTTCCAGCTGTAACTTGTACTTCTTAAACTCACGTATGGCTTTAAGATTCAGAAAATCCCCCAACAACAACACAATTTACTTGTTACTTTAGCTGTGCCTATTCCAATTCCACTACGTATTTAGATCCATTGGGTTAATTTTGCAGATAACTCGCTGCCAGTCCCCCATGACACCCGGATTAACGCATTAAACGGGACAGCGACAGCCTCCAGACGGTAAACATTATCGATTATGATGATGCTGCAAATCGGTGGTGGGGGAGGGGTAAAAAGAGATGCCCAGGTCGAAATCGACAGACAAGCTGCTCCAGCAAAACACAACAGCAGAGAGCTCACGGGAGAGAAGCTGCCTGCGGCCAGGAGGTGAAAATTAACCAAATGCCGAGCAGCGGCCTACTCAAGGCTCCCCAGGCCTCGGCCTGCCCTGAGCTGTGACGCCGGTTCCGAGTCATGCGAACCGCCACCGCGCAAGCACGGCCCCCCCTGTCAAAACAACCCGTACTCACAGTGACGTCAGGCCGGTAGTCCAACCAGCAGCCCCCGTGCTGTCTGAGCCTCGCCCGCCGCCCGATGACGGCTCCGCTCGGGGCTGCGCTGTGCACAGGCTGACGTACAGCACCGGGCTTCCTCCGTTCTTCCCTGTAGGATAGGGCTACGTCAAACCAAAACTCGAGGGCCACGGGAGGGAATTACATCAGCTGAGGATGGGGGGACTGATAAGAGAGGGACTGCAATCGTCTGGAAGACGGTTGTTTCGATGACAGGCTGCAGGATGAAACCCCCAAGATGCTGGTTCTTTATGGCAGAGGCAGACGTGGGGAGGATGGGGGCATCATAAAGGTGGCTGAAAAGATTAACTTCAAGAAAAAAAGTCTTTGGACGGGACAGATTTGTAATTTTGTGGGGCTAAAGGTTATGGGATGTTTAGAATTCAGAGAGACCAGCAGTGTTAAGGTTGGTATCAGTGAATTCAATTGAAATCGACCCCTGCTCTGTGGTTGCCCATTGTTCTCCAATCAATTTGACAGTACATTGCAATTACCTGAGATGTCCCATCTTCCAGAGCATAGATAATGACTTTCACCGTTTAGTTTAGGTTCAGGTTTAATGCCAAAGTACATGGTGCTGCCACAAGAAAGCCACATCCTTCATTAAGCACCCCAGCCATCCAGGCAATGCTCTCTTCTCGCTGCTGCCATCAGGAAGGAGGTTCAGGAGCCTTGGGTCCCATACCACCAGGTTCAGGAACAGTTACTACCCTTCAATCATCAGGCTCCTCAACTCTGAACTGATTCCACATCCCATGGACTCGCTTTCAAAGACTGCAAGTTTGCCCTCTATTATTTATTTATTATAGTTGCATAGTTTGTCTTCTTTTGCACATTGTTTTTTGTCAGTCTTTGTGTAGTTTTTCATTTTATTGTATTTTTTCTACTGTGAATGTCTGCAAAAAATGAATCCCAAATTAGTATATGGCAACATATATGAACGTTGATAATAAATGTATTCTGTACTTTATCAAGAATAAAGACAGCATTCTGCAGATGCTACTAATCTTGAGCAACACCGCAAAATGTTGGATGAATTCATCAAGTCAGGCACTATCTATGGAGGGCAATAAACAGTTAATGTTTTGGGCTGTAAAGGAAGAGACAGAAGTCAGAATAAGAATTATACACTGAGTATAAGTTCCTCTAATACCTTTGCATCTTTGTGCTTTTGATAATCAACCTAAATGGGCAGCATGCTAGTGTAGCAATTAGCGTGACACTATTACAGCTCGGTGTGTCGTCATTTGGGGGTTCAATTCTGATGCCATCTGTAGGAAGTTTTATGTCCTTCTCATGAGCACATGGGTTTCCTCCGGGTGCTCCAGTTTCTTCCCACAGTCCAAAGACATTCCAGTTAGTGTGCTAACTAATCATTGTAAATTGTCCTGTTTTTAGGCTGTGCTCTAAATAGGTTGCTCAGAGGCACAGCCCATTGGGCTGGTACGGCCTGTTCCGCGTTCTATCTCTAAATAAAATAGAATAATGTAAATTTTGATTAAAATAAATAAAAACACTGCAGATCTGATCATCTCGAATAAAAGCAGAAAATGGTGGAAATACGCAACAAATGAGGTACCATCTCTGGAACGTAGGAGTTCCCAGCCTGGGGTCCATGGACCCCTGGCTTAATGATATTGGACCATGGCATAAAAAAGGTAGGGAACCCCTGTCTGGAAGGTAATCAAGTAAGATCTTTCATCTTACTGGGAAAGGGAGGAGACAAGCTAGCTTTAAATTGCAGCAGAAGGGGATGGATACGACCTAAAGAGTGCCTGTTGAGGCTGAGCTTGCCATGGTGATAAATTGTAAGATCATCTCGTCAATGGGTTAATGGAGGCGGTCAGAGAGAAATCATGAGACCTATTAAGTGTGAGAGTTGCGAAATGCAGCAGTGTAGGACGTGGTCAGTGGGTCAGACTGTGCTTAAAGATTAAAGAACTTTAAAGATAAAGATTATCTTTATTTATCACATGTTCATCGAAACATACAGTGAAATGCTTCGTTTGCATCAACTCATATCAGCGAGGATTGTGTTGGGCAGCCTGCAAGTGTTGTCATGCTTCCAGTGCCAGTATAGCATGCCCACCACTCACTATTCTTTGGAATGTGGAAGAAATTTGAAGCACCTGGAGGAAACCCATCAGGTCAATGGGGGAGAAAATGTACAAACTCCTTACAGGCAGTGGTGGGAATTAAGTCCCGATTGATGATCACTGGCACTGAGGGCACTGAGTATTGCGTTAACTGCTAGAATACTGTGATGGAGAAAGGAAAAATTGAACCCAATATCGCAGATTGATGACTCACAGCAGAACTGGCCAGTTCTGATTCAGATTAAGAAACTGCATTATCTGAGATTGTGGATCTTGATATTGAGTCTGGAAGGTGGTAGCATTCTGAGACAAATAAGGTGTTGTTCCTCAAACTTATATTGGGTCTCAATATATCAATGTAGATACCACAGACAGATAGGCCAGAGTGGGACTGGGACAGAGAACTATTGTGACTTGTATCAGGGAGCTCTAGAGCTCTAGCTCTTCATTGTGCTCCTCATAGAAATCACCTAATCTGTGTTTGGTTACTTGAAGGTGACAAAACCACATTTTGAACACTGAATGGAATACAATAGATTGGTAGAAAAGCAGATGAATTATTTCTTAGCTTAGAAAAGCTATTTGGACCATTTGGATGGTGGAAAGGGATTGGCAAGTGGGAAGAGAAGAGCAGACCCCGGGAGTTGCAACAGGAACAGTCCCTTGGAAATGCTGGAGGGTAGTGGAAGCTGCATGAGGCAGCAGAATCTCAATGAAGATGGTGGAAATTGTGAAGGATTACCCACTGAATGTAGGATCTGATGATGAGCATGACAGCTGTAATCTTGCTCTCTTCAGAAAGGATGTGAGGACAGAGATGTGATCAATAGCTCTGTAAACCATGGTAGAGGGGAAGCCAGGATTCAGAAAGAATCTCAGATCCATTTGTGTGGAAAACTTCATCAGAGTTAGGTATAGTGAAGACGAAGGGATTTGTAGAATGGAATGGAGTCATTACAGGAGGTAACGTGTGAGGAAGTAAAATCAAGATATCTGAAGGCTTATAGTGGATGTTTGTTTCTATCCTGTCCTCATAGGTGAAGGTGGAGAACTCCAGAAAGGAAAGAGTTAGAGCATAATGACGCTAACAGCATTATGGAAATTGGAGCAGAGGTAATGACATTTTCAAGTTCTGTATGAGTGCAGGAAGCAGTACTTTGTAGTCATTGATGTAATGCAAAAAAGGTTAAAGGAAGGGGTCAAGAAGGAATAAAACAAAGACTGTCCCATTCATCACAAGGAAATTAAAGGGGGGCTTATCTAGTGTCCGTAATTATCCCTTGATCCGGAGTAAGCGGAAGAAGTTTTCAATGTGAGAAAGAGCTCAGCCAGGTGAAAGAACGTTTAGGTGCGGGGGAACTGGTTGGAATTCTGCTTGAGGAGGAATTGGAATTGGTTTATTATTGTAACATGTCAGTAAAAGCTTATCTTGCATATTCTTCATACAGAACAATTCATTACACAGAGCATTGAGGTAGTGCATGGTAAACAATGCAAATTAAAGTGTAACAGTTATGGAGAACAATAAGGTGCAAGATCATAAAGAGGTAGATTGTGAGGTCCAGAAGCCATCTTGTCATATTAAACATATCATTCAATAGTCTTATAACAATGGGGTAGAACGAATCCTTGAGCCTGGTGGTAGTGATTTAAGCCTTTTGTATCTTCTGCCCAATGGCAAAGAGGAGAGGAGAGGAGAGAATTCTGGAGTGGGAAGGGTCTTTGATTATGCTGGTAGCCTTACCAAGGCAGTGAGAAGTGTAGGCAGAGGAATGGCTGAGAAAAAGCTCAGATAATCTAAAAGTAGGACAGAGGTTTGAAGGATTGCATGCACTTTGTGACGGTTGAACAGTTGTGAATAGGCCCTAGATTCTGCTGAAATTTGGAAATTTCAGAAACACCCAGGGAAGGAGCCACACAGTAGATTTCTGTTTCAATTTTCCTCAAGAACCCAAAGACAATGATTCTAATGCCATGGTTTGATGTGTGCACAAACCACTGCAGGTGCGGATACTTGATATACAAATTATCCAGTGTGAGCAGACCTTAGATCAGGTATCAACTCAATGGCCAATTCATAAATACAAAGGACAAGTCACAATAATGCATTCCTCTACTATACTACTACTACTACTACTACTGCAGTTATCTGGCCACAACAAGCTGAATGTAAAATTGCAGCTGTCACCTGACATCCACATGATTAATACAAAAGAATGAGTTATTCATGATCCATATGGAATAGAATAAGAGCAACAGACTTTAAGATGAGCCAAAAGCATGTAAAATGACAAGGTGCATGATTCCAGATACAACTGCTTCCTCAATAATGCAAACCAAGTTTTTTGCTCCAAGGTTTATTATTCCCTTCTGAAAATGCCAACGAGACCTCATTTTAAATTAGTAGTCTGTGGAGTAAAGGTACTCCCATAGTGCTCTTAGGTAGAGAAATCACATAGTTAGTAATAGAAACATAGAAATGTAGAAAACATACAGCACAGTATAGGCACATCAGCTGAACATGTCCCTACCTTAGAACTACCTAGGCTTTACCCATAGCCCTCTATTTCTCTAAGCTCCATGCACCCATCCAGGAGTCTCTTAAAAGACCCTATCATTTCTGTCTCTTAGCCACTTTGCCTACACCATCTCCATGTCATTCAATTTCTTAATATCCCAGAAGGGCTTACACTTGAATGTAATCCACAACTGAACAAGGATCTATTGCTTTCCTGGCATGTAAATATGATACATAAACTCTTCTTGGGCTTCCAGCCAGGTACAGGTGTTGATCTTAACTGACATTTCAATGACAGACTCCACCATCTTTATCAGGGATGATACCTAGTCACTTCTAGTCCGGTCGTATATATATTCAACTTCCGTTGTCTGTCCCTCCTGATTCATTAGTCCTCAACCAACCAGGTTTCCTCTGTCCCGCCTTGTTTAAAATCATATTCCAGCTCTTTCTTAGAGTGAGACCTTTGTTAAAATTCTTATTCTCTAGTCTTATTTCAATGGCTTCCTTCACCAGGTGGTTCCAAAAGCTATTGGCATGGCACAATAGTTTTGTGCCATGGAAGTCAATCCTGTGGTCATTGCGAGTGCAATATTCTGCTACCACTGATTTCTCCAGGTAACTCAAACAGATACACCTCCTGTGCTCCTTGGTGTGGGTTTCCATTGTGGTGGACTTTGGTGAGAGGGCGTTGAGCTCATCACCCTTATGCCCCAAATGCTTTCTCAGCTACGTCAATCACACTTTCGTAGTGTGGCCCCATGGGCTCCAGGCGCAACAATTCCATGACCATCTGAACGGCCTACATCCAAACATTCAATTTACGATTGAGATGGAGAAGAATGGTTGCCTCCCATTCCTTGACATTCTAATACAATGGAAACTGGACGGTAGCCTCGGTAGGCATGGTATCTATCGGAAGCCTACTCACACAGACTTATACCTCAACAATAACAGTCACCATAATGCCTCCCAATGTACAGTGGCTTTTCTTACTTCAATTAACTGTGGGAAGACTATTTTGGACCCGGAGACTCTTCGCAAGAAAGTAAGATGATTATGCATGACATTCCTATAAATTGGCTACAAGGAAATCAATTGGGTCCTTAAAAGGGCTGATGGAAAACCAGGAAACCTAACAACGAGGAGGAACCTGTCACTTCCACCTGTCTTCCCTATATTTCCATGGTTTCTGGAAGGATCGCCAGGATCCTGAAGAAATACTGGACTAATGCCTTCCACAAACCCATAAGGAAGCTCAAATCCCAGTTTATGCCGGTCAAAGATGACCTGGGACTCAGGATGTCTGGCGCTTACATGATTCCCTGTGAATGCGGAGCAGCGCACATCAGCCACATAGGGCACACAATGGAAAGCTGCATCAAAGAGCGTAGGAGGTGTGTCCATTTGAGTTATCCAGAGAATTCAGCAGTAGTAAAACATTACATATGCAATAACCACAGGATTGACTTTGACGGAACAAAATTACTGTGCTGCACCAATGACTTTTGGAACCATCTGGTGAAGGAAACCATTGAAATAAGACTAGGTAATAAGAATTTTAACAAAGACGAAGGTCTCTAAGTAAGAACTGGAATTCGATTTTAAGCAAGGTAGGGCAGTGGAAATCTGATTGGTTGAGGACTAATCAATCAGAAGTGATGGACTGGACGTGCCTAGACATCATCCCTGATGACGATGGCAGGGTTTGTCATGAAAACGTCAGTTAAGAACGACACCTGTACCTGGTTGGAAGCCCGAGAAGAGTTTATGTGCCGCAAAAGAACCTTAGTCCTGTTGGGTAGAGAATTCAAAGAATACACAGCCCGCTAGTTGAAGAAGTGCCTTTTCATCTCAATCCTGACTGGTCAGGTCAGAGTTGATATTTTGAAACCTTAAGTAGAACCAGAGGTCACAGACAAATTAGCCAGGAGGAACGTCAATCCAGTCAAGCCCTTTAAGAATGTTAATTGTTTCAAGGGGATCAGCTTTCTGCTTTAAAGTGTAGAGACAATAGATCCAATCTTTTTCCATCGGACAAACCTCTCCATACTGGAAATCAGTCTGTTGAATCATTGGAGCTCCCTCTATTCCAAGTATGTCCTTCCTTATGTTGGGAAAACAAATCTGTGTACAATGTTCTATAAGAAATGACTACACACCATAGGAGCAGAGTTAAACCATTTGGCCCATCGACTCTGCACTTCCATTCCATCATATCTGGCGTGTGAGTGTGAAGATCTAGGTGTTTGAATATTATATGTAATTCAAGTGAAGCATTGTGTACACATTGTCACTACAGAATTGTCCTGCCATTACCTTTGATCTTTAGCATATAAAATGTCATGCAACATTGGGTCAGGGAGGCCTCTACCGAGAGTCTCTCTAATGATGCCTGCTTGTTTTGCTGAAAAAAAGACTTCTATATCAACCAGCTTCATCTCTCCAGTTACTTCATTCACTGCCACAACAAGGCCAAGGTCTTGAAGGGGATTTTAGTACTGAATGCTGAGCTGCACTTGATAAAGAGCAACCTGATACATGTATCTTTTTTATCACCAAACTCTCAAAACACTTCTCAAAACAATTTCAATAGTTACAATAGCTTTGTTTACTTAAATACTTTGTGTTGACATATGGTTCCTTAGAGATTCATAATGGAAGCACGCTGTAATTGATAGGACACCTGTGAGCGTCCAAACAGCTTTGGGAGAAACTAATTAACACAAATATTCTAAATACTTTTGATGATAGAGAGCCAGACACCCAAAATTAATGTTGTCAGGGGTGAACCTGAGTACACTAAAACTATTGCCTGCTTATACCC
This sequence comes from Hemitrygon akajei, assembly GCF_048418815.1. NCBI lineage: Eukaryota > Metazoa > Chordata > Chondrichthyes > Myliobatiformes > Dasyatidae > Hemitrygon > Hemitrygon akajei. The sequence goes on along the minus strand of NC_133126.1, from coordinate 176,927,716 downwards.
GTGACTGTGTTTGATATGCTAAGTGACAATATCCATATTGTCTGCCAGCTTGAACTCAAGTCACAATGGTGCAACTTAGTTGTGTTGCCTGATTTGATACAAGCCAATTAATGTAAGCCCATTAGGGTGTATGGGTTGTCCAGTGAGGGGTAGCATCTCCATACATAGGCTTGTCGTGCTTCCCCCATGGGCAGATCGTCCACCTTTGGTCCCCACCTGCCATCCAGCTCTCACCTGTGGCTCCAAGTAACTGTTTGTGTGCGGCAGTGGCCACACCCCGGTAAACCTCTCCAACAGGCGGGCTAAACCAGGTGAAGGTAGCCGGGGACCTCCAACCCCGGTGAGATGGGGACATGCCTACCCCAGCATGCAAAGGCAGTTCAGGAAGGCTGTGCTGCAACACTCTGTGGAGAGCGAAGGGCATAACAAGGCTCAGAAGGCGTCATGCCTATCCACTGCAGCCAAGGAAGTCTCCAGTTACGCCAATTTTTCACACCATTGGACCAAGGTTTTTGAGGCTGGGAGAGTGGAACAGATTTTTTATGACAAAACTCCTTCAAAGGTTTCTCTCCGTGGCAGATCTTTACATTATTGTCAGAAATGACAGGCAACCAATTGGCTGTTGCGTAGGCAACCTCGTTGTCTGAGGGCCAGTTTAATTTCAGTGTGTAATAAGAACTGATGGCTAATTGCAAGCATTCTAAACTGAAGACTGGTTCTTGTTTCAATTAATATCTGCTATATCCACATACCTCCAGATTGCGTCCACAATCTCTTTGCCCCCACTGTCCGAGCCCTGAAGTGTGGCCCATCTGGTCTAGTTGACTTATCTACCTGCAGTCCTTTAAGCTTCCCAATCACCTCCTCTTTAGTAATAGCAGTAACATTCATTTCTGCTCCCTGACACTCTGAAATTTCTGGCACACTGCTGATGTCTTCCACAGTGAAGACCGACACAAAATATTGATTAAGTTCATCCGCCATTTCTGGGTGCTGTCTTAATGGAGCTCTATATAATTGTAATGCAACATCATCAGTCTTATACTAAAATCTTCTTGCAGAAAGGTTGCTTATATTCTTAAGTGCTAACTGCACTAGTGTGATAAATTTTAGTGTATTCAAGGACACCAGGTCCCCATGAACACCAATATTTTTCATTACCTCACATAGAGGAAATACTTTGCTTTCTACTTGGTCTACTAAACACATTTTAACACTATATTCTATTTCTCTGAATACTCTTGAAATCTCTCTGCAACCTTTCCGTACAGATATGGGTTTGTTTCTTCATACATGGGATATTGCGCTTATCTCCTCATCTAAATCATTGATGTGGGCTGTGAAGTTGATCCCTGCAGCACTTCATGGTCACAATCTCCCTACCTGAAAATGACCCACTTATTCCTACTCTGTTTTCTAAGCTTTAACTGTCTTTGAATACTACCTCCAATAAATAGAATGTATTCTAATTTTGTTTAATGATCTTTTGCATAACCTCTTATCGAAAGCCTTTTGAAAATACAAATACACCATACCCAGCGATTCCCCCTTATCCTGTCTGTTATAACATCAAAAGACTTCGAGATTTATCAAACATGATTTCTCTTTTATAGATCCATATCAACATTGCTTTATCCTGTTATTATTTCTAAGTATCCTGTTACCACATCCTTAATGACAGGTTCTAGTACTTTCCCTACTAATGATGTTTTTTTTCCTCTCACTTCCTACTTAAAAAGTGGTGTTACATTTGCTTTCTTTCAATCTGTGGAAGCCATTCCTGAGTCTTGCGTGAAAGGTTTCACTCTAATCTTCTAACCAGGGAATTGGAAAGCAGTTGAAAATTATTGGGCCTAAGACTCTGCCCCAATGAATTTCGACAGTAATATCCTGGGCCTGAAATGAATCTGTTATTAAGGAGGTGGTAACGAATGGTTCACCCTACTTTGTAACGAGATAACAGTCTGGCCAACAATTTCTCCTTTGTTTCCTCTTAATTCACATTCTGCCTGCACTTCAGTTACATTGCTGTATTGACCTTAAGTCTAGTCATTCTCATCTCACCTCATCTCTGGGATTCCATTCTTTTTTAAACCAAAATTTTTATGAAGTTTGTTGTTATGATTCAGAGATAAGAGTCCAGCTCCCAGAACCACAACTGTGGAATTTAAATTAGCTTTAATTGAATAACTCTGGATTAAAAGGTTTATACTGGTTTTGTTAACCATGAAACCACTGAGTTTTCATAAAATCCCATCTGGTTCACAAATGTTCTTTCAGGAAGGAATTTTACCAGCCTTATGGAGTCTGGCCTACTTGCGATTTAAGATCCACAGCAATGACATTGACTCTGGGCTGTCCTCTGAAATGGCCTCGCAAGCCATTTGCTTTGAAGGCCGTTTAGGGTGGACTGTTCCCAGGCCTGCATGCTGACATTTTTGTATTACAAGCTGAGCCAGTGCTTAATTCTTCATCCTTAATTGCTCTCGAGAAAGTGTCAATGAGCTGCCGTTCAGAACCGATATACTTCTTGAGATGGACATGAAAAGTCACCACTCTCCATTGCCATCTTGCCAGTGAAAGAGAAAAACTTCTTCCCCTCCTCCAGCAGATTTCTGGATGGTCCATCTGGATAAACACTACAGTAGGTTAAAAGGGTGGCATAAACTCGTGGGCCGAAGGGCCTGTACTGTGCTGTAATGTTCTATGCTCACTGCCTCGTATTTTGTCTTTTACGACGTTTACTTTCTTTTCTAACATAGTAATTTTTATGTCTTGCTCTGTACTGCTGTTACAAAGCAACAAATTTCACGATTTTTATCAGTGATAATAAACCTGATTCTGAACCTGATTCTTGAGATGTGGGTCTACCCACAATGACATTAGGGGAGCAGTTCCAGGATTTGGATCCAACAACAGCGAAGCCACGTACCATTCAAGTCAGGAGGGTATGTGGCGTGGAGGGTAAGGTGTTCTTTTTCCTTTTAGCTGGTGGAGATCATAGATTTGGAACATCATCAAGTCAGTGAAGGAGGCAGTTAGGTCTGTTCAAAACTTGTTGGTTTTTCAAATAAGGATATACAGTACTTACAAATGAATGCATTTTGAGGTGCAGGATTGCATGGTGAGGGACGCACTAAAACTCAGTGTAACCATCGTAAAGTACAATATTTTCACACTTCTTATTTAATTTATATATACATACTTACTGTAACTCAGTTTTTTTCCTATTATTATTTACTACATTGTGCTGCTGGCGCTAAGTCAACAAACTTCACAAAATATCCCGCTGATATAAAACCTGATTCTGATTCTGTACTTCAAAGGACCAGCATTTACTTTAGTTACTCTCTCCTTTTATATGGAGTATATCTGTCTTGCAGATGAACCACCATCTCATTTGTAAAGAACCACAGCGTAAGGCCCTGCTACTGAGCAGCACCTCAGACACCTGACAAGTCCATTCTTCAATGAGTGGCGCTGACACATTGTAAAAGAATGTATTGAATTGAGGGCACAAAAAATATACAGAACATACAGATTGTATTTATCATATATTATGAATAAAGCATATTTTTGAAGGAAGGGACGTAGTGACACATACATATTGAGTGAGTTATTTATTTAAGAAACGCCAGAAATGGTAAACCCCACACTGAGCATGAGTAAACTGTTTATCGATGAAAAAGTGCCTATTCAGGTGCCATCAGTGACACTGTCTATATGACATTATTGATCACTGACAACAGAGGAATGGATCCATAATTATACAGACTTGATTTGGCTGACTGATTGTTACTTCAGACCTGATTCAGCTTAAAGAACACAACTAAAAGACCCAAAAAAATATGTAAGATTAGCTTATATACAATACTGTGCAAAAGTCTTAGGCAGATATATATATATAGCTAGGGTGCCTACGACTTTTGAACAGCACTGTAGTAATTTTATGTATTGCACCGTACTGCTGCCGCAAAAAAAATTTCATGACAATGCGTGTGATGATAAATGTGATTCTAATATGGGCCTTTTTGTAGGGAAGGGGCAGGGAGAGTGGAGGGAGCAGAAAGCACCAGAGAGACAATCTGTAATCAATGAAACAATTGTTTGGAATGAAATGACCTTGCCTAGTGTCTCAGGGCTTGATGTGTCAGCACCCGCACCACCCCCTACTCCCGGCACTGCTTCTCTGCTACCTGTCCCATGGCCCTCTACCCTCACCATTCCCAACATCCTTTAAAATCTTGCGCTCCACTCCATGTTGACAAATACAGTACTATGCAAAAGTCTTAAATTCGCTAGCTATATACACGTATGTGCCTAAGACTTTTGCACAGTACTGTACAAACACTGATTGAATGTACATAAAGTGACACTAGGTACATAATTGAACATTGATTTCTCTAACTTCCGTTAATTCCTCTCATCCCCTTCTTACCCCAGCCCTTATTTATTTATTATTTCCCCCTTTTTTCTCTCTCTGTCCCTCTCACAATCACTCCTTGCCTGTTCTCCATCTCCCTCTGGTGCTCCCCTCTCCCTTTCTCCCTAGGTCTCCTGTCCCATGATCCTTTCCCTTCTCCAGCTCTGTATTCCTTTTGCCAATCACCTTTCCAGCTCTTAGCTTCACCACCACATCTTGTCCTATCATTTCGGATCTCCCCCTCCCCCTCCTACTTTCAAATCTCTTACTATCTCTTCTTTCAGTTAGTCCTGACGAAGGGTCTCGGCCCTAAACGTCGACTGTATTTCTTCTTATAGATGCTGCCTGGCCTGCTGTGTTCCACCAGCATTTTGTGTGTGTTGCTTGAATTTCCAGCATCTGCAGATTTCCTCGTGTCTAGGTGCATAAGGTGGCTCTGACAGGAAATGGTAGAGTAGTAGTGGTGGGGACTGTGCTGGGGTGGGTTAATGGGTGGAAGTGTTGATCAGCCTGATGGCTTAGGGGAAGAAACAGTTTTTAAGTCTGATGGTCTTGGTGTGGATGCTGCATAGCCTTTTCCCTGATGGGAATGGGGCAAACAGTCCATGAGCAGGGTGGGTGGGATCCTTCATGATATTCTTGAATGTTTTCTGGCACCTTTCTGTATATATGCCCTTCAGGGTGGGTAGACTGGTGCTGGTGATGTGTTGGTCAGATTTAACAACCCCGTTGTAGAGCCCTCCCATTTGCTGCAGTGCAATTTCCATATCAGATAGTGGTGCAGGATGTTATGATGCTCACAACTGTGCATCTGTAGAATGTCATGAATATTGATGTGCATAGTCCGGCTCTTTCCAGTCTCCTCGGAAAGTAGAGGCATTAGTGACCTTCCGTGACTGTAGGGGATGTGTTCTGTAAACATGAGAGGTTGGCGAGATGTGTACTGCCTGGAGTCTGAAACTGCTTGCAGTTTCTCCGCTGTGCAGACAGTGTAAAGAGGAGTGTGATAAGTGTGAGTTCTCTTGAAGATGACAGCCATCTCCTTTGTCTTGCTGACAGCGAGGAAGAGGTTATTTGCCTGGCAGGCCTCGAGCTCTACCACCTCTTCTCTGTAGGCTGTCTCATCATTGTTGGTGATGAGCCCCACTTGTCATTGGCAAACTTACCAACGTGATTGCTGGGTGTGTAGTCGTGTGTGTGCCGAGTAGACAGTTGTGGACTCAGCACACAGCCCTGGGGCACTCGTGTTAAGGATGATGGGGTGCGAGAAACAATTGTGCATCCTGACTGTCTAAGGTCTGTTGCTTAGGAAATCCAACACCCAGTTGCACAGTGGTGTATTTAGACCAAAGAGCATGAGTTTGCACACCAAGGTCTGTGGGGCGATAGTTCTTAATGCCAAACTGAAATCCAGAAATAGCATTCTCAAATAAATATCCTTGTTTTCTAGGTGTATCAAGGCAAGACAGAAGCTATAGCATCTGTTGTAGAAGAGTTCTATTGTTAAGTATATTGGAGAGTGTCCAGTGTAGAAACACACCTTTGCATTACAACACTCTCCAAAATAATGCCATGTAGCCAATTTGACTGGAGCCAATTTGATCTAGAATTAAAAATACTGTATATTTTTTCCTGTAGGGTGGTATTCAGCACATAAATAGCAAGATTTTCAGGGCCTTTGCATGGCTGCACACAAAAAGTGCACATAATTTTGGAAGGTGCATGTAAATCTTTAAAGTGTGATCCAATTCTGTCAAGTACCATTTTGACTGTACTGTAGTGTTCTATGACTATTTAATACAAGGGCTAAAGTCTCATAGTGTTGCTAAGCTTTAGTAATAGGGTTTTTTGTGAGTTGGTTCAAGAACTAAATGGTTGAAGGGAAGTAGCTGACTTGAACTTGGTGGTGTTGGCCTTCAGACCACCTCCTGTGGATGGTAGCTGCAAGAAGATGGCATAGCCCTATTGTGGGGAACTTTAAAAGATACTGCCTTCGTATCACTGTGCCAAGTGACAGTGAGTATAGTAATAGAATGAGGTGGAGGATAAATGCATTACTCAATTTAGAATTGTTGTTGGATGTGGTGGAGAGGCTCAGGGTGAACTATGCTGAGAGGAGCTGGGGGTATGTGGGAACAGGCACTCGCTTCTCCTGCACTGGATTAGAGATCAAAATGAAAGAAGTGGGCAACTAGAAAAAACATAGCTACCCCTAGGTCCTCCCCTACCACCTACCACCCTAAAAGAAGCCTTTAACTGAGTATCGATCAGAGGTGTGGTCCATTATTGCACCTAAGTACACTCCATCAATGTTTTCTGTGTAAGGGTCCTTAACAGCATTGGAGATAATTTCTATCCTTTAAACTGTTACACATTTCCTACTTATCATGCTTAGATTTCTATTCATGGCCTCTGCAGTTTCTTAATTATATATCAATGGCCCAGTAACATGAAACATGTTGCATGACAATTGCTATCGCTTCTGCCTGCCCAATATTGTACATAAGGTCTGTGTATACATAGAAACTCAGATTGTGCATTGCACATCATTAAGTCAATCTCATTTTAATTACATTTAAGATGTGAGATCCACAATTACTTTTTGAAGTATTTCATTTGAAGCTCTTCAGAGTAATTTTCTTAGATCTTGCATTAAATCCATGTACAAATATTTTCAAGATACAGTGGATTCCAGTTAATTGGGCCATTGATTAATCAGGGCAGTTGTTTACTTGGGCCAACTCTTGAAGAACAAAAACTAAATTGAGATAATAGCAGGGATTCTCTTTGTTTATTTGGGACACTATGCTGCCTAATTGGGACAGGAGATGGTTACCGAACAGTTTCTAACAGCGTCACTTGCAAGCACTTGTGTGGCAGTTAGATATTACACCGTGCTCAGAACTATCAGTTTTTAAAAAGCATCAGTTATACGCGTTTGAATTCAACAAGCAGTGATTTTTGTCAGTGCTAGTTGGCGAGAAATAAACAGTAAGACAATTGAGAACTGTTCTGCTCACTATGGTTTCAAACATTCAAGCTTGGAGATGCCAGAAATGGCCAGGAGAGAAAATGAAATGATGTTATTACTTCAACAAAATCAGAATTACAAAGAATTTGAAGGTATCTACAATTATTTTGAATGTTACAATGAAAATGAAGATTTGGAGGATGTAGTTGTCTAAAGCATTGTATGAGGGTGTTCCATCATCTGCATTAGGTGCCTGCACTGATTCTGTTCATTTACAGTCAATCAAAGGAACAGGGCAGATGAATTCTTCCATTGATAAGAATTAGGAACTAATACACAGTTTTATAGTACTATAGATATATTGAAAGTGTTCTAATTTATAATGCATTTAATTTAAATACGTAACTTGTTACTCAGTTAAATGGTAGTTTGTCTTTTTTATACCTTTTAACTATTTCCATGAAACTTCAGCTAATTGGGGCAGCCACTTACATGGGCTGAAATGCATTGGGCTCAATGTGTTCCAATTAATCGGACTCTACTGTATATTGAATATCTTGTCGCTTTCATTTGGCTCATGTGCGATATTCATTAAACATGTAACATGATCATTCAGGATCACAAGGACTTTGGAATTCCATCTTTTTTTTCTCATGGCTTCCATACGTAATATTTAGAAATGTGGATTTATTTCACAAACTGTTACAGTACATTGTGTTCCATGTCGAAAGGTCAAAAAACAAGTGTGTTGTCAGAATACTAATAAAGTATAATTTACATAAAGTCCCTTTTCCATTGTACTTTACATTTATCAGTATTACTTTTTATTTGCAACTGTTTTGTGTCCCAGATACCAATAACATTTGGCCTACAAGTGTTGTCCTGGTTGTTTGCCTTCAATTATCTTCCTCTTAATTTTGATTGTCAAACATTTTCCCTCATTCATTTTCCATGATTTCCTCTCACTTTTTAAATGGGAGTGTAATTTTCTTTTGCCCAGGACCACTCTCCTTTCCATAAATAATTATATTGTCTTGTTCCTGCCCACCCTTTCTAGAAATCAACCAGGTGGAAAGAAGAGCATTTGACATGGATATAACAGATAGGTTTTGGATCAAGTCTCCCCTTTCCAGATATAATATAATAACAAACATCATCATCAGCTCATTAACTTTACTGATCTAGTGAGAAGCAAGCAAACTAAAAATATTACCATATTTAGAAAACACCCATGGAATTTAATTTTTGATCCCTTCAGATAATTAGGCAAGTCCAAAGAGTCTTCAGTAATCTCTGGGTTCCAATAATATCAGACAGCATAGGCTGCAACTTTTAAACAACTGCAGAGAACTCAAAATGATTGTTTGCTTCAGTATCAATTCTAAAAAGAAATACTTTTACATGTAACAATAATAAAGCTTCATACTTTTTATTTTCACTTCCTGATTAGCCCATCACTTTTGGTTAGTGCAATTGCTTTTCAGCACCAGTGATCACTGATCAGGGTCTGATTTGTGCCGCTGTCTATAAGGAGTTTGGTCCATTTTCCCCGTGACCAGGTGGGTTTTTTCTGGATGCTGTGGTTTTCGATCACATTTGAAAGGTGTACAGTTAGGGTCAGTGAGGTGTGGGCGTGGCACGGGGGCATTGTAAGCGTGGTGGTCCTTGCCGTCTGTCCCTGGCACAAGACCCTTCTTATAGCTAACGTCCAAAATGTCAACTGTTTACTGTTTTCTATAGATGTTACCTGACCTGCTGATATCCTCCAGCATTTTGTGTGTGTTACTTTGGATTTCTAACATCTGCAGACTTTCTAGTGTTTTAGATACGTTAAATGTTTTTACTGTCTGTCTAATTGACTCTGTATACAAGCAATGCTGATGATCTGGTGAGACAAACACTATGTTGAATTAATTTTCATTTCAGAATGCAAACATAAGGGAACTGTAAATGTTACATCTAAATAATGAGAGTGACACATTCTGTTTAACTGATTTGAGCTAAAAATAAAAATTAGCTTGACTTGTCACATGTAAATCGAAACATACAGTGAAATGCTTTGTCTTGCGTCAAAGACCAGCACCTGTTTTCCTGCATGAAATCTGTACAATGTTATTTGATGGAAGTTCAAATACATAAAATAATAATGCTTTGCTTTGTGTTGAGTATAAAATTTAGTCAGTCTCTGGTGACGTTGATTGCCACTGCCTAGAGATAGCTTACAATTAAAACCAGTTAGTTATGAATTGTCAATGTCCATGTTCAAATAAAGAATATGTTTCACCCTTGGAGCTAATTTTCCATATCCTTGTGGTCTGTATATGCATTATCAGCATGCATTAGAAATGAGGAACATTGAGATATACTGTATTGTAAATCCTTGATGAGCAAGCTGTTGTAACAACTTTAATGTAATAGAGAATGACCCAGAAGATTAGTCAGATATGCGCTTTCCCAGGTGATTCAACATTTGGGTATATTTGTTTGATTAAGCATTCTGTGTTGTTTACGTAATTCATTATGGGTTATATGTAAGAAGTACGTGAATGCCGTATGTCATTATGTAACCACATCACTTGTGGGAGCCTCACTAAAGAGAAACTAAGTATACATGAATCCAGGCTCTTGTGTTTTCCTTTTGATTAGTTTCTGGAGTTACAAAACATGACAGTGGCGACGAGGTAATTTAAAAATGAATGCAAGGCAACTACCTACCTGTTGAAGCGCAGCTAGATGTTTGAGTTAAAAAAAAACCTCATCTTATTTTTATTTGGGAGGAGGAGAGAGAAAGCAGAGAGAGATGATGGAGTTAAAAAAGGCAGAAAATGACAACATTTATGGGTTTATAAACAATGAGTACTGGGTGATAGTAATAATAAAATTTTTAAAAAGCAGAAATGGCAGGCTACATCAGAAAGATAGACATGTTTGATTGTACAGCAGATAACTGGCTAACCTATACTGAACAAATTGAGCAGCAGTATTTTGAAGCAAATAAAGTAACCAATGAAAGGTGAGTGCCAGTGTTACTGAGTGCATTGGGGGAAAAGCATACAGTTTGCTTAGAAGTTTATCTGCTCCTACCAAAGCAACGAAAATGAGCTTTCCTGATACTGTGAACATAATGCAGGAACATTTCGAACCAAAAATAGAATGATTTTGGTTTCATAAGTGGAATCAAAAGGAAGGGGTGTCCATTTCAGTTTACACAGCTGAACTGAAGAAATTGAGCATTTTCAGTTCAGTGGTGGGCTTAATAATGTACTGAGAGATCATTTAGATTGTGGAATCCTCCAAGAAAGCATTCAAAAAGCATTCTGAAACACAACTTACATTTAAAAGAGCAGTTAACTTCACCGTATCAATGAAAACAGCAGCCAGAGATGCAATTAAGTTGCAGTCAGGAATAAAAGTGAGCATGAACAAAGAACTGCCTGGCTGAATAAATTGCGTTTCCATTGTGGCAGGGGCTCACAAACACCAGACCAATGCAGATTTAAAGGGGAAACTTACAGAACTTGCAACAATATAGGACATATACAAAGAACATGTCAGGCAAACAAAAATAAATGGACTGCACAGGAAAGAGAAAAAGATAAAAATTCCAGCTGCAGTTTCAAAAAGAGTATCTGGATGCTATTCACAAAAAATCCGATAATGAAGAGAGTGACACAGGATGGGCTTGAGATTTACAATGTAAATGCTAACAAGCAATATGGCTTACACTGGAACAAAATGGCAAATTAATTAAAATGGAATTGGACACTGGCTTGGCAAAATACTGAATTGAAGCATCCAGATATCAAACTAAGAATTTATACTGGAGGAAAGAAAGCTCCTGTGGGAATGACATTTGTTACAGTAAAATACAACTAATAAGCTACATTGGGCTTGTATGAGATAAAAAAAAATAGTACCAGCATTGTGCGGCTGAAATAACTACAATTTGATTGGAAGTCCATCTAACATTTGCATCTCATGTCCCCTGCAATAGAGTCAACCAAAAGTGAATTAAGAAAGGTATTGGATAATGCCACAGCAGTGTTCAAGGATGGCATTGGAAAACTCAAACATATCAAGGGTAAAATAGTGTTAAATGAAAATGTCACACTCAAGTTTTACAAAGCCCATCCGGTTCCTTATACAATCTATCATAAAGAAGCCAGTCAGCTGGACTGCATGGAGGTTGAAAAAATTCTTTCCAAGTTTGAGTGGAGCCCAGGGCAATACCAGTGGTTTCAGCAGCTAAAAAGAATGGGTCTGTCAGGATCTGTGGTGATTTTAAGGTAACCATCAACCCAGCTCTGAAAGTAGATCAATATAGAACATAGAACAGTACAGCACAAACAGACCGTTCCGCCCACAGTGGTGTGCCAACCCTTAAACCCTGCCTCCCATATAACCCCCCCACTTTAAATTCCTCCATTTCCTCTGCCTATGATAGAGGATATCTTTGCTAACTTTTCTGAAGTAAAACATTTCAGCAAAGTGGACTTAGCTGAGGCCTAATTACAGATGGAGATGGAAGAATAGACCAAAGTATTTTTCACCATAAACACTCACTAAGGGCATAATCACTATAATAGGCTTATTTTTGTAGTAGCATCTGTACCTGTACTCTGGCAGAAAGCTATGTATGGATCAGGTGCTGCATGGCTGCGCAGGTTAGGATGACATCAGTGTTACTGGTAAGGGTGACAAGGAGGAACTCCAACTCTCAGGGCAATGTTAAAAAGATGAGAAGATTATGGGCTCAGAATACAACAAAATGTGAATTCTTTAAACCAAGCATCACCTACTGTGGCCACACCACTGATGCACATTGATTACACAAGTGTGCTGAGAAAATTCAGACAGTGGCAGTGCCCCAAGGCCAAAGTGTCACAACTGCAGTCCTTTTCTGGGTTTGTCAATTACTGTACTATACCTACCTGCCAAACCTGGCTACTGTGCTCCACTGCTTGAATTCATTACTACAGATCGGGAAGAAATGGCAATGGACAAAGCAGTGTGAGGTGGCTTCCAAAAAGATAAAGGAAATGGGACACTTTACTGACACATTATAATCCACATTGTCCAATGAAGTTTGGCTGTGACAACCTCAGCTTATGGTATAGGTGCACTTCCATCTATGGGAAGTGAACGCCCCATAGCCTTTGCATCATGTTTCCATAATGCTAGAGAAAAAATGTATACACAGATTGACAGAAAGGCCTTGGGTTTGGTTTGGGGTGTAAAACTTTTCTTTGGAAGGGGGTTTACACTCATTACTAATTATCAACCACTACTGTCCATTTTCGGTCCGCAGAAGGGTATTTCACTAACACAACAGCGTGAATGGAGACATAAGCTCTGTTTCTTGGAGGATACAATTACAAGATTGAATTCTAGAGGACAACTAATCATAGAAATGCTGATGGATTGTCCCACTTACCCTTCGAAAAGGAAATATCTGAATAAACAGGACACTCTTTATGTATTCTCCCTAATGCAAATTGAAACCCTCCCTATTACAGCAGAGATGATTTAAAGGGAAACCAGAGAAGACTCCATTCTGTCTCAGGTCTAAATGGCCATCCAAAATGGATGGAATGTGCAGCAGAAATTCCAGTCCCCTTATTTTTACCAGTGCCAGGATAAACTTCCCCTTGATGGAGGTTGCCTTATGTAGGTATTGAGAGTTCTTGTACCATCCAAGCTGACAGCTGAAGTGTTGGAGGGGCTACATGCCGGTCATCTCGGCATGGTCAAAGCAAAAGTGTTGGTTCAAAACTGGGATAGATCAGCAGATTGACCAGCTCACCATGCACATTTCAGGATGCCAACACCTCCATAAGATGCTAAGAGCAGCACCTCTCCATCCTGGGAATGGCTTGCATGGCTCCAGCAGATGACTCATGTGGATTTTGTCAGTCCATTCATGGACACAAATTTCTTGGTAGTAGTGGATGCAGCTACAAAGTGGGCCAGAAGGGTTCCAATAGCCTCCACTCCCGCCTCGCGCAATGCTGATGTGTCGAGAAGCCTCTCCTCAAATACTGCTGTTCCAGAACACTTAGTCAGTGGCAATGGGCCATAGTTTCCTGCAAAACAGTTTCACACACCTGAAAATGAACAAAGTAAGTTATATTACATCTGCACCGTACCACCCAAATGGCTTGGCAGAAAGGTTTGCCCAGAGTCTAAGCAATGTACCGCAAGCAATGTCAGCAGAAGATGCTACACTAACACTGAACCAGAGTTCCCCATGTTCCTTCTTGAATATCGTAATGCACCACAACCAACGACTCACCAGTTGTGCTGTTCCTGGGTCGACCCTTGCACTCACGCTTGGATCTCCTTAACCCAATCTCAGAAGGAGTACGCAGGACAAACAGCTGAGGCAAATTGAGGGCTCCTCAAACAAGGAGGTCTGATGTTTCACTCCTGGGCAAGCAGTCTTGGTGAAGGGCTATGGATGTGATCAAAAGTGAGTATTTAGAAAGATTAAGGACAGAACTGGTCTGCTCTCCTACACAGTGGAGCTGGCGTCTGATGCCAGCTGGAGATGACACGTCGATCAGTCGAGGAGAACAGGGTCAATTGTTAGAGAAGAAAGATGTCTAGAGCTATCAGATCAATTTCCTGCAGTCCCAGAGTCAACTCCTACAAACACCACAGAGGAGGCCCCAGAACCTGAGATTGTTTTATAGCCACAAGCCTCAGCTGCCAAGTAGAGTAAACACTCTCCCCCACTGTCAGGAAAACATTATTCCACAAGAGTAAGAAATCTTTAGGCCTAAATGGGATAATTTAAAATTTACTATGCTGTGTAGGTCTATATAAGTAGTTGTATCATATAGTATAGTGTATATAAGGTGACTAGAGAGTAATATGTTACGTATTTGAGTTAAGATGCATTCTATATTGAGTTTAAGTTTATATTGTTTGATTACGCATTCTGTGTTGTTTACATTATGGGTTACATGTACTAAGTACGTGAATGGCGTATGTCATTACATCATAACATCATATGTAAGCACCTCACAGAAGTCAAAACAAGGAGACCTGTTTTTCCGGCTATCGTGTTTTTCTTTCAACTAGTTTTTGGTGTTACAAAACTAACTATAATAATCAGGACTAGTCAAAATGGAAAAGTTGCACTCATCCAATTTGAAATTAAGGAATAAGTAACCTTTTTAAGCCTGTAATGAAAGATAGGAAAATTAATATGATGAGTCATTTAAGATTGTTAGTTAACAATCAAAATGGGAAAAAAAACCTGAAAAGCCAAATATGCAAGAGCTTTTTAACAAATCTGTAGATGTCTGCACAGATTAGTAGCTCATGATATTAGCTCACTCTCTCTTTGCTATAGTCAAGAAACACTGATCAATATAAACTTAAAGATTAAGTATTCCTGTGCAATACAGATGTGCTTTTGTTTCGTGACTATTGATGAGAGTGTGCCCCTGCTAGAACTCCAATCCCCCCATTTACCCCACCTCCTACTGAACCCCAATTTTACTAATGCAAACACCCTTGAGCAGCAGCAGGGAGCAGGAGGAAAAGAACTGAAGGAGGGTCACTCTTGGGTATTCCTTAGCTCACGAAAACATCTAAAAGGCACGTTTTTAAGAGGCAGCTTATTTTAATCCTGTGCAATGCCTCCTGCTCCATACCAGCCAGTTTGAATGCTTGGCATCGTACGTCTGTAGAAAAGTGTATGTGTCTTTGGTGACATACAAAATCTCTTCAAACTCCTAATGAAATATAGCCACTGTTGTGCCTTATTTGTAACTTAATCGATATGTTAGGCCCAGGATAGATCCTCAGAGATGTTGACACCCAGGAACTTGAAACTGCTCACCCTTTCCACTTATTTTTAATGAATTTATCCTTGAATTAATCACCCTTTAAATTTTTAAGAAATTCGATACATTTTGGATTTCAACATGATATTTCATTTTTAATGAGTATAATGCAAAACTGAAACGATTAATTTCAACCCTTAGGAGTGTAATATTTAATTTTCACAACAAAAAAGAACATGAAGATACACGACAGGTCTAGTTGAATTGTGAATACTGTATTTCAGTTTGTTCACAATTCCTGATATCTTGAATTAAGTCTATAGACAATGATTTGTCAGCAGCTGTATCCAGCTTCTGTGAAGAAAGTTCTGCAAAAGAATATCATTTGCTATTTTGATTTATAAATAGAAAATCAAATATCTAATTTATTATTTTTTTTCTAACTTGAAATAATCTCATAAATATTTCTGACTTTTCATTATCTTAGGTTTCATATATTAAAATAATTTTTTCCAGCATGCTTTAATTTCTCAAATTAGATAAATCTTAATGCACAATAATGAGAATAGATTCTACCATTTATAACCCATTTATTTCATTATAAACTGGTGGGCTTGCAACCTTTTTGTTGTTAAAAGTACCCTCCATTATATCATAGTGATTTACTACTCTCCAATCAATTCAGACCCAGAGCTTGCACACGTCATGGAAAACTTGTGAAATTTTTGAAAAAATAATTTTGCTGTTTGGAGCATTTATTGTCTGATCCCAATTGCTCTTAATAAGGTTATTTAGTTTAACTGTTGCTATCCACAAATGGTAAGACATCTTGGAAATAAATTCAGTGAAAATGAAGGAACAGAGATAAGGTACCAATTCATGGTGATGTGTGACTTGGAGGGGAACTTGCTGGTGATGGTGTTTCCATGCACCCACTACCTTTGCCCTTCTAGATGAGGAGGTCATGGGTTTGGGAGGTACTTCTGAAGAAGCCTTGATAGGTTGTCCAATCTCACTTTGTATATTGTGAGTAATTAATCTTGAGATCCAAGTGATCAGGAGCAGAGAGAGACACAAGAGACTGCAGATGCAGGACTTCGGAGAGAAAACAAACTGCTGGAGAAATTCAGCAGGACAGGCACCATCTGTGGAAGCACTGAGATGCAGATTCTCAAACAGAAGTATCAACCACCTCTTTACTTGCACAGATGCTGCCTGACCCACTGAGTTGCTCCAGCAGTTACAAACATGAGAAAGTCTGCAAATGCTGAAAATCTGAGCAACACACACAAAGTGCTGGAGGAACTCGGCAGTCCAGGCAGCATCTAGGAAAAGAGTTCAGGCTGAAACCCTTCGGCAGGACCTCCAGCAGTTTGCTTTTTCATTAGAAACCTAGTTTTACTGTGTATGGAGAATAAAGACCATAAGACATAGGAGCAGAATTTGGTTGTCTGGTCCATTGAGCCTATCCTACCATTCCACCATGGCTGATTTATTATCCCTTTCAACTCCATTCTTCTGCCTTCTCCCATTGTCATTCAAACATTCAGGAATATGCATGAATGCGGCCAATCAAAACAGAGTTCCTCCGGGTCCAAGGTGCAAACCACAGTACCAACAGTCACACACTGCACAAGGCACATACAGTACATTTAGGTACAATAGCAGTAGCCATGCAGTGCACAAAATAATAATAATATAGCCCAGACCCCCGAGTGTTGTGTCCTGTGGTTTGTTGGCGTTATTGTCATGCTAGTACAGCTGCAGACAAATGCAATCCAGCTTGTCTTCCACAGAGCGAACACTGGAGAGCAGCACTGGCAGGAGAGGCCAGCCTCCAGCAGAGGATGGACGCCGCACAATACCGCCTCCAGCGTCTCCTCCCTGGACGGCTGCAACATGAGCCCCTTGTGGCATTAGGGCCTGGTCTATGCTACAACCAAGACTACGCAGCTTCCCTACCGCCAGTCTCACCGATGAACCAGTGAACTGGATTTGCAGTATGCTACATTACCAATATCCAACAGGGTCTTGGGATCACAAGAAAAACTTCCAAGACAATGATTTGCGCTGTTCGTTAGACCGCACGTCGCCTCCGCGCACCGACTCGCATTCCTTCCTGTAGCAGATGGTAATACAGTCCGCAACAAGAACGGCTCCTCTGCAATCAGGCAACCTGCTGCTGCTAACATCAACCAGTACTTGATGTTCTTAATATCTAGCAGTGTCTTATGATTGTTTAAAAGACCTAAAGGATGAACAATAATACCTTAGGTTGGACCCGGAGAGGCTGCTGCATCCATGCTTGCCTCCATCTTAGCAAACAAAATTACAAAAGTAACAATACTTGTGCTCTCTGGCCATATTTTACAAAAACATTTGTTTTTCTGTGACATTTTTAATGTAATCAAATACTACTTGGAGTTGTATATAGGTAGTGTATATCAGAAAGTTAGAATGTATACGGATCTAGGTGTAAAAGAGTTACAACATGGCAACAAAGCAGTTTAATGATTCACCTCCAGGAATGAGGCAGACGATAAGTATAGTGCTCAGAAGGATTAAAATTTCTAAGAATGGATTGGGACTGGTATGGGGACAGGTAGATATGATGGTCTCATATGTATTAGGTTTGTGGGATTCAGGTCAGATTAAGAGAGAGGCAGTAGAACTGTTCGCAGGATGGTGTGACTACATCGGAAATACATGTTACCAGCCATTAAAATAGCTTGCAAGTCCTGAGGTCATAAAAGATGCTTCATTAATGTAGGAAATGTAACCAAAAGTGCGAGAAGTACTCATGACATTAAAGCATGATTTATGGAGAAAGGGAAATAATTGGTTGAGGAGCTTTAACTATGAAAATAATGATTTTATTGTTACTGACATTTGTGTTGAATTTTGTTTTGCAAGCGTAGTACAGTGCAGGGTATAAAATTACTATAAGTTACAATAATAAATAAATAATGAAAAAGAGCGATAACAAGGTAGTGTTCATGGACTGTTCAGAGATCTGATGGCAGAGGGAAAGAAGTTCCCGAAAATGTTACACGTGAGTCTTCAGGCTCCTGTATCTCCTCCATTTTGTAGGAACAAGAAAGAGACATGTCCTGGATGGTGAGGGGTCCTTAGTGATGGATGCCACGTTCTTGAGGCACTTCCCCAACGATTATCCAGGACATTGCCCTTCTGACACTCCTTTTCTACCTCATGCTGTAATCCACATCCCGGCTGCTGTTTGGAAGCCTGTATACAACTGCCATTAGGTTCCTTTTACCCTTGCCATTTCTTAACTCAACCCATAGAAACTGTACACCTTCCAGTCCTGCATCATCTGTTTTTAATGATTTAATATTATTTCTTATACACAGGGCCACACCACCCCCGCTGCCTACTAACCTATCTTTCCAATTCACCGTGTATGCTCAGACATTCAGCTCCCAATGGCAGTCATCATCTAGCCAAGTTTCAGAGATGGCCACAGCGTCATATTTGCCAATCTGTCGCTGAATTTCAAGATCGTCCATTATATTCCTTATGCTGCGTTGATTTATATACAACACTTTCAGTTTAACTTTTTGTTTAACTGCACCATGCCTCTGTTGCCCTGTAACACATGCCACTGGCTGTGATTAAGCCTCATCTCCTGCCTGTTCTTTCTATAATCTCCGTTGCATGCTATCTTTGATTTATTTCTGTTTTCCCCTTCCTCAACCCTATTACTCCGGTTCCCATCCCCCTGCCAAATTAGTTTAAACCCTCCCTAACAGCTCTATTAAATGTGCTCGCTAGGATATCGGACCCCTTTGGGTTCAGGTGTAACCCGTCCTTTTTGTACAGTTCATACCACCCCCAGAAAAGGCCCCAATGATCCAGGAATCTGAAGCCCTGCCCACTACACCAGTCTCTCAGCCGCACATTAATAAGCCTGATCATGCTACTCTTGCAGTCGTTAGCACGTGGCACAGGCAGCAATCCTGAGATTACTACCCTAGAGGTCCTGCTTTTCAGCTTCCTGCCAAACTCCCTGAATTCTCTCTTCAGGACTTTCTCCCTTTTTCTACCTATGTCATTGGTACCAACGTGTACCAAATCTTCTGGCTGTTCACTCTCTCCCTTCAGAATACTCTCCACCCGATCCGAGACATACCGTACCCTGGCACCTGGGAGGCAACACATCATGTGGGTATCTCTATCAGGCTGACAGAACCTCCTGTCTGTTCCTCTCACTGTGGAATCCCCTATGACTACCGCATTCCTCATTCCTCTTTCCCTCCTGCACCACGGAACCAGGCTCAGTGCCAGAGACCCGATTGCCGTGGTCATCCTCTGTCAGGTCATCCCCCTCAACCGCATCCAAAACGAGAAAACGATTACTGAGGGGGGATGTCCACGGGGTGCTCTCTACTAACTGAGCTCTTCCCTTCGCTTCCCTGACCGTCATCCACTTGTCTAACTCCTGCAGCTTTGACTGACAGAACATGGTGACACCTTCAGAAACCCTCACAGCCAGATGACCCTATCTCAGTCTCAGAGGCCGACGTGAGAACATCCTTCAGGAGGGTAAATCCATGGAAAGCATTTGGCCTTGATGGTGTACCTTTCCAAGTACTGAAGTCCTGTGCTAATCAAATCACAAACACAAGAAAATCTGCAGATTCTGGAAATCCAAGCAACACACTCACATGCAGGAGGAACTCACCAGGCCAGGCAGCGTCTATGAAAAAGAGTGCAGTCGACGATTCAGGTTGAGACCTTGCATCAGGACTCAGCAGTCCTGCAGAAGTGCCTTGGCCCAAAATGTCGGCTGTTTACCCTTATCACCACCTATGATTTTTCAACAACAGTGGTGTCATCAGCAAACTTATATCTGGATTTTGAGCTGTACTTATCCACACACGAAATGAGTAGAATATCTGTGCGGATGGTGAGTAAGGAGAAGATGTTGCCAATCTGTACTGACTGGGGTCTGTCAGTGAGGAAATCGAGGATCTAATTGCACAGGAAAGTACTTGAGGCTCTGGTTTAGGAACTTAGTGACAAGTTTTGAGGGGATGAGTGTTGAATGATGAGCTGTAAGCAATGAAGACCATCCTGACATATATATCTTCATTGTCCAGGTGTTCCAGAACTGAATGAAGAGCCAGTGAAATGGATCTGCTGTTGATCTGTTGTGATGGTACACAAAATGAAGCAGATTCAGGTCACTCCGCAGGCATGAGCTCAGATAATAGAACAACTTCTTGATGCACTTAATCATAGTGGATGTAAGTGCTACTGGTCAGTCAACATTGAGGCAGGTCACTGCA
This sequence comes from Hemitrygon akajei, assembly GCF_048418815.1. Taxonomy (NCBI): domain Eukaryota; kingdom Metazoa; phylum Chordata; class Chondrichthyes; order Myliobatiformes; family Dasyatidae; genus Hemitrygon; species Hemitrygon akajei. Next base: position 176,907,220 of record NC_133126.1, on the reverse strand, counting down.
TCCTTCTTGGCTATGAGAGATGCCTGCTTGATGTAACTGGGTGCCTTAGACTCCTGAAGCGAGAGGTTGAAGATGTCCAGAAACACTTCAGCAAGTTGATAAGCACAGTGGAGAGTATCCTAACTAGCATTGAAACTCCAAAGCCTAGGAATGGAAAAGGCTATAGAAAGTGATGCATACAGCCCAGTGCATTACAGACAATGCCCAGTGAAGACTGATGTATGTTCCCCATCATCTCCTTCCTGAAATCCACAATTCATGCACACAAAATGCTGGAGGAACTCAACAGGCCAGGCAGCATCCATGGAAAAGAAAACAACACCATCATCAAAGATATTCACCATGCAGGCCATGCCCTCTTCTTGCTTCTACCATTGGGCAGGAGGTACAGAAGCCTTAGCTCTCATGTCACCAGGTTAAGGAGCAGTTATTACCCTGCATCCATCAGGTTCTGAACATATGTGAACTCATGGACACCCTGCACTGGTTCTATAACCTACAGAGTCACTTTCCAGTTCATGTTATGAGTATTATTTTTATGTGCACATTTTTTCTTCCTTTGCACGTTGTTCATTAGTCAGTCTTTGTCTATTAATGTATAGTTCTTCTTAAAATTCTATTGTATTTCTTTTTCCTGCAAGAGGAGATATCTCAAGGTAATATACTGTATGGTAACCTACAGTATGTGTACATTGATAATAAATTTATTCTGAAATTTGAACTTTGATTCCCAGCGAGTTGAGGACATTATTACTGATCCACACTGAAGAAGTGGAGGATCCAGATGTAGAGAGAGAGCAGATTATGAAGTTCTCGATTAGTACTTTGGGGATGATGGTGTTGAACTCTGAGCTATATTCAATAAACAGCAGCCTAGCATTTGTTTTACTGTTGTCTGGGTGACCAAAGCATAGTGGAGAACCTCTCTTCCTGAACTTCTGCTTGTTTCTGTTTTGTTTCAGCTACTTGTTTTTATGAATTGTCTCTCTCCTCTTCTCCATTGTTGAGTCTGCTTGTAATTTTTAAGTATCTGATATGAAAAAGGAACAGCAGGAAGATATTTTGCAATAAAGGGATGAAAGATTTGAGGTATTTCCTGACACCATCTATAGCTTGAATTGAGGGAAAGGTAGAAGGTTAGAAGGTTTAATTATAACAATACTATTATCTTCATAAGCTTCAGCTCCTCCATTGGTTATGCCTCCTCCAGTGGGAATCCTACTATTTCTAATGGGTGCCAACAGGTCACATTTGACCAACTTTGATTAATTGTCATTGAGTCAGTTTGTAGGCCATGTTGTTTTACAAGAGAAGGGGAAGTATAACATTACTATGAATGGGGTTGCCTGATGTACCTATCATTGTTTAATAGTTGGTCATATATGCATGTTGTTAGACCTGAGTGTTAAGTGATCTTGGTCATAATACCTGTATAAATCTCAGGAATGAGGACTGATTATTGAAAATTACAGAGTCACAAGTTATGATTTCATCTGAAGCCAGTGCTGCAGACTTGTAGAGATACATTCACTGAACTTGACCACTTGAGTAAGATCATAGAATATCTTGTGATACTAAATTCTGTACTTGAATAATTACCCTGGTATTGGCTTCCAAATCTATCACTTTCCACTGCCTTCTTACCATGGGGCTGGTGGGCTCCCTGATCACTTGGATATGCAAGCCTCTATTTTTACGATCCACCTATTGCATCTCAGATACAACATCTGAACATGCATTATTCCATGTTGCACCATTCTTCCAGATCAACTTCAGATTTAAACACTGCCATTAGTTGTTTTACCCAAAATACTCCTCTTCTCTGAATAGTGATCATCAGCTTTAAGCCACTGGCCTTGTAATGTCTTCAAAGATGTAGTGCTTTCTTTGGAAAGCAGTAAAACAGGGTCTCTAAATTTTAAACCCCTGCTCCACAGACTGAATGAACTGTGTATCATTAACATTGCTGAGAGACAAACATGTCTCATGCCTTTTTTTTTGTCAGAAAGGATTAATCAAAAGATGAAAACAGACATAAGAGTATCATGGCTGAAAATTAATGGGTATTGGGGCACAAGGAAAGTTTGCTTTATTGATCAATTGATTGTGGCACATAATTGATAAATGGGAAAGCCTTGGATAAATACAAATGGCAAATGATACAAAATTATGGAAAATAGGAAAGAACAAAGTTAATTGAATAGTTCTGCAAAAGAGCCAGACAAGGTCTGATAGACCAAGTACAATATGATCATAAGATTGAATGGGTTAAGATACACAGTGAGCAAGAAAAAACTGTGATTCTGTTATTGATGAAATAGTTAAGCCAAGTTCTAAATTCCTCCTTGTCTTTTCCCTCTTCAATATTCATAGTTCAAAGTAAGTTTATTTTCAAAGTGTGTATATGTCACCACATCTGGAGACTCATTTTCTTGCAGGCATTCACAGTAGAACAAAGAAATACAATAGAATCAATGTAAAAAGTACACACAAAGACTGACAAACAACCAATATGCAGAAGAAGACAAACTGTGCAAGTGCACAAAAGAAACAAAATAATATTTATTATTATTTAATAATTATTTACATTGTTAATGTAATAATTTAATTAAATTATAATTATTAAAATCAGGCATTCCCTTGAAATTCTTATTCATTGCCTCTTGATTATTCATTTCTAGAACATCATGGGACAGATTCTATTTATAGGTGCATTATAAATGGGACTAGTTACTGTAAACTTTGGGAGGGGAGGGACTGGCAGGATGCTATTGGTGGGAGCATCGGATAGGATGCTTCATTGACATTTAATATTGTATTGTCAATTAAAGCACTGTTTCCCATTTTTCAGGTAGCAGCAGAAAAATTCAACATCGCTGACTAGTGATACAAGCAAAATTTTTAACATAAGTTGCAGTGTAATTGATATCACTAAGCTGATAAACTCCATTATAAAAGCATTCTGATGGCTTTCAATTAACAGCAACAAAGTAGCCATTTAATTAATTTGCAAATAGTAGGGGGTTTCAAATGTATTTATTCATTTAGAAGACAGGCAGTAACAGGCCCTTCAGGCTCGATGAGCCTGTACCACCCAATTACAACTGTATGACCAACTCACGTCCTAACCCATTTGTCTTAGAAATGTGGGAGGAAATGGGAACATTTGCAGTCACATGCAGAATGTACAAACTCCTTACAAATAGTGGTGCTGACAGTCAAATATATATACTTTTCAATTTTCATCTAAAACCCTATTTTCGCAGCAGACAGATGATCTGACACTAGTTGCCCATATTGTAGTTTGATTTTCAGTGTGAAACCACATGCATTACAGTGACAGACAACAGTGAATCTGCTAATTTCCTAACAGGAGGAACGAATGGGAAATCAGCCCATTTTTTCCTCTAAAACAATGAAGACACTTAACAAAGTATATATGCGGTAATTCTTTTAGTAGTGCTAAGTAAAAACTTAAAAAGTAGCATTGTGTACTAAGGAAACCAGAATAAATGTAACAATCAAAATATTTAGATTGAATTATAGAGAACTATTTTCTTTTCATTTGTTCTAGGAAGTAATGGAAACAGAGTATTGTCAAATTATACCATCTGTCTTACTGTCTTGTATACTAATCGGTTGGTGGCCAATGTTGTTGCAGGCCAGCAGGTGATAACATTTCATTTTCTTGACATACCTTGGAGCTGAATTTACTCATAACCACACTGAATTTTTTTGTAAAATTGAATATATACTCTCTTCTGATGAAGTCCCTATATTGCAGTTCATAAAACATAAGTTTTGCGATTGTTCATTCATTGTCTGATATCTTTAAGGACAATTTGTTTTTTTCTGCTTTTGTTCTAACACAAGAGTACCTCCTCTGTGTTACCATAACCTTTCCAATTTGACCCAATAATTAGAATTTGCCCATTGATACTCAGTGGCATTTATACTTAACATTTGGGCTACTGGATCACCAGGTACAATAAGATATTCTATCTATGGTGACAAGAACATCATTTGAGTCTTGAGGCTACTTACACCCTCTCCTCCCACTCTCCACACTAGTGGGTATTCCCTTTGTATGAGTACCAAGAACAAAATCCAGATGTTAACTCTGTATTTCATATGACATGAAAAATTGATAATTTAGCCCATAATAACTTTTGTTAATATATGTTCCTGTGCTTGAATTGAATTGACTTTATTTCCTACATTCTTCACATACATGAGGAGTAAAATCTTTACATTACGTCTCTGTCTAAATGTGCAATGTGCAATTTATAGAAATTTGTAATAACAGGATAGTCAATATATCATAGAAATACAATTGTATCAGCGTGAATTAATCAGTCTGATAGCCTGGTGGAAGAAACTCTCTAATTATTCTTAGTATTATACTTTAAAATTAATTTGTTATGGTATTTGTGTGTGGAAACTGAGTTGTTCACGGTTTGACTAGGTGCCTTCCAATTACTGCTAAAAGTTAGCTGGTCACAGGATCAGGAAATTATTGATATCTATTTATGTTTCCTTTATTTGAAAGATTCGTAATTCAGTGCTGCTATCGGTGGCCATTTTCTGGAACTCTGGTTATATTAATATTCGGTGAGGCAGATTCGCTATTATTTCCATTTACCTGTGAGTCAGCAGTATCCTGAGAGATACTGACTAAGACAGTCCATCAGGAATGCGGTCAATGAAGGGTCAATTACTGATGTCAAGTACAGAGCCCCGAAGCACTGCCCTCATCATTGCCGCAGTGGATTTTTGAAATGCTGCAACTCAGCAGAATATTATTGAATTCACCTTTCAAATTTAGGTCCTTTAATCTGACATAGGCAACCTTTCTTGAAAATCAATGAGTTCAACTCCTATTTAATCATGCAAACTTTGATCACAGAACCAAGGCACGATCTCCTGACTCTGGTAAAGCAACTTTCCATTTTTATCTAGTAATTTATTATTTAATAATCAGTTCAAATCCTCTTGACGGTGAGAGGCATAGAATACATAAAAAGACAAAAAGTACTCTCATTATTTCTGCTTTTTCAGGACTTCATTGTCAGATTTTGTCAGATTGACACTCAGTGGCCACTTTATTAGGTACACCTGTACACCTCGTAAATGCAAACATCTAAACATCCAATCATTTGGCAGAAATTCAATCTAATAGAGCATGCAAACATGGTCAGGAGGTCCTGTTGTTCAGACCAAACATCAGAATGGGGAAGACATGTGATCTAAGTGACTGACCGTGGAGTGATTGTTGGTGCCAGACTGGTGATTCAAATATCTCAGAAACTGCTGACTTCCTGGGATTTTCACACACATCAATCTCTAGAGTTCATAGAGAATGGTGCGACGACCAAGAAACATCCAGTGAACAGCAGTTTTACAGACGTAAGCACCTTGTTAATGAGAGAGATCAAAGGAGACTGGTTCAAGCTGACAGGAAGGTGACAGTAACTCAAATAACCACACGTTACAATAGTGGTGTGCAGAGAAGTACACCACTGTTGTAACATAAATCTGGAAGTGGATGGGCTACAGCAGCAAGAAGATCACTTTCACTTCCTCTGCTGTACCTAATATAGTGGCCACAGAGTGTATTTCTCTCATACGCAGATTGTATCTAAAAAGTGCAACTGAGATGTTACTGCAGGAAAAGTAAAATTCACCTTATGGGTAGATTGCAAATAACAGGAGGCATATTGTTTCTACATTTGTGGGGGGTGGGTTATTAAAGATATCTCTTTAAGCTACGAAAACACTTTTAATCCTAAACATTAAAATCATGTCCCTGTTAATTTTTACCCAAGAACATTATTTTCAAATGCACGTCTCTTGGTGCACTGCATTTAATTTCTCCAAAGTAGGGACATGATTTTTAAGTATAGTTTGAAGCATTTAAAGCTGGGGTGTGGAATAAGGTGGGGAGGGAACAAGGCTCCAGAAGTGATGGAGAGGGAGAGAGGCTGTTGACCCATTCCATAACAATAGTGGCCTAATATTACAGAATATGCAGTTTCACAATTTAAATGGGGCCTTTATTATATTAGAATTAACATTTTACTTGCAAGCGCTACAACTGATTTTGTTCTGTATTCAGATGCATGTCATCACTGCAGCCTAGAAATTCTATCACCTTTCATTTCGTAAGCATAAATTAACTCAGTTATAGTCTAGCAGCATGTTAGCATGGTGGTTAGCACAATGCTTTACAGTACCAGCAACCTGGGTTCAATGGCCACGGCTGTTTGTAAGGAGTTTGTATATTCTCCCCGTAACCGCCTGGGCTTTCTCCAGGTGCTCAGGTTTCCAGCCACTTTCCAAAGACATACCGGTTGGTAAGTTAATAGGACATTGCAAATTGTCCTGTGCTTTGGCTAGGATTACATCAGGGGTTTGCTAGGCAGTGTGGCTTAAAAGGCCTATTCTGCACTGTATCTCAATAAATAAAATAAAAATCACTTGTAAGTTGTGACCACTTTATGCCATACTTTGTGAGTATCGACAAACATAATCACTCTTTTCAATTTATAACTTTATAATAATGATTTCAGTGTAATTCAGATCTGGTTCCCATGTTTATTGCTAAAACACATTGGATCATCTACAGGAAGTTGTGTTAAATCAGCTCTTCGCGGTTGCCACTGCAACTGCAGGTTGGTTGGAGACTCAAGACTGAGATGCTGGAATCAGGAGCAACACACAATCTGCTGGAAGAAATCAATGGGTTGAGCTACATCGGCGGGAGAAAAGAAATTGCTGATGTTTCGAGTCGAAACCTGAATCAGGCCTGAGAATTGAGAGGCCAGGTTGTTGTGATGATTAAAATTGAGCCACGTAGAAGCTGTAACTGAGAAATATAGAAGTACTTATTCACGTAGTGAACCTGTAGGAGAGAGAGTCCAGGAGAAACCAAGAAAAACTCAGTGACCTGAGATAATCTTAAACACCAAGAAAATAATAAACAATTAACGACAGCTTCAATTGTTATGATCACCTTAAACATTTGGAATATAGTCAGTAAAGTTACAGAATTACATACTTACAATGGTAGTAGAACCCAAATAGCAGAATCTCTTTGAATATTCAATACTGGTGTCTATTTCAAACACCTTAGTACAAACTCTAGGCACCCAAAATATACCCCTTCTTTTACAGTGTTGAAGAATGCTTCATGAAGGTTAACAAAACAGATCTGTCCTAAACTGTGCACCAAGTGGCTGGGATACCTTTGCTAATGTGCTAACAGCAGAACGTTCATCTATTGTCTTCCCCGGTGCCGTTTCAATGGGACAGAATCAGAAGCTCCCACACCCAATCACTAGCCACAAAGTTTCAATTGGAAGTTAAATTGTGTGCACGTTTTATTTCAGGAAGACTGGTTTTCATTGTAGTTAATCCATAATTCTGCTATTTGTAATGTCATAACTCCAGAATGATCACTAAACTAGATGGCTAGCATGGAGATGGGGAGGGAAGTGGCAAGATAGGACTAGAGGTGAGCTGGAAGCCACTTGGAACAAGGTGGCAGCAAAGGTAGGTACTGAGAGAGGAAACATGCAGAAGCAGATCTTGGTGAGAACAGGGTTGAAGAGCCAGAAAACGTTTTGGTCCCTTTCCCCCTCCTGGTTCTACCCACCCATAGATGGTGGCAGACAGGGAAGAGGAAGACCAACAGGTGGAATTAGGTGGAGGAAGAGGAGTATGAAGATTGGAGAGAGCTGCTGGAGGGAGATGAGCAGGTTCCCCACCCCTCTATGGCATCCCCATCTGGTTCCAATAGATATTCACCTCTTCTTTCTTCCCTAATAGTTCCCATTTTCACCTCCTTTACTGATACAAATCCAGCACTGGCATATGCTTTATTTTCCTGCTCATCTCCTCCAGCAGCTATCTCCAATCTTCACACTCCTCTTCCCCCACCTTATTCCATCTGTTAGTTTTGCTTTTCCCTTTCTATCTGCCACCATCTATCATTCACTTACTACTGGTCTTCCAGCTCCCCACCTGCATTCATCTCTTCTACCTGGCCCGTCATCTTACACCCCTCCTCAGTCCACCAATCACTTAGGAGCAAATTCTTGCCATAGCCCTTCACCACTCTATGCTGCATTCTTGCCTCTCCACTCTCAGTCCAGTGTCTCGACCCAAAAAGTGGACAGCTTCTTTACTGCCATGGATACTGTTTGACCTGTTGAGATCTTCAAGCAGATTATGTGTTGCTCCAGGATGGTTGAGAATTCACTTATGGTCATAGAATAAATTAAAACAGGAAAAAGTCCATTTATCCTACTACGATCCATTGGCACTGATGCCAATCACCATGAAATACTTTGAACTGCTGATAATGGCACATATTAAAACCCCCATTCCTGCCATTTTGTTTTGTCTTGTCTTGTCCATAGTGCACCAACTGCCGCCACTGGACAATCAACATACAGGAGCAGTGTGTGGTTAAGTGCCTTGCTCAAGGACACACACGCTGCCTCGGCTGAGGCTCGAACTAACGACCTTCAGATCACCAGCCCAAAGCCTTAACCTCTTGGTCATGGGACACTCACCAATATGCTACTGTTAAAACCGCTCTACATCTGCCATGCAACTGGCCCTGATGCACACAGAAAACAAGGACAGTTTTATTAGAATGCTGTTCTGGATTTCAGTTCAGCATTCACACTATTATCCCACAGATCTTGGTGAACAAATTTCTACCCCTCAGTCTAAATGCATTGCTGCACAACTGGATGTTGGACTTCCTAGCCAACAGGCCTCAGATGCAAAGCGACTCCTCCCTCCCCATTGTCCTCAGCATGGGTGCCCCCTAGTGCTGTGTGCTGAGCCCATTGCTGTGCACTCTGATGACACACGACTGCATGGCCAAACGCCAGAGTAATCACAGTATCAAGTTCGCCAATGACACGACAATTGTGGGACTCATCACCAGCAACAAAACTAAGAGCAAATAACCTCTTCCTTAACAGCAACAAGACAAATGTAGGAGAACTCACATGACCCACACTCCCTTTAAATCGGCCCCACGGCCGAGGAAACTGCTAACAGTTTCAGACTCCCACATCATACATAACCTCTCCATCCCAGAGCACATCTCACACAGTCAGGATAGCTCACCGATGCCTTTACTTTCTGAGGAGGCTGAAGGGAATTGGACTCTGGACCTCCAGACTCACGTCATTCTACAGATGCACGTCAGAGAGCATCCTGACAAGCTGCATCACTGCTTGGCATGGAAACTGCACTGCAACAGACAGGAAGGCTCCACAACGAGAAGTCAAGACCACCCAATGCATCACCAGCACCAGCCTACCCACCATCAAAGATGTTATATCCAGAAAGGTGCCAGTAACATCATGAAGGATCTCACACACCCTACTCATGGACTTTCTGTCCCACTCTCATTAAGGAGGAGGCTGCATAGCATCTTGGGCAGAAGTACCAGACTCAAAAACGGTTACTTTTCCCAAGAAGTATGGCTGATCGACACCTCCACCCACTAATCCAATCCTCCAGGTCCCTTATTATTGTGTTCTTTATCTTTTGTGTTTACTTTTGTTTTGCATTGATTCCGGAGTAACAATCATTTTGTTCTCCTTTACACTTGTGTACTGGAAATGACATTAAGCAATCTTGAATATTTGTAGATGATGATCATCAAGTGCCTATCCACAGTTTATTCATCCCATTTACTGGCCAGTGGTCTATTGGTATCTGTACCTTGGCAATTCATGTACTCATCAAAAAATGTCTTAAATATTGTGAGTACCTGTCTCCACCATTCACACAGAATAATACTACCCTCCAGGTGAAAAGTTCCTCCTCAGATACCCCCAAATCTGTTACCCTTTACCTTAAAGCTATGCTCCTGGGTTTAGACACCAAATGGGGAGAAGTTTTCAACTATCAATCCAATCTATGTCCCTAATAATCTTGAATACCCCTATCAGGTGCCTCCTCAGCCTTCTCTGCTCCAAGAAAATCAAGCCAGCCTATCCTCATAACTGAGTCACTTCATCCTGGTCACAGTCCCTGTGTATATCCTATGCATTTAGAAGAGAGCTCATTGGCCTGAGCATTACAGAAGTTTTTTTCTCAATGATTAAGGTTCAAAGATTCAAAGGTTAATTTATTATCAAAGAAGGTATACAGTATACAACTCTGAGATTCATCTTCTCCAGATAGCCACAAAACAAAGAAAACCATGGAGCCATTCAAAGAAAAACATCAACGTACCCCTCCGCACAAAAAACAAATCTCGCAAATGGCAACATAACCTTCAACAACCCCCACATGCAAAGAAAAAGAATCTCTCAAACTGCAACAAGAACATCAGACCCCACCAGGAAGAAAAACAAATCATGCAAATGGCAAGAACATCAAATCCCAAACCCCAATGCCTCCTCACAAAAAAATCTAAAAAAATAGCGCCAAATGGCAACAATAATGAATTAATACAGAAAAATTGCAGGCAGCTTAAACAGATTAAGAAGAGCAGACATTATTTCTGTGATAAAGTGTCTCAGCCTAAAATGCTGACTGTTTATTCATTTTCGTAGATGCTACCTGCTCTGCTGAGTTCTTCCAGCATTTTGTTTGTGTTGCTCTGGATTTCCAGCAAATGCAGAATCTCGTGTTTATAATTATTTAGGTGTTTGTTTTTTGACTTGTCAAAAGGGCTATCTGTGAGTTTCAGTTCATTTTTGAAGTACAGATTTTATTTTGTGGAGAAGGAAATGGGTATTGGACTGGGTAGTGTTGGTGGTTAATATTTGTCATGTTGTGCTATTTGTATGCGACGTTAATGACTTCATAGGAAGTGACATCAGAGCTATGGGCTCCTGGATCAGTATCTGGACTTCCCAAAGTGTAAGGGGTGTGAAATTCTTCACATGTGTAGCATCAGAGGGGCAGTATGTAAAACAAAATCTACTAATCATCAGCTAGTTCATCGTGGGCCGAAGGGTCTGTATTGTGCTGAAGTGTTCTGCGTTCAAATGGAGTTTTTTGTCACATGCACAAACACATATGTTCACAGATGCAATGAAAAAATTACTTGCAGCAGTGTCACAGACAGCATTCACAAGAAAAAAAAAATTTAAATACTACTTTTACAAGAAAGAGCACAATTAGAACAAAATGAAAGTCTATTTTAGTGTAAAGTGATCAAAGTGGTCATAGTTTTGCTGAACTGCAGTGATCAGGTTTGGTTCTTGCGCTGCTGCCTGCATCAGAGAGGTGTCAGAGTATGAAGGCGGTGTGCCGTCTAACAGCAAGTGATTGTCTTAGTCACTTTTCTTGTGATCGAGAGAGCCTGTTGGACGGTGCTAATGTGGAATGCTGCAGGTCTGATTCACTGATTTATTGGCAAGTGGCAGGGGGTCTGAGTAGCTTCGGTTGTAGCGAGGACTAGGCTCAAGACGTGGGGTCCCCTGCTTACAGGACAGTTGGAGTATTGTGACCAGTTTTGGGCCCCTTATCTAAGAATAGACATTCTCAGTGGCACTTGACCAGAGGCGATGTGGCACACCATCCAAGCTGGGATCCGCGCTGCCCACTGTTCACCCAGCAAGCTGCATAGTGTTTGAGTTTAGACTGCCACAACATTCACTAACTCAGAGTCTTGGACTACGTGACTGTACTTTACTGATATCTTACATGTGCTTGGTCTCCTATACGTGCTATGTGTGCCTTGTGCTATGTTGGTACTGTGTTTTGTACCTTGGCCCCGGAGTAATGCTGTTTCGTTTGGTTGTATTCGTGGGTATTCATGCATGGTTGAATGAAAATTAAACTGGAATTTGAACTTAGTTACAATAACTTTGTGAATACAGAGGTAATCCAACCAAAGTAAATAATTTCTAAGAGTTAATCCTATGCATTTCCGTAAGACATTAAAACATAAGAGCAGAGTTAGTGTTGCAAGGGAGTGACTGGGGACGAACCCAAGTGCAGGACACAAGCACGGAGACAGGGTCAAGAAGTGCTAGCACAGTCGCGAATGTGGAGCAGATAACCTGGGGAGTCTTGACTCGAAGATGAGGTTTTCCCAGAATATCTAGAGAATGGAGCGGAGTTTAGAACTAACGGTCCTAAGTGATTGGGAAATGAGGTTAACACATGGGAATCGACCAATGAACTGGTGACCCGTAGTTGTGACATCAGAGTTCTTATCCTGTATTCTCTGATGGGAACCAGGTGTGTTGTAATTAAGTGAACTAGCAGCAATGTGGAATCTAATGACTGGAATTAAGGCATAATCAAGGAGATAGGAGTGAGTTGGGGGACAGCCAGACAGGACCATGACAGTTAGGCCATTTGGCTCATTGAGTCTGCTCTATCATTCCATAGTAGTAGATTTATTATTTCTCTCAACCCCATTCCCCTGCCTCCTTCCCGTAACCTTTGATGCCCTGACTAATGAAGAACCTGTCAACCTCCACTTTAAATATACACAATGACTTCACCTCTACAGCCATCTGTGGCAATTAATTCCATAGATTCACGACCCTCTGGCTGAAGAAATTCCTCATCATCTCTCTTCTAAATGGATGTCCCTCCATTCTGAGGCTGTGCCCTTGGTTCTAGATTCCCCCAGTATGGGAAACATCCTCTCCATTCCACTCTATCAAGACCTTTCTATACTCAATAGGGTTTCAATGAGATGCCCCCTCTAGCCCAGCAAGTACCAGCCTAGAGCTATAAAATGTCCCTTGTACATTAACCCTTTCATTCCTGGAATCATTCTCGTGAACCTGCTCTAGATCTCTCCAATGCCAGAATGTCTGTTCTTAGATAAGGGGCCCAAAACTGGTCACAATACTCCAACCGTAGTCTGACCAAACCCTTATAAAGCTTCAGCATTACATCCTTGCTTTTATATTCTAGTCCTCTCAAAATTAATGAAAAAATTGCAATTGTCTTCCTTACCACTGACTGGAATAGCAAGTTAACCTTAAGAAAATCCTGAACGAGGACTCCCAAGTCCCTTTGCACCTCCAATTTTTGAATTTTCTCACCATTTAGAAAATAGTCTATGCCTTTATTCCTTCTACCAAAGTGCTTGATCATACACTGCCCTATGTTATAATCCATCTGCCACTTCTTTGCCCATCTCCCAATCTGTCTACGCCCTTCTGCAGGCTCCCTGTTTTCTCAACACTGTCTGCCCCACCACCTATCTTCATCTCATCCACAACCTGGCCACAAAGTCATCAATTCCATCATCCGGATCATTGACCTTTAACTGAAGAGAAGCCAGTCCCTGTGGAACACCACTTGTCACTGGCAGCGAACCAGAAAAGGCCTCCTTTATTCCCACTCTTTGCCTCCTGCCAGCCAAACTTCTATCCATATTAGTATCTTTTGTGTAATACCATGTGCTCTTATCTTGATAAGCACCCTTGTGTGTGGCACCTTGTCTAAAGCCTTCTGAAAATCCAAGCTTAACATCCGCTGACTCTCCTTTGTCTTTCCTGTTTTTTTATTTACTTAAATAATCCCAACAGATTTGTCGGGCAAAATTTTCCCTTAAGGGAATTATGCTGACTTTAGCATATTTTATCATGTGCCTCCAAGTACCTCAAAACCTCATCCTTAATAATGGACTCCAACATCTTCCCAACCACTGAAGTCTGATTAACTGGCTTATAATTTCCTTTCTTCAGCCTTCCTCTCTTGTTAAAGTGTAGGGTGACATTTGCAATTTTCTGGTTCTCAGGAACCATTCCAGAATCCAGTAATTCTTGATAGTTCAGTACGAATGCCCTCAAAGCCTCTCAGGCTACTTCTTTCAGATCCCTGGGGTGTAGTCCGTTTGGTCCAGGTGACTTATCTACCTTCAGACCTTTCAGCTTCCCAACCACCTTCTCCTGAGTGATAGGCAGTACACTCTCTTCTGCCCCCTGACGTAGTTCTAGCATACTGATGATGTCCTCCACAGGGGAAACTGGTGTATAATACTTGTTAAGTTCATCCCCTATTACTAGCCCTCCAGCATAATTTTCCAGTGGTCCAGTATCTACTGTCACCTCTCTTTTACTCTTTTGGTAACCTCTTTTATGTTATTGGCCAGCTTCCTTTCATATTTCATGTTTTCTGTCCTTATGGCTTTTTTGTTACCTTCTGTTGTGTTTTAAAAACTTCCCAATCCTCTACCTTTCCACTAGTTTTTACTGTAGTATATGTCCTCTTTTTTGTATTTATGCTTTATTAAACTTCCCTAGTCAGCCATGGTTCCCTCATCTTCCCTCCAGGATAATTCTTCATTTTTGATATGTATCTTTCCTGCTCCTTCTGACCTGTGTGGTTGTTTCTACTCTCTCTATTATTTTTCAAGTAAATGGCTATTGGGAAACAAAAAGTAAAATTTAAATTCTCCAGACATTGGGATGCTCATACCTTTGGAAATGTAACCTTTATATTAATTACTATAATTTGATGTTGGAAGCAGTGTATACTGCAGCAAAAAAATACAAACTCAATATATGAGATGTGTTACCTAGAGTCCAAAGACGTTGGGGAAACAACTTACAGGTCTCCATGCACGCTGTGTTATTGGAGCAGGAGATGTTTGTGGTACTGGTCTGGACATGACAACATATGGTGATTGTTCTGAAAATGATGTGCTCCTAGCATTTTATCAGGAGAAGGGCTCCACTGGAATTTGCATTGTAACTCCTTCCTTGTCAAGCAAAGCTTCGTATCTTTTCCACCTTCAGCATTGAAGTAACCAGAGTGGATCAATTTAGAGCTCAAAGTGGGCTCCTCCCTTGCTCTCCTGATGGGAGTATGTGCACTAGTTCCACTTTGCAATGAATTACAGTTTGAGATTCTTTTTAAAAGTCACACTGACATGGCCACAGAAAATCCAGACCACAGATATCTGCTTCTAAGCAGGAGAAAAGTTTATTTTAAGTATAGCCACTCTCCGGGTCACACGAGGATTCCAAGAACCTGATGCTTCCCGAAATCGAATACCCTGCTGCCTAAGATCACTGTTAGCTGAGATTGCAAAAATTGCACTGGTAGGTTAATAAACCATAGATTTGTGCAGATCTTTCTGATCTCAGTGAGATCTTGGTATTCATTAATACGTATAATTCTGTACTACAGATTCAAAGCATACAGAACCACAAGAGTTACAGGACCACAAATGCTAGACTAGAGAGTTTCAACTTGTACGGAGATCCTTTTCACCTGTAAAGCCTCTCAAAAGACCAAAGACTATGGTAGTTAAAACTTTGAATGTCTTTTTAAGACAATCCTTTATTTGCCCATTCCATAATTTTGGAACAGCATGCACCCAACACCCTACCACACCTCACTAATTCCACCCTTGACTGCACTCACTTCCCGTTAACTGATCACATGGTGTTTCATTTGGTACAATCCCTTTTGAGAGCCAGAGTGAGACTGTTTAAATAATCAGACCCTGCAGAGCTTGGTGGTACTGTATGAGCAGACTTCTCCAGTCGTGCAGTCATGTGTGAGAGTACAGTGGGTGCAATTGGATTCATGCTTTGTTTATATTTCAATCAGTACTTAAGTATTTTGCTCTCTATCTGTCACACACATTTTGTGATAATCCCATGATTTAGAAATCTTCTGCATTTTATGTTTCTTTTGATGCCGGATTTTGTGTTTTACAATCAACATTTCAGTGATTTCAGCACCTTCCATCTGTTGATCCATTTCCCTATTTTCTCATAATCTGCTGTGGAAGCAGGGGAGCTATTGTTTCGTAAAGTATCACGATTAAAAATGATGCTTGTCAGCTTGACTATCTAATTCTATCACCACAGATTCTCACCTCATTTACAATATGAGGGCCCCACATTCTGTGTTAAGGAATGTGACAGTCCCAACATAAAATGTTCCTGACTTCCTAATGCGCACACATGTTAATCTGCTTCAAGTCATATGCCCCAGTCTTCCTTGGACTTGATGACGTGCTTAGCATTTTGAATTCTCGGCCTATTGTCTATTTAAAACTTCTTACAGAGTTGTTGAAGATTTGAGGGTAGATGAACTGCTTATAAATTGTATAATTTTTCTTATTTTCAGTTTTATGTGGTTCCATTAACATGAAAGTAAATACTGGCTTTCCCCATAGTCTAATAAATAAGTGACATTTTTTGTCCTTATTGTGATATTGCATGGTAATGTAGTGGTTAGCACAATGCATTACAGTACCAATGATTAGCAATCAGGGTTCAATTCCCACTGCTGCCTCAAAGCAGTTTCTATGTTTTCCCTGTGACCGCATGGGTTTCCTCCGAGTGCTCTGGTTTCTTCCTGTATCTATTTCTCCCCTTAGCCTAATTATTGACTGAAAACTTACCCATGTTGCTCTCCCTGCAAAGTGAAAACACAAGTTAACTTTACCTCCTAGTGTGTGCCTTCATTTACTTGATATGTAGTTGTACAGACACAACACTTCCCACATTCCAAAGACATACAGGATTGGCTTAGTAAATTCTGGCATGTTAGGTAGTGGAACCACAGCAGCACTTGCAGGCTACCTCCTGCGCGTATTTGGTCTGTGTGGTCATTGATACAAACAATGGATGACAGCGGAGCTGCGTGCGCTGCTGAGGACCCATGACTTCACCTTCAGAGCAGCTGACAAGGCAGCCCTAACAACGGCAAGAGCCAAACTGTCCCGGGCCATCAGAGAGGCAAAGCGTGCACACGCCCAGTGAATCCACAGTCACTTCCATGACAGCGGTGACACGTGGCGCATGTGGAACGGCATTCAGGACATCACCAACTATAGGACATCACCTGAATGTGCAGGGGATGCCTCCCTCCGAGATGCGCGGAATAACTTCTACGCTCATTTTGAAGTGGAAAATGACATGGCAGCGAGGAAGTCCACCCCTCCTCCAAATGACCAGGTGCTGTGTCTCACTGTGGCTGATGTGAGAAGAACCCTGTGCACGGTCAACCCACGGAAGGCTGCTGGACCAGACAATATTCCTGGGAGAGTGCTTAGAGGATGTGCAGACCAGCTAGCAGATGTTCTCACTGACATCTTCAACATCTCCCTGAGCAACGCCACCATTCCAACATGCTTCAAGGTCGCCACCATCGTCCCCATGCCGAAGTCTTCAGTGTCCTGCCTAAATGACTACCGTCCCGTTGCTCTCACATCCATCATCATGAAGTGTTTTGAGAGGCTGGTCATGAGGCACATCAAGACCCTGCTGTCCCCCTCACTGGACCCCCTGCAGTTTGCGTACCATCCCAACTGCTCAACAGATAACACCATTGCAATCACCCTCCACCTGGCCCTAAACCACCTGGACAAAAAGACACGTACGTTCAAATGCGTCTCAATATCACCAAGACCAAGGAGATGGTGGTGGACTTTAGGAGATCTAGGCCTCATATGGAGCCAATGATCATTAATGGAGAATGTGTGGAGCAGGTTAAGACCTACAAGTATCTGGGAGTACAGTTAGACGAGAAGCTAGACTGGACTGCCAACACAGATGCCTTGTGCAGGAAGGCACAGAGTCGACTGTACTTCCTTAGAAGGTTGGCGTCATTCAATGTCTATAGTGAGATGCTGAAGATGTTCTATAGGTCAGTTGTGGAGAGCACCCTCTTCTTTGTGGTGGCGTGTTGGGGAGGCAGCATTAAGAAGAGGGACGCCTCACGTCTTAATAAGCTGGTAAGGAAGGCGGGCTCTGTCGTGGGCAAAGTACTGGAGAGTTCAACATCGGTAGCTGAGCGAAGGGCGCTGAGTAGGCTACGGTCAATTATGGAAAACTCTGAACATCCTCTACATAGCACCATCCAGAGACAGAGAAGCAGTTTCAGCGACAGGTTACTATCGATGCAATGCTCCTCAGACAGGATGAAGAGGTCAATACTCCCCAATGCCATTAGGCTTTACAATTCAACCGCCAGGACTTAAGAACTTTTTAAAAGCTATTATTAATGCTTTTTGAGATAGTGATTTAGATGCATATCATATTTTTTACTGAGTTAAGTATTGTATATAATTAGTTTTGCTACAACAAGTGTATGGGACATTGGAAAAAAAGTTGAATTTCCCCATGGGGATGAATAAAGTATCTATCTATCTATCTATCTAAATGCTGTTCATAGACTTCAGTTCAGCATTCAACACAATCATTCCTCAGAAACTGATTGGAAAGCTGAGCCTACTGGGCCTGAACACCTCCCTCTGCAACTGGATACTAGACTTCCTGACTGGGAGACCTCAGTCAGTCCAGATCGGAGGCAGCATCTCCAACACCATCATACTGAGCACGGGGGACCCCAGGGCTGTGTGCTCAATCCACTGCTGTTCACTCTGCTGACCCACGACTGTGCTGCAACACACAGCTCGAACCACATCATCAAGTTCGCCGATGACACGACCGTGGTGGGCCTCATCAGCAAGAACGACGAATCAGTTTACAGAGAGGAGGTGTAGCAGCTAATGCACTGGTGTAGAGCAAACAACCTGTCTCTTAATGTGAACAAAACAAAAGTGATGGTTGTTTTCTTCAGGAGGGCATGGAGCGACCACTCCCCACTGAACATCGATGGCTCCTTGGTAGAGATTGTTAAGAGCACCAAATTTCTTGGTGTTCACCTGGCGGAGAATCTCACCTGGTCCCTCAACACCAGCTCCATAGCAAAGAAAGCCCAGCAGCGTCTCTATTTTCTGCGAAGGCTGAGGAAAGTCCATCTCCCACCCCCCATCCTCATCACATTCTACAGGGGTTGTATTGAGAGCATCCTGAGCAGCTGCATCACTGCCTGGTTGGGAAATTGCACCAACTTGGATCGCAAGACCCTGCAGCGGATAGTGAGGTCAGCTGAGAAGATCATTGGGGTCTCTCTTCCCGCCATTACGGACATTTATACCACACGCTGCATCCGCAAAGCAAACAGCATTATGAAGGACCCCATGCACCCCTCATACAAACTCTTCTCCCTTCTGCCGTCTGGGAAAAGGCACCAAAGCATTCCCAGAGCCTGGACCTACACCTTACTGCCCTATTGTCCTGTTTATTATTTATTGTAATGCCTGCACTGTTTTGTGCACTTTATACAGTCCTGGGTAGGTCTGTAGTCTAGTGTAGTTTTTTCTGTGTTGTTTTCACGTAGTTCAATGTAGTTTTTGTACTGTTTCATGTAGCACCATGGTCTTGAAAAACGTTGTCTCATTTTTACTGTGTACTGTACCAGCAGTTCTGGTCAAAATGACAATAAAATGTGACTGGACTTGACTTGTGTTTTACTATACAATATGTTTTGATGTTACGCTGCATGTGTGACAAATAAATATGCTGATTTTTCTCTTTTTCACACCCCTGTCAAGTGCAACGAGTTGCTAAAGTTCTGCAAAGCATTCACACACAGGCATCTTCTGTTTCTCCGAAGTGGAATGGAAGCAAGTCACTCTGGATCCTGAGGGGCAGGAAGAGAAGGAAGAGCATATACCCTTGTCAATTGTGAGAACAGCATACAACATGGAACATGTTGGCCTTAAGAAGGAGGGTCCGCTGGGCTTTGAAATACTTTAAGGTAGATAAGTACTTGGGCCAGACTGGTATACCCCATGTTACTATGGGAAGAGATAGTTTGAGCAAGCTAAGGTTGTTCTCTCTGAAGTGGAGGAGGATGAGCGATGACTGGATTGAGGTGTGTAGGATGATAGAGTGGACAGCCAGCATGATTCTCCCAGGGTGGAAATGGCTAATACGAGAGGACATAATTTTTAAGTGATTGGAGGAATGCATGGGAGGGATTTCAGAGGTAGGTTTTTTGACATAGAGAGTGGTGGGTGCATGGAAAGTGCTGTAAGGATCGGGTGATAGAGATAGTACATTAGGGATATTTCAGAGACTCTTAGATAAGCACATGCATGAAACAAAAATAGAGGGTATGCAGGAGAGAAGTGTTAGATTGATCTTGGAGTAGGCGAACATTTCAGCACAGCATTATGGGCCAAAGGGCCTGCGATGTGCTGTACTGTTCTATGTTCTATAATCTAGGCACTATTATTGACTGTTTTCTCAAGGACAACCAACGTATCAGCTGCTCACACCCTCCCAACCTTGCTCACACTGCTTTCTGTTGCTCCACTCTCCCTTTCAGTCTTCTCCCCTTCTGTCTAACTACCTCTATTGCCTTTTCTCTGTCTTCCTCAGACTCCCTTGGATACCACTCCTATTAGCCCCACTTTACCTCTGGATCTCCTGGTAGATGAATCTAATTCCCAATACACTGTTGCTCCAATTTCAATTTGCAGCTGGGTCTTTCCTCCTCCATCCAACAACACAAAACTCTGGATTTCAGGTAACTGCTCAGATATTTCCTGCCATTAGATCTCTCACTCACTCTTTCTCTCTCTCCTCTCTCCCACTCTCTCTCTTTCCCCACAACTGACATCACTGAAGGAGTTGTCGACGTGAACGAGATTATGTGCATCCAAGACAAGCAGAACTAGGAGCAGCCTTTATTGCACCACATGGTAAACTGAGCCGAGGTGTTGAGACAGTGCGAGGTTGTTAAATAAGCATTCAGTACATCCTGTTATGACCCCAGCCCCCTCCTTTGTGAGAATCGCGAGAGAGAGAGAGAGAGAGCAGCCTTACAGTTTGGAATGTGGGCTGGCCTCTCAGCCGGACAAAAGCCATGGAAATAGCCATTGTCTTGGGAGACACCTTTGTGGAATAAGGGACTGGACTACGTGCAAACCCTCAGGGCAACGTGGGCTGGGTGATGGGGGAAAGATTGCCTCACCCCCACCCTGATTGACATCTACAACCCTGCCAGTCCAGATAAAAGGTGGGCTACCGAGGCGGGGCCTCAGACGCACCAAGGAGACACACGAAGAAGACACGATAGCGCTTCCCGTCGGAGCGGGAAGCCATTTTGAAGGAAGCCACGTGCGTTAGATTCCGGATCCGGAGTCTGTGGCTGAAACCAAAGGAAAAACCGTTTTAACTAACAACAGGGATTTGCTTCGCAAAGACGACGGGCAAGTGTTCCTTCTCTCTCTCTCCAACACGTGAAATGCCAGCGGTTCCCAAAACGGGGAAGCCTGCAGACTTTGAGTGACTCTTATATTCCATTGGACTCAGTATTATCCCCTAGACAACGATAGAGCTTATTTCTGATTGATTATTACTATACCTGTGCTTTAGATTGAGTTTTGACGATGTATATGATCTGAATGTTTTGTATTAACCATACGTTTGTGCCCCTTTATAAATAAAAACGTTTGAAAGTTAACTATTTTGATGAAGATGATTATATTATACTGTTATAATGTTTAATATATTTGACTCGGGTCCACTGCCTGAATAGAAAAGGGAGCAGCAGGTCACTGCAGCACAATAGAGCTTTGACCAGCAACCAATCTGGACATTGGAAGTTTTGAAAGGAGGGGATTTCACTTAGGTCCACTGTCCAAGTAGAAAAGGGAACAGCGGGTCACTTCAGTGCAATAAGGCTTTGACCAGAGACTAATCCACGTTTGAGATTGATTAACAAGAGCAAATGAAGGGAAGGCAGGGTCAAGTGCATTGGCCATCATCAGAGCGGCCATTGTTGGAACGGACAGAGTCAGAGTGGTAATCTAGAGACATTACCTCTACAAGGTTTCAGTGACGAGAAGCTTCAATCAGAGAAAGCCAAAAAAGAAAGGCTCAAGATTAAGATTTTTTCTCCTTCCCTTCTGCTCAGCTAGGACTGCAGAGATACCAGACGGGATAGTTGAATGCTCTTCTTGTCGGATGTAGGAAGGCAGGGAGACCTCCAGCATCCCTCATGCCTACAACTGCAAGTAGTGCATCCAGCTGCAGCTTCTAACAAACTGTGTTAAGGAGTTGGAGCTGGAACTGAATGAACTCCGGATCATTCGGGAGGCTGAGGGGTGATAGATAGGACATATAGAGAGGTAGTTATACCCAAGGTGCAGGACACAGGAAACTGGGTGACAGTCAGGAAGGGGAAAGGGATTGAGGAGCCAGTGCAGAGTGCCCATGTGGCCATCCCCCTCAACAACAGGTATATCACTTTGAATACTGTTGGTGGAGTTGACCCAACAGAGGAAAGTCACAGTGGCCAGGTCTCTGGCACTGAGTCAGACTCTGTGACTCAGAAGGGAGGGGGAAGAAAAAGCACATTGTGATAATAGGCAATTTGTTAACTAGAGGAATGGACAGGGGGTTCTGTGGGTGAGAATGAGATTTCCAGATGGTATGTTGCCTCCTGGGTGCCAGGGTCTGGGACATCTTAGACTGAGTCCTCAGCATTCTTAAGTGGGAGGATGAACAGCCAAAGGTCATGGTCCATGTAGATACCAATGACATGGGTAGAATGAGTGATCGCATTCTGCGTAGGGAGTTCAGGGAGTTAGGTGCTAAATTAAAGGGCAGGACCTTTAGGGTTGTGATCTCAGGGTTGCTACCCATGCCACATGCTAGTGAGGCCAGAAGAAGAGAGGTTATACAGTTTAATATGTGGAGTTGGTTTAGGAGGGAGGGCATAAGATTTTTGGATCATTGCGCTCTCTTCCAGGTGAGGTTGGACCTGTACAGAAGAGATAATTTGCACCTGAACTGGAGAGGGACTAATATCATAGCAGGAAGGTTTGTTAATGCTGCACAGTGGGGTTTAAACCAACGATGCAGGGGGATGGGTACCAGATTGCTGGAACAGTTAGTGGAAAGGTTGCGGAGACAACTAGATTACAAACAGAGGCAATGTGCTAGATTACAAACAGAGGCAATGTGCAGGCTGTTGATAGAGCAAAATTGAAGTCAACAGGATAAGTTGCATCATAAAAGGCCGGCAAAATAGCAAAGGGTGAGTACAGGACTGAAGGTGTTATATTTGAATGGATGCAGTATATGGAATAAGGTAGATGAACTTGCAGCATAGTTGCAGATTGGCATATATGATGTTGTCGGCATCACTGAATCATGGCTGAAATAAGATTATAGCTGGGAGCCTAATGTCCAAGGATACACATTGTACTGAAAGGACAGGCAGGAAGGCAAGTGGGTGGTGTTGCTCTGATGGGAAAATATGAAATCAAATCATTAGACTGAGGTGACATAGGGCTTTGGAGGTGCTGAATCATTGTGCATGGAGCTAAGGAATTGCAAGGGTAAAAAGCCACTGATAGGAGTTGTATACAGGCCCCAAACAGTAGTAAGGATGTGGTCTACAAATTACAATGGGAGATAGAAAAAGCACACCAAAAGAGCAATGTTACAATAGCCAGGGGGATTTCCATATGTAGGTAGATTGGGAAACTTAAGTTGGTGCTGGATTCCAAGAAGGGGAATTTCTAGAATGCCTACAAGATGGCTTTTTAGAGCAGCTCACAGTTGAGCCCAGTAAGGAACCAGCTATTCTGGATTGGGTGTTGTGCAGTGAACCGGAATTGATTAGAAAGCTTCAGGTAAAAGAACCCTTAGGGGAAAGTGCTCATAATATACTCAGACCCCCGCAAAGCGCTGATTTTGTTTCAAAGCAGTTATTCTTAATTGAAATATTTTAAAATGACAAAAATTCATTCCAAACAACACTTAAAACTTCTCAAGAGTAGCTGCTGTTACAGTAAACATTCAACAGCCAATGAGAGTGCTTTACATATGCTCTGAGCCATTCAGAGCAAATCACATATTAGTTCACACTCTGCCTCTCCCGCATGTATAAACGTTCTTGCTCCCTTGCCAACTTATTCCATTTTGTTCACCCATAATGTCTGGAAAATGGCTTGCAACTTCCAATGAGGGGAGTACATCTAAGATGTCTAGGAAAAGCATTAGCAGAAATAAATGTGCAGACTATTTTCTAAACGGGGAGAAAATATGAAAATCTTGAGGTGCAAAGAGACTTGGGAGTCCTTGTGCAGAACACCTGAAATGTTAACTTGCAGATAGAGTCGGTAGTGAGGAAGGCAAATGAAATGTTAGCATTCATTTTAAGAGGTCTAGAATACAAGGGCATCGATGTGATGCTGAGGCTTTATAAGGCACTGGTGAGGCCTCACCTTGACTATTGTGAACAGTTTTCAGCTGCTCATCTAAGAAAAGATGTGCTGCATTGGAGAAGGTTCAGAGGAGGTTCACAAGGATGATTCCTGGAATGAAAGGAATGTTTGATTGCTCTGGGTCTGTACTTGCTGGAATTTAGAAGGATGAGGGTGGATCTCATTGAAACCTTTTGAATGTTGAAAGGCCTAGACAGAGTAGATGTGGAAAAGATGCTTCCCATGATGGGGGAGTCTAGGTCACAGAGGCACAGCCTCAGGATAGAGGAGCATCCATTTAAAACAGAGATGTGGAGAAACTTCTGTAACTGGGTGACCATAGAATCTTATTCAGTATCATAAAAGGTGTACTCAGGCATTCATCTGGGTAATGCTAGAATATTGTCTGCGCCTTTAAGTGGAGATGGTGACGTCATTACGCACTCGCGGGATAGCGAGGAGACCATTTTGCTTTCTGCTGCCGAAGCTGGTAGAGCGTTGGAATCAAGTTTCCCCCCCCCAGGGGTACTGGGCTGGGTGAGGAAAGGTGAACATTAATTTACAGTATCCATGTGAATTCATTTATGCTTGTTGGCGACTCGAGAATATCGGTAATTTGACATGTTTTACATGTGGATGCTTCAGATTTTCACAAGTAAACAACTCGACACTGGATAGCATGGCTTGCAAAGTTCCTCACCGGCCAAGTAGGTCAGTCTTCCTGTAATTTAACTACCAGGCAATGTCTTGTAAAAGTTGTGCAGAAGCGTACCTTTTGTCTAACTTTATTGTATCATGACTGATTGTGCATGTGACCGCGTAACGTAAATGTTTAGTCTCCATTCGGGGGGTCAGCACGTGTGTACTAAAAAGTAGTAGACATCTTAGATGAGATGTACTCGCTTACATTTTTCACTGCTATGTGTAAGATGCAGGGTTGGGAGGATTCTGATGTTGTTTGTATTGTGTTCCTTCAGAATTGCCACTACCGTATTAGTACTGTATCAGTTTTGTGTGATTTTCTTTGTATTTTTATACTGCATATGCAATTGGTCAATACACAGTGTGTGGACTGAAGGTTCAACGGAGATTGTAACAGCAGGTCCTGATTGTAAAGTCGTTCGTTTTGGTTTAAGACCCTCTTCTGGCACTTAAACATCTAAAACAGATAAAGGAATTAATACCCAAAAAAATAGTTGTTGTCCTGTGTGTGTACTTTTTCCCAGACCACAACGTTTGGTACCAGGAGTGAGGTTAATTCAAAGCCAGTTTAACGGGTTTCTGATTGCTGTATGCAGTATAATCTACAATACCTAATACGGTAGTGGTGAAGACAGGACCGTGTTCCCGTCGGGCGGGAGGAGAGAGCACCTGTTGCCTCGTGAAGAGCGCGGTGGAGCCTCAGGACTGGGCCAGGACGTCAGCGACTTATGTTAGGACGCAGAACGGTGACATGGATCCAGGGAACGGCGGGCCATGAAGCCATCGCATTTGCAGCAAAGGACGGCGGCAACTCCTTCTGCAGGCTTGTGAAAACTTTAAAGACTTGAGCTTTTACTATGTCACGCTCAGAGGACACACCAGTTGAAGCTGATTTGAATGAGCGAATTAGGGAATTGTGTAGTAGATATGATGAAGCTATCGCAATCATAGATACATTAAGCAAAAGGTCCTATGTTTTTGTCCCAAGGGAAAGGCACATTGTTCCATTTACGGGGGATGTTGAGAAAGATGTTGATGACTTTATTGAAGAAGTACAACGTGCACTTCATAGTAGAAATCAGTCTGACCAGGATCAGTATGACTTTGTCATGTCCCTGCTCAGGGGTGCAGGCTTAGAGGAAGCAGGCATGCGCAGTGATGCTGGGTAGACTGGGCTGATGACTTGTTCACCTATCTCAGGGAAATGTTTAGAGACAAGCGTAGCACACCCCAGCTGTGGCATAGCTTCTACAGTCGCAAACAGCTTGAGGGTGAAGATGCAAGAGAGTTTTCACATGCCCTAGCCCAAGCTCTTAACTTGCTACTGAAGCGCTCCCCTGATGCCGTGACCAATAAGAGGGTGGTGCTAAGAGATCAATTTATAGAGGGGATCAGGGATCCTTCCCTCAGAAGGGAGCTCCACAGATTCGTGCGGAACCACCCTGAGTCCTCAATGATAGAAGTGAGAGAAGAGACTCGTCTGTGGCTCGCAGAAGAGCCCCTGGGAAATACACAGTCTGGAAAGTCAAAGTGTAGCAGTAGCCAGGCACAGTGCTCGATCGTTAAAGTTCGGGAATCTGAGTCTGTCACACAAGATGACGTCCTTAGAGTAGTTGCAGAGCAGGGCAAAGCCCTTTGTGAATTGACTCAAGCAGTTAAAGATCTCACTGTACAGAAGGATTTTACATGCGCTACTAGCAGCAGACGTAATTTATAGCCTAGGTTCACAGAAGATGGGCAACCAATAGCCGGGTGTTGGGTGAGAGGGCATTTGGCCAAGAATTGCCCACAGAAACGGGGTGCAAGGAAAGTGGAGTCTGCATCCTCCTGCCCTCAGGAGGTTGGGAGTCGGGCAATTCAGCGGAACCTCATAGATACAGAGAATGTGCCGCTATCCCGTGACCAGTTGCTGCAACGTGCCATAGGAACATGTCCAGTTGTTGAGCTTGAAATATCAGGTGTCGCTGTCTGTTGTCTGTTGGACACAGGTAGTCAAGTAAGCATCCTGATCAAGCAGTTCTTTTGTGAACACTTGAATGGAGAGGACAAGGATATGTTGCTCACTGCTGGCTGGCCTAGGCTAACAGCTGCTAACGGTCTTGATATTCCTTACCTTGGGACTTAAGACCCTCTTCTGGCACTTAAGCATCTAAAACAGATAAAGGAATTAAAACCCGAAAAAGTAGTTGTTGTCCTGAGTGTGTACTTTTCCCCGGGCCACAACACTTCTTTAACCAGAGGGTGGTGAACGTGGAATTTATTACCACTGGCAGCTGTGGAGGCCAGGTCATTGAGTGTATTTAAGGCAGAGCTTGATAAGTTCTTGATTAAACATGCATTCAAAGGTTATGGGGAGAAGGCAAGAGAATGGGGCTTAGGAGGGGGGCAAAAAGGATCAGACATGACTGAATGGCAGAGCAGACTTGATGGGCCAAATGGTCTAATTTTGCTCCTATGTCTTATGGTCTGATGGTTTATGGATGTGAAACTCCTAGGATTTCAGGCAGAACCAGTCATCCAAAATATTACTGAAAAGGCCAATGAAGGGGGATTAGAAGATGTTAAAGAAGGCAATGTTGAACAGTTACAGGTGTACCCTGCTTTACACCACTTCCCTTTTACAAAAGACCTACATTCGTAACCTGTTTTTGCATTACAAAGAGGATTTTCACTTTTAAGAAAATTTTTCCCATATAAATTAATGGTTCTTCGCTTTACGCTATTTTGGCTTAAGAAAGGTTTCGTAGGAACGCTCTACCTTTGTAAAGGGTGGGTGGGGGGGGGGGGGGAGAGCACCTGTATTGCATTCTCAAGGTGAGAGCCTTAATAATGAAGAGCTTTGAGAATTGGCAGAGCAATGCATCCTGGGTGAATCTGAGGACATGGATGGAGAAGAGGAAACACCAGCAAGAAACCTCACCACAAAATTCCTCAGCACCAGCATCACCACAATCACATGGACCAGTTTATTGATAATGACCCTGACTGGGAGTGAAGCAATCAGGCAAAGAACCGCTTCATGAGAGGAAACTTAAGAAAAGGCAGTCAAATCTTAATGTCTAATTGAAGAAGAAGCCAAAGTTAGTGGAGGACCCATAGCCTGCTCCTTCCTCCAAGACGTAACCACTACTCGCCTCCCTCCCCTGCTGCTGCGATGTGTTGCTGCTCCCCTGATGTGCAGGTTAGGCTTATTTGTGGGTTCGTTACTTCATGAAATTACTGTACATGAAATAATACATCATATATCTCAGGTTTGATTTTGCTTGTCAGGTACACACGTGCACTTACATGTTATAATGACCCTGCATAGCGCTGATTTACGCAATGTACCACCTCCGAGGAATGCATCCATAACATAAAGCAGAGTCTGAGTGTATGATCGAATTCACCCTGAAGTTTGAGAAGAAGAAGCTAAAGTTAGTTTTAGTGGAGTAAAGGGAATTACAAAGGTATGAGAGAGGAGTTGGCTGGAATTAATTGGAAAAGAACACTGGCAGGGATGAAGCAGAGCTGCAATGGCTGGAATTTCTGGAACTAATTTGAAAAGCTCAGGATATATACAGGATATATATAAAAGGACGATGTATTCTAAAGGATAGGTGACATGACTGTGGCTAAAAGAGGTCAAAGCTAACATAAAAGCCAAAAAGAGGGCATACAATAGAGAACAAATTAGTTGGAAGTTAGAGGATTGGGAAGCTTTTAAAAACCAACAGAAGGGAACTAAAAAATGTCATTAAGAAGATAAATATGGAATACGAAGGTAGGCTAGCCAATAATATTCAAGAGGATACCAAAAGTTTCTTCAGGTACATAAAGTGTAAAAGAGAGGCGAGACTGGATATTGGACCACTGGAAAATGCTGCTGGAGAGGTAGTCATGCAGGACACGGAACTGGCAGATGAGCTGAATAAGTATTTCGCATCAGTTTTCACTGTGGAAGACACTAGCAGTATAGTGGAAGTTCCAGGTGTCAGGGGTCATAAAGTGTGTGAAGTTTGCATAACTAGAGAGAAACTTCTTGGGAAATTGAAAGGGCTGAAGGTAGATAAGTCACCTGGATCAGATGGTGTACACCCCAGGGTTCCGAAAGTGGTGGCTGAAGAGATTGTGGAAGCATTAGTACAGATTCTTCAAGAATCACTAGATTCTGGAATTGTTCTCGAAGATGGGAAAATTGCTAATGTCACTCAACTCTTCAAGAAGGGAGAGAAGCAGAATAAAGGACACTATAGGCCAGTTAGTCTAACCTCAGTGGTTGGGAAGATTTTGGAGTCGATTGTTAAGGATGAGGTCTCAGGGTACTTGGAGACACATGATAAAACAGGTTGGAGTCAGCATGGATTCCTCAAGGGAAAATTTTGCCTGACAAATCTGTTGGAAATCTTTGATGAAATAACAAGCAGGAGAGACAAAGGAGAATCAGCTGATGTTGTGTACCAGGATTTTCAGAAACCCTTTGACAAGTTGCCACACATGGGGCTGCTTAATACACTATGAGCTTGTATTACAGGAAAGATTCCAGCATGGATAAAGCCGTGGTTGATTGGCAGGAGGCAAAGACTGGGAATGAAGGGAGTCGTGTTTGGTTGGCTGCCAGTGATAAATGGCGTTTCACAGGGGTCTGTGTCAGGTCTGATTCTTTTAACATTACACGTCTATGATTTGGATGATGGAATTGATGGCTTTGTTGTGAAGTTTGCAGACAATATGAAGATAGGTGAAGGGACAGGTAGTTTTGAGGAAATGCTACAGAAGGACTTAGACAGATTAGGAGAATGGGCAAAGAAGTGGCAGATGGAATACAGTGCCAGGAAGTGTATGGCCATGCACTTTGGTAGAAGAAATAAAAGGGTAGACTATTTTTTAAATTGAGAGAAAATGCAAAAATCCGAGGTGCAAAGGAATTTGGGAGTCCTTGTACAGGATCCCCTAAAGGGTAATTTGTAGGTTGAGTCTGTGGTGAGGAAGGCAAATGTGATGTTAGCATTCATTTCAAAAGGACTATAATATACAGCAAGGATATAATGTTGAGACTTTATAAAGCACTGGTGAGACCTCACTTAGAGTATTGTAAGGAGGTTTGGTCCCCTTATCAATAGACAATAGACAGTAGGTGCAGGAGTAGGCCATTTGGCCCTTCTAGCCAGCACCGCCATTCTATCTAACTCTCACCTGAATGCATCCAGAGACTTGGCCTCCACTGCCTTCTGGGGCAGAGCATTCCACATATCCACCACTCTCTGTGTGAAAAAGTTTTTCCGCATCTCTGTTCTCAATGGCCTACCCCTTATTCTTAAACTGTGGCCTCTAGTTCTGGACTCACCCATCAGCGGGAACATGCTTCCTGCCTCCAGCGTGTCCAATCCCTTAATAATCTTATATGTTTCAATCAGATCCCATCTCATCCTTCTAAATTCCGGTGTATACAAGCACAGTTGCTCCAATCTTTCAGTTCTCAGTCAAACCTGGAGTGGGAGTTACAGGCATGGAACAGGGAGTGTCCTTCCTCAAATTTGGAGACCAAAACTGCACACAATACTCCAGGTGGGGTCTCACCAGGGCCCTGTACAGCTGCAGAAGGATCCCCTCTCATCCTTCTAAATTCCAGTGTATACAAGCCCAGTCGCTCCAATCTTTCAACAAATGACAGTCCCGCCATTCCGGGAATTAACCTTGTGAACCTACACTGCACTCCTCAATAGCAAGAATGTCCTTCCTCAAATTTGGAGACCAAAACTGCACACAATACTCCAGGTGGGGTCTCACCAGGGCCCTGTACAGCTGCAGAAGGACCTCTTTACTCCTATACTCAATTCCTCTTGTTATAAAGGCCAGCATGCCATTAGCTTTCTTCACTGCCTGCTGTACCTGCATGCTTGCTTTCATTGACTGATGTACAAGAACACATAGATCTCGTTGTACTTCCCCTTTTCCTAACTTGACTCCATTTAGATAGTAATCTGCCTTCCTGTTCTTGCCACCAAAGTGGATAACTTCACATTTATCCACATTAAACTGCATCTGCCATACATTTGCCCACTCACCCAACCTGTCCAAGTCACCCTGCATTCTCCTAACATCCTCCTGACATTTCACACTGCCACCCAGCTTTGTGTCATCAGCAAATTTGCTAATGTTACTTTTAATCCCTTCATCTGAATCATTAATGTGTATTGTAAACAGCTGCGGTCCCAGCACCGAACCTTGCGGTACCCCACTGGTCACAGCCTGCCATTCCGAAAGGGACCCGTTAGTCACTACTCTTTGTTTCCTGTCAGCCAGCCAATTTTCAATCCATGTCAGTGCTCTGCCCCCAATACCATGTGCCCTAATTTTGCCCACTAATTTCCTATGTGGGACTTTATCAAAAGCTTTCTGGAAGTCCAGGTACACTACATCCACTGGCTCTCCCTTATCCATTTTCATAGTTACACCCTCAAAAAACTCCAGAAGATTAGTCAAGCATGATTTTCCCTTCATAAATCCATGCTGACTCAGACTGATCCTTCTACTGCTATCCAAATGTGTCGTAATTTCCTCTTTTATAATTGACTCCAGCATCTTTCCCACCACTGACATCAGGCTAACCAGTCTATAATTCCCTGTTTTCTCTCTCCCTCCTTTCTTGAAAAGTGGGACAACATTAGCCACCCTCCAATCTATAGGAACTGTTCCTGAATCTATAGAACATTGGAAAATGATTACCCATGCGTCCATGATTTCTAGAGCCACCTCTTTAGGTACCCTGGGATGCAGACCATCAGGTTATCTTAGAAAGGATGTGTTGAAACTGGAGACGGTTCAAAAGAGGTTTACAAAAATGATTCCAGGATTGGATGGCTTTCCATATGAAGTAGGTTTGATGGCTCTAGGCCTGTATTCATGAGAATTCAGAAGAATGAGAGGTGACCTCATTGAAACCTATCGAATGGTGAAAGGCCTTGATAGAGTGGATGTAGAGAGGATGCAGGAGATTCTAAGACAAGAGGACACAGCCTCAGAATAGAGGGGCATCCTTTTAGAACGGAGATGAGGAGGAATTTCTTTAGCCAGAGAGTAGGATTCTGTGAAATTCGTTGACATAGGCAGCTGTGGAGGCCAAATCTTTATGTATATTTAAGGCAGAGGTTGATAGATTCTTGATTGGTGAGGGCATGAAGAGATATGGGGTGAAGACATGAATTTGGGGCTGAGAGGAAAATTGGATCAGCCACGATGAAATGGCGGAGCAGGCTCAATTTGCCAAATGGCCCAATTCTGCTCCTATATTTTATGGTCATATTCATCAAAATAGTAATTTCTTCTAAAAATTTCAATAATCAAATTGGTTCAAATTCTGTGTTCTCTTACTTTTTATGCCCTGAATTTAACTTTTTCTTTACACAGGAGATCCTTAACTTTTTTGAAGACAATAAATCCTTAAAATTTGGTTTCAGCTGAACCTGACAAATTGTATTACAGTACTAGGTCTGGGAAAAGGGCTTTAAACTCAATGATGTGTATGGGGTGGTTAACAGTTTGGAAAAGTAAGGTAAAGGGGAAAGAGTACCCAGGAGAGGTTATGAAGTCTCCAGCATAAAGAAAAGGACAAAAAGTTTAGAAAGATGATTTTAACTGCCGGTAACATGGGGGCAAAAATGAAATGGGTGTGAATACAGGATTGAAGGTGTTATATTTTAATGCAGACAGTAACTGGAATAAGGTAGATGGTCTTGTAGCACAGTTGGAAATTGGCAGGCATGACATTTTGTGCATCACTGAGTTGTGGCCAATAGTTGGGAGCTTAACATACAAGGATACACATTGAAAGAACAGGTAGTCAGGCAAAGGAGGTGGGGTGGCTCTGTTGGTTAAAAATTAAATCAAATCCTTAGGAAGAGGTGACATTGGATCGGAAGATGTAGAATCCTTGTGGGGAGAGTTAACCTGCAAGGGAAAATCATCTCTGATGGGAGTTATATACAGCCCCGAATGTGGAGTACAAATTATAACAGGAGATTTAAAAAAGGTACATACTGTATTTATTTTACATTGTATTGGGCAACGTTATGATCGTCATGAGAGAGTTTTAAGTCTGGGTAAAAATTAACATGCAGTACCTCAAGCACTCAGCCGTAACATGTTATGGACTTTTACAACCACGCTGCACACTCTTGAAGAGGAAATTTCATGAAGTTGGGCAAAGGTGGTGTTAGGAACAGAGGAACCAAACCAGAGAATTGTAAGACAAATACCTGCTTTCAATTGACAGGATGTTACGATCGTCATGGAGCATTTCAATCTGCAGGTAGATTGGAAAAATCAGGTTAGTGCTGGATCCCAAGGGAAAGAATTTGTAGAATACCTATGAGATGGATTTTCAGAGCAGCTTAAGGTCTAGCCCATTCGGGAAAAGGCAATTCTAGATTGTGTGTACTGTATTGACCCTGATTTGATTACGGAGCTTAAGGTAAATGAAACAGTGAACATAATATGATAGAATTCACCCTGCAGTTTGAGATGAAGAAGCTATAAGCAGATAGATCAGTATTAAAGTGGAGTAAAGGGAATTGCAGAGGTGTGAGAGGAGCTGGCCCAAGAAGACACAAGCAGAGATGGTGGCAGA
This sequence comes from Hemitrygon akajei, assembly GCF_048418815.1. Classification (NCBI taxonomy): domain Eukaryota; kingdom Metazoa; phylum Chordata; class Chondrichthyes; order Myliobatiformes; family Dasyatidae; genus Hemitrygon; species Hemitrygon akajei. The sequence goes on along the minus strand of NC_133126.1, from coordinate 176,873,870 downwards.
GCAGCAATGGTTGACATTTCTGTAGAGCAATTCGGAAGGGGTAGGATAGATTAATCCCAAAGAGAGAAATATTCTTAAGGGAGGATGAGGCTGACAAGGGAAGTCAAAGATAGCCTAAAAGCTAATGAGAAAGCATATAATATTGAAAAACAAAATTAGAAGGAAGTTAGAGGATTGGGAAGCTTTTAAAAACCAACAGAAGGCAATTGAAAAAGCCATTAGGAGAGAAAAGCTAGCCAATTACATAAAAGAGGATACCAAGCTTTTTCCAACACATAAAGAGTAAAGGAGAGGCGAGAGCACATATTGGACCACTGGAGAGATAGTGATAGAGGACAAAGAAATGTAGATGAAATCAATAAGTATTTTCTGTCAGTCTTCACTCTGGAAGACACCAGTAGTATGCCAGAAGTTTGAGAGTGTCAGGGGGTGGAACTGAGTGAAGTCACTATTAATAAGGAGAGAGTGCTTGGGAAGCTGAAAGGTCTGAAGGTTGACAAATCACCTGAACCAGATGTACTGCACACCAGGGATCTGAAAGAGGTAGCTAAAAAGATGGTGGAAGCATTAGTAGTCATCTTTCAAGAATCACTGAATTCTGGAATGGTCGGAGGACTGATGGCCTTCATTAGTAAGAGTGTCAACAGTTACCAAGAGACTGCAGGAGAATGGGGCTGAGGTGGAAAATAAAACTCAATACAAATGTCAGGAAATTATAAACTAGCTAGTCTGACTTCAGTGTTGGGAAGATATTAGATTCATTTATTAAATAATAAGTTTTGGATAACTTGGAGGCACATGATTAAATATGACAAAGTCAGCATGATTTCCTCAAGGGAAAATCTTACCTGACAAATCCATAGGCTGCCTGTGACTAGTGCTGTTCCACAGGGGTCCCTAATGGGACCACTTCTTTTCACCAATATATGACAATGATTTGGACGATGGAATTGATGGCTTTGTGGTCAAGTATGAGGTTGGTACAAAGATAGGTGCAGGGACAGGTAGTGTTGAGGAAGTAGGGAATCTGCAGAAGGACAGATTAGGAAAATGGGCAAAGAAGTGACAGAAGGAATACTCAGTAGGGAAGTATATGGTCTTGCACTTTGGTAGAAGGAATAAAGGGGGATCAAATTCAGAAATCAGAGGTGCAAAGGGACTTGGGAGTCTTCAAAACAAACACAATATTAGCATTCATTTCCAGAGGACTAGAACATAAGGCAAAGATGTAATGCTGAATCTTTATGAGGCACATGGAGAGGATACTTCATGTAGTGGGGATCTCGGACCAGAGGGCAGAGACTCAAAGTACAAGGGTATCACTTTAGAACAGAGTGATAAGGAATTTCTTGGTGAGGAGGAGATGAGGAATTTCTTTAGCCAGAGGGTGGTGAATTTGTGGAATTAATTGCCATGGATGGGTGTAGAGGCCAAGTCATTTGATATATTTAAAGGGGATGTTGATAGGTTCTTGATTAGTAAGGGTGTCAACAGTAAGGAGAATGGGGATAATTAATCTGACATGATAGAATAGCAGGGCAGAATCAATGGGCCAAATGGCCTAATTCTTCTCTTATGTCTTATGGCCTTATAGCTTATTTAGATTTTGCAGTTTGTTATTCCACTACTGCAACCTGACTTCAGTGGTTGGGAAGATATTGGAGTCCCTTATTAATTATGAATTTTTGGGTAACTTGGAAGCACATGATTAAATAGACCAAAGTCAGCACGGTTTCCTTAAGGAGAAATTGGTTTCCTTATGGAGAAATCTTACCTGACAACTCTAGACTGCTGCTGACAAGTCGTATTCTACAGGTTCAGAGTTCTTCTCACCCACCCGCATCCATGACCTTTTTAATCATCTTGTAGACTAATGGGGCTTTTAAGGTATTAATTCTTTCTTGAGGAAAAAATTATCCAACAGAACAAATTTGAGCCTTTAGGTAATCCCAAGGAGTTTCTGTGTTTATTATTAAAAATGTGAATATTTTGAGTGAGCTGACATTAAGCACAACCCCTCCCTACCCAGGTATTCTGCTACTAGTGAGGTATTAAATGTCTCACTAATAGCCCAGGATCAGTTCCTCTACCTGTGTCCACATTGAGAAAAACAAGGAAAATCTCTCATCACAAAAGCATCTCATTCAACTTTGCAAACCCGCCCGACAAAATAATCTCTGGGAGGGAGCAGGCTATGAATGAAACATTTCTCTGTAAAACCTACGGGCTTATTTTATTTCAAAATTTTGTTTCTTGAGTCATAGCTAAATTTTTATAAGATGAAATCAATCACTGAGGATTTGAAACCTCTCATATAAAAAAAGCATTGATAATTTGAGGCAGGGACTGTCCACTATTTCTCAAGCTCAAGAGCTTGTGCAACACTCGATAGCATCAAATGATCACTCATGTTAAGTTGGGAAATAAGTAAAAACAAGCTTGCAAGTGTTTTAGACAAAGACATTTTGAAATTCTTTTTGGTGACATGTCTTTGTCTGAAAATCTATATCTGCAGCCAGTGAATCTAAGTGTCCCAGGTGACATTCAGAGAAGTGTATTTTAAAACTATCCGTTGTTGCAGAACACTGAATAGGTGGTCCTTTTATGAAACTTGCCCCCATTGGACCACGTGTACATTGGACTTCTCTGCATAGATTTTCAAGATAGCTTAGCCTTGGGGATTTCCAATGGGAAATAGGCTCCCTTTAATCAGCTATAAAGGGCATAATATTTATCACAAGCATGTGCGCTGCCTGCCAGTTTTTGTCCTTTATTAATGCAGTGAGAAACTTACTCTACCTTATAAGTCAGTTGCAGTTCTTGTGCTCCATACTCAAGGGTGAGGAGGTCATGACATTGAAGAACAGAGTTGAATTTCCAGATCCTAATATGTCCATCGTACAGTAGTGCAGAATTGAATCAGGCCTTTTGGCTCGGCTGGTCCATGCCGCCTAGAATATCCCCCCACTAGTCTTCGTTGCCCACCTTCAATCCCCACGTTGGTGAGTCCCAAATTGGAGGTGTACAGGCAGGTGTAACAAGAGCTGGTGAGTGCTCCCCTGCTTAAGCCACACCATTCAATCATGGCTACCTTATTATCCCTCTCAATTCCATTCTCTTGCTTTCTCTCTGTTACTTTTCAATCCTTCACTAATCAAGAATCAATCAACCTCAGAATCAGAATCAAGTTTGTTATCACCGGCATGTGACGTGAAATTTGTTAACTTCCACTTTAAATATTGTTAACCTCCACTTTAAATATACTCAATGCCTTGGCCTATTCATCTCGCCCAAGACCTCACTATTCATTACCCTCATTACTTTCATATCCATCATATTCTCGCTAGTAAACTCCAAGGAGAAATCGACCTTAAAAATCTCAGCCATCTCCTGTGGCTCCACATAACTTATTTTACAGATACGGACAACATTTAAATGCGGGGTAGGGCTTATATGAGTAAAATTAGGATCACACAGAGAAAATCTGTCGTGTCCTATGACTTCCAGAACAAAGTTCCTATGTATTGTATTAGAAAACCACTGTGGATTGTTATCTCCTTCAAGTGATTTTTTTGATAGTATTTGCATGTTCAAAGTTCAAAGTAAATTTATTATCTAAGTACATATATGTGTCATTGTATATTACCCTGAGATTCATTTTCTTTTGGACTTTTGCAATAAATACAAACAAATACAATTGAATCAATGAAAAACTGCACATGACAAAGATGAATAAACAATCAATGTGCAAAAGGCATCAAGTTGTGCAAACATGAAAAAGGAAAAACAAAATAATAAAAAATAAATAAATATTTTTGAGAACATGAGTTGCAGAGTTCTTGAAAATGTACATCTCACAAGTGATTAATATAGGATATTTATGGAACAATTTATTAAAACCAAATCTTAACAGAACAAACAAATAGAAAGAAAGCATTGTCTGTTCCAGCTAAACTGAATTAGAATCAGATTCAGGTTTAATATCACCAGCATAAGTTGTGAAATTTGTTAACTTTATGGCAATAGAAGTACAAGACCTATACTTCTGTTTCATTGACTGCACAAAAGCCTTTGACACAGTGAAACACCAAGTCATCATAAAAAAGCTTAAAGATATTAATATCAATGGAAAAGATCTAAGAATAATCAAGAATCTCTACTGGCAACAAAGTGCAGCCATATGGATAGACAACAAGATTGGTGAATATCAGCCAATAAGGCGAAGAGTCAGACAGGGTTGTGTTCTATCACCAGACCTGTTCTCCCTGTACAGTGAAAACATTATGAGAAGACCTACCTGGAATAAGTATAGAAGGATACAATATCAACAACCTCCACTATGTGGATGATACAGTACTGATAGTAAACAGTGAAGTAAATTTATAGTAGTATCTACCATCAACACGGAGAGTAGAAAAACCTGGCCTAACCTTAAACAAAAAGAAAAATGAAGTAATGGTAATATCAAAGAAACCTGATATCCCGAACTGTAGGATCGTATTGAGAAATAAAATCCTGAAACAAGTTCACAACTTCAAGAATCTTGGATCATGGGTAACATCTGTTGGCAAATGAGAAACAGACATAAAAGCAAGAATAGCAATGGCAAGAACAGCATTTACAGAAATGACAAGCATCCTAACAAACAAGAAAATAGCAATTGACATGCGCCTTAGAACTCTCAGCTGCTACATTCTTCCTATATTGATGTATGGCTGCGAGTCATGGACTATCACAAATGCAATGGAAAAAAGAATCAATGCAGCAGAGATGTGGTTCCTCAGAAGAATGCTATGCATATCGTATACGGACTGGATAACCAACAAAGAAGTTCTACAGAGAACAAAAACAAAACATACATTATTACATAAAAAACATCAGAAACAGCAATCAAAATTCTTTGGACACATCATGCGGAGAGAGACATTAGAACATTTAGTTACAACTGGAAAGATGGAAGGAAGAAGAAGCAGAGGCAGACAGGGAATGAACATGAGAGATGGATTAACATCATGGTTAAAACAGGGAGGCAACAACTACAATTCAGAGGGTCAGGGACCGTGATGGATGGAGAGACATGTCGCCAACCAGCAAGGCACCTGAACTGCATGGTAGCAGTACAATGAAATACATGATAAGTAAACATAGTTATATTACGTATATATATGTCTATTAAGTAGTTATTTTAAAATAAGTTGTCCAAAATAACAGAAATTAACAAAGTAGTGAAGTAGTGTTCATAGGTTTAATGCCCATTTAGGAATCAGATGGCAGAGATGGAAGAAGCTGTTCCTGAATCACTGAGTGTGTGCCTTCAGGTTTCTGTACCTCCTTCCTGATGGTAACATTGTGAAGAGGGCACATCCTGGCTGGTGGGGATCCTTAATGATGGATGTCGCCTTCTTACAGCATCGTTCCTTGAAGATATCTTCGATACTATGGAGGCTGGTATCCATGATGGAGCTGACTAATTTTACACATTACTGCAACTTACTTCAATCTTGTGCAGTAGTCCCCTCCCCCTAGTACCAGACAGTGGTGCAGCCAGTTAGAATGCACTTCACGGAGTGTCTGTAGATGTTTTCGAGTGTTCTAGTTGACAAACCAAATCTCCTCAAACTCCTTGTGAAATATGGCCACTGTCTTTTGCCTTCTTTATAATTGCATCAATATATTGCGTCCAGGTTAGGTCCTCAGAGATATTGACACCAGGAGCTTGAAGTTGCTCACTCCCTCTACTTCTGATCTCACTGTGAGGATTGGTTTGTGTACCCTCGTCTTACCCTTCCTGAAGTCCACAATCGGCTCTTTGGTCTTGCTGACGTTGAGTGCAAGGTTGTTGCTGCGCTCCTGTACGCCCTTTCGTCACAATCTGAAATTCTGCCAACAATGGCTGTATCACTGAAGTGAGCTCATGTATTTTCTGACCATTATTAAATATCCTGCTATGAATTAACACACACAACATGCCGGGATGAAATTGGTGTGTTTCTCGTGAAGTACCCAGGAAAGCAGTTGGACCCTAAAATGTATTCCAGTCAGCTTCTGCTCCAATCTGTCTTGAAGACTGCAATCTCTTCAAGCAATGATCATTGTTCATCTCTAACTACAGCTGCAGTTATGTGACCACTGCTTCATCTGACCAGCCTTCCTTTGATGATTTTATAGGGTGATTTTCTTCACAAATCCCATTGGTCTGGGGTCATAAAGTTGAAACATTTGACACAAATGAACAAGGATAGCTGTGTCTGAGGGGAATGATTCAAACCAGAATTGTCTAAACATGATTGCACTAATTCTGTTATCTTTGAATGTATTTTTACACATAACTTAACACATAACAGTCTGGATTCCTACTTATTTGGGTGTGATTTGAAAGTGATGTTGTCCCAGCATAAAGGATGGAAAAAAATGAAGTGGGAGGTGTGAATATAGCACTCCTCTTCATTTGATTCTTAAACTGAAAAGACTGTCTGTTCCAGGCAGGTTCTTCCTCTGCCCAGAGACGTACCGTCTGTGCAGAATGGGCAGAAGTCCAGTACTTCATGCTCCAGCACTGATGGTTTAGTACATCACAGAGAGGGTGTGCTGCCCAGTTATACCCATTTGGGCAATTAACTGGCTGACCCTTTGGAACGTGGGAGGAAACCCGAACGCCCAGAGGAAACCCACGTAATCATGGGAAGAACATCCAAGCAACTTACAGGTAGTGGCTGGGAATGAACTTGACCCGATAAAGGGTCCCGGCCCGAAATGTTGACTGTTTAGTCCGTCCGTAGATGCTGCCTCCAGCACGTTGTGTGTATTGCTCTGGATTTCCAGCATCTGCAGTACCTCTTGTGTCTGGAAACGAACCTGTCTGCGCTAGCCGCTACCTTACTGTGCTGCCCAAGAGAGATAGTGAAGGAACCACACCTGGTAACTGAGGGAGCAGATTATATTTCCACTGAGCCTGAAGACCTTAATTATGATTATGAAAACTTGACTAAGTTACTAGCAAATCATTAAATCCACACACAGATTTTTCAGGAGAAAGACCCCTTCTATGATATTTTGAGTATCCATCTGTTTCTCCATGGTCTTCAAGGACCACTTTGAACCTGAGACATTCTCTACAGGGTTCCTGCCTTTGTACTCATTCTGCCAGGCCCCGACACGCACACAATTAGTATACTGAGGAATGTTCTTCGAAGTGGTAACTATGAACCACAAGGGAAGGGAACATCACCATGACAATCAGTTACCACGATGGCCATTTAACAACAAAGGACCATGCAAGTCATTGGGAGTTAAGTAATGGACCAGGAAAGTAATTCATTTTAAGATTAAGTACTGGACAAACCAACTGTAAGTGATCAGGGCCATCTAGCAGCAAACTGGGAAGTAGAATCTTCAAGAACAATGAGCAAGATACAGTATATACCATAGAGCAAAGTGAGTTTCAGCATATAAGATCTGACCAGGTAATTACTGAACTGTTTTCTATTCTTAACACCATAATCTTCATTTGAATTGACCCTGCTGTCATGTAATTTTAACCACTGAATACATGTATATGGGAAATTTAGGTACATGCTCTCTTTAAAGTTGATGGATAGAAAATTTAGGGAACATTTCTCAGGACCTGTATTACCTGTCCCAATAAGCAAGGCTCCAATAAGAGGCAATTCGTGAAGTCACTACTGAAGCAGGAATCTAAAATCACCAAGAGAGGCAGGACCCAGGTTGGCAGTCATGTGCCAGCATCCTATTTGAAATCGCCTTACTCTGAATAGAAGGAATAACACACTGTGGTAAACTTCATGCTAAGTAAAGAATGTGCACAGGTGTAGATGAATATATTGCTCAGTATATATTCTGTCAGAATATATTATGTCCTTCCCACTTCAGACCTCTGTTCTTCTTTCTCTCCTCTCTTCTGAGAAGACGTCTAATTTTAATACTGCATGTTGTTGATATGCTTCAGAGGTGTAAACTGAGCGTTATAGAGTAAACTGAATTGTGCTGCAGAGGCAATTATCCACATCCAGGCAGCATGCACTTGAAGTAACATGAACAGACTAGAACCGCTGCCCACTGAGCTGGTGATAAATGGGATTGGATCGAGGCATGTTTAATGTCCAAGCACTGGCTGTCTCAGGTGTTGGATCTTACCACCATACACCATAATTCTAAAGGCACTAGAATATTAATCAACTATTAATGAAAAACTATAGCTAAACAGAAGGATTATCTAATAGATTATGGTTGTTTGGTGAACAGACTTCTCTTCATCTTCTGGATGCTCGACCTCACTCTCCAACACCTTCTCCTACTTCCTCCAAGAGCCTGATTCACCACTGAACACCAAACCATATTTTCTTCCAACATGCCATTGATATTTTGAAAATATTTCTCTTTTTGTTCATTGCTTTTCAGTCATGCAACCCACTATTTCCTTTAAGATCTACAATCTTTTCATAAAACAATTTATAATATTTGTCAGTAGGTAATCACTGTTCATATTGTAATATGATTGCAAATGCCAGTTATCCTTCTGCTCTTGCAACTTATATTTCGCACTGGATCCATATCTTCTCTTGATGTCCCTTTGCCATCTTCTTTCAGCTGTGCAACATCAGAGGCAGAATCAGGTTTATTAGGTTGTGAAATTTTGTTATTTTCTGGCAGCAGTTCAGTGTGATACATAAAATACACTGTAAGTTACAATGTGAAATATTAAAAATACATGATAGTGCAAAAAGAAAGCAAAATATTGTCAAAGGTTCATGGACCATTCAGAAATCTGGTGGCAAAGGGGAAGAAGCTGTTACTTAAATTTGAGTGTGAGTTCAGGCTCCTTTAGCTCCTCCCTGTTGGTAGCAATGAGAAGAAGGCAGATGCTGAAAGGCGAGTATCCTTACAGATGGATGCGGCCACCTTGAAGCATTGCCTTCTAAAGATGTCCTCGATAGTCAGGAGCCTTGCGCCCGTGATGGAGCTGGTTGAGCTTACAACCATTTGCAACTTTTATCACACACGCACATTTGCGTCTCCACATCAAACTGTGATGCAGCCAGTCAGAATGATGTTCACGGTACAGCTGTAGAAATTTGCTAGGGTCTTAGGTGACATACCAAATCTCCTCAAATTCATCAACACTTTCTCTCCACCTTTCACCCTATCACAGACCTTCCCTCCTTTTTATTTTCTCCTCACTCATTCTGATTCTTGCTTGGATCTATTACATCTCTAACCTTTTTCCAGTTTTGCTAAAACTTTAACTGCTTCTCTCTCCGTAGCTCTTGTGTGACCTACCCAGTATAAACAGATTTTACGTCCTTATTCCATAATTCATATTTCCTCATACAATGAATTTAAGAACAAGCAGTAGATTCTATGATGTGGGCTTGAAAAAGGTCACTATCACAATGGAGCTTCATGGTGTACAATCAATCTGAAAACATCTACACAGTAGCCAGTCAATGAATAAATAATGTTGACCTGACTCGGGTAATGAGTATTTATCATTACAAGATGACCCTAGAGATGACAGCTGACTACTTGAAAAGCCTTACATGCATTTGGCAGGTTGTACTGTGCAGAGGCATTTGCAGCTTTCAGAAGTGATTGCCATTTCATTCAGAGGAACTATTTTGAGTTGTTATCATTTGCATCAGTCTTTCCTGGTGCTTTGCAGTCTCCACAACTGATTGCATAATGTTCAGTCATGGTGTTGCAATCCAAGTCTTTTTGCTAGATGCAGAAGCCTCCAATTTAAGGATCATAGGATAGTTGGATCTACCTCACAACTCAATCGACTTAGGCACAGGAGAGATAAATTTTCAGGGTGGGGATGGATGATGAGGGTCCACAAACATGAGAAAATCTGCAGATGCTGGAAATCCAAAGAAACACACACAAAATGCTGGAGGAACTCAGCAGGCCAGGCAGCATCTATGGAAAGGAGTCAACAGTCAATGTTTTGGGCCAAGACCCTTCATCAGGACTCTTCATGCAGACTTCCTCTTGTTTATGTTAGGATCTCAGCATGCCAGGCAGCATCTATGGATAAGAATAAACAGTTATGATGGATGTGGTCATTATGGGAGGGTGTGGTGACCCACTTTCTGCGCAGGCAAACCGGCTCACAAATAGCCAGTGCGCGGGGGGAGACTTTTGTAATGCACCTCTGATGTCATTTCTGCCCGGAGAGGGCGGGCGCTAGGGATAAAATGCCAGCGCCGCGAAGTTTGAATAAACTAGTCTCAAAACGGCTTACCAACTGCGTGTCGTTATTTCAGCGTTGTGTGTAACACATCGCTACATTGGTGACCCCGACGGTCCAAACGGGATTTGGACCAAAGATGACCGACTCTTCATCTGTTCACGCAGTTTCGCTAAAACTGCCGACTTTCTGGACACTGCGACCACGCGTGTGGTTTAGCCAAGCAGAAGCCCAGTTCCAGATTCGGCAGATATCCTCTGATTCCACGCGTTACTACCACGTGGTGAGCGCCCTTGACCAGGAGACAGCCGCCCAGGTTGCGGATTTCATACAGTCGCCCCCGGAAGAAGGCAAATATGAAGCATTCAAAGCACTGCTCATTGGGACCTTTGGCCTCTCACGGCGTGAGCGAGGTGCCCGCCTGCTTCACCTGGACGGTTTGGGAGACAGACTGCCGTCAGCATTGATGAACGAGGTGCTGGCTCTGGCTGACAGACACAAGCCCTGCCTCATGTTTGAGCAAGCGTTCCTAGAGCGACTGCCCGAGGACATACATCTGCTGCTGGCCGACGCAGATTTCAGCGACCCCCGGAAGGTGGCGGCCTGGGCAGACATGCTGTGGAAAGCCAAGAGGGAGAGCGTGGCGTCCGTCCGTCAGATTACCAGGCCATGTGCCCAACAGCAGACCAGACCAGGCCCGGCAGTGGAGGCGCACACAACACAGAGGCAGGAATGAGGAGGCCAGCGAACAGTGGTGTTTCTACCACCAGCGGTGGGGCACAAAAGCCCGCCGTTGTCGCCCGCCCTGCAAGGGCCAGGGCCAGGGCCGGCTGCCGCTAATGACTATGGCGGCTGGCCACCAGGACAGCCTCTTGTACGTCTGGGACAAACAGTCGGGACGCCACTTCTTGGTCGACACCGGAGCGGAGATCAGCGTCTTGCCCCCGATGGGGTACGACACCCGCAGCAGGAAGCCAGGACCCACCCTGAGGGCTGCAAATGGCAGCACGATACGGACCTACAGCACCCGCACAGTGCAGCTGCAGTTCGGCTCCAGCCGGTTCACGTGGGACTTCACACTGGCCGCGATGGCCCAACCACTCCTGGGGGCAGACTTCTTGCGAGCTCACAGCCTGCTGGTCGACTTGCAAGGGAAAAGGCTGGTACATGCCGAGACTTTCCAGACGTTCTCCCTGGGTGAAGCCAAGTTGCCAGCCCCACACCTGGACTCCATCATGCTGTCGGAGAACGAATTCACCAGAATCCTAGCAGACTTTCCACCGATTCTAGCACCGCAGTTCACAGCAGCCATGTCCAGACATGGGGTACAGCACCACATTCCGACCCAGGGTCCATCCCTCCACGCCCACGCACGAAGGCTCCCCCCGGAAAAGCTCTGCCTGGTGAAGGAGGAGTTCAAGAGGATGGAGGAATTGGGGATCATATGGAGGTCCGACAGCCCATGGGCCTCCCCTCTGCACATGGTGCCCAAAGTAGCCGGGGGTTGGAGACCATGCAGTGACTACCACAGACTGAATGAGGCTACCACTCCAGACTGCTACCCCGTGCCGCACATACAGGACTTCGCAGCAAACCTGCACAGGGCAAGAATCTTTTCCAAAGTAGACCTCGTCCGGGGATACCATCAAATCCCGGTGCACCCTGAAGACATCCCCAAAACAGCACTCATCACCCCGTTCGGCCTGTTTGAGTTCCTCCGAATGCCGTTCGGCCTGAAGAATGCTGCACAGACGTTCCAGCGGCTAATGGACGCGGTGGGACGCGACCTGGACTTTGCGTTCATCTATTTGGACGACATCCTTATAGCCAGCAGTTGTCGTCAGGAGCATCTGTCCCACCTCCACCAGCTCTACTCCCACCTGTGTGATTTCGGCCTCACGATCAACCCGGCCAAGTGCCAGTTCGGTCTCGATACCATCGACTTCCTGGGCCACAGGATTACCAAAGACGGGGCAACACCTCTGCCCGCCAAGGTAGACGCGATCCGCCACTTTGCCCGGCCCAACACGGTCAAAGGCGTGCAGGAGTTCATTGATATGGTGAACTTCTACCACCGTTTCCTCCCCTCAGCAGCCCGTATCATGCACCCTTTGTACACCCTGATGTCAGGTAAAGGCAAGGACATTACTTGGGATGAGGAGGCCGCGGCCGCTTTCGTTAAAGCCAAGCAAGCCTTGGCAGATGCCGCAATGCTGGTGCACCCCAGAACAGACGTTCCGACTGCCGTCACGGTGGACGCATCCGACACAGCAGTCGGTGGGGTGCTGGAGCAGCTCATCGAGGGGCGCTGGCAACCCCTGGCGTTCTTCAGCAAGCACCTACGACCACCCGAACTCAAGTACAGTGCTTTCGACTGGGAGCTGTTGGCACTGTATCTGGCAATCCGGCATTTCAGGTACTTCTTAGAAGGCAGGCCGTTCGCCGCGTTCACGGACCACAAACCATTGACCTTCACGTTCACGAAGGTGTCCGATCCCTGGTCGGCTCGCCAGCAGCGACATCTGTCCTACATCTCCGAGTACACAATGGACATCAAGCATGTCTCAGGAAAGGACAACGTCGTGGCGGACGCACTCTCCAGACCAGCTGTCCAGGCCCTGTCCCTGGGGGTGGACTATGCAGCACTGGCAGAGGCGCAGCAGGCAGACGACGAGATGCCCAGCTACAGGACCGCAGTCTCGGGTTTTCAGCTGCAGGACTTTCTCGTAGGCCCAGGTGAGAGGACCCTCCTGTGCGACATGGCTACCGGCGAACCTCGCCCCATTGTCCCGGCAGCCTGGAGGCGGCAAGTTTTCGACTCCATACACGGTTTGGCGCACCCATCTATCAGGACAACCGTCCAGCTGGTCTCCAGCAAGTTCACGTGGCACGGACTTCGCAAGCAGGTCAGTGAATGGGCCAGAACGTGTGCGCAGTGCCCAACAGCAAAGGTGCAGCGGCACACTAAAGCCCCACCGCAGCAGTTCGAACCCACCCACCGGAGGTTCGACCACATTCACGTGGATATCGTAGGCCCCCTACCAGTGTCCCGAGGAGCGCGGTACCTCCTAACGATGGTAGACCGGTTCACGAGGTGGCCAGAGGGGTTCCCGCTCACCGACACATCTGCTGATTCCTGCGCCCGAGCACTGATTGCAACCTGGGTAGCACACTTCGGGGTACCGGCCCACATTACCTCCGACAGAGGCGCCCAGTTCACCTCCAGCCTGTGGTCGGCTGTGGCCAGCCTGTTGGGAACGCAGCTACACCACACAACTGCCTACCACCCACAGTCGAATGGACTAGTGGAACGTTTCCACCGTCACTTGAAGTTGGCTCTCATGGCCCGCCTGAGAGGACCTAACTGGGTGGACGAGCTTCCCTGGGTCCTGCTTGGAATCCGCACAGCGCCCAAAGAGTATCTGCACGCCTCGTCGGCCAAGTTGGTGTACGGCGCGCCCCTGGTCATCACAGGCGAGTTCATATCAGCCCCAAGGGGGCAAGAGGAAGAACCCGCAGCAGTCCTGGACAGGCTCGGCAACCTGGCCCCCGTACCGACTTCACAGCACGGACGGACCCCGACCCATGTACCCAAAGACCTGCAGAACTGTAAGTTTGTGTTTGTACGAAGGGGCGGACACCGGGCACCACTACAGCGGCCATACGAGGGGCCGTTCAAGGTGATCAACAACAACGGGTCCATGTACATTCTGGACATTGGGGGGAAGAGGAGCTTTTCACGGTGGACCAACTCAAACTAGCCCATGTGGACTTGGCGCAGCCGGTCGAGGTTCAGGCACCGTGGCGCAGGGGCAGACCTCCCAAACAGTGGCTAATCCAGACTGTGGACATTGGGGGGTGTATCGCCAGTTCTGGGGGGGGGTGTTATGTGGCGACCCACTTTCTGCGCAGGCGAACCGGCTCACAAATAGCCAGCGCATGGGGGGAGACTTTGGTAATGCACCTCTGAGGTCATTTCCGCCCGGAGAGGGCGGGCACTGGGGATAAAATGCCAGCGCCGCGAAGTTTGAATAAACTAGTCTCGAAATGACTTACTGACTGCGTGTCGTTATTTCAGTGCTGTGTGTAGCACATCGCTACAAGGGCTTTATTGTGTGTGCTGGTGGCACAAATTGAACCTGTAGTTGCACTCTGATTTGAACATTGCATAAGGGAGACAAGAAATGGATGGACTTAATGGTTATCCTTATATTCTTCTTCATCCATCATAATGAAGTGGCATGATGAATAAACATTAATTAGCACCCTTTATTGCAAGTTCTTAATATTGTTGAGTACAGAATTGTTCAGAGGATCTTAATATAACACAGATACAAACAATGACATCATGGACTTTCAAAAACCATTAAAGTTTTGTAACATCTCTTTGTGTTGTTATTCTTGGCCAATGATAAATTCCATGAGGACATTGTCTTTTCTGGAAATACTTACTCATATGCTGTAAATATATTAAAGATATCAACAATGATAGTTTGGAAATGCCTGCCCCCTAATTGAGGAATAGAGTCATAGAAAAGTACAGCACAAAAACAGGCCCTTTGGCCCATCTAGTCCACGCTGAACCATTTAAACTGCCTACTCCCATTGGTGTTATCACCCAATGGCGTTACACATAACTCCATCACTACTGCAGAACTCAATACCTAAAACTATTAGGGATACAGACTCAGTTTACACTTTTAAATGCCAGCCCAAAATCTATTTATATAACCTTGATTTTAAGTACGGTAACATCTTTTTGTCTTTTATTTTCATGTTTATTTTCATGTTATTTTCATGTTTGTACTTTTATCCCATTGTAAAGCACTTTGAACTACATCATGAAAAGTGCTCCTTAAATATAGTTACTATTACTACTTGTGCTGAGAGTTAGCTTCATTTGGCATAGCTCGTCTCTTATTCTTATTGGATTATCTCTGGCATGCTGTGCTTAGCAACACATCTGATTGCCACCTGAGATCTTGCTGGTCCCTTTATTAACAAATTTGTTAAGGGACACAAAAAACGTCACAATGTGTGCAAATAAGGGGTTTTTATTTATTTAAGGTTGGATACATGAAAGTGAAGATCTTGGCAGCATCAGTTCTGCATGAACTGGCATCATTCTGGGCCAGATTACATTGACAACTCATAGCTGGGTGTGTATGAAACTTCTGGCTGGTTGACTTGCTGGCCTAAAATTGAAAAAGTAAGTTGAAATAAGTTTTGTGTATATTTGTCTTTATGTTATGTTTTTAATTGCTAACAGTCTCCTGTTTTTTTAAATAAATGGCATACTTCAGCATCTTAATTTAAAAAAAAAGTTTAGTTTTTAATTATAAACACAGGAGATTCTGCAGATCTGGAAATCTAGAGCAACACACAGAAAATGCTGGATAATCTCAGCAGGTCAGGCAGTGCTTAAGGAGAGAAATACACAGTCAGCCTTTCGGACCAAGACTCTTCACTGGGACATGAAAGGAAGAGGGTAGAAAACAGAATACTAATGTGGGGGGAGGGAAAGGTATGGGGGGAGTTATATTTTCTTTAAGTGTGATGCAACAAGATGGTGGGACTGTACACAGTGTTTGAATGTTGAACTGTCAGAAGGCTATAGAGCAGGTCTGATGAAGGGTCTTCAACCTAATACGTTAACTTTTTTTTCTCTCTGGGCAGATGCTCCCTGACCTGTTGTGTTTTTTCCTCATTTTCTGGTTTTAATTTCAGATTTCCAGTTGGTGCAGTTTTTATTTGGGTGGGGGGATGTTTCACCTATTTCCTGGTTTGATTTGGTGGAAGAGCTGCTGCAGTGACACTGGCAGAAGCACCACTACAGTTTAGTATGACTGCAGGCTTTGTACAAGCAGTGACAGCAATTGCTGATCCACACAATCCAGATAATTAAATGCAAAATCCATTACATTTGGGATATACTGTACCTATCAATTCTCTTTGACTAAAGTAACTGATACAGGAACCAGAACAAATATTAGTGCCTAGAAGTTATGTAAATAGGTAAATGATTAATTGGAGGGAATAAGGTCTCATCCAGAACTGTAGATTGCATGAAGAATGTAACAACTAAAGTGTAGCAGAGATTGAGAATGGAGGTTGGAGGTCATGGTGTGAGAGTCTGAGAGTCTTGGGTCAAGGACTTACCGGGTTGGAGGCCTACATGTGGGAATGGTTGGGAAGGTGTTAACTGGTCTTGTTTTGCTGTTGTTGTCTTGTTTTGTTCTGTTGTTGTTGCTAAATGGGTTGCTCTGTGTTGTAATGTTGCTATATTGAACATTGTGGGTGTGCTATATTAGTGCCGGAATGTGTGACTTCACTTGTGGGCAGTCCCCTGCACATCTTTGGGTGGGTTGGTTGTTAATGAATCGGAATCTGAAGAGTTATGTTAAGATCGAGCTGTGTGCTATCAGAAACTTTCCATGAAAACTTGTATGCTAAGGGGCAGTCTTCAAGATGGGAATCAGGAGGGAAACGAGACAAGATGGTCTATGTACTCTGAATAAACGCAAGATATTTTATGCATATAAGAAAATATTTTCGCTATACCTACCATGCCATTGTACATATCTGACAGAGAAATCGCGTAGAAATTCTGTAGATACTAGAAATCCAGAGTAATACACACAAAATTTTGGAGGAACTCAGCCAGTCAGGCAGCATCTATGGAGAGGAATAAAGAGTTGACATTTCAGGCCAAGACCCTTCATCAGGTCTTCATGCAAGAGCAATGTAGAAGCAGGAAGAGAGACTCTTGGAAGATACTGTCTAGTTCTCCTCTTCTCATTCCTACTATTGAAGGAGGAGATAGAGGAGCCCAAAAACACACACACAAGTTTTCAGGAACAGCTTCCTTCCCACCGCCAATAGATTTCTAAATGGACAATGAACCCATGAACACTGCCTCAGTACTTTTTCCTCTCTTTCGACATTACTTATTTAATTTAAATTTTTTATACTGTATATACTTCTTATTGTAATGTATAGTTTTAAAATTATGCATTGCACAGCACGGGGTGGCACAGTAGCATAGTGATTTGCAGGAAGCTTTACCGTAGCAGATTCAATACCCGTCCCTGTCTGTAAGGAGTTTGTTCGTTCTCCCTGTGACTGCATGGGTTTCCTCCGGACGATCTGGTCTCCTCCCACGGTCCCAAATCGTACCAATTGGTAGGTTAATTGATCCTTGTAAATAGTGTCATGATTAAGGTTAATTGGGGATTGCTATGTTGCATGGCCTAAATGACTGGAAGGGCCTACCCTTCTCTGTATTGCAATAAATATATAAATTAATTAAATAAGTGTTCTGCCACACAAAACAACAAATTTCACAACATATATCAATGATATTAAACCTAATTTTGATTCTCATGCTGTTATTCATGAACATGCAAGTGGGAAGTACATGAGGTATAATTTATTGCAATCTGATTATTCATTGTATCATGATTGCAATGATCCCAGACTTTAATGGATGAAGTCAAATGCTTAGTGTCACTAAGGGATGTTCAGAATCTAGGTATACAATGAACAGCTGAAAAATATGGTGTGATATGAGTTATTGATCACAACCTTGATGTAGTTAACAGTGAACCACCCACACTGGCTGTTGATTTACAACTTAAGTTTGAACTTATATTTAGTTCAGGAACTTACTAAATGAAGAGAGTCGGATCTTGTGAAGTAAAAGTTTCCTTGTGTAAGTCCCATCATGATGTGTGAGCTGGAACTGCTTAAAATAGCTGAAAACTTTGACAGGCAATGAAACTACTTTGCTTGCTTTAGTCAACAGACTGTGGCCAGTTGTCAGATTTTCAGAAATATTCAAAAGCTTTCCAAACTATTAGTAATTACTCAATTAAACAATTGAAAAATAATTTAAAATAAAATAAAATAATTAAGTTCAAAATAAATCAAACGCTTAAAACCTCAAACAATTGAATGAAACCAGCAATATATAATTTATTCCCACATAGATAATCTTCACTGAAATCATTAGCGAAGCTGCACCAAGATTCAGCCTGTGCAGGTCATTTGAGCAAGTTCACAACATGAAATGATGGCGCACTGCCACAGGGTTCCACATCACGTGAAGTGTGGTCACTGATTTGCTGGAGAACAGCTGCCAACGAGTTCAAGGCTTTGATGCTCGTGCACAAATGCCTGGAAATCCTGGACTTACTGGCATTTATTCCACAAAATGCCAACAGCTCCACATGGAACTGTTGACACTTCCCTGCATAATCCATCCCTATAAGTATGAGGTATTTTGAAGAGTGCTATCTATTTTGATTTCACTCATCAGATCTTTAACTGTATTTCCCATATTAGGTTTTACATATTTTGTTGGATTCTTTCAAATATCTAATGGATGGTCCGCTTAAGCTTCTGTTTAATAACTCAAATAATCATAAGGTTAACATTCTTGCATGTAGTTAATTGATGTGTCATATACTAACCATTGTGGAGGACAATAAACAGCAACATACATATCTTATCCATATGTATTCATCTGCATTAACTCATTCTTTTATAATGAGACTACACTTCTGATAGGACAGGTCCCTCATTTGCTTTAATTTACAAGATTGCCAGAGTTATTTCTTGTTTCCCAGCATTGACAGTGATGCACCATCAATAACTCTCGGAGACGGGAGGCGAACGATAGGCTTTTATAAGCTGCAAGAAACGACCACACAACATCCTGGAGACTGAGGGGGGGAGCAGTGCCTCCAACCGCCTTTATACAGGGGTCTGTGGGAGGAGCCACAGGAGCAGTCAGCAGAGGGGCGTGTCCAGACAGGTATATGTAGTTCACCACAGACAGGAGATGGTTAAGATGGTTAAAGGATATGGTTAACCTTGCATTCTAACAAATGCAAGGTTGCTAAGATGCTTCATAATCTCCAGAGGCACTCGGTTTCCCTACTCCTCTGCCAGATTTGGAGCAGATATTCTTTGCTGGCAGATTTGCTACAGAAAGCAGATTACTGTGGTTCTCAAATTTAGTGGACTTTTCCTTAGCAGACTTTCATTATGTATCCATTATTGTACCCTTTATTTACAGAACCTAATGACCACTTCTGGCAGGGGCGAAGAGAACTCAAGTGTCATTGACACAATAGAAATGATCAATACAGCCATTTGTGTTTGTAACAATGTGGCTCAGTGTCATTTCAAAATTTGTTGAACTTCACCATTTCAAAAATTGCTCAACATGTTCTACACACAACCTGCAGTGTTGCACAATTAGTACACATGATCAAAAACAAATTTCTATTCCTTCACATGAAGGACCACTAAATGTTAACTCAGCTGAAGAAAACACAGCTTTCAGGAAGTGATGGAAATCGGTTCACCCTACTGGGAGAAGGGGACCTCATTAAAGCAGCCAGAAACACATGCCATTGGACATCCACCTCAGAGTTTTCTGGCTACAGAAGAATCTGGCAGCTCAAAATTGATAGTAGGCATCAGAAGATTGCAAAGAAGAAGAATTGTTGAATCTGTCGTCAGGAAGATGTTATTGCCATTCATTGGATATGGATTAAATAATTGAGGCATGTTAGCCAAATCCCTAGACAAAGGAGTAACACAGGGGTTCCCAACCTGGGGTCCATGGACCCTTTGCTTAATGGTATTGCTCCATGGTATAGAAAAGGTTGGGAACCCCTGGAGTAGTATAATGATCTCCAACTGGGAGCCTTGGTAGATGTCCAACAGAGCTATATGTCCGCCAGTGCCTGAGTTGAGTACATTGCCAAAAAGGGATCGTGATGACAGAACTCATTTGGCATAAGCTGCAGATCTTAGTCAGCTAAAGGTCTTCCTTATGTGCTGTGCCCGCAGCTGTTTGGCAGCTGGAAAAACTCAGTTATTACTTTATGAGGGAGGCCATATCTTCTGATGGTTCACTGGGGATTATGGTAAAGTAGCCCTCTTGTGTCTGCTGACAAGGAGGTGTGAGTACTAGCAAGGGGAGGACAATGTGTGTTTAACTTGGCATCCTTTGGTTGGTTTCTCAGTCTACACGCTTCCACCTCCTCTAAGCAATGGAATGGGACAGGAGCAAAGGAGACCTTACTTGTTAATGGAGTCTAGTCCAAAGTCTTCTTTAGGGCAAACTAATTTTAAAATCTTTGCAGATGATTTTTAAAAATGTTTGGAATTTCCATGGCATAATTTAAGCAGATGATTAGTTGGCATTCTTCAGAAGTTGTATAAACAGGACTTACAGTAATTTTTCATTTAAGATTTGGTGGGAGATTGAGAGAATACTCAGAGAAGAACAATTTTATGAAAGCATATAGAAAATATTAAAATATTAGGTATAATAGAAATACTTCAACAATTATGTCTAAGCAACAAGTAAAAGTATATTCATATATCTCTGGGTTGATTAACCATTGGTGATGGACCTCTTCTAACCTGCTTCAAACTTGCCTCCCCACATTCTCCTTTGGCAGTTTTTACTACTGGCAGATGGAGAAGAGAAACACAGGAAATTATTGCTGTGGAGCAGACCTCAGCAAATTTCATCCTTTTGAATGCAATAAGTTAAGAGTACCACACACAAAGGTACAAGGGTACATTCCCCCCCCTCCCACCCTCACAGTATGAATTGAGAAAAATATGCTGCCACGTTTCTTCTTGTGGAAGTTGCTCTAAAATTTCCAATTTTCTGAATTGGCCTACACGGAAATTGGTGAGCAATATCATAGACTCCTGCTTCAGTGTGACAAAGTTAATAAATTGCAAATTTTGCCAGCAAAGATACTAACTTAATATTATGAGTCTGACCATTTATGTTCATGCACAGGAAATCCAGTTCCTTCCCTTCTTTCCTCATATCCAACGCAAGACACAAATTGTCTTGGGTACACTTTAATACTATGTGAGTCACCAGGCAATATAAACCCAATGAAACCCTTTCAGTGTAGTAGAAACAAATGAAGAAGTTCATGCCTGTGTAGAGCAAGATCTCCACAATATTATCTGAAATTGGATACAGTAAGCAAGATAGGTTCCAGTAACACATCTAACTTTGATATTCATGCCAACATAAAAGTCAGCCAGAAAGCACTGCATGTCTTCTCACATCACACCATAGAGGGAAAAGGTTCTAATGAGTGGCATGATCTATTGGAGCACAGAGTGATGCACCTGCAAGAGCTGTTAAAAATCCCTCCTGCTGTCTTGCTCCTAATTAACTGAAGTTCGCGTTCACATTTTGTCATCCAATGTTGCCATAGATACAGTCTGAGCAGTTGCATTTTGCAGATTATGGTTATGGTCTCACATACTAAGTTGTAGAACATGTATCACAGTA
This sequence comes from Hemitrygon akajei, assembly GCF_048418815.1. Lineage (NCBI taxonomy): Eukaryota > Metazoa > Chordata > Chondrichthyes > Myliobatiformes > Dasyatidae > Hemitrygon > Hemitrygon akajei. The sequence goes on along the minus strand of NC_133126.1, from coordinate 176,852,322 downwards.
TATAACGATTACTGTACTTTGCATCATTTTGCCCATGGCTTGAAGGCTACTCAAGGCATTCTGCATAGACTTCAGCAAGCTCCCAGTCCAAAGAGTAGGGAAGGTTAAAACTGATCTCAACATGTTTGCATTATAAAGGTTTTGAAAGCCAAATATAAAAGAAACAATCCTTTTTAATGATTTTTAAGCAGGAAACTGTTCTTGAACTCTTTCAAAGTGCTCTTGCTGGGTATTTCAGGCCTTAATATTTTTCCCTGATTGGACCTACGGTAATTATAGGATCACCTTCTCTGTGGCGGAGATATCAAGGGAAAACTTCAGCACAGCAGATCCTAAAGTTGTAAACATCGAAACATAGAAACATAGAAAACCTACCACACAATACAGGCCCTTCGGCTCACAAAGTAGTTCCAGTAACACAAAATTTGGGAGGAAAATTGACTTTGGGTTCCTCTGAGATGTTCGCTAAAGCTCCAGCATTTAAAACTAAAAAAGACTAAACACAAGTGAACACCCAAGTGGGAAATGTTTGCCATAAATATAGAGAACACTTAAAAACCTTAATTATTCAAATAGCTAAAAGATACCATTAGGCCAGAACTTTTGGAGAATTGAGGAACTGAATTATAAATGATGAATTCAAGATGCCCAGGGTTGTGTTGTTTCTTTAGTTTAAAAAATGCCAACATGTGTAATCTTTTTATCCTACGTTTTGTGTTTTTAAAATGAATAGGAACTTGGATTAGCAAGTTAATTAATAATTCATGTAGGCGGTAATGTTACAAATTCAACTGCAGAACCGTTGACAAAGATTTATAAAAGATTTTTAATATTAATTGTGCTTTATATCAGTTAAGATAAACATTTCTTACATTACATATTTATGATTCCCAAAAGATATTAAAGTTCTTTCGTATAATTGAATGTTGAACATATCAAGGAAAGAGAACCATGTTCAGCTGTTTTTGAATAATACTATTCTGCTGTATTTTGATTAGCCTTGTATTAAATATTCTTCTGCAATGCTAGCCTTTCTCCTAATCTACCCTCTGACCATGAAGAACAAAATTCTGCCTTCTTTGAACTTAAAGAGCAATGGTAAGGCATCGGCATCTCTCTCTCTCCACCTTAGCCAAACAGCAGTCTGGATGTAGGGTGTAGGTTGAATGAAGAGTTAAAATTGGCATGTCACAAAGGTAATGATACAGTTGTCATGGGGGATTTCAACATGCAGGTAGATTGGGAGAATCAGAATGGTACTGGACCCCAAGAAAGGGAGTTTGTGGAGTGCCTCCGAGATGGATTCTTAGAACAGCTTGTACTGGAGCCTACCAGGGAGAAGGCAATTCTAGATTTAGTGTTGTGCAATGAACCGGATTTGATCAAGGACCTCGAGGTAAAGGAACCATTAGGAGGTAGTGACCATAATATGATATGTTTTAACCTACAATGTGAGAAGGAGAAGGGAAAATCGGATGTGTCAGTATTACAGTTGAACAAAGGGAACTATGGAGCTATGAGGGAGGAGCTGGCCAAAGTTCAATGGAACAATACCCTAGCAGGGAAGACAGTGGAAAAAAAATGGCAGGTATTTCTGGGAATAATGCAGAAGGTGCAGGATCGGTTCATTCCAAAGAGGAAGAAAGATTCTAAGGGGAGTAAGGGGTGGCCGTGGCTGACGAGGGAAGTAAAGGGCAGTATAAAAATAAAAGAGAAGAAGTATAACATAGCAAAGATGAGTGGGAAACCGGAGGACTGGGAAGCTTTTAAAGAGCAACAGTAAATAACAAAAAAGGCAATACGCCAAGAAAAAATGAGGTACGAAGGTAAACTAGCCAAGAATATAAAGGAGGATAGTAAAAGCTTCTTTAGGTATGTGAATAGCAAAAAAATAGTTAAGACCAAAATTGGGCCATTGAAGACAGAAACGGGTGAATTTATTATGGGGAACAAGGAAATGGCAGATGAGTTGAACAGGTACTTTAGATCTGTCTTCACTAGGGAAGACACAAACAATCTCCCAGATGTAATAGTGGCCAAAGAAACTAGGGTAAAGGATGAACTGAAGGAAATTTATATTAGGCAAGAAACGGTGTTGGATAGACTGTTGAGTCTGAAGGCTGATAAGTCCCCAGGACCTGATGGTCTGCATCCCAGGGTACTTAAAGAGGTGGCTCTAGAAATCATGGATGCATTGGTAATCATTTTCCAATGTTCTATAGATTCAGGAACAGTTCCTGCTGATTGCAGGGTGGCTAATGTTGTCCCACTTTTCAAGAAAGGAGGGAGAGAGAAAACAGGGAATTATAGACCGGTTAGCATGACGTCAGTGGTGGGAAAGATGCTGGAATCAATTATAAAAGAGGAAATTATGACACATTTGGATAGCAGTAGAAGGATCAGTCTGAGTCAGCATGGATTTATGAAGGGAAAATCATGCTTGACTAATCTGGAGTTTTTTGAGGATGTAACTATGAAAATGGACAAGGGAGAGCCAGTGGATGTAGTGTACCTGGACTTCCGGAAAGCTTTTGATAAAGTCCCACATAGGAGATTAGTGGGCAAAATTAGGGCACATGGTATTGGGGGCAGAGTACTGACATGAATTGAAAATTGGCTGGCTGACAGGAAACAAAGAGTAGTGATTAACGGGTCCCTTTCGGAATGGCAGGCTGTGACCAGTGGGGTACCGCAAGGTTCAGTGCTGGGACCGCAGCTGTTTACAATATACATTAATGATTTAGATGACGGGATTAAAAGTAACATTAGCAAATTTGCTGATGACGCAAAGCTGGGTGGCAGTGTGAAATGTCAGGAGGATGTTATGAGAATGCAGGGTGACTTGGACAGGTTGGGTGAGTGGGCAAATGTATGGCAGGTGCAGTTTAATGTGGATAAATGTGAGTTTATCCACTTTGGTGGCAAGAACAGGAAGGCAGATTACTATCTAAATGGAGTCAAGTTAGGAAAAGGGGAAGTACAACGAGATCTAGATGTTCTTGTACATCAGTCAATGAAAGCAAGCATGCAGGTACAGCAGGCAGTGAAGAAAGCTAATGGCATGCTGGCTTTTATAACAAGAGGAATTGAGTATAGGAGTAAAGAGGTCCTTCTGCAGCTGTACAGGACCCTGGTGAGACCCCACCTGGAGTATTGTGTGGAGTTTTGGTCTCCAAATTTGAGGAAGGATGTTCTTGCTATTGAGGGAGTGCAGTGTAGGTTCACAAGGTCAATTCCTGGAATGGCAGGACTGTCATATGTTGAAAGATTGGAGCGACTGGGCTTGTATACACTGGAATTTAGAAGGATGAGAGGGGATCTGATTGAAACATATAAGATTATTAAGGGATTGGGCACACTGGAGGCAGGAAACATGTTCCCGCTGATGGGTGAGTCCAGAACTAGAGGCCACAGTTTAAGAATAAGGGGTAGGCCATTTAGAACAGAGATGCGGAAAAACTTTTTCATCCAGAAAGTGGTGGATATGTGGAATGCTCTGCCCCAGAAGGCAGTGGAGGCCAAGTCTCTGGATGCATTCAAGAGAGAATTAGATAGAGCTCTTATAGATAGCGGGATCAAGGGATATGGGGAGAGGGCAGGAACGGGGTACTGATTGTGTATGATCAGCCATGATCACAGTGAATAGCGGTGCTGGCTAGAAGGGCCAAATGGCCTACTCCTGCACCTACTGTCTATTGTCTATCAATATTCTGGCTTCCTCCTCCTTCTTTCCAGTCCTGATGAAGGGTCTCAGCTCAAATCATGACTGTTTATTTCCCTCCATAGATGCTGCCTAACTTGCTAAGTTCCTCCAGCATTTTGTATGTGGTGCTTGAGCATCTGTAGAATCTCTTGTGTTTAAGACACCGGGATTTTACCACTGTACTTGGTGTACTTCTCTAAAGAATGGGGTGCTGGAAGGGGTCAATCAGGTTCACCAATAAGACTTTTGCTTCTGTGTGAGAAAGCAGAGGGTACACACCCAATTCCAGAAACTTCCACAATCATGAGATGAGTATTACTCTTTGCACGTGTATGAAAACGGACAGGTTCTAGTCACTTTGAACATCACTCGATTTTACTCTTCTTTGAGTTTAATGGAATGTAAGATCGGCCAATGTCATTTTAAAGCTTCTCCATTGCTTGACAGCACTGCTTATAGAATTGCTGTATTCCTCAAAGTGATAACTTTTGAATAGGTTTTATGCTATGTCTAACCCTTCAGGGAAACTTGAAATATATTGTGGCAATATTGAAAAATAACAGGGAGCTCTTCTGTGCCCTAGACAATATTTATCCATTAACAAACACTAAAAACAGAGTAACTAGGTATTATCTTACTGCTTTATGTGCAACCTTGCTCTTTTAAAAATTTGTTCTCATGTTTGCTGAGCCAACATGTCATTGACTTCCTGCCAGTATTGTTATATTTTGCAATACCTTCTAAACTCTCACAACATTCATAGCTTTTGCTTTTAATTGTCTTCTCCTCTTTTGATTGGTGTCCAGTCCAACCATTTGTTGCCCAATTACAATTGTCCTTGAAATTTACAAACTACTAGACCTTCTTTATTATTAAAGTTATTAATGTTACACTTCTGAACCTGTTCTCAGTTCTGAAACTGTTCTCTTGTGTTTCAGATTCAGATTCATTTATTTATCACACATATACCGAAACAAATGCAGTGAAATGCAGTGTTTACGTTAACAACCAACACAACCTAAGGATTTGCTGGGGGCAGTCCAAAAGTGCCACCACACATTCTGACACCAACATCGCATGCCCCCATGTTCACAAAACAATACAAATAACAACAATGTCAGAACAACAGCAACAAAACAAAATACAAAACAACCACTTTATCTTCTTCCCACCCACCAGTACATTTTGTCTTTCTCAAATGCTCTCACCCCAATTTTGTCAACGATAATCTTTTGCCTTTTAGTTCCAAACACAATGTGCTTCACCATTGCACTGTTAATGAGTTGAGATCAAGGTTTGTGCAGGCATACCTCACACAAAATCTCTGCTTCTGGGATCTGAAAAGTGTTCAGTTCTTCATTCTTCCTCTTCCAGTCAAAAGTTTTTAAAAACAGATTGCTGGCACCTTACCTTCATGAAGGCTCTCTGAGCAACCAGTGATATCTCCTTCAATTCAAATAATGCTGCCCAGTGTAATGAAATGTTATTGGCATGAAATGTTAACCACGCTCTCTCTCAACAAATTCTCAAAATCTTTTGGGTATTTTCAACATTTTTATTTCACATTTACAGCATACTGTATGTTTTCTTTGCACATTATTCAATGATGAATTTGCCATTCAATTCTTAATACCTGGAACCTAAAAATGCCTTTTTGTTATTCAATGCAAAGATAAAGGTTTGCTTTATTCATACACAGAATGTCAAAACATAGTGAAATACATCATTTGCGTCAAATCAGATCAGCGAGGATTGTGCTGGAGCCATGCTTCCATTGCCAGGATAGCATCCTCACACCATACTAACCTGAATCCTAATCCTAACGGTACATCTTTGGAATGTGGGGGGAAATCAAACCCCACAAGGTCATGGGGAGAACATACAAACTTTATAATCAAACCCTGATCAGTGATCACTGGCATGTTAAAGCACTTGTATTAACTGTTTTACTACTGTGCCACCCATGTTAAAGGTTCAGACCTTTAACACACATAATCAAACACTGGATAAGCAGGCCATCTCCAAACATTTACAAGAATTTAAACCTAGATTACTGATCAAATGTAATGATTTAGCCCTGTCTGTATTTGCAGTCCTCCAAGAGGCCCACAGCCCTGTCATGTGGTTTCGAGGCTTTGTGTACCTCAATGACCTGGAGGGCTATGCAGGTTGGAGTCAGGGATTTCTGCTTTGACTCTTGGAAGGGTCACCTGTACCAAACAGGTCAAAGGGCAGAGGACAGACTGAGCGTGCTCCACTGATCTTCCAGGGGATTCAGCTCAGGGCTAACAACCCTGACTGGTAAAGCAAATTTGTTTTGGAAACAGCAATGAAGAATCCTTCTAAATCTGAATGTGATGGTATTCCTGAGTCTCTACCCAGGACTTGCATGACCGACAGTAGTGAAAACCGAGAGGAAGCTACTGACATGATGAAGGAAGCCCTGAACACCCAGAGATGGTCTTCATTGCTGCCCTAAGTGCCAATGGCGTAACAAGCAGTAAGTAAATATTCACAATATGTTGCCAAAATATAAACTACTCTTGCTCCTACTCAGCATCCATTAAAAGAAATCTGTCGGAATAAAACCTTTACTGATTAAATTGCAGATAGTGTCAAATTTAATGGCACTGAAAACAGAAGCTGAAAGTTCGAACTGCTAAACCTCAGAAGATTATTGTTTAGGGATGGTGTAGGTGAGAAATAGAAGCGGCCAAGGGGAACAACAGCATCAGTACGCAATGGTAAAAGAAGTGCTCTTTTGGCAACATTGAATGTTTAAGAATGGAATCAACTAAGTGTGCTAATTGGCAGTAGATTGACAGTAAAAAAGGAGGGTCCAATCAACTGTGTCAAAGTCAGGACAAATGACCTCTTCCTTTTTTATGCAGAAATATTTTGATGAAGAAATATTTTGATACAATGGTGATGAATGTAAGATTAAAAGATTTTAACGTGTTTGAACTTGAAAGGTTCAAATTTCACAGTAAATTTATATCAAAGTGTGTATATGTCCCCATATACTACCTTGAGATTCATTTTCTTGTGGGAATTCACAGTAGAACAAAGAAACACACTAGAATCAATGGATAACTACACACAAACAAATACTGACTAGCAACCAATGTGCAAATAAAGTCAAACTGTCCAAATACAAAAACCAAATAAAAATAATAAATAAGTAAACAGATAATATAATAAATGTAATATATAAATGTATATATAATTATTTAGGAATAAATGTTTATCCATAGACCATATCCATATGGGAACTTGAGAGGTTAAAATATATTCATAGATAATAGAGAGGTAAAGGAGGTAATAGCTTGCAAGAACAGACCACCATTGCTTTTGTCGAGGCGGGTATGTACTTTCAGGGTGTTAAGGAAAGATTTGAACAGAAGAGGACCTGGTTCATGATATTAAAAATATCAGTTAAAATGGGGGCCAGGAAAGAAATTATGGTGGGAATGGATTCAAGGAATAAATTGGTGAGTGCCAAGGTCAACATCAGCTCAGAGGGATTATAAGGGTGAAGGGGAAAGGGACCAGAGAAAGATGAAAGGCCAAGTATTGTCTAAATGGGAAGAATGGGGGTTACGGGAAGGAGAAGATGAGGGGGGGGAGGAGGGGCAGAATAAGATTTATTCATTTTAATCACAAGGAAATTGATATTACAAATTTGAGATGTGTTTTTGTAAAGGAGAAGCAGCCAAATATTTTGCAGTCTAAACCAAAGCTATAGCTATGATTTTGGAAGTATGTCAGTATGTAAATTGCATTATAACTTGAGCATTAGATCCTGATCTGATGCTTGAGTGCACAAAGCAAAATGCTGTGAAACCCTCACTTGCAACGTCCGCCAGCATAGAGCCCATTTCAGAAATGTTTATGCGTAGACCATATGGGAACTACCGAAGCCAAAAGGAATTTAATAGAGAAGTAAGCAGTAAAATTTTACAGTACAGAAAGAGACTTGCAACAAGTTTGCTTCCAGTAAAGGGATCTCCAATCACTAAATGTACAAATATTGGTGTTAGTCTTAGTTAATTATTATCACATGTACCACGATACAGTGTAAAGCTGGTCTTGCATGTAGCTCACACAGATCAAATCATCACACAGTGCATTGAGCTAGACTAAGGTGTAAAAGATACTGATAAAGTATATACAGGTAAACAATAAAGTGCAAGATCATGATGAGGTAGTTTGTGAGGTCAAGAGTCCATCTTATCATACAAGAGATCCATTCAAGTGTCTGATAATAGTAGGACAGAAGCTGTGCTTGATCAGTATATCAGGTACATGCTTTCCGGCTTTTGTATCTTCTGCCCAATGGGAGAGAGGAGAAGAGAGAATGTCCAGGGTGGGTGGGGTCTTTGATTAAAATGGCTGCTTTACTGAGGCACTGAGAACTATAGACAGAGTCCATGACAAGAGGCTTCTTCCCACGATGTGCTGAGCTGGTCCACAACTCTGAAGTTTTGTGCGGTCACGTGCTGAGCAGTTGTCATTCCAGGCCATTATCTGTCTAGACAGAATGCCTTCTATGGAGGATTAATTAAAATTGGTAATAATCGATGGGGGTGTGCTGAATTTCTTTCATAATTTATTTAAGGCTTCTGAGTGTGTGGAAGCATTGGTGGGCTTTGTTGGCCGTGACTATATTTAATGATTGGAAAGAACATTGGCTATGATCTCAATGATTGAAGTTGAAACTTTCTTCACTCAACTTTTCAACAGCTAAACAAGCTCTTTTGACCATTCTTTTTCTGAGCTGGTGGGTGTATTAACCAATCTCATCACTGCCATAGTTGACAGGACTCTCAAATGTGTCTGTTGAACCTTCCATCCAGCCCAAGAATAGGGAAAATTGTCCTGATCTTTCCGTGCCCCTAGTTTCCACATTCAATGGATTTATCTTTTTGCATCTGCTGTTTTCAAAGTGATGCTACCACCAGACATATCTCTCCTCCCCCTTCGGCGTTCTAACACGACTGTTTCCCGTGCAACACTTTGGTCTGCTGATCGCCTCCAACAACACTCGTTCCCTTTCTCACTGCACTTTCCCATGCAACTGACTCAGACGCAGAGGCTGTTCTTTTACCTTTTCCTTTCCTAACACACATGGATCCAAGCATCTGAGTGAAGCAATGATCCTTGTGTACCGTTTCCCATAAAGGCATTTAGTGGTCATGACATAATCTTCTCTACATAAAGAATATCATGTGTGAGTGTTTCAAAATCCCATGTCATCCTGAGCTGCACTCTCAGAAGAAAGCAGCATCCTTCATCACAGACCTCCACCGTCCAGGTGATGCCCTCTTCTTGCTACTACTATCGGGCAGGAGGTAAGGTCCCTTACCACCATGTTCAGGAGCAGCTATCACACTACAAACATCAGGCTCCTGACCTGGCATGATTAACATCACTCACCTCAACTCTAATCTAATCCAACAACCTACAGACTCACTTTTAAGGACTCTTTACAACTCATTTTCTTAATACGTTCTTTTCCCACAATTTGTCTTCTTTTGCACTTTATTTGTCAGTGTTTGCATTCGTATAGTTTTTTTCTTAAATTTTAAATTTCCTTTATTTTCCTGTAAAAGCCTGCAAAAATTAATCTCAAGGTGGTATATAGTAACATATACGTACTTTGATAATAATTTTGACTTTGAACTTGGAACTTGCCTCTTTAATTTGCCATCCCTCTCTGATCTTTCTGGCTTTGGCCTCCTTGCATTTTTGGTAAAAGCATCCTCTGACTGCAGAAGGGCAGATCGCAGCCTTCAGAAAAATATAATAACTTTATTTTATTTATTTGGAGTTACAGCATAGCAACAGGCCCCTCTGACCCAATGAGCCCGCGCTGCCCAATTACACCCATGTAACCAATTCATTTACTAACCTGTACATCCCTGGACTGTGGGAGGTAACTGAAACAGTCAGAGGAAACCCATGTGGTCACGGGGAAAACGTGTAAGTTCCTTACAGACAGGTGGAACTGAACTGCTACGCTACCTTGAACTCCGATCAGTGATCGCTGGCGCTATAAAGCATTGTCTTAACTAATGTGCTACTGTGTTAAAAAAATAAATATATAAGCAACAAATCTCGAGAACGTGAGCCAAAGAGGTCTTGAAAGTATGGGAACAGTTCAGTGAGAGGGCAAGTGAAGTTGAGTGAAGTTATGCCCCTTGCTTCAAGAGTCTGATGGTTGAGGGGTAATAACTATTCCTGAACCTGGTGCTGCGAGTCCCAAGGCTCTTGTACCTTCTTTCTGATGGCAGCAGTGAAAGAGAGCATGATGTCCCTGATGTCCCTGATGTCATTGGTGTCCCTGATAATGGATGCTGCTTTTCTGCAACAACACTTCGTGTAGATATGCTCATTGGTAGAGAGTACTTTACTCATGATGGGTGGGGCCATATCCACTACCTTTTGTAAGATTTTCTTTTCAGGGGCATTGGGGGTTCCATACCATGCTGTGATGCAGCCCGTCAATATATTCTCTACCACACATATGTAGAAGTCTGTCAAAGTTTTAGATGTCATGCCATATCTTCACAGATTTCTCAGGACATAGAAACACTGCTGTATTTTCTTTGTAGTTGTGCTTATTACAGGACAGGTCATCTGAAATGTTAACACCAAGAATTATGTGGTTATTTGAGTTACTGTTGCCTTCCTGTCAGCTTGAACCAGTCTGGCCATTCCCCTCTGACTTCTCTCATTAACCCATAAAGCTGCCACTCACTGGATAGTTTTGTTTTTCGCAGTTTCTGAGATACTCAGACTACCCCTTTCTGGCACCAACAATCATTCCACAGTCAAAGTCACATAGATCATATTTCTTCCATATTCTGATCATTGGTTTGATCTGACCAACAACTGAACCTCTTGACCATGTCTTCTGCTTTTATGCATTGTGGTGGTGTCACGTGATTGGTTGAATAGATAGTTACATTTACGAGCAAGTGTACAGGTGTAACTGTTGAAGTGCCCACAGAGTGTGCAGTAGAATCCATGGAGAACTACACTCAAAGACTGACAAGCAACCAATGTGCAAAAGAAGATAAATTGTGTGCATACAAAGAACTACCCAAATAATAAATAAACAAACAGATAAATAAATACTGAAAACAAAGAGTGCTTGAAAGTGAGTCCATAGGTTGTGACCAGTGATGAAGTGAGTGAAGTTCAGGGGCCTGATAGTTGAAGAGTAATAATTTCCTGAACCTGGTGGTCTGGGACCTAAGACTCCTGAACCTCCTGCCCATAGGCAACAGCATGGAGAGAATAGCCTGGATGCTGGGGGTCCTTGATGATAGGTTCTGCTTTCATGTGGCAGCACTCAATGATGATGAGGGCTTTTCTTGTGATGGACTGGGCTGCTCTCACCACTTTTTATTGTCCAGTCACAACAAGTGGTGAATATGATTGGTTTGATTCTATAGATAATACAAGAATGCATTTCATTTCACTGGGAATACCTTATTTTATCCTGAATTATTCTGTTTGCAGTAGTTAGAATGAAAGTAAATGAGATTGTTTGGCTTGTCTCTCATTAGTAAATCCTAAAGCCTGTCCCACTTCACCTTCAACTTATTCTGTACTGCATAGACATTCCCGTCCCTACCCAGAGCCAGTGGTCTCCTGAATGAGATGGGAAAACAGATCAGGCAAACTCAGAGAGAAAAGAAAGCTGAAACTTTCCTCTTAAGATGATCAACTCTACAGCAGGTGATCATTCATTCTGTGTGTGTGGCAAATCTCATCCTAGCCAGAAGCAGCTTCAGCTCTCGTTGAAAACATTCAGCAAGTCACCCTACGATACTCGAATAACAAGCGGACTGATTTTTCACTAGAGCTCTCTAACCTAATTCTCCCTGATAAAAGCTCACAATACTAAGTATTGTTTGTTGCAAGCTTGGTTGCTTCACTCTTAGTTCATGGCCCAGATGAAAAAGCTGAAGAAGGATTACTGTCATAAATTATTGTACCGTCAATAAAAAACGAGAGTCGGGTGCGACTGGTATTACATCTAAACACTTTTCATTCTTGATGCAGAGTCTCCGCCTGACATGTCAGCTCGTTATTCCTCTCCATAGACGCTGCCTGGCCTGCTGACTTCCTCCAATGTTTTGTGTGTGTTACTCCATATTTCCAGCATCTACAGAATCGCTGTAATTTCTCTGACAGGTATGTACATTGGCATGGTAGTTATACCTAAAATATTTTCTCCTCTACTGTGATACCCCTTTGATCAAATAACTCCATTGCCAAGTTGCTGGGTTGCTCAACCAATTGGAAATAACAACGAAGGTCAGTTGTGGTACCCTTGTTTCTTTTGTCATGCAAAGTATAAATCTTTAATTGGAATGGCACCAGAGTTTTAGACAATGATGCCTTCTTACAAAGCTCAGCCACCCAGGTAAACTAATCAACTTCATAGTGCTTACTTGACAACACACTGGCTGATGTATCATTGAGATCTCTTTGCTGATTACAGCTGGATGCTGCATATATTACCACCAAATACTACCACCCCAACAGCATGATTTGATGGTATACTGCCAAATTTCCATGGTTCAAAACCAAAGCAAGTCTCATCAAATCACAATGAAAAAAGAGTCACTGAGCACCAGTGATTCAATGTCTGACACCAATTCTGAGAATGCTGTGAGCAATATACACTGAATGCCCATGCTTCCCCCTTCTTAACCTTTGCATTCTAAAGAAAACAAGAATCTTGTACAACCTCCTCCTGGCTGAAACACAATACTTTCATGACTACCAGAAATATGAGACTCCCTAGTTCTGACAAAGAGTCTCGGATCTGAAACATTAACTGTTTCTCTTTCACCAAACATTGCTTGACCTGTTGAGCGTTTCCAGCATTTTCTGGTTTTACCTCGGAGTTTCAGCATTTGCTGTTTACTTTCCTTTTCTCCACCAGAAATAAAACGGCAGTCAATTAAATAAAGTTTAATTCTTCTGTCACTATGACGGCATTGTAACTATCGATACCAGCGTTAGCAAAGAACTTTCAAGCGACCAGCAGGCTGACTCAGTTTTGGGTTAGAGTCACAGAGAAAAATGGCATAGAAACCCGCCCTTTGACTCACTCATCTATGCTGATTGAAGGTGTGGGGTAATGTAGTGGGTGGAAGCATACACTGTGCATAATTCACAACCACTGACATTGAGCTGGGGTTCACTTTAAGATGTTGGTCTGACGTGATGATTTAATGACATTAAGATATTTTACCATGCTTTAGATTCTGTGTTTGGTGGAGAATAAAGGAGTTGTTACAGTTCCCCTTAAACGTAAAATGCCTCTGCCATTTTACTTAGAAAATTCTACAAAGGTACTACTCCCAAGCTAGGCCTATTTGCCTGCGTTTGGCCCATATCTCTCCAAACCATCTTTTTAAATTATGTTATTATACCTGCCTCAACTACTGTATCTGACAGCTCATACACACCACCCTCTGTGAGGGGAAATTGCCCCCCAGGCTGTTTTTAAATCTGTCACTTCTCACCCTAACCCTATGCCCTCTCATTTTAGTTACCTTTCCCTGGGAAAAAAGACTATACGTGTTTACCCTGTCTAGATTCCTTGTGATTTTGTATATAGAACATAGAAATATAGAAATCTACAGCACATTACAGGCCCTTCAGCTGTCCATGTCACCTACTCTAGAAGCTGCCTAGGATTTCCGTACTGCATAGCCCTCTATTTTGCTAATCTCCATGTACCTATCTAAGAGTCTCTTAAAAGACCCTTTTGTATCCACCTCCACCACCGTCACCAGCAGTGTATTCCATGCACCCACCACTCTCTGTGTGAAAAACTTACCTTTGACATCCCCCTTGTACCTACTTCCAAGCACTTTAAAACTATGCCCCCTCGTGTTAGTCATTTCAGCCTGGGAAAAAGCCTCTGGCTATCCACATGAGCAAAGTCTCTCCTCATCTTATACACCTCTATCAGGTCACCTCTCATTCTCCGTCGGTCCAAAGAGAAAAGGCCAAGTTCATACAACCTATTTTCATAAGGTACACTCTCCAATCCAGGCAACATCCTTGTAAATCTCCTCTGCACTCTCTCTATAGTATCCACATCCTTTAGGTCAGGGGTGTCAAACTCATTTTAGGTCATGGGCCGGATTGAGCAAAATGCAGCTTCATGCGGGCCGGATCAGTCGGACACGTGCGAACGCAGCTTTCGTTGCCTCCGTTTTTTCAGCCTGCTCTCATGTGTCTCAGTCTCTGCTATAACTACAAGGTGTTTCACTTTACAAATTCCGTTTCTTATGAAGAAGACTGCCGAGCAAGACTGCCGAATAAACACTAAAAACCCTGAAAACCTGGTACCTGAATAAACTCAGCATTAGCCATATCATACGCCATAGGCGCTTCGATTACTGGGGCCATCTTTAATAATAATTAGATATTATCTCGCGGGCCAAAGATAATTCCACCGCGGGCCGGATTTGGCCCGCGGGCCTTGAGTTTGACATATATGCTTTAGGTAGTGATGTGACCAGAACTGAACACAGTACACCAAGTGGGGTCTAACTAAGGTCTTATATAGCTATAACATTACCTCACGGCTCTTGGAATTCAATCTCACGGTTGATGAAGGCCAACACAGCACACACCTTCTAAACAACACTGTCAACCTGCACAGTAGCTTGAGTGTCCTATCGATACAGACCCCAAGATCTCTCAGATCCTCCACACTGCCAAAAGTCTTACCATTAATATTAAATTCTGTCTTCAAATTAGACCTTCTGAAATCAGCTACTTCTCACTTATCTGGGCTGAACTCAATTTCCCACTTCTCAGCCAAGTTCTGCATCCTGTCGAAGTCCTGCTGTAACCTCTGACATCTTTCCAGAGTATCCACAACACCCTCAATCTTTGTGGCATTAGCAAACTTACTAACCCACTCTTCCCCTTCCTCATCCAGATCATTTATAAAAACCACAAAGGGGAGAGGTCCCAGAACAGATCCCTGAGGCACACCACTAGTCACCGACCTCCATGCAGAATACGAATCATCTACAGCCACCCTTTGCCTTCTGTGGGCAAGCCAGTTCTGGATCCCCAAAGCAAGGTCCCCTTGGATCGCATGCCTCCTTACTTTCTCAATAAGCCTTGCATGGGGAACCTTATCAAATGTCTTACTGAAATCCATATACACTACATCCACTGCTCTATCTTCATCAGCGTGTTTTGTTACATCTCCATAAAGTCACCTATAACACAGGCTCTCCAGTCTTGTAAATTGTTGTAAATGTTCTCTGCACACTTTCCAGTTTAATGAAGCCTTTCCTGTAAAAGGGTGACCAAAACTGTCCACAGTATTCCAAGTTGCCCATAGAAACGGTCTAGGGTGGCTTTAGGAGGGAGGGGGCATTAGTGACAAAGTGCAGGAGCAGATAGTATACAAAATTACAACATTACATGGTCACTGGGTTCACTGGTTTTCTATCTTTTTCATCAATTCCTCATTCAGTCTTCCTTGTTCATTTTTATACCCAAACTCTTCTCTGCCTACAACAACATCATCAGGGCAGCATAGTAGGAACTAACTACCTGATGGATCGCCACCAATGACCAGTAGCCCAAGTTGAACTCGGGTATATTGTCATGTATGTGCGGGTGCAGGGGAAGACTTACTTGCAGCTGGTTCACAGGCTTGACAGTCTTGGAAACCATACTAAAATGAAGATAACCAATCTGGGCTGGCCACAGCGCCATATGGATGATATGACAATTGAAAGGTTGATGGAGGAGGAGGCTATTTCAGTCCATTAAACCGGTGACAGATAACAAAACAATCCTATTTCACCACCGATTTTCACTGTAACCTATCTTCTCCACACTTGCTTCAATTTCACCACCCTACTCCGCAAAGAGACGCACTATAAGACAATAAGACCATAAGACATAGAAGCAGAATTAGGCCATTTGGCCCATTGAATCTACTCCGCCATTTCATCACGGCTGATCCATTTTTCCTCTCAGCCCCAATCTCCTGCCTTCTCCCCATTTCCCTTCATGCCCTGACCAATCAAGAATCTATCAACCTCTGCCTTAAATATACATACAGACTTGGCCTCCACAGCTGCTGGTGGCAACAAATTCCATAGATTCATCACTCTCTGGCTAAAGAAATTCCTTCTCATCTATGTTCTAAAAGGACGCCCCTCTATTAGATTCTCGCACCATGGGAAACACTCTCTCCACATCCACTCTGTCAAGGCCTTTCACCATTCGATAGGTTTCAATGAGGTCACCCCTCATTCTTCTGAATTCCAGTGGACACAGGCCCAGAGCCATCAAATGTTCTTCCTATGACAGGCTGTTCAAACCTGGAATCACTTTTTTAAACCTCCCTTGAACCCTCTCCAGTTACAGCATATCCTTTCATCCAATAAAGCATATCCTTTTATCCTATAAGGCAAGGGGAATAATCCATCCACAACACTTTAAGATATAGGAGGAAACCAGAGAAGCTGGAGGAAATGCTAATGCCACAGGAAGAAAGTGCAAACTCCACACAAAGGGCAGCCAGCGTGCCAAGAGTTCTAGCTTGGAATTTGGGGTCCTCTTATCAGCCGGACGTTGGGTGGTCAATACCAAAGATTGGAACCCAAATCCCAGTGGCTGAAGCGTGGAGATTGGAGGTCGGTCCATGTCTGTGAGTAGGAAGGAGGGTGGCAGGGAGGAAAGGGGCGTGTTTCACCGGTGTTGCTTTGCTTGTTCTGTTCTGAGCATTGTGGGCAAGCTATGTTGATGTCGGAATGTGTGGCGATACTTGTGGGCTTAGGCAGTGGTTATTGTTACAAATGATGCATTTCACTGTATGTTTCGATTAAAAAAATCTCAATCTAAATATCAATTTGAGAAGGCCAGGGATCAGGATTGAACCCGGATTGCTGGAGATTGGAGCAGCAGCTGTACCAGCGGCACCACTGCACCACCTTGCCTCCTTGTTATATAGAGGTCAAACAGAGAGGCAGCAAGGACATAGGAATTGAAGAAATATTGCAGAACGTTCTCAAGTCTGATGAAGCATCAGGCACATTGTATAAAAGCGACAGAAAGAGCAAAGGAATATAACTTGCATCGCCTTGGCTGAACGTAGAGGGAGTGTAGGCATCATTTTACCCTGACAAGTTTCGCGAATCTGCGTGTGGAAACTCATTCCAGAAGTAGGCACAGTCTCTGGTGTTTACTTTTGCATAGTTCCAGAGTTAATTTAGCTTCTCAATCGTTCGAGTAAGTACGCTTACTGGCCACACTGGAAGGTTTCACTGAAGGTACATAAGTCTCCTTTAGAAAGATCAGAACCATTTTCGGCAATACATTGCAAGGACACTGCCTGTGATTCTGCACTGGTCAGAACATTACAGGATCACTAATGCTGCCTGTTTCCAGGTCACGCTCCCACATCCTATAACCATCAGGTCCATAGGCGCTGGTAAACCTTTATCAGTGTGTAATTGATAGCATACCGATCTACTGCCTGACAGAATGGTACACTAGCTGCAACAAGATCGATCAAAAAGCGCTCCAGTGAGTGACCAGGACAGCACAGAACATCAGTGGGACACAGCTACTAGATATGGAAAACATCTGCAACTCACACAGTCTATGGTGGGCTCGCAACATTGTGATAGACTCATCCCACCACTAGTTCACTAACCTACCATGCAGCAGGAGATCCAGAAACATCTCTCAGGTGTTATTTTACAGTTGGTCATTGTGCTTTTAGTAATTGATTTGCCAGTGTGCTGTTTTACACGGAATGGAGCAGAACTGCAATCTCATTGTCCTCAGTAATGACAATAAATTTCTCACTAACTAATTAACATATAATCCTAAAAGTCTTAGACACCTATATTAATAGAGAGCCTAAAACATTTGATCAGCACTGCAGTAATTTTATGTTTTGCTCTGTCCTGCTGCTGTGAAAAAAAAACAAATTTCATGACCTATGTGAGCGATGATAAACCTGATTCTGATATGGGTCTGTATTGTGGACTGAGAGTGGGAAGGGGGCAGGGAGAGGGGAATCATGGTTGGGAAAGGGGGAAGGGAGAGGGAGGGAGCAGGAAGCATCAGACAGATATTCTGTAATGATCAATAAACCGATAGTTTGGAATAAAATTACCTTGCCTGGTGTATCAGGGCTGAGTGTGACTGCACCCATGCCACACCAGTTCTGACCCCTGGCACTCCTTCTCTGCCACCTGTCCCCCACCCCTCCCATGGCACTTCACTCTTGTCATTCCCAGCATCTGTTATTTTTTCCAGATTTACAAACTTGTTGTCTACTCCATGTTGACAAATACAATACTGTGCAAAAGTCTTGGGCACCCGAGCTACATACGTATATGGCCCAAGACTTTTGCACAGTATTGTATAATTGTCATTAAGCTGTTGTTTGAGGCAAAACTGGGACTCTACAAACTTTAAAATAGTATATCCCTTAGTTTTTGTTTTGAGTTATTTTCCAACCATTTTGCTTAAAATTATCTTCCCATCACAATCTTTTAACTTTCTCCTTACAGTAGAGAAGAGTCGATGAAGATGTTTGATCTCCATGTTCTTGTCCTGCCAATACATGGCCGATCGCACTTGGAGATTGACAGCTGAAGCCCAGTGTGGAGGTTCGTACTTTCATGTGTGAGCTTACAAGATGAAACAACATCCATAAAAGAAGTGACTGAGAGCATCTATTGGACAACAGGTGCTTGTTTCTTCATTCCTTAAAAGGCAAGGTTGGTTTGTCCTTCAGCTCTTTGTGAGAATGATGCCTCAGCTGTCCACTTCACTTTCCAAACATCGGGTCATTCTTTGGAATATCAGTTTGTATCAAATCATTGATTATCACAAATAATTGGGAAAAGATCATAAGACATGGCAACAGAATTAGACCATTTGGCCCATCGAGTCTGTTCTGCCATTCAATCATGGCTGACCCTTTTTTCCCTCCTCAGCCCCACTCCCCGGCCTTCTCCCCATAACCTTTAATGCTGTGTTCAATCAAGAGCTTATCAAGCTCTGCCTAAAATACACCCAAAGACCTAGTCTCCACAGCTGCCTGTGGGGGGCCGAGATGGCCTGTTTCCGTGCTGTGATTGTTATATGGTTATATGGTAACAAATTCCACAAACTTACTACCCTCTGGCTAAAGAAATTTCTCTGCATCTTTATCTTAAATGGAGGTTCCTCTATCCTGAAGCTGTGCTCTCTTGTCCTAGACTCCCCTGCCCTAGGAAACATCCTTTCCACATCTACTTTGTCTAGGCCTTTCAACATTCGAGAGGTTTCAATGAGATCCCCCCTCCTAGCCTTCTAAACTCCAGTGAGTACAGACCCAGAGCCATGTATGATAACCCTTTCGTTTCTTGAATAATTCTTATGAACCTCCCCTGAACCTTCTCCAGTGCCAACATATCTTTCCTTAGATGAGGAGCCCAAAACTGTTTCCAATACTCAAGGTGAGGCTTCACCAGTGCCTTAAAAAGCCTCTGCATCACATCCCTGCTTTTGTACTCTAGACCTCTTGAAAAGAATGTTAATCACCCTTCCTCACCATATCAAATTTGGTTAAGATCCTCACAATCAAGAGAAAATCTGCAGATGCTGGAAATCTGAGCCACACACACAAAATACTGGGGGAACTCAGCAGGCCAGGCAACATCTATGGAAAAAAATACACAGTCGACGTTCCGGCTGAAACCCTTTGGCAGGACTGGAGAAGAGAAGCTGAGGAGTAGGTTTAAAGTTCTGAGGAGTGCGGGAGGATTTACCGACCTTTCAAATCTACTCCTCAACTTTTTGTTCTCCAGTCCTGCTGAATGGTTTTGACCCAAAACATCAACTGTACTTTTTTTTCCTGGCCTGGTGAGTTCCTCCAGCATTTTGTGTGTGTTGCTGGGTTATGATCCTGTCAACTATGCTATCAAACACACATATTTAAATTCATTCTATAAAACCAAAAGACAGAGGAGCAGAATTAAGACATTCAGCCTGTCAAGTCTGCTCCACCATTTGATCATGGCTGATTTATTTTCCCTCTCAACACCTTTCTCCTGCATTCTCCCTCTAACCTTTGACACTCTTACTAATGAAGAACCTATCAACCTCCGCTTTAAGTATACCTGACACCTTGGCCTTCACAGCTGTCTACGGAAATGAATTCCACAGATTCTCCACCCTCTGGCTAAAGAAATTCCTCCTTATTTTTGTTTTAATAGGACATCCTTCTAATCTGAGGCTCTGCCCTCTGGTCCCAGGTCCTCCCACTATCCTATCCACATCCACTCTACATAGGCCTTTCAATATTGGGTTTGTTTCAATAAGATCCTCTCCCGTTTTTCTGAACTTCAGTAAGTACAGGCCCAGAGCCATCAAACACTCCTTACACACTAACCCTTTCATTCCCAGGCTAATTCTCAATTACCTACTCTACACCCTTTCCAATGCCATCATATCCTTTTTCAGATATTGGGCCCAAAGCTACTCACAATACCCCAAATGTGGTCTGATCAATTTCTTATAAATTCTCAGCATTACATGCTTGCTTTTATATTCTAGTCCTCTTAAAATGAATGCTAACATTGCATTTGCCTTCCTTCCAAACAACTCAACCCTTAAGTTAATCTTCAGAGAATCCTGCACTGCGACACACAAATCCCTTTCCACTTCCCATTTCTGAATTCACTCTGTATTTAGAAAACAGTCTATGCCTTTATCCCTTCTCCCAAAATGCATGACTATATAATTCCCAACACTGTATTTCATCTAACACTTCTTTGTCCATTCTCCTAATCCCTTGAATTCCATCTGTTGACTGCGTGCATCCTCAACATTTCCTGCCACACCAGCAATCTTAGAATCATCTTTAAATTTGGCCACAAAGCCAATAATTCTATCATCATTAGCATAAAATGTGAAAAATGGTGATCCCAACACTAGCAGCAGCAGACCACCACTGTTTACGAGCAACCAAACCAGAAAAGGCCCCCCATTATTTCCAATGTTTGCCTTCTGCCATTCGGCCCATCTTCTGTCTGCTCGTACCTTTGCAATCATTCCATGGACTCTTGTCCTGTTTAGTAACCTCTTGTGCAGCACTTTGTCATAGCACTTTTGAAAATCCAAGTAAAGAACTTCTTTTTACTGACTCTCCTTTGTCTATCCTGCCTGTTACTTCCTCAAAGTGTTTCAACAGATTTGTCAGGCAAAATATCCAGTTAATGAAGCCGTGCTGACTTCGACCTACTTTATCATCTGCCTCCAACTACCCTAAAAGATCCCCCCTCCCCCATGACAATTATAACATTCCTGTCAATGAAAGTATGTATCAGAATCAGAATCAGGTTTATTATCACCAGCATGTGACGTGAAATTTGTTAACTTAGCAGCAGCAGTTCAATGTAATACATAATCTAGCAGAGAAAATAAAAAAAAATAATAATAATTAAACAAGTAAATCAATTACATATATTGAATTGATTTAAAAAACATGCAAAAAACAGAAATACTGTATATTAAAAAAAAGTGAGGTAGGGTACAAAGATTCAATGTCCATTTTGGAATCAGATGGCAGAGAGGAAGAAGTTGTTCCTGAATCACTGAGTGTGTGCCTTCAGGTTTCTGTACCTCCTACCTGATGGTAACAGAGAGAAAAGGGCATGCCCTGGGTGCTAGAGGTCTTTAATAATGGATGCTGCCTTTCTGAGACACCGCTCCCTAAAGATGTCCTGGTACTTTGTAGGCTAGTGCCCAAGATGGAGGTGACTAGATTTACAACCTTCTGCAGCTTCTTTCGGTCCTGTGCAGTAGCCCCTCCATACCAGACAGTGATGCAGCCTGTCAGAATGACCTCCACGGAGAACTATGGAAGTTTTTGAGTGTATCTGTTGACATGCCAAATTGCCTCTGTCTTGCCTTCTTTATGA
The DNA here is from genome assembly GCF_048418815.1 of Hemitrygon akajei. NCBI lineage: Eukaryota > Metazoa > Chordata > Chondrichthyes > Myliobatiformes > Dasyatidae > Hemitrygon > Hemitrygon akajei. Next base: position 176,830,626 of record NC_133126.1, on the reverse strand, counting down.
TTACATCAATATGTTGGAGCCAGGTTAGATCCTCAAAGACCTTAACACCCAGGAACTTGAAGCTGCTCACTCTCTCCACTTCTGATCCCTTTATGAGGATTGGTATGTGCTCCTTTGTCTTACCCTTCCTGAAGTCCACAATCAGCTCTTCTGTCTTACTGACGTTGAGTGCCAGTTTGTTGCTGCGGCACCACTCCACTAGTTGGCATATCTCACTCCTGTACGCCCTCTCACAGTCTGTCTTACGACAATTACCTGGTTTGCTTTTTCTGCTCCCAGGATCTCCTGTGCACATCAGCATAAGTTTGCTTCCTTCGAGTGTATACAGTGTGGTTATAGAAGTCCATAACACTTAGCAGCTGAAAGCTTGCAGTTCTGCTCATTGGCTTCTATACACACTTGGCTTTCATCATGTTGTTAGAGCATTTTGTAAGGGTCTCTTGATCGCTGTTTGATTCTTTTCTGAAATACACACAGGTTAACTCCTTTCCCCTGACCATCAATGTCTGGTATGATTAATCTTTAACAATGGCTTCTCTTCGACTTTGTTGTGACAAGAAGTGTTTCCTGTGGGGAAGCTTGTTTAGAGAAGACGGACAGTTTTGGCTCCTGGACTTGGGTGCCATGGGACTCAAGATGTGTGTTGCAGGTAAAGTGCAATCAACATCTGGCAAGTGATCTTCCACAGCTGGGGAGTGACAGTAAAGCTGGAGGAGCGATTGATAAGTATAACTACTTTTTTTTGCATTAATATCTATAAGGCATTGTGAAAAGTGTTGTCATCCCTGTCTAGATACACTTACAGTTTTGATTGTGTCCTTGTTAGCTTTATAATTTAATATAGTTTGCTTTAAGGTAGTGTATATACAGCAGGTTCACCTAATGAAGCCGCTATAGGCAGAGTAGAGTGTATTAGATTTTCATGGTGAAAGATCCTTAATTTTGGTACCTGTACAGGAACAGCCACTTGAGTTTTTTCAATTGAATCATGGGTAATTGGAACTAATTTCCTGTTACTTACTGTTGATCCTTTGATTCTTGTTCCAAAGAAAGTCTGATATTCAATACTATATTAAGGTCCTTATTGCAAAACTGGATTGAGGAAAACTCAAGAGAATGGCTTTTGCTAAGTTAAGGGCAGTATAGATAATTCTGCAGAGTACAAGGTAAGTAGTTGTGTAAATGGGTAGGATATGGAACTCCCAATTCTTCAGCAAAGTGATCAAGTTTCTATTGATTTCAATTCCCAAAAAAGAAAGATTGTGGATCTGAAGTTGTTGCCACCTTCCAGTGGCTAAAACCGAGGAGGTTTCACCTGCTTGTCACTGTGAGGCTGAACCCAATCCACAAACATCAAGGAGCTGCAGAAAGTCATGATCTAAATGGCCAATCTTTGTCTTGGAGAAACAAATATTGCCCAGCATTCTGGAACTTCCTTACACTTATTAAAAAAAAAATGTCATGACTCTTACATCAGCCCGAGAAAGTCTCAGTTTAACATGTATAACAGGCATCTCTGAATATGTACCCATCTCTTAGCACTTGATGAGGTGTCTGCCTAGCTATCCCTCAACTGAAGAGTATATCTTTATATTCCATGGAACAGAAAATTATAAGCTGAATATTATTTTCCTTGATTTTACAATGACAGCATATGCCTGCTAAACGCCTACATCCTGACACTGAAGAGAAAAATCTGGATTCTTATCATAACCTTTCTCTTATCTCGTGATCATGAAGTACACTGTGCTGTTTAAAACAATTGTGCAAAAATGGGTATCCCACATCTAGAACCAGCATGACAGTCCAATGTTTTGAAATTCCTATGAGCTCTGTCATGGTTCCCAGTAACCTGCATGCAGACGTTTTTTTATCCAGGATTGTTATTCAAAAGGAGGTGGAAGATGTAAGCTAGGCACTTTCCCACAGGTGGGACTGATATTTACATTACATTTTACCCTTACATAAGGCTGGTAGGTATATTGTGCAGCACCGACAAAAGCCTTGGGGTACAGGAAAAGCAGATAAGATGCCAAAATATCCGCCTGTTAAGATAATATACTATGAATTACTTACTTACTGCTCGTTATGCCACCGGTGTTTAGGACAGTAATGAAAGTCCTCCACCTCTGGCTTCCTTCATTGTGTCAGCAGATTCCTCTCAGTTTTCACTACAGTCAGTCATGCAACTTCTGGGTGGTTTCTCAGGAATACCATTGCATGCAGATATAGGATTCTTCATTGCTGTTTCCATAACAACTTCGTTTCACCAGTTAGCCCTGAGCTGAATCCCTGAACCTGGAGAACCAGAGGACCACTCTTAGTCTGGCCTCTACCCTTTGACCTTTGACCTGTTTGGCATAGGTGACCCTTTCAAGAGCCAAAGCATAAAGCCCTGCCTCCAGCCAACAGAGATCTCCCGATCATTGAGGCACACAATCCTCCAAACCACAAACAAGATCCTTGGAGGATCCTATGAATTAAAAGCAGCAAAATACTTGACTGATTTCATGTTCAGAGAGCTATAGTGTGGGTTGATGTAGAGACAGAAAGGGGGAAATTTTACTAGTCTCCTATCTTGTACTGTTTTGACGCCTCTGGTTGTTCTGTTAAATTCAGTTCAGCTAGTGAATCAAATTGCCCAAGTTAAAGTGATGGTACAGTGCAAGGTTTTATCCTAAGATATCCTGTGCAATTAATACAGGCACTATTTATGAAACAGCATGAACCTTACAACAGGAGGAAATAAAGAAATGAAAGCAACGCACACAAAATGCTGGAGGAACTCGGCAGGCCAGGCAGCATCTATGGAAAGGAGTAAACAGTTGACATTTCGCGCCAAGACCCTTCATCAAGGCCTGCGAGATTCCTGATGAAGGGCCCCAGCCTGAAACGGTGACCGTACTCTTTTCCATGGATGCTGCCTGGCCTGCTGAGTTCCTCCAGCGTTTTGTGCGTGTTGCTTCGGATTTCCAGCATCTGCAGATTTTCTCTTGTCTGTGAAGAAATGAAGGTGTCCTGGCTTACATTTACTTCATATCTTTCACAACACCATAATGCCTAAAAGCGCTATACAGTTATAGAAATACGAGGCATAGTCATTGTAGAAGCTAGAACACAAAGCACCAAGCTTGCACTCAGCAAAATCCCACAAACAGCAATGGGACCAGATAATCCATTATTAAGACCATAAGACAAAGGGGTAGAATTAGGCCATTCAGCCCATTGAGTCTGCTTCACCATTCCATCATGGTTGATCTTAGATCCCACTAAACCCCATATACCTGTCTTCTTTCCATAACCTTTCATGCCCTGACCAATCAGGAAATGATTAACTTCCGCCTTAAATATACCCATGGACTTGGCCTCCATTGCAGTCTGTGGCAGAGCATTCCACAGATTTACTATTCTCTAGCTAAAAAAAATTCCTCCTTACCTCTGTTGTAAAGGCTCACCCTCAATTTTGAGGCTGTGCCCTCTAGTTCTGGATACCCCCATAAGAGGAACCATTCTCTCCACATCCACCCTATCCAGTCCTTTCAACATTTGGTAGGTTTCAATGAGATCCCCACGCATTCTTCTAAATTCCATCCAGTGAGCACAGGCCTAGAGCTGCTAAGCGCTCCGCATATGTTAACCCCTTCATTCCCGGAATCATCCTCGTGAACCTCCTCTGGACTTTCTCCAATGACAACACATCCTTTCTGAGATATGGGGCCAAAAGCTGCTGACAATACTCCAAGTGTGGTCTGACTAGTGTCTTAGAAAGGCTCAGCATTATCTACTTGCTTTTATATTCTATTTCGCTTGAAATAAATGCCAGCATTGCATTTGTCATCCGTAGCACAGTCTAAATCTGTAAATTCACGTTCTGGGAGTCTCACACGAAGACTCCTAAGTCCCCAGCACCTCTGATCTTTGAACCTTCTCCCCATTTAGACAGTGGTCTGCACTATTGTTTCTTTTCCAAAATGGATTATCCAACATTTCCCAACACTGCATTCCATCTGCCACGTTTTTGCTGATTCTTCCAATTTGTCTAAGTCCTGCTGTAATCACATTGCTTCCTCAGCACTACCTACCCCTTTACCAATACTCGTATTATCCACAAACATTGCCACAAAGTGATTCCATTATCTAAATCATTTTCAAACAATGTGAAAAACAGCAGTCCCAATACTGACCCCTGTGGAACACCACTAGTTAAAGGCCCCTTTTATTCCCACTCGCTGCCTCCTGCCTGTCAGCCATTCCTCTATCCATGCCAGTATCTTTCCTGTAATGGCACAGGATTTTATCTTGTCAAGCAGCTTTAGGTGTGGCACTTTATCAAATGCCTTCTGAAAATCCAAGAAAATTAATCCACTGCCGCTCATTTGTTCACCCTGGTTGTTACTTCCTCGAAGAACTCTAACAGGTTTGTCAGGCAAGATTTCCCTTTATAGAAACCATGCTGACTTCGACTTATTTTATCATTAGTTTCCAAGTACCTCAAAACCTCATCCTTAATAATAGACTCCAACACTTCCCCAACCTCTGAGGTTACGCTAACTGGCCCATAATTTACTTCCTTTTGCCTTCCTCCTTTCTTAAAGAGTGGAGTGATATTTGCAATCTTCCATTCCTCTGAGACCATGCAAAATCAAGTGATTTTTGAAAGGTCATGACCAATGTATCTGCTATCTCTTCAGCAACCTGTCTCAGCACTCTGGGACGTAGTCCATCTAGTCCAGGTGGCTTATCCACCTTAAGACCTTTGAGCTTGCCTTGTACATTTACCTTTGTCATAGCAATGGCACTCAGTCCTGCTCCCTGATGCTCACTGACCTCTGGCACACTGCTAGTGTCGTCCACTGTGAAGGCAGATGCAAAATACCCATTAAGTTCATCTACCATTTCTTTGTCTCACATTACTACCTCACCAGCATCATTTTCCAGTGGTCCATTGTCAACTCTCACCTCCCTTTTACTCTTTTTTATAACAGAAAAAAAGTTTGGTATCCTGCTTTATTATTATTGGCTAGTCTGCCTTCATATTTCATCTTTTCCCTTCTTATAGCTTTTTTAGTTGCCTTTTGTGGGATTGTTACAGCTTCCCAATCATCCAACTCTTTCTACCTTATAATACCCTTTCCTTGGCTTTCGTTAGTTACGGACAGATTCTGGTAAAGGTAATGGTGAGAACAGCCTTTCTTTTGTTCAGAGTTATGTCCCTGGACATTTTATACTTACCAAAATCAAGTCAGTGGTTTGAGATCACATTTGAAAGGAAGTTATGATAGGCATAATCTGCTTTTTTCCTCACTTTAATACCTTAAAGACTGTATGTGGTTGAGTTCTTTTTCCTTAAAAGGAATTACTTGTTAATAAACCCAGAAACAGTTTGTTGCTGAGACATGTTAATGTCCCACTTGAAAAGCAAATACTATCAAATCTCTCATCTATCAGCATGAATTTGATTATTCACACAACTGATTCATGTAGCTGTGATATTTGATATGTGAAGGGCAGGCGAGTGAGAATTTTAACCCTTGTAATCCCTGTAGAAACCTCTTGATAGGACTGTTAAAATACACTTCATTATTTAACTAGCTAATCCCTGCTGGTTTCCTGGGAGTTCCAATCTAAATCAAACTATGTTTTAGTCTAGATGGACTCTTCTTACACAGAAAAGTCACTCAAAAGTTGAATATGGAGATTTAAGAATGATTCTAAATAAGTAGGTAACTATAGCCATTGAAACTGAAACTGTAGTAATTGTTTAATTGTTGTTTTAGTGTTCAAAAAGAATAACACATTATGTTGAGAGAGAAGAACTAGATTCTCTCCAGAAGATCTGCTGTAAATCCGTCAAGACCTTTTGTATCTCCCAGGTGTGGCTCAGCCTATCACAACAAATAGGTAAATTGAGAAACATCTTGTCACAGGCTTTCTTATTTCCTCTGTAGATCCGACATTTAACTTCCCCTCATCCTCAACTCCCATCCACTTAAAAGAAAAATCTCATCCATCTCCAGAACTCTCAAATTCAAAGATGTTTAAGAGGCTGTAGTTCAGAGTGTGCCCAAAGGGAAAACCTCTACAAAACAGCGCAGATCTGCTTTGAAAGTAAGCTTCTTGAGAAACTATGATGAAGACAGGTAACATTGTAGCATTAAATACTTATAATGGGAGCACTTTCAACTAACAGAACTGCTTTGAGTACTCAAATGCTGGCAGATGGTCCAAGAGCTTCTAAGCACAAACTCCGGACACCCAATATACACCCGTTTAGTCACAGTGCTGTGGCAAGGATATGCTTTAAACAATGGATTGGATGTCTTCCCTGATCTCACCCTAAAGTCTTTAATGACTAGCAATTAACACCAACTCCCATTTATTGTCCTCCTGTGTAGTTTAGTTTGACTGAGTCTGAATGTCCCATACCCTATGACCGGTTTCGACACCTTAAAGATCAGTGGAAGTTGAACTATTAACAAGTTTTAATCCATGAAGACCAGTTCTCGTTTTAGTTAATATCCACTATCCATAATTTTATAAACCTGAATAATCCTTAATAATTATCAAATATGCACTGGGAATATGATGTGCAATCGAGTTGAAGCTGGTAAATCAGGAGATTAATAACTTAGCAATCAGATTATAATGATATTGCTTGAGGAATAAAAGCTATAGAATTCCTTTCACCTCCTTGAAATAATGCCATGCGAGCTTTTAAGTTCATTGAGAGGATAAAACAGTACTTGACCTGAAAGATGGCACCTGTCAATACAGTACAGGTCCGCCCCAGTTTACAAAGATTCAATTTATGCACAGTCCATGCAAATGGAAAAGCATTTGTGAGATCAGTGGTTTGGGTTCGTCAGCTGCTGTGAAGCTGCAGTTATCTTCAACCATGTGGCAACTCAGCTTGTGGCCACATTTCTGACTTACGAACTCTTCAGGTTATGAGCAGTTCACAGAAATTAAGGGCTTCCATAACCTGGGGACAACCAGTACCTGCTTTGTGACTGCAAAGCAAATGAGAATGGATGTTGAAGCTTAGTAGAAAAGGATCACGGATCAATTTTATTCGGCATATACAGTATTTCACATATTAGGAGTTTGTTGTGGTGTGTCAATGTGACATGCAACAAAAACAGCATTCAACAATTATAAGAATAAAGAATTATATAAAAATAAACAGAAAGTATGGATATGGAATAAAATGTGCATAAATACAGATATACCATCACATACTTACAATGAAAAGTTAGGAGAGACAACTAAAAACTCGACTCTAAGGACAGAAGGTGCAAGAGAGGATACAAGTGTGGTGGACATTACAGAAGAGGGGTAGAACTAGACCATGGAGAACTTTGGAGATGATTTTACATTCAACTCACTGGGGTATCTGGGAGTTAGTTTTTGTCAGTGGAAGTTTTATAATGAGCTAATGTACCTGATGAAGAATATACAGGACTGAGGTTTAAAGTACTTGGAGCTTCAAAAGGGTATCAATCAAACCATTGCCCAAGAAGAGCAGGTGAGCTGCCTCAGCAACTATTACCCAGTAGCACATATCAACAGTGATGAAGTGCTTTGGTCATGGCTAGAATCAGCTCCTGTCTCAGCAAGGACCTGGAGCCACTGCAATTTGCTGACTGTCACAACAGGTCTACAGCAGACACAAGCTCACTGACACTCTACTCGGCCTTGGACCACCTGGACAACAACGATACCTACCTCAGGCCACTGTTTATTGATTAGAACTCAGCATTCAACACCATCATCCAATCAATCGGCTTCAAAATCCAGCCCTTTGCAACTGGATCCTTAACTATCTCATTGGGATTCTACAATCAGTGCCGATTGGGAATAACATTTTTTCCTCATTGAGAATTAACACAGGCTTATCTCAAGGATGCATTCTTAACATCAAGCTCTGCTCAATCAATATTCTTGACTAGGCAGCTAAGCACAGCTCAAGCACCATCCATAAATTTGCTGATGACACAGCAGTGGTTGGTAAAATCACAGATGGTGACAAGGAAGCATAGAGGAGTGAGATAGATCAGCTGATTGAGTGGTGTCACAACAACAACCTTGTACTCATTGTCAGCAAGACCAAGGAATTGATTGTGGATTTCAGGAAGGAGAACACACACCAGTCCTCATTGAGGGGCCAGCAATGGAAAGGGTGAGCAGTCTTAGGTTCCTTGGAACAACATCTCAGAACATCTGTCCTGGGCCCAACACTTTGATGCAATCATGAAAAAGCATGCTAGAGGCTATATTTCATTAGGAGCTTTGCTATGTCACCAAAGCCTCTAAAAATTGCTACAGATGTTATGTGCAGAGTGTCCTGACTGGATGCATCACTCCTATTAAGAAGGCTTTAATGCACAGGATCGAAAAAAGCTTCAGAGGATTGTAGACATAGCCATCTTCATCATGGGCACTAGCCTCCCCATCACCGAGGATCTCAAGAAGGCGACATCCATCATTAAGGACCACCACCATCCAGGACATGCTCTTTTCTCATTACTACCATCAGGGAGAAAGTACAGGAGCTTGAGAACACACACTCAAACATTTTAGGAACAGCTTCTTACCCTCTGCCATTACATTTCTGAATGGTCCATGATCACTACCTTACTTTTTGCTCTCATTTGGACTATTTTTTGATTATTTTCTTGTGGGCTGCCCCAACACATCCTTAGATTGTGCTGGTTGTTAACACAAACAACGCATTTTACTGTGTGTTTCGATGTACCTGATTGTAACCTACAGTAATTTAAAAAAATGTAAACACAAGGGATTCTGCAGATGCTGGAAATCCAGATTAACACACTCAGAATGCTGAAGGGTCTCGGCAGGTCAGGCATTATATCATTTGGCTTGCTGGAATATGATATTGTTTCATACAGAAGCTGGGAAAATCTGTTGGAAAAGATTCTTAGAGATAGGATCTATGGGCATTTAGAGAATCATGGTCTGATGAGGGACAGTCAGCATGGCTTTGTGAAGGGCAGGTCGTGCCTAACAAGCCTGATAGAGTTCTTTGAGGAGGTGACCAGGCATATAGATGAGGGTAGTGCAGTGGATGTGATCTACATGGATTTAAGTAAGGCATTTGACAAGGTTCCACATGGTAGGCTTATTCAGAAAGTCAGAAGGCATGGGATCCAGGGAAGTTTGGTCAGGTGGATTCAGAATTGGCTTGCCTGCAGAAGGCAGAGGGTCGTGGTGGAGGGAGTACATTCAGATTGGAGGGTTGTGACTAGTGGTGTCCCACAAGGATCTGTTCTGGGACCTCTACTTTTTGTGATTTTTATTAACGACCTGGATGTGGGGGTAGAAGGGTGGGTTGGCAAGTTTGCAGACGACACAAAGGTTGGTGGTGTTGTAGATAGTGTAGAGGATTGTCGAAGATTGCAGAGAGACATTGATAGGATGCCGAAGTGGGCTGGGAAGTGGCAGATGGAGTTCAACCCAGAGAAGTGTGAGGTGGTACACTTTGGAAGGACAAACTCCAAGGCAGAGTACAAAGTAAATGGCAGGATACTTGGTAGTGTGGAGGAGCAGAGGGATCTGGGGGTACATGTCCACAGATCCCTGAAAGTTGCCTCACAGGTAGATAGGGTAGTTAAGAAAGCTTATGGGGTGTTAGCTTTCATAAGTCGAGGGATAGAGTTTAAGAGTCGCGATGTAATGATGCAGCTGTATAAAACTCTAGGCCACACTTGGAGTACTGTATCCAGTTCTGGTCGCCTCAGTATAGGAAGGATGTGGAAGCATTGGAAAGGGTACAGAGGAGATTTACCAGGATGCTGCCTGGTTTAGAGAGTATGCATTATGATCAGAGATTAAGGGAGCTAGGGCTTTACTCTTTGGAGAGAAGGAGGATGGGAAGAGACATGATAGAGGTGTACAAGATGTTAAGAGGAATAGATAGAGTGGACAGCCAGTGCCTCTTCCCCAGGGCACCACTACTCAGTACAAGAGGACATGGCTTTAAGGTAAGGGGGTGGGAAGTTCAAGGGGGATATTAGAGGAGGGTTTTTCACTCAGAGAGTGGTTGGCGCGTGGAATGCACTGCCTGAGTCAGTGGTGGAGGCAGATTTTACTAGTGAAGTTTAAGAGACTACTAGACAGGTATATGGAGGAATTTAAGGTGGGGGGGGTTATATGTGAGGCAGGGTTTGAAGGTCGGGACAACATTGTGGGCCGAAGGGCCTGTAATGTGCTGTACTATTCTATGTTCTATAATTTCTGAAACATATGGTGCATATTCAGATACAGATTTTATTTTACTTATCATCAATGCATTACAGTGGAGTCTGAAAAATTTCTGAACATCATTTTACAACTCCTACCCATATACTGAAAAACACTAAGATGGGGAAAAACAAGAAGAAAGCAATAAAATTAGGAAACAAAGATAGAGAGAAACAGAGAAAAACTACTTGTATTTAGATAACATTTGCCTGCCCTTGAGATGTTTTAAAGTGTTTCATGGTTACTTGATTGCGTATTTGAGTGCATTTGTATGTAAGTCCGACATAAATAACCATGAGATACAAGCCTGGTTAACTTGTTTAGATGATAAAAGTGGAACGTAACATTGTAATATTTCTCTTACTTTTCTTCCAATAATCACTGTAGGAATTTTATGTCCGAATCAGAACCACTCTATTGCCAGTATGTGAAACGTACCAGAATTGATGGTGGTTCAGTGCCAAGCATAAAACACAGGCCAGTACCATATCAAACCACACAACAGCAACCAACAATTTGCAAGACAGTAGTGCAAACAGCCATGGTCAATCAACAATTAGCAGAACAGTCACATCCACAAATGTCAATAATCAAACTTAAATAAATGGGAAAATATGAACAGATTTAAATAATTATCATCAGAACAAAGAGAGCAGGAAAGGCCATTTAACAGATGATGTGCAGGGACAGTTAGGGTATTACATCCGAGTGAGTTTTGTTGAGAACCTAGATAGATGCAGGAAAGAAGCTTCAGAGATGATGTGCAGTCAAGGTGGTGATGGAATTTAGCAATTGGTGAATAGGTTGCCTCTAGGGAGGGTGGAGTCAGCAGGAACTTTGTCAGCTCTTTTCTTTGCTCTAGCGATGAACAGGTCTTCTAATGTCAGTTTAAAGAGCAAACACGAGGAAATCTGCAGATTCTGGAAATTCAAACAACAACACACACAAAATGCTGGTGGAACACAGCAGGCCAGGCAGCATCTATAGGGAGAAGCGCTGTAGACGTTTCGGGCCGAGACCCTTCATCAGGACTAACTGAAAGGAAAGATAGTAAGAGATTTGAAAGTAGTGGGGGGAGGGGGAAATGCGAAATGATAGGAGAAGACCGGAGGGGGTGGGATGAAGCTAAGAGCTGGAAATGTGATTGGCGAAAGTGATACAGAGCTGGAGAAGGGAAAGGATCATGGGACGGGAGGCCTCAGGAGGAAGAAAGGAAGGGGGGAGCACCAGAGGGAGATGGAGAACAGGCAAACAACTAAATATGTCAGGGATGGGGTAAGAAGGGGAGGAGGGGCATTAACGGAAGTTAGAGAAGTCAATGTTAATCCATGTCTATCCATGGCCTCCTCTATTGTCCAAATGAATCCAAACTCAGGTTGGAGGAACAACACCTTATATACCGGCTGGGTAGTCTCCAACCTGATGGCATGAACATTGACTTCTCTAACTTCCATTAATGCCCCTCCTCCCCTTCTTACCCCATCCCTGACATATTTAGTTGTTTGCCTGTTCCCCATCTCCCTCTGGTGCTCCCCCCCACTTTCTTTCTCCTGAGGCCTCCCGTCCCATGATCCTTTCCCTTCTCCAGCTCTGTATCACTTTCGCCAATCACCTTTCCAGCTCTTAGCTTCATCCCACCCCCTCCGGTCTTCTCCTATCATTTCGCATTTCCCCCTCCCCCCATTACTCTCAAATCTCTTAATATCTTTCCTTTCGGTTAGTCCTGATGAAGGGTCTTGGCCCGAAATGTCGACAGCGCTTCTCCCTATATATGCTGCCTGGCCTGCTGTGTTCCACCAGCATTTTGTGTGTGTTGTTGTTCTAATGTCGGTAGCTGACAGCCAATGATCTTCTCTGCTGAGTGGACCACTCTCTGCAACCTGGACTTGGAGGGGAAGAGGCAGTGGGAAACCAAATGGTGATAGAGGTGGTCACAACACTCTCAATGATGGCTGAGTAAAAATTCATCAGGATATGCCCTGAGATGTTAAGTTTCCATAACCAGATGCTCAGTTTAAATTGCATCTGCTAGAAAACATCTCTGAACTTGTAATACTCCTGTACTGCAAATCACTCTGCATTCCAAACTGATCTAGGAAAGAAAAGTAACCATAGAACCTTCAGATTTAGGAGTGAGCGGCTGATAGTTGAGTCAATCTAAAGCTATATTGCATTCTGTTATCTACTAAATGCATAAAGGCCAGACTAATTTTGTCCTTTTCTTCTTTAACTAAATTGATTTAACTTGTAACATCTAATCCTGATATTGCAGAAAACATCTTACTAAATATGCAGGATAATTTCAATAGTAGCTGAATTGTTTGAACACATGCAATTGCTCTAAAGTCAAAATGTGCAATCATTTTTTTCAATATCATTACCTTACCTGAGGCCCAGCAATGTTAACAGAGAAACTATTTTGGCGGCAACTACTGCGTGTTGGCGCCAGAACATGTGGCGACACTTGTGGGCTGCAACCAGCACTCCCTAGGGTGTTGGTTGTTAATGCAAATGATGCATTTCACTATATGTTTTAAGATGTACGTGTGAGAAATACATTTGAATCTTGAACCTTGACAGAGATATACAAACCCCATTTCCAGAAAAGTTGGGAGATTTTCCAAAATGCAATAAAAACAGTAATCTGTGGTATGTTAATTCACGTGAACCTTTACTTAACTGACAAAAGTACAAAGAAAAGATTTTCAATAGTTTTACTGACCAACTTAATTGTATTTTGTAAATATACACAAATTTAGAATTTGATGGCTGCAACACACTCAACAAAAGTTGTGACAGAGTTAAAATAAGATTGAAAAGTACACAGAATATTCAAGTAACACCGGGTTGGAAGACTCCACATTAAGCAGGCTTGACAGGGTATAAAAGTAGCGTCCATCAAAGGCTCAGTCTTTGCAAGCAAGGATGGGTCGAGGCTCACCCCTTTGTGCCAAAATTCGTGAGAGAATTGTTAGTCAGTTCAAAAGGACTAAGTTCAACGCAAGATTGCAGAGAATTTAGGTCTTTCAACATCTACAGTACATAATATTGTGAAAAGATTCAGAGAATTCAAAGACATCTCAGTGTGTAAAGGGCAAGGTCGGAAACCACTGTTGAATGCACGTGATCTTCGAGCCCTCAGGCGGCACTGCCTGAGAAACCGTCATGCTACTGTGACAATTATAGTCACCTGGGCTTGGGAGTACTTCGGAAAACCATTATCACTTAACACAGTCCGTCACTGCATCCAGAAATGCAACTTGAAACTGTATTACGCAAGGAGGAAGCCATACATCAACTCTATGCATAAATGCTGGCGAGTTCTCTGGGCCCGAGCTCATCTCAGATGGACCGAAAGACTGTGGAACCGTGTGCTGTGGTCAGATGAGTCCACATTTCAGCTAGCTTTTGGAAAAAACGGGCGTCGAGTTCTCCGTGCCAAAGATGAAAACGACCATCCTGATTGTTTTCGTGAAAGGTGCAAAAGCCAGCATCTGTGATGGCATGGGGGTGCATCAGTGCCCACGGCATGGGTGAGTTGCATGTATGTGAAGGTACCATTGACTCTGAGGCGTATATTAGGATTTTAGAGAGACATATGTTGCCATCAAGGCGACGTCTCTTCCTGGGACATCCATGCTTATTTCAGCAGGACAATGCCAGACCACATTCTGCACGGGCTACAACAGCATGGCTTTGTAGACACAGAGTGCGTGTGCTTGAATAGCCTGCTGCCAGGCCAGATCTGTCTCCTATTGAAAATGTATGGTGCATCACGAAGAGGAGAATCAGACAACGGAAACCATGGACTGTTGAGCGGCTGAGGTCTTATATCAAGCAAGAATGGACAAGATTTCCAATTGCAAATCTACTACAATTAGTATCCTCAGTTCGAAAACAATTAAAAAGTGTTATTAAAAGGAAAGGTGATGTAACACAATGGTAAACATGCCTCTGTCCCAACTTTTGTTGAGTGTGTTGCAGCCATCAAATTCTAAATTTGTGTATATTTACAAAATACAATTAAGTTGGTCAGTAAAACTATTAAAAATCTTTTCTTTGTACTTTTGTCAGTTAAATAAAGGTTCACATGAATTAACATATCACAGATTTTTGTTTTTATTGCATTTTGGAAAATATCCCAACTTTTCTGGAAATGGGGTTTGTACATCGAGGGGCTTAATGTGAAGGGAAGATCTTAAAGGGGAGTTGAAGGCAGAATTCTGTCACTTCAAAGCGAATTCACCCAACCAAATGTAGTTTCCATGTAATATCTAAATGAGCAGTCAGCTTCAGGAACTACTTCACACATGATTCCAAATTTTTCCTCTCATATTTTCTTGTACCTTATTATATAGTCTTTCATTAGTCACATAGGAGGGTTACCACTGGTGGTGTAAGAGTTTAAATATCTCTGTATTATTTCTCTCTTCCCCTTTCCATTGGGCAGAAGATATATGATCAGGTACAGGGTCAGTTTTTGTTCCACTGTTATAAAACTCTTAAATGGATCTCCTGTACGATAAGGTTGAATGAACTCTAGATCCCTCAGACTAACTCACTGACACCCTTGCACCTTATTTGTCTGGCTGCACTGCCCTCTCTCTGTAACTGTGACACTTTATTCTGCATTTGCTTCACTTTTTGTATCACCTTGATGTACTTACGTTTGGGATGATCTATCTAGAGAGCATGCCAAACAATTTTCCCCACTGAGTTCAATTCAGAACTGACTGAGAAATATTCTCACTGGTTCAGAATCAGAATCAAGCTTTTTTGTTGTCACATGTGTCGAGGTTCAGTGAAAAACTAAATAACAAAATAAATAAATAGTTGAAAAAAGAGGATTCATGATCTGTAGTGAAAAATGACAGCAGAGGAGAGAAGCTGTTCCTAAATGATTGAGTGTGGGTCTTCAGGCTCCTGTATCTTCTCCCTGATGGTAGTAATGAAAAGAGGGCATGTCCCGGATGGTAAGAGTCCTTTGTAATAAATGCTGCCTTCCTGAGCCAGCATCTCTTGAAGATGTCCTAGATGGTGGGGAGGATTGTTCCAATTTATTTTTTAATCAACAGACTTATCATAGAGAGATACTTCATGATAATAGGTCCTCAGCCCACTGACTCCATGTTGATCATTAACCACCCATTTACACTGGTCGTATTAGTCCCATTTTCATACAATGCCATTATGATCTCTGTACACTTCAAACTAAAAGTACTGTAAAATAATAAATGTCCATTATTAACATTACTTAAAGCAACAACTAGCTAAAGAGAAATTACTAAAATATTAAACAATATACTTATTCATCCCAACAAAACTATTTTCTCTATAAAATCCACTTATAAGTTTTAAACTACCATAGATAAACATCAAAGAAAATAAAACTTCCGCTCAATTCCCAGGAGCAATCAATATAATTTCAGAAGATTACTTGAAATTTACAACTCTTTAAAAAAGAGGCCACACTCAGGTTGGAGGAACAACACCTCATATTCTGTCTGGGTAGCCGCCAACCTGATGGCACGAACATTGATTTCTCTTACTTCCTGTAATTTCTCCCTCCTCCCCCTTCTCTCCTTTTCCAATCTGGTTCGCCTGTCACTCCTTCCCCCCCCCCTTCACCTGGTCTCACGTATCACCAGACAGCTTTACCCCCCCTACCTTTTTATTCTGTCTTCTTCCCCCTTCCTTTTCAATCCTAATGAAGGGTCTCGGCCCAAAACGTCAACTGTTTATTCTTCTCCATAGATGCTGAGTTCCTCCAGCATTTTGTTTGGATTGCCCTACATCGTCATTGGCTTTCATTCACGTTCACTGCAAAGCACATTTTGTTCCTTATTGTTCCAGTGTGCCTTATCAGCATTAATATCAAAGTTATCTCTGTACAGATATTTATTCAAAATTTATTTAAATGATTTAGTCAGCTGAGTATTGATTTTTGTTTAGCTGAATCTCTATGTTTGTGGTTCTGCTGCTCTCTAACCTTGACAGTACTTAAAGAAACAGATTGTTCAGGAAACCAGATTTAAAATTCAATTCTATTATTAATTGACATTGAACTCACTGCTGTGCAATCTTTTTACTATCATAAATAAAAATAATTATTTGCAACCTGTTTCAAAATGAATTCTGTCGAAGTCTTTATCTTTAAAATGATTTGTGTGCCATTAATTTGATTGTATATGTCTCACAGTACTTGGACCTTTTTAGAAATATTTATATTTAATGATTTCCAATAATTCTCTGGTTATTTGCATTCAGTTTTTGTATAGAGAAGGCGTAGAAACCAAATCCAGTAAAACCATAGATAAGAGCAAACTAGATGTGGACTGAAATTCAGATATAAAGTTAATTTTGACTTGCTCTCATGATGCAGATTTTTCTGGCAAGAGTGGAATTTTTTGGAATAATTGCCCAGATATGAAGGTGATATGCACTTTCAACCACTGCTGCCCATGATCTCAAGAGAATTACAAAATGGTACTATGTTGGTAATAACATTAAAATAACTTAAAAACTATATTTTAATTTAAATTTTGAACTGATTTATATTAATTCTATGAACCCCCACATTCACACACCTGATGAAATACTCAGCTTTACAAATAGTTAGAGCACATTTGACGGTATAGTGTGAACATTAATTTCAATAGACAAAACTTCAATGATTTTAGGAACACGAGAATGTAGAGCAATCGGATTTACATATCTGTATGACCTGGGATATAGAAATAACGAATTTTTTGTTTGTATATTGGTACTTCACATTCCAGCGTCCAGCCCAGGTACAAGTAATTTCTATTGTTTCCTCGCAGGCTGACATTTCATGGCACTCAGTAGGTGGCAGTAGAGCGGTGCCAGCACAGTAGCATTGCACCTCGACAGCAACACAGCGGAAAGTACGGTTCTGCAACACTTGAAAAGCCGCAAAATGGAAACGGTTTGAAATTGTACTCTCTCGGCAATGTTTTTCCCTCAGTCTGGATTCCGTCGCCGGTAATATGGAGCACGAGAATTAAAACGCGGTGGCATTTCTTTCAAAGCGGCAATTTAAAATACACAATTTGCACCAATATTTCAGAAAGTTTTAAAATAATCATTGTGTTATAAGCTCGCCGTAAACTAGCCATCAAACAGAATAAACCAGGGATTCCTGCAAGTCAACGCAGATGTTTACGATTCCCGGACCGACTAAACATGTGCTCCCTATATCGTTGTGTTATGCGTTTCTCAATTATTAAACATTGTGGCTTAATTAATTTATATAACTGCATCTATTTCCCCAATCAAAGGAGAGCGCTGTAATTTAATTTGAAAACGCATTCGCTTGTCTTTTTTTTTCATGTGGTTTCGTGATAGGCAGTTGTAATTACGGAACAGTTCAAACATTACGAGATAACGTGTTGTTTTCCGTTTGAAAGCGGCAAGAACATCGTGACAGCACCTGGGGTAATGTGCAATGCAGAGCAGAATGCGGAGGTTGGGATTTGAATCCTAACCCCGCAGTTCTGCATCACAAACTTGCAGCATTGCTATTCCTCCAGGGATTTAATAATATTACGAACGGACCGTCTTATGATGTGAATTTAAGGACTTTTATCTAAATCGCATGAAGGTTCCGTTGACAACTGCGTGTGGATCAGTTTATTTCAGACGTATCTAAAATTTGCTTCCTATCAGTCTTACGAGGACAGGGGAGGGAAAATGCATCACGTACAACAAAAATACACTGTAATTTGAAATTGCAATGCTGGGACCTTCTTTTGGCCTTGGCTATACAGTATCAATGATAATGAATGGCGGGTGCACCTTACTATGATACGCATCCACCGAAGCAAAAGGCGGGGGCGTCTGCAGAATGAGCTTGTTGGGAGGGGAGGGTCGAAGGAGGCGGTGGCGAGCGAGCAGTCGGCTGGGGATGATTGGCAGCTCGTCCGCGTGAAGGAGGGCGGTGCTGGGGGGGGGTGGTGGGCGAACGCGACAACATTCCGAAATAGAACGTAAACAAGGGGGGGGGGCAGCTGGCCAATCAGGGGCAACGTCGCCAGGCATGGGAGGGGAAGGTGTGAGAGGCGGGGGGCACCCGGTTGGCTGGGCGTGAGAGCCCGTGAGCGCGCTCGCACGGGCGCCGCCCCCCCCCCTCCTCTCCTCAATAGCCGGGCGCGCGCCCGAAGTTGAGTTGTCAATCGCGGGGCGCGCGGCGCGCGGCACAGCCGACAGCGCGGGAGCGAGGAGGGTTACTCACATCGGGCGGGCTGCGCGCTTGTTGTGGTTCCCTCTCGGAGGCGGAAAAATAATTCTACATTTAATTGAAGAGAGAGAGAGAGAGAGAGAGAAAGGGGTGGGAGCGTTTTTTTTAAAAAAGTGAAAAGTAATCCCGAGTGGTTGGAGGTGTTTTATTTTGCTGGGGGAAATCAGTCGGTGTAGTACTCGCCCTCACACCCCCCCTTCAAGCCTCCAGCTTGCTGTTTGTAATTGTTTTAATTTATTTACTGAATCCTGATAGTGTGTCCAGCCGGGCCAGCTCGCCCGGACTCCGAGCAAATGGCGAGTCCGCCCGAGCCCAACTCGCCCGGCACTGACGGCTTCTCGGACGTGAGGAAAGTGGGCTACTTGAGGAAGCCCAAGAGCATGCACAAGAGATTCTTCGTGCTGCGGGCGCCCAGTCAACTGGGCCCGGCGAGGCTGGACTACTACGAGAACGAGAAGAAATGGAGGCACAAGGCGAGCGCGCCGAAGCGGTCCGTACACCTGGAGAGCTGCTTCAACATCAACAAGAGGGCCGACTCGAAGAACAAGTACCTGGTGGCCCTCTACACCAAGGACGAGTACTTGGCCATGGCCGCCGACTGCGAGAGCGAGCAGGACAGCTGGTACCAGGCGCTGCTGGAGCTGCACAGCAAGGGCAAGCTGACCGGTGAGGAACGGGAGGCTGCGGCTGGCACGGCCGCCCACCCCGGCGGCTCGGCGGCGGTCGAGGACACCTACGGCGAGGTGAGCCCCGGGCCGGCTTTCAAAGAAGTGTGGCAGGTGGTGCTGAAGCCCAAGGGGCTGGGACACACCAAGAACCTGGTGGGGATTTACCGGCTGTGCCTGACCAGCAAGACCATCAGCCTGGTGAAGCTGAACTCGGAGGCGGCGGCTGTGGTCTTGCAGCTGATGAACATCCGCCGCTGCGGGCACTCGGAGAACTTCTTCTTCATCGAGGTGGGCAGGTCGGCGGTGACGGGGCCTGGCGAGTTCTGGATGCAAGTGGACGACTCGGTGGTGGCCCAGAACATGCACGAAACTATCCTGGAGGCGATGAAGGCCATGAGCGAGGAGTTCCGACCGCGTAGCAAGAGCCAGTCGTCGTCTAGCTCCAACCCCATCTCGGTGCCCCTCCGACGGCACCTCAACAACCCGCCTCCCAGCCAGGTGGGCTTGAGCCGCCGGTCGCGCACCGAGAGCATTACGGCCACCTCGCCCGCCACCGGCAAGCATCATTCGTTTCGGGTGCGAGCTTCCAGCGATGGCGAGGGCACCATGTCGAGACCGGCCTCGGTGGACGGCAGCCCCGTGAGTCCCAGTGCCGCCCGGACACATTCCCAGCGGCACCGAGGCGGCTGCAGGCTGCACCCCCCTCTCAATCACAGCAGGTCCATCCCCATGCCGTCGACCCATTACTCGCCTTCGGCCACCAGCCCGGTCAGTTTATCGTCAAGTAGCACAAGTGGTCATGGGTCCACTTCCGACAGCCTTTTCCCCAGGCGATCCAGCGCTTCCATCTCTGGATCACCGAGCGACGGTGGGTTTATTTCATCCGATGAGTACGGATCCAGTCCGTGTGATTTCAGGAACTCCTACAGAAGCGTCACTCCCGATTCTTTGGGACACACTCCTCCTGCAAGGGAGGAACAGGAGTTAAATAACTACATCTATATGGGGAAGCATTCGAATCTGATTCCAAATTGCCACAACAGGGGTACTCAGAGGTGGGCTTCTACTAAATTAGAAGATGCAGATTCTGATAAAGGATTTAGGAAGAGGGCTCATTCGTCAGGCACATCGCCACCCACTGTGATGCACCAAAAGACCTCTTCTCAATCTTCCACCGCCTTGTTTGAGGAATACACAGAGATGACACCGTGTTACCCAGGGGGGCATTTATCCACCTGTAAAAACTCAGCTTTTGTACCTACTCATTCATACCCAGAGGAATGCTTGGACCTTCACTCAGCTGGTAGGCGTTTCAGCCAGATGGATGATGGATATATGCCAATGTCACCAGGAGTGGCTCCTGTGCCTAATAAAAGTGACTATATGCCAATGAGCCCTAAAAGTGTTTCTGCTCCACAGCAGATTATTAATCCCCGCCAACATTCACGAAAAGATGGGTATATGATGATGTCACCCAGCGGTAGCTGCTCACCGGAAAACGTGAGTTATGGAAAGATTTGGACTAATGGAGGGAATTCTAAGCTGTCCGTTGAAAGTAATGAAGGGAAACTGTCAGTTAGTGACTATATAAATATGTCTCCTGCAGGTTGCTCAACCACAAGCACGCCACCAGACTCTTTCTTCAGTCCAGTTGAAGAGTCTCATAAACCAGTTTGTTCATATTTCTCGTTGCCTCGTTCCTTCAAACATGTGCATCGAAAAAGTGAGGAGTCCCCTTTAAGAATCGCTGTGAATTCAGGTCGTCTTTTATATGCTGAGGATTCTTCTTCATCTACGAGTAGTGATAGTTTAGGGGGGCAAGATGGTGGGCATCATGGAGTTAACCCTGTTAAAAACGACTTGTATGTACCAATGAAAGGTAAACTTGTACGGCCCACGAGGCTATCGCTTGATAACACTAAAGCGAGTACTTTGCCCAGAGCACGAGAGCATCCACTTCCACCAGAGCCAAAGAGCCCAGGGGAATATGTAAATATTGACTTCAGTGACAAAACCTATTCTCGTTCATTGTCTCTTGTTGAACCCTCTTCAGGTGCAGGGAAACTTGTTCAGCAAAGGCTGTCTATGTCAGAATACATGAATATGGATTTAAGAACTGAGGCACACAAGTTTTCTGGCATATCAAAATCTACTGCGGGCGTCAACAGGTCTGTAGCCAGCTGCACTTCCAGCACTTGCAGGAAGAATAGAGGGCAGGGAAATGGTGATTACGTTACCATGCAACTAGCTACCACCTGCTCAGACTTACTAGAACCGCCAGTAAGTAACTATTCAGAGATGACAGTTGGTGAAGGTGTAACACCTTCTATTTCCGTTCTACCTCAGGCAGAAGTGAGCTCATTGAACACCGTTTCTGATGCAGTACCTGGTCCTCTGATGGACCAGATTTCAGGAAGGAGTGCCTTTACTGTGCTTAATCTTGCCCCTAATCGGAACCAAGGTGCCAAAGTCATCCGAGTTGACCCTCAAGGTAGAAGAAGACATAGTTCAGAGACTTTCACTTCCACAGCCAGTGTAGCTGGCATGACGCTGTCTTGCGTTGACCACATTAAACGACATAGTTCAGTGTCTTTTGAGAATGTGTGGCTTAACAAACCAGGAGATTCTCTGGCTTTAAGTTCCAAAGATCAGTCAAATGATGTCACAGTGCAGAATGATTGTAAAAATGGTATGATCTACATCGATTTAGATTTGGTAAATGATTTTAACAAAGAATGGCCCTCCTCTCAACGTGTAACCCCTCGTCAACTTCAAGGAAGTACCTCTGGTGGTGGTAAGAATGATGATGATCTGAATTCGTATGCAAGCATCACCTTCCAGAAGCCAGATGAAATGAGCAAGCCTGCAGAAAGGGAAGGTAAAAGCACTAAATGAATTCTTTGAGAATTGTTACGTTTCACCTAATTTAAAATGTGATTTTTTTTTTAGTTTCTTTGATCACTTTACTAATGACTATAAAACATGTTTTTCTTTAAATGATGGCAGTTTAGTTATTTGCTAGAGCTGCTTTTTGTTTTAAAGTTTTGTTTTTGAAAATACAAAAGCATTTACATTCTTGGTTGCCTAATATATGCTTCTAGTGTACAGATGATTGGAATCATTGGGAGAATAGAGTCAAATTTAAATATTTCACTGAATTACCAGGGTCGATCCTTGGGAATTAACCCCGTTTGGCCTGTATGAAAATTTCCACATCGCTGCAGGGTTGGAAGTTAGTTGTGTATGTGGAAAAGCTCTCTCAGAAATTATTTACTTTATTATCTGTCAATAAATGTTGATCTCCATTTAGTTGGACAAATCATAAAGCAGTTCTGTCAATGTTAAATATGGCAGCAAGTTTTCTCTCACATTTTATGCTCTGTACTTGTTTGTGTTCAGACCTTCCGAGTTGAGCAGGGGCAAAGTGAACCTCAAGAAATAGTTGCCTTGGTTACACAAAATGTTTTGCAATTGAGAGGCACATGTATTTTCCCAATTAGGTCTGCTTATGGAATTTTTAGTGCTCAGCAAAAGCTAGTTTTGAATCGGTCAATTCCAGTTAGAGTTGCTATGATGGAATCCCTGGCCTGGTAGGGGAACGGGGAGCAACCTATGAGAGACCAGAACACTTGTCAATTTAGATACATGGTCAGCATTACTGAGTTAACATGCGGAGGGAGCTTCAAGCGGTTTTGATCATTAGAAAGCGAGACCCAAGCGATCGAAGCGTCACTTCCTGTGATTTGGCAGGAGCACAGTAGAACCTTGTAGCCTTCCTTCTAACATGCTTATAAAAATAGTGAAATGGCTGCAACTTTTATTGAATATTTTGGAGAAATCTGTGGAGCCACTAATCTGCCTTCATGGTTTGGCAGACTGTTACTTCACCACAAGAGCACGTCACTTAACCCTTTTGACAACTGAAGCAACAGTTCTCCAGCAAAATAAGGCTTCTGTTAGTTCAACAAATGTGAATTAAGAATAATTTCCTGAATCGATGTGTTTCTCTGATGCTGTGCATGAAGGAGGAGGAGAGCCTTCAAGAATGTATCAATGAAAACAGGAATCAGGGTCAGAGTTTAAATTCTTGTAGAGTAAATCATATATCTTCTGGAAATTTTCCAAGATGTATTTCTGTGAAGTACAGGTATATTACATTTTGAGACGTGTTGCTAATTGTGAAGAAGTCTAATATATTATACTGACATTTTAAGGACTCTGTAGGATGCCTTCTGGGCTGGGGGAGTGAATGAAGAGTTAGTAAACTTTGTGGTGCACGTGTTTACTAGGTACAGCAGAATAGCTTTGAGGTAGTTGCAAGTCTTCTAAGGAGTTAATGGGGGTTGGAATGTGAAGAATGGGAGAAAAGAGGAACCAAGTACTTCTTTCAAATAGCCATTTTCCTGATTATTTGTAATATAATTTTATTGTAAATACTTGTAGAAAGTAGTGAGCAGAGACTGTTATATGAATATAACTTTGCTTTGAGTTAATCTCTCTCAAAATGAAGGAGCAAATTGTATTGAGCTGCAAAATGTGGATAGTTAATGCCAAACAGTGATTTATTTCATCTTGTCAAGGGCATAAGGTATGGATTTTCTCTGGTTATGCTGCAGAGATAATGATGTATTCATAAACAGCATTGTTCAGCAAGAGTTGATTTTTATCTCTCAAGTATTTTGCAGATTGTTATTTTAGCTTAAAACTTTTTCATATTGTTGGGGCAACTGTAACAGTGTGTACATCCTCTTCGTGGAATGTGTGGACTTCCTCCCACAGTTCAAAGATGTATCGTTTAGCAGATTGGTCATTGTTAATTATCCTGTAATTATACAGAACGTAGAATAGTACAGCACAGTACAGGCCCTTCGGCCCACAATGTTACGCTGGGGTTAAATTTGGGGTTGCTGGGCAGTGTGGCTAGAAGGAACTGCTTTGCATTGTATCTCAAATAATGTGTGTAGCATGTGGCTTGTGTATTTAATGGTACTGACATTTGCTTTGCTTCTGTCTTGTGATTGGTAAGACCTCGAAGCATATGAAACAATATAATGAACCAAACTGTATGTTGAATTGTATCAGAGGAAGATATTGGATGTCTTTTTCTGGCTTCAAGTTTTCAAGGAAAGCTTTATCTGGAATTTTAAAGTACTAAAAGATATGATGTGGTGAAAATGTGAAGAATATTTTAAATCTGTATGGGATTTAATGTACGATTGGGTACATCACTGAGTAGAAATTATTTTTCAAGTGTAATCCATGTTGAATGGGCAATCGAAATTGTCCATGGCCTGGAACTTGGTAACTGTAGTTGGATACCTCATTTTTCTGATTTATTTCATGTGTTAGGTCCAGTTTTGTTTTCAGTTTATATTTTTAAAAATGCAATGACATGGTTGAGAGCTTTGTGCATTTGTGAATCTTTCTGGACTTGGCAGCAGCGTTAGCAAATGTGATATTATAGTAGTAAAGCATGAGTTGTACCATTCCATGACTGTGTCACTTATTGATTGCTTGTTTTAACCACAGAGGCTGATTGGAATGCAAATCATTGCCAGAGAAGTTGAAAGGAAATGATCTGTTTACTTCATTCTGAAAATCACTTCTTAGGGAAAAAAAGTCTTGCATGGTTTGCATTCCGTTCTGCACCGTGAGAATCAATGGAGTTTCTTTCCTCAATGTTCCTTGTGTACTGTCCATTACAATGCTGATTTGTGATACCTTTTCTCATACAGTTTTAGTTCAAGGTACAGTTTGAGGAAACTGCAGACTCTAATTGTCTGTTTGCACAGCAATTTTGATAGTATTTTCTAAGTGTGTATATGAAAACGCAGCTTGTTCACGAAGGCATTCTGGCAGTCACTTCAGTTGCCTCTTCATGGGTGTACAGCTTTGTAAGCTAAACACTTTAAGAAAGCCTCTTTGAGCACTTTCCATTCAACCTTTATTGTGTATTTTACCTGGACTACTTGGGGCATGCCATTTGATAGTCAAGTATGCATTTCGGAAATTATCTGAATTCCTTTGAGGATGTGTCTTTAATTTGAAAGAGAGAATTTAAGTTCAAGGGGCATGCTTTTTGTGATTGTATGCATTGCAGAAGCCACTTATCTCTCTATTTTTATGCTCATTGTATACCTCACCTTTGCCCCACCCTTTGGTCTGTCTTCTTGCACTTGCATTCTTTTAGTGAAAAGTAGTGTTTTTTAATTCAATGAGATCATGCTTTTGAGTACAATATTTAATTACCAATTTCTCAGTAAGTGCAAACCCTAGCTTTCCGAAGCTTTAATACTTTTGAAGATTAACCTGAGTGATCCATGATTTGGGCGCTAACATTTAATCAGTTGTTACTGCTTTTATGCTGTGCAATTGTTCTTGCAATCATGCTCTTGATATAGTCCTGTATTTGGATGTCTACCATTATACAAGGACTGTGCTTTTATCAATAAACTACATGTAGCACAAACTTAATTGTTCGAACTGAGTGTCTGACTTGCCATTTTAATTTTAATGCCAGCAAAAATTTAAGTAATGAAGTAAAAGTGAAAAAGAATTGTAAATAAATCTGACAATTCTCAACTCTGATAGGTGTGAGATTCAGCTGTTGGAAAAAAACCTGAATTCTCCATTCAAAACAATGAACCCTACATTTGACCATATTTTTTTCTGTAGGAAAATGTTTCCAGCTGTGTCATATCAGCCTGTTTTCCTTTGTTCCACAATAAGTGAAAATTGTGGGGGTCAGGGATCAATTAGACACTTTTGTAAGTGGATGGAGATGAATCTGGTTCCAGATGCTTTTCCATGAGATTCAATCATTTACTTATGTTTCTGATTTGGACCTTCAAGCAGTTTTTCAGTCTTTGTTTCGTATGAAAGTAAAAACAAATCCTTTAAACAGCTGCTGAAGATCTCAAAATGAAATTGGGTTTCTAAATTAGTTAATCACAGA
Organism: Hemitrygon akajei; assembly: GCF_048418815.1. Taxonomy (NCBI): domain Eukaryota; kingdom Metazoa; phylum Chordata; class Chondrichthyes; order Myliobatiformes; family Dasyatidae; genus Hemitrygon; species Hemitrygon akajei. The sequence goes on along the minus strand of NC_133126.1, from coordinate 176,804,486 downwards.
TTTACAAAAAGTGCAGTACAGAGTGTTCTTTTAAAAAAAAAAAAAAAGTAGGTATGTTTTCTGAGGCTGAGATACTGTATGAACGCTGTTTTGGTGTGGAAGAAGTTATGGGGTAGTGGTTGTAATATTACTGGAAATTGGTATCCCCTGGGTGTGGCTTTTACCTGGTACATTGTGTGCTGCATTTCAAGTGTTAACACTTGCAGAGCTCTTGGTTGGTAAATATTGATGGTCTATAAAGCTATAGAACTATACTTCGAAGAGACTTTGAAAAATTGTTTAAGAAAATTCAAGAGGTTTTGAGCATGAAACTTTTTCATGAGGTTCGGTTTCACTTATGTTTCCGCCCCCCATTTTAACAATGAAGTGGAGTTACCTAGTTCTTGTAACAGAGTAAGTGGAATGTGACTGATCATTGTGGGAGGTCAGCCAGAACTGCTTTTACTTATTAGGAACCCGGAGTAGTTTGGTGCCTTTGCATTAGCACTTCTTCCTCTGTGCTCTGAATGAAATATCTGTGTGACACTCCCTTCAGTTTGCACTTCAGTGCCTTCTCTATTGCTAACGTACGTTATTGTGAATTAGCGAACAAGAGAAAATCTGCAGATGCTGGGAATTTGAGCAACGCACAAAATGTTGGAGGAACTCTGGCAGTCCAAGCAGCATCTATGGAAAAGAGTACAGTCAACATTTTAGGCCTGAACCCTTCAGCAGGACAATTGTGTAATAGTGTAGTATACCCCTGGACAAGTTGTTGCACAAAAGGTTTATGCAAATATATCTAGTCTGGGCATGCACTACTGAAGGAGGATCTATTGTTAATGAGAGTAAAAGCAAATCGACAACTTTTTAAACTTGGATGCGCAAAGAAAGTTTTCTTTTCTCAAGCATCTCCAGTATGTCTAATGCTGACTTGTCATGCTACATCTGCTTTATATTTTGTGAATTCTTATCCTGTGCCTTGTTATAACTGAGAACAGGTTTGCTGATTATGATGGGACTTGTTTTGTAGTTGGGTTTCAAACATTTGTGCAACATCAAAATCTTGACAGCAAGCAAGTCTCTGCAGGAAAGTCTTTTCAAAGCAGGTGCTTAGTTGGTGGAGGAACTGACTTGCAGAGCCTTTGAACTGGATAAGGAATGTCTCTGAGAAGACTGCTGCTACAAGCCCCAGGGTCTGAAACTGGTGGGGAGGAATGTCATTGTGTCTTTCAAAGCAGACTTCTCACATCTTTTTGAAGCAGGGTGCCTGTGGAGTATCCATCATTACTGAGCCTAACAGACCTGATCTGATTTAGAAAGATCAGATCTCCTGATGAAGGGTTTCGGCCTGAAACGTCATCACTGCCTTCTCCCATAGATGCTGTCTGGCTTGCTGAGTTCTGCCAGCATTTTGTGTTTTTTATTTGTTTCTGATTTAGAAAGTAATTGTTTGGTTAGTTTTGAGATGAGGGGCCACTGGAAGGTTCCATTTTCTACCATCAAGTTGAGTTCACAAGGCATTGTTTTGAGATGTGTTTTTTACCACAGAAGCTTTACTAAAAGTTTGTGTGTTCTCTGCTGGTATTTGGGCCACACATTGACACAAGCTCTACTGAAAGTTAGCTGGCATTTACCTTATTAAATGATTTAATGATTATTTAAATTGCTTTATAATTTAAATACCTAATTTTTTTACATAATGGCAAATCTTTGACAGTGGGATCAAGATATCAGCCATATGGATCATAATATTATAAGCTTAAGTCCTTCTCCAGAGACTTGAGGACAGATATCTAGGCCGGTGCTCCAGCTAAGAGTTCCCCAGTACTTCACAGGATGGCTGGTCCTAACTTCTCTGCCGCTGTTTTGGAGATGCATAAGACCTTGCACCTGTTTTCTGCATTGCCTGCCTCCTGAGTCATTGGTAGCTCCCACTGACTCTAAAGGCTGATTTATACTTGTGAGCCGCATCGATGCCGAAGGTAACGCGTATCCTGCGCCGTGGGGTGGGGTGACGTGCACCTCTCCAGAAAAGTTACTCACGGGTTGCGGCGACACGGACCGCAACAACTGTGATTGGTCAGCTTAGTAGCATCGCATTTCCGGTTGCTGCTTCTCCGCCACGTCTGTAGGCTCTGCGTACACCAATGTGAAATAGATTAACCAAGTCGTCAAATCTACCTGCCAACATGTGAAAATGTTTGAAATGCATTTCCTCATCCGTGTCTCTCACGAAGAAACTCAGCACAGTAGCATAGAAACCCCACTGCCAACTAACGTTTTGGCACACACCAACCATGCTTAATCATGCTCGCTACGGCGTAGAGCGACGCAGAAGTGAAAATCAGGGCTGCGGTGCAGCCTGTACGCACAAGTATAAATCAGCCTTGAGTGAGATCTCTGAGAGCCGGAATTGGTCTGGATGTACATATAGGATGCATTGGGAGTTGAATCAAATGTCCAGGTGAAGCACCTTAAGAAACCTGGGCTGGAATTGGGCACTGGGGATTAGAGTGACTGTGTGCACATAGCTAAGCAGAGTGAAAAGTGAATGTGCTGAAGGGTATGCAGTGTTGGCACTCCGCGGAATGTGTAGTGACACCTGTGGGCTGCCCCCAGCACATTTTGGATTATGATAGTTTGTTAACGTAAGCAATATATTTCACTGTTTTGATGGATAAGTAAATGAATCTTGAGTCTGAGGTTGGTTGAGTTCCAGGGTACGGTATTGGAAGAGTGTTGAAATTGAAAGGGGGGGGGGAACAAGTTGTATGTGCATCGGTGATTTAAGTGATGATCACTTTCACTCAGTTACTTTGTTTTTACTGGTTGGTATACATAATATCTTTGTTAGATAGTGTTCTGCCCAGCATGCTTCAATCTTTAATAGTAGAATAAATTACCTGGCGATTATCAATGTGCAGCTGCAGTACTGTGTCGGCAGGTATTTGCATTTATGATGCTCCGGTTTTACTTCAGAGGTACTTTATGGCTGTTTAAGGAGACACAGGACATCCAGAATCAGTGAAGCATCACTGAAAATGTATGAATCATTTTAATTTACCTAGATCATAGCATTACCAATGATCAAATTAACATTGAAGAGACTGCATCTGCTGTATTCTGGGTCTTATTAAGCTCAAGTGTTTGTGGTTCACTCAGTCACCTTGTGTATTGAAATTGTGGCAGGACCATCAGGATTCATGAAGGTATTTAAAACTGTAGCTTACCTACCATTGTGTACCAAGTTCAAGGTGAAGACAGATCTCTGAGTAGCTGAATTTGAGAGAATGGGCTTTTGAGGCCTTGTCAGTGCTGAAGAAATTGCACATAACACTCAAGATACTAGTTGCTACATAGATCTATACCTGTAATTCATTTACTCCCCAGTGCTGTGACAAACGACCCCTAGCTCATAATCACATTCTCAAGGGCAGTACAAAAGAGAATGGTAATGACACAGATAAACTAAAAGTGAGTGTAGAAGGAATGTATGAGAGGAGCTGTAAATGTTATTAAACCTAATCCAAGGATTGCAACATAATTAGCAAAGTTGAAGGTTTCTTTTTGAATAAAATATATCCTACTCAAACTTCAAGTCTTTCTGTCTGAGAGCAGATGTGGCTTTGGTTTAATGATTTGCCTGAAGGATGGCTCTAAAGAAGGTGTAGTACATTTGTATTCGTACAGTGGACTTGGCTGGTTCTCCATGCTCTTGTGTGAGGAATGGTACTTGAACCCACAGTGACAGAGCCCCAGCTGCCAACCTTGGTGTTTGTATTCATCATGAAGTTTTACTGAAGGATATTTACTTTTAAACTGCAATGACTGAATAAATGCAAGCCATTGAGAGGCTTCTAGGAGGTTTCATGCATAAAAGCTTATCATAAATCTGTGCAGCTGTTTTCTAGAAAAGCAACTTTCACTGGTGTATATCATTTGGCTCAATTGCATATGTGACCCGTACATTAAAAGTGATTGTAGAGCACAGTACTTTGTTCATAAGTGGCAAGATATTCAGAGACCTTGATACATTTCTCAGTATTTCAAATTAACTTAGTACAAGTGCATAATTACGATGAGTAAGCCATCAAGAGTTTTGAGGTGGCTCATCATTTTTGCTATGAGGCAACAACCTCCTCTCATTATTCCTGCATAAATCCCTTCATTTTCTTAATATTCAGAAATCAGTTGATTTTTTTTTTATTTGAAGGAATTTAGTTTTGAGCCTTCAGCCCTTTAGGGTAGGGGTTTACAAGGATCACCATTACCTGAGTGAAGAAATTCTTCCTCATTTAGGACTAAAATGGCTTATCCTTTACTCTTTCATTCTTGACCTCTGGTCCCTGACTCCTCAGCCAGGGAAAGCACTTACTCCACTGAACTTTGAAAGAGTGTTAATCCAAATTCTTTCAAACTTTAGGGTGCTGTTTCAGACTCGTACAGGGGTTCCTGATGGGTGCTGCGTTACTGTGACTACGCTCTGTGTGGATGTGATGAATGGCGATGAGGGCGTTACCCACGATATACTGAGCTGTATCCACAACTTCTTGTAGGATTTTCCATTCAAGGGCATTAGTGTTTCCATACCAGGCCGTGATGCAGCCAGTCAATATACTCTCCACCACACTCATTTAGAAGTTTGTCCAAGTTTAGATGACATGTTGAATTTTCTAAGGAAGTAGAGGTGTTGCTGTGCTTTATTCATAATTGCACTTGCATGCTGGGCCCAGGACAGATCCTCTGAAATGATAACATTGAGGAATTTAAAGTTTCTGACCCCCTCCACTTCTGATGCTCTGACTCATGGACCTCTTGGTTTTTATTCCTTTTGAAGTTAATAGTCAGCTGCTTGGTTCTTGCTGACATTGAGTGAGAGGCTGCTGTTGTGGCACCACACAGCCAGATTTTCAGTCTCCATTCTATATGCTGATATGTCACCACTTTTGGTTTGGCCTACGACAGTGGTGTCATTATCAACCTTGAATATGGCATTGAAGTTGTGCTTAGCCTCACAGTCATAAGTGTAAAGTGAGTAGAGCAGGGGGCTATGCATGCAGCCTTGTGCATCTGTACTGATGGAGATTGTGGAGGAGATGTTACCAATCTGAACTAACTGGGAGTGAGAAAATCGAGGATCCATTTGCATTAGGAGGTATTGAGACCAACATCTTGAAGCTTATTGATTAATTTTGAGACTATGGTAGCATTGAATGCTGAACTGTAGTTGATAAAGAACATCTGGTGTATTCATCTTTGCTATTCAGTTGTGGCACTGGCTGGCAATTTGGAATGGATCCAAGTTGTTTTTCGGGCAAGAGTTGATATGTTTCATGAACATCCTCTCAAAACATTCTCAGCACAGATCTTTAGTACTTGGCCAGGTACTCCATCTGAACCAGAGCTTTTTGTAGGTTCACCCACCTGAAGGATGCTCACATGTTGACATTGGAGACTGAAATCACAAGATCATTGGACACTGTGGGAGTTCGTGATGGTTCTTCCATGATTTGGCAGTCAAGTCAAGCATAGAAAGCATTGAGCTCATATAGAAGTGAAGCCCTGCCACAACTTTTAAGCATCCTTCGTTGATTGAAGTTTAGTCCAGAATTGCTCTTTCACCCAGGAGATGGCTTTCTGGAGGTAGATCCTGAACCTTGTGTAACTTTCTTGGTTTCTAGACTTGAATGCTTCTGATCTGACCCTCAGCATTTTACAGATCTCATGGTTCATCCAGGGCTTCTGGGTGGGGAGACTCTGAATAAATTTGTGGGGTCACACTCATCTAAAAATGTTTTTATAAAGTCACCGACAGCTATGGTGTGCATTCAGATCCACGAATATTTCCTTGAACACAGCCCAGTGAACAGACTTGAAGCAATCCCATAGTCACTCTTCTGCATCTGCAACCACCTCTTTGTTGTCCTAATGTCTGGAGCCTTGCTCTTTATTCTTTGGCTGTATTCAGGTAGGAGAAGGATAGCCAAGTGATCAGATTTCCCAAATGTGGTCAGGGCATGGAATGGTAAGCATTCTTGTGTTAGTATAAGTGTTTTAGTGTGTTGGAACCTCTAGTGCTACAGGTTATACCCTGATGGTAATTGGGCAGGGATTTCTTCAAACAAGCCTGGTTGAAGACCCCAAACATGATTTGAAATGTGTCAGGATGGACTGCTTGTTTGGTGATGACATCATGTAGTATCTCAAGCACTTGATTATAGTTCGCAGTTGTTAGGATGTAAACTCTGGTGAGTATCATTAATGAGAACTCCCTAGGTAAATAAAACTGATATTTGATCACAAGGTGTTCAAGGTCGGGGGGGGGGGGGGGGGGGAAACACATTCAACAAAACTACCATATTAGAGCACCACCAAGTTTTTCTTGAAACACACATCTTCACCTTTTGCCTTTTCTGAATCAGCAGTTGGTCCATCCTGTGAATCGAGAAACCTGTGGTTTGATTGCAGTATCTAGTTTGCTGGGAGGAAGCCATGTCTTGGTTAAACATACAACACAACAATCTCTTGTTTCCCTTTGATACATCAATCGTTCCCTTGGGTCCTCAGTTTTGTTGTTCAGAGACTGCACATTCGCTAAAAAGATGTTGGGTAGAAGGGGTCTTATTCCTTGGGTGTTTCAACCTGACTTGGAGTCTCCTCCTCCCCCATGCTTCGCTTCTGGCCATAGCAGTGAACCTTCATGCCTGCATGCTTGTGTCCTTCAGAAGATCATGAAATTTGTAGTTCTTTCACTTGATGTTAAACTATTTCCCTTAATACTACATGTAGCCTGCAGAAGGTCGCTGTGGTTCACCAGCACTATCCCAAGAATGCCTGCCCTCCTGTGTGCTTCTGAAACATTGACCATCAATGATGTCTCTCTGAAATCTACCAAATTACCTGAAGGTTATATGCACCAGTATCTACTGTGAGACCAACATCCTCAGCATTGGCACACTAGTTACACTCAGTTTTATTGGGCAGGCCACATTAATTTGCTTCAATACTAGATGTCCTTAGCAAACAGTCTAATCTGAGCTGTGTCGTGGGAAGTGTTAGCAGGAGGATGGAAAAAGGTTCAAATGTGTGCTCAAAGTCCCCTTGAGGAAATACAAAAGCCTCCACTCACCTCAGGCAGTCTTTGGCCTAGTGTGGCGAAGGAGCATGATTGCCACAGTATTGCGAACCTTGTCTACGTATCAGGAGCACTACCTCACAAACTAGTAAAGGTATATTATCAGGCAGACATCAGAATCACTTGGATGACAGCTTGATAAAATGATCAGACTTGTCTTTATATCAAATTTAATTGTGTTGCTAGCTTAACTATATAAAATGGAAATTGAGTAATTCTGATACCCAGACAATAAGACATAGGAGCAGCAGTAGGCCATTTGGCCCATTGAGTCTGCTGTTTAATTCTATACTTGCCGCTGTATTATTTTCTTTGACAGCTGATAAGGTAATTTCTATACTTTTACACAGATACTCATGACTTCTAATTAGGATTGTGAAGTGGTAACAATGTTGGGGAGATGAAAATAGAGGGGAAATTACAAATATTTCAATTCCTATTGGCAGCTTGATGTATTGGCCTTTTATTAGCAAAAGATCTATTTCATTGTATATGAATTTATCTGCATTTTCTAACAGCCTGCATATTTTCAGTCTTTGTGATCTGGCTGTTCCTTAGTTGGATTGTATTGGAATGAAAGTTCTGATGCCTTTGATGTGGTAGCAATGAGTATGAGACGAAACAAAAGGGTGATATTTGAGAAGCTGCCAGCTAGCTTGTCTACCTCTATTTGACTGTATTGCTTAGCTACAATGATAGTTCACCATCATATTGGCTTGGTATTCTACTTCTGTGAAGCAGCTTGCCATTATTCACAATATGGGGTTGATGCAATGCTAACTACTGAATAGAAGGAAACCAGTTGACAAACAGAGGCATTATCTGCTCAAAACCAGGCCATTTCTGAAATGAAGCTGCACGTCTAAAGTAGACAGTCTCAATTTATAGAAATGCTCTGTTACGCCAATAACTTTCCAAATTTCTAAATTAGTTTTAAACAAACCCGAGTAATAAAGTGACCATGACCAAGGAAAGTAGTTACCAGGGTTTTCACACAATAAATTTCTGTGGCTGTTGTGAAGGCAGGAGACCCTCCTTGTAAGTCTGGAGGGCAATAGAATTCCTTGGGATCTAGAAGGAAAAATTGCTTTACCCTCTCGAGGATCACCCCCAAAACTATTTCAAACTTGCCACTTTCCAATTCACTTGGAGGCCAGCAGGTGGTTGATAATTGCTTATGCTGTCTCTGTGTATTGTGGAAAAATGGACCATGATTTAAAAACTCTCTGGCCTCCTTTGAGCAGAATTCAACCTGCTGGTGTGATTTTTTTTGTGTGTGTGTCACTATGTCATTGCTTGCCACCTTTTGCTTTTTTCCACCAAAACAGAATTCAAATCAGGTCTGAGTATTGGATGTAGAGTTTCACAAATTGTACATGTGGAAGTTTCTGGAGATGGAGGCCTTGTGCAGAAACATATTGCGTCTCATTAATTCAAACCACATTTTCGAGATATTTTGTTTTCTGCACCAGCTATTGGTTTGAAATCCTAACACAGGATCTGCTGATTTCACAGAGCTTTTGGAGTCAGTTGCTGCTGTCCTTGTTTCAACTTGATTCCCAGCCTTCCTTGGCTCAGAGTTGAGTGTTGGTTGCAGGCCAGTACAAACACACAGGGGACTTGGGGGCGGGCTGGTGTGTGAAGCACGAAAGGTTAGTAATGTAGTGCTGTAATGCACTCTGCCTCAAAATACAATCTTCTCAAAAAGGTAAGAATTAAAAGGTTGGAACAAAATTGAAACCATAGTGATCAGGCATTTAGAATAGTTACAGAAAAGAAGGCTTCAGTGATGAGGTTTATTACTGGGGAATGTGACTCATTAAATTTGCATCTTAGGGCTGAGCTTTCCGTTAATTTTTATGTGGTGAAGACTTTATTTAGCTGCTAGTGTTTTCTACCCTGGAAAACCTGTCATCTTGGCTGTCCAGGACTTTTTTTTAATAGGGGAAAAATACATCTTTTCTAGCATATTGGCTAGAAACCTATGCAAAGTTTTCAAAATGCTCCGGAGAAATATGTGGCCATTTATGCAGCTATGTTGTCCTCCTTCTGTCAAAATAGAAACAGACTTTCAACAGAGAGTGGTGTTACAGCTCAGCCCATTGCATGCAAAGCCCACCCCACCATTGTGCACATTTATAAGGAATGCTGCCACAAGAGAATAGCATCCATCATTAAGGAGTCCACCATCAATGCTTTCTTCTCACTTCTACCATCGGGCAGGATGTACAGAAGCTTTAATTCCCACACCACCAGTTTCAACACCAGTTATTACTCTACAACCATCAGTTTCCTGAACCAGTGTGGATAACTTCACTTATCTCAACTTTGAACTGATGCCAAAACCAAGAGAGACACTTCAAGGACTCTATAATTCACAATCTCAGTACTATTTTTTATATTTGCACAATTTGTCGTCTTCTGCACATTGGTTGATTGTCAGACTTCATGTGTTTTGTTTTACAGAGTTTTATACTTTCCTATAATGAACCTCAAGGTGGTACATGGGCAACATGTGGTATCCAAGTATATACATTTACTTTGACAGATGTGGCATACATTGTGGAATGAAAATTTTTTATTGGTGTAGCCTACAGATTTCATTTATGGCTGTTGGATTGAGCAGGTAAAGCATCAATCCTTGTACATTTTATATTTTCTGGCAAGATAGCAGACCATTTGGCCTGTTAAATCTGTTGGCTCTAGAGCAATTCCGTCATTAACAATCCTGTCAATTATTTCCCTGGCACATATTTTACACATGCTCTTTAACACTCCGATTCTACTGCCCACAGTTTATAGCAGTGAGTTAATCAAGCATCTTGATCACCTTGGTGATGTGGGAGGAAACAAGAGCACCTGGGAGAAACCTGTGTATGTGGGTACAAAGGGAGTGAGATTTCCATGCACGTAGTGCCAGAGGTTGGAATGGAACCCAGATCAGTGGAGCTATATTACCTGCAACCCCAATTGACTCATTAACAAAAGAATTGATTCTAATTATAATAAAAGAATGAAATTTCAGTAGCAGGTTTTTGTTCTTCTAGTTAGTATCACAAGATGGATATATTATTAAATTTAATTTTTTTCCTCAATTGGTGAAATTCTGAGGACTAACATTTGTAGAGTTGATACACAACTCTTTACTAATGCTATATTATCAGTAAAGTTAAGTTTTAATCTAAATTAACTTTTATTCATTTAAAAACTTGCCCTAGTCAACTGTAAGCACAAGGAAATCTGCAGATGCTGGAAATTCGAACAACACACACAAAATGCTGGTAGAACACAGCAGGCTAGGCAGCATCAGATGCTGCCTAGCCTGCTGTGTTCTACCTAGTCAACTGTAATGAGTTTTAACAGCTAAACCTTTTACAAAATACTACACAGTTCCATTTATAGACTGTCTATTTTATAATACCACTACATTTCTAATAGTGTTAAAATATCAATTTATTCAGCAGCTGAAGAATAGATTTCTGTCAAACATGTTTGTATTGGAGAACTATAACATCAAGCAAATGCACTGCTTGTGAGGGCAGACTATCTGGCTTTTTAATAAAGGTAGATTCCAATATTTTGCATTAGTTCCCATGGATAGCCCTTTTTATTCAACTTTTGTGTACAGGAATGGAGCACCTGTTTAATTGTTGTCTGTGCTATTAAATGTGTAAGTATTTCCTAAATAATATATTGTGAGTTTGGTAGCAATGTAATACAAAGCAGCTGCAGAAACCCGCAGTATCCCCAGCAATTCTTGGCTTGGCAAAGATTCTGTTTTTCCAGATTGAACAAACCTTTCTGTATTAAGTTCATATCAATAGAACCTGCTATGTATGTCAGTTTCTGTTAAGACTTTTTTCACATAGTTCTTTGTAAAACTGACAATGCAATTGTGAGTTTTCCTTTTCTGGGAACTTATATATAATATGTGAACCTTTTTTGTCTTTTTCAATAGACCTGAAAAATCACTGTACAGATTTAATAAGATGCCATATAAGGCTCTAACCTCTGTCTAAAATAGAAGATGCTTTGTCATTTCTACTTTAACATCTTCCATAACAGTGATTCCAAGATGTCTGTCTTCCAATTAATCTGCTTGCTTTGCCCTGGCAGAAATGTTGTATTTTACATAAACCAGCTACTACAATGTCAATGTGAGGCATTTATCACTGTAAGTTTCCTGCCTTTATTTGTAATACAGATTCTACAATATTAATTTTCAAAAGTCGGAGGAAACTTTTTTTTAAAACAAAGATTCAATTTCTCAAAGCTTTCTTTGTCTGCTGTTCCACTTCATTCTTCACCTCATTCAGTAGTTGTATAAACTGACGTATTTTTCCTTTCAAGTAACAAGGAGCCCAACCCTGGATCCTCTTCCTTACTTTCCCTTTCCCTATGGATTGTTTTCACTGTCCCTCTTGTATTTCTATTTTCTAATTCTGAATAAAATCGCCTTAGCAGTGACCTGACTGCCTCTCTTTACATCAATGGATTCAGAGCTTGATGTGTGTGAGCTTCTACCTTCATCTTTGTGCACGTCTTTAACTCCAGTTCTGTTGACAAGACCTCTTCTCCTATCCTAAAAATTCCTATATCTCTTGTCCTCTAATTTCACTGCAGTTTTTAATTCACTTTAACCTATTCCCCTGTGAGCATCATTGTCCCTAAACCTGTAGATATTCTCAAATTCAAGTTTGGTTATTTTCATAGGCATACAAGTACAGGGTTTAGATGCCATGGACATTAGAATTTTATGTATTAGCATAGTACATTACAAACATAACCAGCATATACAGTCAGCCCTCCATATCCGCGAATTCAACCAACCTCGAATCGCGAAAACCCAGAAGTGCTCTTCCAGCACTTGTTGTTCGAGCATGTACAGACTTTTTTCCTTGTCATTATTCTCTAAACAATGCAGTATAACAACTATTTAACATAGCATTTACATTGTATTAGTTGTTATAAGTAATCTAGAGATGATTTAAAGTATACAGGAGGATGTGCGTGGGTCATCGTGGATCGGGATCGAAAAAAATCGGAAGTTCTCTTACTAAGTAAGTCGGAACAGGTACATAAGGTATTATTTAGCGTCAGTCAAATATTTGTCTTAGTATATAGTATATACTTTCTATGCATATAAAACACTTAAGAAAGTATGTTTCAGCGCTGGGCTCGGGAACGGAAGTTCTCAGGACTCGGGACAGATCGCTCCTGAGTGCGCTCTCCACCGTGCCAGGTTGATGTGGAGGATCAAAAACCCAAAATCCAATAATTAAACCACTGTGTTGCTTAGTAATAATAGTAGCTTTCATCGGGGCAGGGCCTTTTACATGCTCCGTTAAAATTGTTCCGATCGTTGACCGACTGTAGCCTAGTGCTTTTCCAATGACCGATGACATTTCACCTCTTTCCGATCGCTTTATTACTTCCACCTTATTTTCAATTGCGATCGTGAACAGAAACACCGCGGATTCAGAGCTAACACAAGGAAATCTGCAGAGGCTGGAAATTCAGACAACACACACAAAATGCTGGTGGAACACAGCAGGCCAGACAGCATCTATGGGAGGAGGTAGTGACGATGTTTCGGGCCGAAACCAATGTTTGTCTTAGTATATAGTATATACTTTCTATGCATATAACACTTAAGAAAGTATGTTTCAGCGCTGGGCTCGGGAACGGAAGTTCTCAGGACTCGGGACAGATCGCTCCTGAGTGCGCTCTCCACCGTGCCGGGTTAATGTGGAGGATCAAAAACCCAAAAGCCAATTATTAAACCACTGCAACACGAGTGAATCTGCAAATGCTGGAAATAAATAAAAAACATAAAATGCTGGCACAACTCAGCAGGCCAGACAGCATCTATGGGAGGAGGTAGTGACGACGTTTGGGCCCGAAACCCAAGGGTTTCAGCCCAAAATATCGTCACTACCTCCTCCCATAGATGCTGTCTGGCCTGCTGAGTTCTGCCAGCATTTTGTGTTTTTTATTAAACCACTGCGTTGCTTAGTAATAATTGTAGCTTTCATTGGGGAGGAGCCTTTCTCACTTTATCCTTTAAAATTGTTCAGATCATTGACCGACGTAGCCTAACGGTTTTCCAATGACCAATGGCGTTTCACCTCTTTCTGATTGCTTTATTATTTCCACTTTATTTTCAATCGTGATCGTGTTATTTTCGTGAACAGACACTGTGCATTCAGAGCTCTGGCACCAGGTACTAATGTCCACCGCATTGAGACAGGTTGAATAAGGGACTTTGAGCATCTGTGAATTTTGGTATCCGTGAGGGGTCCTGGAACCAATCCCCTGTGGATTGGGGGGTGGGGGGGCGACTGTACCATCTTCTGGTCCCTAGCTCTCCACTTAAACCAATACCCTCTAGTTTTAGTCTTTTCCCCAAAGAAGAAGAACTATGTGCATTTAGCCTTCCTGAGCTCCTTGTGATGGTATATGCCTCTGATGTCATCAATCTTCAATATTTCAAGAAGTAGTCATAGCTTGCCCAACCTCTCCCTATAACTCAGGTCTTGAGTCTTGGCAGCATACTTGTAAACCTTCTCTGCACTTTTTTCAGTCTTGTCTTGTGTCTTTTCTAAAACTGTACAGAGTATTCCAGACCCAGACACAGATACTGGTCTCACTGACGTCTTGTACAACTGCAACATTAATTCCAACTCCTACACTCAATGTCTTGACTGAAGCCTGGCACGTCAAATGCTTTCTTTGCTACCTTGTCTTCCTGCTCTCCTCTTTGTGTTCCTGCTTTCAGTGAGCTATGTATTTGTACTCGTAGGACCCCTTGCTGACTGTTCACTGTACAAGTACGACTTTAATTTGACACAAATATTTATCACTTATCTGAACTTAAAGCCTTGGACAACTTAATATCTGATAACCGTTTGTACTGTCCACATTACCACCCATTTCAGTTTTATTCTCAAATTTCATAACCAGACCTATTTCATGCATATCTAAATAATTTCTGTAAATAACGCTATGCTGAATCTCCTTACACTTTGAAAGTAGGGACACTGTCATGCTGTCTTCATGGTGGTTTGCATATATACTTGTCCAAAATAAGTCCTCTGAGATCTTGATACCAAAGAACTCTAAGCTTTTCACCCCATAGTTTATTTTTGTAGTAGGAAGGCAGGAATCTTCACAAATAGATAAATGTTTTGCCTTCATTCCAAGCTGAAATTAAAATGAATAATGGATTTGTTTGCATGTTCCAAAGTATGGGTGCAGAATGATGGATGATGATTGTGGAGTAATACTTGATCTAGTATTTGTAGTGAAAATAAACGTGAACCACAAATGGGGTTTTTTGGGACAAAATCAGTTGGTAATTAGAACAGAAAGGACAAAGTAATCAACTTGTTAGATAGCGCCTAAGGGAAGAGAAATTCATTGTTCTCAAGACTGAAAGGCTACGTCCACACTACACTGGATAAATCTGTAACTGAAGCTTTTTCTCTTCGTTTTTACCCTCTGTCCACACTAAAACGGCGTTTTTCAGAAACGCTGTCCAGGGTGTGTAATTTTGAAAACGCCGCTTGGGCAGATCAGTGTGGATGGGGTAACCAGAGAAATCTGAAAATGCTGTTGTGACTTGCCGGAACAGATGGTGACGGTAGTGCGCCATTTTATTGTTTTCTTGAATGCAGCCTAACAGTTTCAGAACAGACGGCAATAAGACTGAAGCCAGAAGAGTTAGAAATGTACTCACCAAATACTTTGACCCATAATTTACTGAAAAAATAAGTATACTGTACTCTGCCCTGTTTTCTGTCCTTGCTCATATGATAGTGGTTTACCTATTTATTCAAGTACTTCTCTAATAATAGATGTATAACAGCCTAATGTAACATTGTATGGAAATACAAGATAACACTGATGCAGACATGTTTTATACATTTAACAAGGTGCTTTATTAATGCAACAGTCCAGTCAGTATTTCAATGCTCGTCGTCAGCCGTGTCATACTGTCCGTGAACTCTGTCAGTTGCCTCCGTACGCTCCAGTATTTATCTTTTTTACTTTTAAGTTCTCCTGCGTGAGAGCCAACAGCTGTCCGTCGTTTTAAGTTTTTCTAGTCTGTAACTACACAAACAGTGAGATTCGACACCAACCGTCACTTGTTTTTGGTAGATGTGTCCTGTGCATGCACAGTAGGAGGAGATTCGCCGAAATCTCCGTTTCAGTGTGGACAGAGATATTTTTTAAAACGTATAGTGTGGATGCCTGTCGTTTTTACGCGAAACCGGTATTTTCAAAATTATCCGGTCTAGTGTGGACGTAGCCTAAGAGTCACTTTGCAGCTGAGCCAGGGATATTATTGGCTGCAACCATAACTGGCCACTTGAGCACTACTTCAAGCATGGTTTAAAGCAGGTGGCAAAATGATTGTAGCTGAATAAAGGGTATCAATACTTCAGGGATAGTAAGATTATGGTTGGAGGTGCAGACTGCACGGAGAGGGAGTTGTGAGGGAGCAGGGAGATAGTTCTTTTTTCACTACATCATCCTGTGTAGTCTTGCTACTTGGCTGCTCATTTCCAATATTTTATTCTAGAGGAGACTAACATCAGTAGTTTTTCAGAGGATTGCATGGTTTGTTTTCACAAAAAACATAATTGCATAAATGGCTTCTTTATATATCAATGGAAGAGTAAAAAGTACTGTAATATTGTAAAGCACGGTGAGGGGGTGCAGGATTTTCAATGTCTTTCTTCTATTTGGCTTTAAGTTCCAATCTCTTCAGTTAGTTAATGCCACTTCCTTTTGTAACCCCCGCCATAATTTCTTTTCTGCATGGTGAGTTCTTTGTGGATAACTGTTTTCACTTTGTGAATGTGAGGTTAGAGAGGCTACTGGATAAAGAACAGAAATTAAACCTGCAGGCAATTTAGTGGCAAAACAAAAGAATGGTGTCAAATCTTTTTGACAGACAGGCAATAGTGGAACATCATATCTTCAAGTTGTCAAGAGCCAGGACACTTGCAGGACATCTCCCCAAATATTAGTAATTAAGATCTTGCTGACATTTTTGGGTGTTAAATACCAGAATTTTGTTTGTGATTTGCAATTGGAATTCCTCAAAGTATTGCTTGTGTCTCCAAGAGCAAAGTGTTTCCATGGCAAATGACTCTTGGCTGCGACAAACCAGTGGATGAAGTGATCTCAACATAATTTGCAAGAGAACAAAAAGCTATTAATCCCCTGCAGTGCTGACCACATACAAAGTTAGTGAACACCAGCGAAGAGTTTTGTTTTTTAAATTTAGATCTAGTGCCGGGCAAATGACCCAACAACTTGGATTTAAAATTCAAGAGATGTCTTCTGTAACATTACATTAATGGAGTAAATTGGTTTCAGGAAATAAAAAGGTTCCTTTCACCCAAGGGGTAATTCTGTGACATAAGTTAAAGGGTAAACACGAGGAAATCTGCAGATGCTGGAAATTCAAGCAACAACACACACAAAATGCTGGTGGAACACAGCAGGCCAGGCAGCATCTATAAGGAGAAGCACTGTCGACGTTTCGGGCTGAGACCCTTCGTCAGGACTAACTGAAAGGAAAGATAGTAAGAGATTTGAAAGTAGTGGGGGGAGGGGGAAATGCGAAATGATAGGAGAAGACCGGAGGGGGTGGGATGAAGCTAAGAGCTGGAAAGGTGATTGGTGAAAGTGATACCGAGCTGGAGAAGGGAAAGGATCATGGGACGGGAGGCCTCGGGAGAAATGGGGGGGAGGGGAAGCACCAGAGGGGGTATTGATTTGAAATTGCCTCAAACAGAATTTTAGTTTGATTTCAAATCCCTTCAAGTAATCTGCTTTGTAATATATATTGTTATTAAATAGAAGTACATATGCATGTTTGAGTGTATTGCTTTTTCTGGCTTAAATATTTAAGGTTAGTTCTCCTTATTTGAAGGTGCAATTACGTGAACAAATATTTACTTTGGATCTGAAGAGCAACTCAGTAGCACTTTGAAATATCAAGCTGCTCTGAATGTTTGTTTATTTTTCCATATTACTTTTGCATTTCCTTCATTTTATAAATTTTATAATAAGAATATGTATATCTATAAGATTTCAATAGCTAAGATAGCTAAATTTGTACAATATAAATAGCAATATGGTCTGCTTTTTCCTATTATGATCTCCATGGTACAAGGGAGATTTTTGTTTTCTGGTGGAGAAGTGGCTGTACGAAACATGATTTGTGTTAAAGACCAATTTTAAGTCCATAGAATATGATCTTTCAGATACATTTTGTTCTCTCTGTGGATTGGTTACTGACAGCAGCAGCCTGTGTTCCCACTGAACTGTGAGTGTGTCATGTGTGCAATGATTTCCGAAGGTATTTTTTTGGTGCATTCTTTTCCAGAGATCCCATGGATGCCAGTAATACTTGCTCGGTCAAAAATGAAATGAAATTCCAGTTAAGTGTTCAATGCCATTCTGCTGCCTTAGTGATGCCCACAGCATAGTTTGATTCGTACATACTGGTCACATTTACTCTTTATGTTAAATCAAACATCCAGAAAGAACAAGAAAATACTGTCAATGTACAAAATATATTTGAAACACTTTTTATTCAAAGGATGTTGCTGTTGCTGCCGATGCCAGTAATGATTAACCATTCCATGGTTAATAATTAGCTTGAAGAAGTCGTGATCTCTAGTTTTGAGATTGCTGCAATTCTTTTGATAAAGATATAAGGCACTGTTAGTTGGAAGTTTCAGGATCTTAACCAACTGGCAGGAAAGAATTGGTGTTACTTTCATAAAGGTAGCTATTGAGGAAATCTTGTAATTAGCTGAAAGGCAGCTGACACCTTGTAACATCAGTGGTGAGGGACTGAGGCAGTTGGAGTGCTGTTAAAGTGGTCATCTTTGTTTTGAATAGTGTTGAGCTTTTATTTGAATTGTAATCACCAAGGCAATTGGAGAATATGCAATCGCACCATTTGCTAATACATGTAGTCCCTAGTTTGCATAAAAGTTCCATTGCTGACTTCACTGTCCGAAATGTCACCCCTACTGTATCACTCTACATGTACTTGCTATTTAATTATTTACTTAACACTAATCGAAGGTATACTGTAATTGGTCATTAGATTGCCATAGAGCATTTTATAATTATCATGAAAAACACTTTGGAAAACGCACAGAATTTGAGTAAGATTAAATTTCTGTAAGTCAGGTCATTCTTAACCAGACACCATCTGTACCTTCTAGATGGTTAGGTGCATAAGTCACCCTGACCAGAGGAACTTTACCCTAGGGTTCTGAAAGAGGTAGCTTTGGAGATTGTGGTGGCATTAGAAATGATTGTTCAAAAGTCATTGGTCTTTGGTGTTGTGCTGGAGGACTAGAAAATTGCAAATGTTACTCTTTAAGAAAGGAGGAAGGCTGCAGAAAGGAAATTATAGACTAGAATTATTAGAAATTACAGGATAGATAAAGGGGATGCAGTGGATGTTGTATCTTGGGACTTTCAGAAGGCCTTTGTCAAGGTGCCACGCATGAGGCTACTTACCAAGTTAAGAGCCCATGGTATTACAGGAAAGTTACTAACATAGTTAGAGCATTGACTGATTGGTAAGAGGCATTGAGTAGGAAGAAAAGGATCCTTTTCTGCTTGGTTGGCTGCCAGTGACTGGTGGTTTTCCTCAGGGGTCAGTGTTGTGACCACTTTTTATGCTGTATATAAATGATTAGATGGCTTTTTTGCCAAGTTTGCAGATGATATGAAGATTGTTGGAGGGGCAGGTAGTGTTGGGGAAACAGGTAAGATGCAGAAGAACTTGGACAGATTAAGAGAATGTATTTCATTTTCCACTTGTCTAGTGTTGGAAGATGCATGGTCATGCACTTTGGTAGTAGAAATAAATGTGCGGACTATTTTCTAAATGGGAAGAAGATCCAGGAATCTGAGTAACAGAGGGACTTGGGAGTCCTTGTGCAGAACACACTGAAAGTTAACTTGCAGGCTGAGTTGGTGGTGAGGAAGGCAAATGCCATGTTAGCATTCATTACAGGAGGTCTAGAATACAAGAGCAAGGAGGTGATGCTGAGGCTTTATAAGGCACAGGTGAGGCCTCACCTTGAATATTGTGAACAGTTTTGGGCCTCATCTTAGAAAAGATGTGCTGACATTGGTGAGGGTTCATAAGGATGATTCTGGGAATGAAAGGGTTATCATACAAGGAATGTTTGATGGCTCTGAGTCTGTACTCACTGGAATTCAGAAGAATGAGGGGGTATCTCATTGAAACCTTTCAAATGTTGAAAGGCCTACACAAGTAGATGTGGAAAGGATGTTTCCCATGGTGGGCGAGTTTAGGACAAGAGGGCAGAGTCTCAGGATAGAGGGGTGCCCTTTCAAACAGAGATACAGAAACATTTCTTTAGCCAAAGGGTGATGAATATGTGGAATGTTTTGCCACATGTAGCTGTGGAGGCCAGGTCGTTGGGTGTATTTAAGGCAGAGATTGATAGGTTCTTCATTGGATATGGCATCAAAGGTTATGGGGAGAAGGCAGGGAACTAGGGTTGAGGAAGAGATTTTTAAAAAAGGATCAGCCATGATTGAATGGTGGAGCAGACTCGTTGGGCCAGATGGCCTAATTTTGCTCCTATGTCTTATGGTCTTACTGTTAGAGACTTCCATGTGGAGTTATTCTTTGAAGTATATAAGACTTTGACCATCTTTGCAGCCACAGTATATGTGACTGGTCCATTTTAAATTTCTGTTCTTTTTAACGCTTTCCAACGTATTACTGGTATTGACAATTGCAATGATTACATCAAATCTCAAAGGGAGATTACTACACTTTTTCTTGTTGGAGGTGTTTATTACTTGGCAATTGTATGTGAGTGTTACTTGATACCAGTTTAAGTATGTATGTTATTTAGGTCTTCATGTATATGGACACCAGTTGCTTCATTATCTGAGGAGTTGCGAATACAACTTGGTGCTGTCGAATTTTGTATGAGCTTCCCCACTTCTGCCTTGTGTTAGTTGATGGGTCATTGAGTAATTTGTTTTGCATATTAGTATGTGAAAGTTTGTCAGGACCCAGATCTTTTTCTTTATTCAGTTATTTTTTGCTTACACATGGATAAGGACTGCACATATGACAAAGAAGATCTGAGTGGATCTTAGGTTTTGAAGATCACTTTTTGTTGTGAATGCCTTAACTTTTTATTTAACCTTTATTCTGGTCTCTAGAACAGGGGTTCCAAATCTGGGGTCCACAGGGATCTTGCTTACTGAGATTGGTCCATGGGATTAAAGAAAGGTTGGGAACTCCTGCTGTAGAGTCAAGTAAGTTTATGGAATGGATCCTCATGTTAACTACCCAGTTGTTCCTCATTAATTATGAGGGGGATAGATAGAGTTGACGTGGATAGGTTTTTTCCATTGAGGGTAGGGGAGATTCAAACAAGAGGACATGAGAGTTAAGGGGCAAAAGTTTAGGGGTAACACGAGGGGGAACTTCTTTACTCAGAGTGGTAGCTGCGTGGAACGAACTTCCAGTAGAAGTGGTAGAGGCAGGTTCAATTTTGTGATTTTAAAAAAAAAAAAAAAAAAAAAAAAAATTGGATAGGTATATGGACAGGAAAGGAATGGAGGGTTATGGGCTGAGTGCAGGTTGGTGGGACTAGGTGAGAGTAAGCGTTCGGCACGGACTAGAAGGGCCGAGTTGGCCTATTTCCGTGCTGTAATTGTTATATGGTTGTATATTATTTGTGTAAACCTGGAAAAGATTTGATTTATTGGGGGTTGATACTTCTGCAACCCTCTTTAAGAAAATGTCTCAATCTCTCCCCTCAGTTTTCTCTAGCATGAGAGATAGAAACAGGAGTAAACTATTAAGCCAATCAGGTCTGCTGTGCCATTTACTCAGATCATAGTGTGACCTTTCTTGTACTGTGCCCATAGCTCGTTAAGATCCCTAATAAATAAAAATCTATCAATCCCTGTCTTGAATATTTCAGTGATTAACATGGGCAGTTTGGGTAGAGGATTCTAAAGATTCATTACTTCTGACACGAGGAGTTTCTTTCTCCTGGATGCCAATCAGTGTGACCCCTGGTTTAAAACATTTCAGCTGGGGGGCGGGGGGGGGGGGGGAGATCATTAACCCTGTGAATCTCATTATGAATTTTGTATTGCTTTATCTATTTAATATGTATTTCATTTTGTCCATAAACGTGTATTATCAACTATTTTAATCATTGTATTTAAATTAGCATCTCATCTTTGGGTACATCTAGTGCTGTTTCTGACACACCCATTTACTTAAGTGTCCTTTGAAACTTGTCAAGTTTCTACTGTCAATAACTAATGAACTAATTCATTATGTATCAACAATGCCTCATATCTCAATTCATATTTTTATGCCTGAAAGTTTATTGCTATATCTGTTAGCTTTCTATTGCCTAAGCCTATCATTATGATCTTTATATAATCTGGAATATTTCTATTTAGTACCACTAGACTTTGGCAACAAACCGACCGTTGGCATTTCTGTCCTACCAATTTAAACTTCCTTGTTTCGCTAATTTTTCAGTGGAAATGACCTTGAGGAGCTTGTGTAACATGGGGACAACATTCCTATCATATACCGTAGTAGCTATTTGCCATATCTGATCTTTTTAATTTGGTGTATTGCGTAGAGTTTGACCTCCTGGTACTACTATTCAGTGAACCTTCTGTGCTTGTAGTTACACACTGTTCCCAAGTTTGCAGCTGTGAGCAAAATATAGTGCAGTCAGTCAGAGTGCTGTTCGGAACATTCAGTGAAAGAGAAATTCAAATCATTTTTATGATTCTAA
Organism: Hemitrygon akajei; assembly: GCF_048418815.1. Lineage (NCBI taxonomy): Eukaryota > Metazoa > Chordata > Chondrichthyes > Myliobatiformes > Dasyatidae > Hemitrygon > Hemitrygon akajei. Next base: position 176,782,508 of record NC_133126.1, on the reverse strand, counting down.
CATTTCAGTGATTTGCTCCCTATGCATACGACTTATTTGAATGTCAGCTTCCAGTTTATTTTTGATTTCTGATGTTGTAACAAGGTAACTGAGGTTCAAACCATCTCAACTTGCTGCTTTAAAAACTTCAGTTTGTTCTTTACGGAGTTTGCCATTATAGGGTTGCTCAGATTGTGATTGAGTACAAGTGTGGCCTGCTTTAAAATACACATGTCAAATTAAATCTAATAAATCAATGGATTAAACAGTGTTGCTTTTTCATTTTGAAATGTAATGACCCGGTAGTCAAAGGTAGCATAACCACCAGGGTCATTGAATACATTTCATTGCCTTTTTTTTAAAGTTAGCAAATTCAAATTGTGACTTGTGTGACTTATGGATAAATTGATCTGGAATTGGTTAAATGTCTTTTCCAAACTGGCAAATGATGTAAAGCAGAAAGTGCAAGGCAAGATTGTGTAGTTTGAGAAGACACCTTGAAAGAGAGATCCACTTAGAATAAGACTTAAGTGCAGAATTAGGCTATTTGGCCCATTAACTCGGCTCTGCCATTCCTTCATGGCTGATTTATTATCACTCCCAACCCAATTCTCCTGCCTTCTCCCTGTAACTTTTGACGCTCTGACTAATCAAGAACCTATTAACCACACTAAATATTCTCATCTACTTGGCTTCCACAGACATCCATGGCAACAAATTGCACAGATTCACCACTGTCTGGCTGAAGAAACTCCTGTTCATCTCTGTTCTAAATGGATGACTCTCTTGGGTTATGCTCTCTGGTCCCAGAATCACCCATGACAGGAACCATCTTCTCCACATCCACTCAATACGTTTTTCAATATTTAATAGATTTAAATGTGATTTCTCCCCACCCCATTCTTCTAAACTCCAGCTAATACAGTCCCAGAACCATCAAATGTTAATCATACATTAACCCTTTCATTCCCAGAATCATTCTCATGAAACTCCTCTGGACCATCCAATCCCAGCACATCAATTCTTTGGTAAAGGAGCTCAAAACTCCTCACAATACTGCAAGTGTAGTCTGATCAGTGCCTTTTAAAGCCTCAGCATTACATCTCCGCTCTATTCTAGTCCTCTGGAAATAAATGCTAACATTGCATTTGCCTTCCTTACCAATGACTCAACCAGCAAGTTAAGCTTTAGGGAATCTTACATGAGGACTCCCAAGTCCCTTTGTACCTCTGATTTTTTTGAATGTTCTCCCAGTACCTAGCTCAATGTACCTATCTAAGAGTCTTTTGAAAAACCCCATTGTATCCACCTCCATCACCATCACTGACAACCACCAAACTCTTTGGGTGGGGGGGGGGGGGGGGTGGAACTTGCTCCTGACATCCCCTCTGTACCTACTTCCAAGCACTTTAAAACTATGTCCCCTCGTGTTAATCATTTCCACCCTGGGAAAAAGCCTCTGGCTATCCACATGTTCAGTGCCTCTCATCATCTTGGTCACCTCTCATCCTTTGTCACTCCAAGGAGAAAAGGCAAGTTCATTCAACCTATTCTCATAAGGCACACTCTCCAATCCAGGCAACATCTTTGTAAATCTCCTCTGCACTCTTTCTATAGTATTCTGTAGTGAGGTGATCAGAACTGAACGCAAGTGGGGTCTGACCAACATCCTATAAAGCTGTAACATTACCTCTCGGCTCTTAACTCAATCCCATAGTTAATGAAGGCCAATGCACCGTATGCCTTCTTAACCAGAGTCAACCTGCGCAGCAGCTTTGAGTGTCCTATGGACCCCAAGATCCCTCTGATTCTCCACACTGTCAAGAGTCTTACTGTTAATACTATATTCTGCCATCATATTTAACCTACAAAAATGAACCAACTCACACTTATTAGGGTTGAACTCCACCTGCCACGTCTCAGCCCAGTTGTGCATCCTATCGATTTCCTGCTGCAACCTCTGACATCTCCAGACTTTCCACAACACCCCCAAACTTTGTGTCATCTGCAAACTTATTAACCCACACTTCTACTACTTCATCCAGGTCACTTATAAAAAGTCAGCAAGAGGAGGGATCCCAGAACTGATTTCTGACATCCATGCAGAATACAACCAATCTATAATCACCCTTTGCTTTCTGTGGGCAAGCTAAAACCAAAGGTCTCCTTGGATACCATGCCTCATTACTTTCTGAATGAATCTCACATGGGGAATCTTATCAGATGCCTTACTTAAATCAATATACATTGCATCCACTGTTCTACCTTCATCAATGTGTTTTGTTACATCTTCAAAGATTTCAGTCAGGCTCGTACAGCATGACCTGCCCTTTTATCATCATGGCTTTGTCTATCCCTAATCAGAATACGTCTCTCCAAATGCTCATGAAGATCCTGACAAGCAGGATTTAACAACTTGGCCAGTACTGAAGTAAGACTCACTGGTCTATAATTTCCTGGGTTATCTTTACCCCCTTTCTTGAACAAAGGAACAATGTTTGCAATCCTCCAGAACTTCTCCAGTCCCTATTGATGATGTAAAACTCATCGGCAGAGGCTCAGCAATCTCCTCCCTCACTTCCCACAGTAGCTTGGGGTATATCTTATGCCATCCCAATGACTTGTCTAACTTAATGTTTTTTGAAAGCACCAGCACATCCTCTTTCTTAATGTCTATATGCTCAAGCATTTCAGTCCACTGTAAGTCATCTCCACAATTGCCATAGTTTTTCCCTGGTGAATACTAAAGCAAAGTATTCATTAAGTACCTCCGCTACCACCTTTGACTCCATGCAGGCTATCCACTATTGCTCCTGATTGGTCCTGTTCTCATATGGCTCATCCTCTTGTTCTTCACATACCTGTAGAATGCATTGGGGTTTTCCTTAATCCTGCTCGCTTCTAACTGTCATGGTCCCTTCTATCTCTCCTAATTTCATTCTTAAGCTCCTTCCTGGCAACCTTGTAATTTTCTAGAACTCTATCAGTACCTAGTTTCTTGAACCTTTTGTAAGCTTTTCTTTTTCTTAACAAGATTTTCTACATCTTTTGTACACCATGGTTCTTTTACCCTACCATCCTTTCCCTGCCTCAAAGGAGCATACTTATGAAGAACACCATACAAATGTTTGCTGAACATTTGCCATATTTCTGTTGTGCATTTCCCTGAGAACATCTGCTCCCAATTTGCGCTTCCAAGTTCCTGCCTAATATCATCATATTTCTTCCTACCCAAATAAATGTTTCCCAAATTGTTTGCTCCTATCCCTTTGCAGCGGTATGGTAAAGAAGATGGAGGTGTAATCACTACCTTCAAAATGCTCTCCCACTGACAGATCTGACACATGACCAGGTATATTTCCCAATGCCAGATCAAGTACAGCCTCTCCTTTAGTTCGCTTATCAACATATTGGGTCAGGAAACCTTCCTTAAGACTCCTAACAAACTCCACCCTATCTAAAACCCTTGCTCTAAGGAGATGCCAGTCAATATTAAGAAAGTTTAAAATCTTCCATCACAACAACCCTATTATTGTTGCACTGTTCCAGAATCTGCCTCCCTATCTGCTCCTCGATGCCCCTGTTACTACTGTGGTATTATTAATTTTGCTGTATCATCTGCCTGTCCTTCCTCAGTCTTATTACACAATGCATGAACTTGTATGTTCACAGCTCCATCCTTGGTCATATCACTCCAGTTCCCATACCCCTGCCAAATTAGTTGAAACCCTCTTCAACAGCCCTGACAAATTTGCCCTCAGGGGTATTGCCCTCTGGTGTGTAACTTTTCCTTTTTGTACTGGCCACATCTTTCCCAGAAGTGATCCCAATGATCCAGAAATCTGAAACTGAATCTCTCCCCTTTGCCTTACTTCCTCAGCTGCTCATTAATCTGTACCATCATCCAAAGATGGCATGCAGTCAGACTCAGGTGGGACAGCCAGCAGGGGGAGTACCAGTGCAGAATCAAAAAGGACAGCAAATACAGCACTGTGTTGTATCTCAGTGCACAGAATGCAAGAAATAAAGTGGATGATCTTATTGCACTTTGGTGTGGCCATCACTTGTGGGTGAGGGTGGTTGTAGTTGTGAGCTGAATGTCCAGGGTTACACATTGTATCAGAGGGGTTGGAAGGTAGGCAGAGGGGGTGGCATGGCTCTGCTGGTAAAGAATGACATCACATAGGTAGAAAGATGTGACATAGGATCGGATCCTCATGGGATGAGTTAAGAAACTACAAGGCGGTTAAATACAGACCCCAAATAGTAGCTGGGATGTGGACTACAGATTACAACAAGAATTAGAAAAGGAGTGTCAAAGGGCAATGTTATGGCAGTCATGGGAGACTTTAACATGCAGGTAGATTGGGAAATAATGAATTTGGTAATGGATCTCTAGAGGGTGAACTTGTTGAATGGCAATGAGATGGCTTTTTAAAACAGTTTGTCATTGAGTCTATTAGGGTATCAGCTATACTGGATTGGGTGTTATGTAGTGAACCAGAGGCGATTAGGGAGCTTAAGGTAAAGAAACCCTTAGGAGATCATAATATGATTGATTTCAACTTGAAATTTGATAGGGGATAGGGAGAAAGTAGTCTGACGTATCAGTATTTCAGTGGAGTAAAGGAAATTACAGTGGTATTGGAGAGGAGTTGGCCAATGTAAATTAGGAGATGCTGGCAGGGGTGACAGCAGAGAAGCAAATGAAATGCAATGTTGGAAAATGCATGGTCTTGCACTTTGGTAGTTAAAATAAATGTGCAGACTATTTTCTAAACAGAGAAAACCCAAAAATCTGAGGTGCAAAGGGACTTGGGAGTCCTTGCGTAGAACACCCGAAAGGTTACCTGGTAGAGTGGGTGGTGAGTAAGACAAATGCAATATTTGCATTCCTTTCAAGTGGTCTAGAATACAAGAGCAGGAATGTGATGCTAAGGCTTTATAAGGCACAGGTGAGGCTTCTCAAATATTTTGAACATTTTTGGGCTCTTATCTATATATTTAAAAAAAATGTTAGCCTTGGAGAGGGTTCAAAGATGGTTCTTAACCTTTTCATTCCCAGAATAATCCTTATCATAGGAATGTTTGAGGGCTCTGGGCCTGTACGCAGTGGAATTTAGAAGGATTGAGGAGGGCAATCTAATTGAAACCCTTCGAATGTTGAAAGGCCTAAAAGGATGTTTCCCATGGTGGGGAGTCTAGGACAAGAGGGCACAGCCTTAGGATAGAGTGGCATCTATTTAAAACAGATGCTGAGTAATTTCTTTAGCCGGAGGGTGGTGAATTTGAGAAATTTATTACCATAGGCAGGTGTTGAGGCCAAGTATTTGGATGTATTTAAGGCAGAAATTGATATGTTCTTGATTGGCTCTCCCTCTCTCCCCTTCCCCCCCCCAACCCCTCAGCCCCATTCCCCTGTAACCTTTGATACCATAGCCAATCAAGAACAGCTAAGGTTCCACTGATCCCATGCCTCATGACTTTCTGGAGGAGTCTCTCATGGGGGACCTTGTCAAATGCCTTGCTAAAATCTACTGCCCTACCCTCATCAATTTCTATTGTTACCTCTTCAAAAAACTCAGTTAGGCTTATGAGGCACGACCTTCCCTTCACAAAGCCATGTTGACTATCCTTGAGTAGACTGTACTTCTCCAAATGCCTGTAAATCCTATCCTTAAGAATCCTTTCCAATAGTTTGCAGACCACCGACATAAGACTCACTGGTCTGTTGTTCCCAGGATTCTCCCTATTAGCTTTTTTAAACAAGGAAACTACATTTGCCATTCTCCAATTTTCCCGCACCTCCCCTGCAGCCAAAGAGAATTCAAAGATCATAGCTACTGCTCCAGCGATCTCTTCTCTCACTTCCCACAGCAACCTGGGGTATATCATGTCTGTCCCTGGGGACTTATCAATATTGAATCTTTAATTTTTAATTTCTAATCTTTAATGTTTAACCATTGACAGCATCTACTGGAGGTGTTGCCCTGAAGTAGCATCAGTCATCATGTATCCCACTCGTAATGTCTTTTTGCTGCTACCTTCAGACAGAAGATACAGAAGACTGAAGTCCCACGCTACCTATTGGAACAGCTCCTTTTCTGTGGCTACAGCTTTTTAATAAACCAGCGCAACCCCAACTTTAACTCGTAACTGAACACTCTGAATCGCATATTGCAGTAAAGTGGACTTGTCTCTGATTGTGTCTTTGTTTATTTGTTGTAAAGTTTTGTCTCTGACTCTGCACTGTCTTGTCTAATTTATTTTCTGTGTTGTCTGTGCCCGTGATGCTGCAGCAAGCAAGTTTATCACTGTACCTTGCCGTACTTGTGCACTTGATTATAAACTTTACTGTGAAACATCAGAATCGTAGTTTAAAGCAAGAAAAGCTGTGGAAGAATGATATTATATTGTCTGTATTTTGATAAATAGATGCCATTTCATTTTTAGTGGAGCTTTTGTTGAACAGTGAAGTCAATCAAATGTTGCCTTGATAACAACATTACTTCTGAGGAGGTGGCTTGGGTAGGCTGTGATATGTTCCTGTTTCAGGCACATCTTGAACTGGCTGCTTTTTAATGTTTCTTTTTACTAGATAGTATAAACTATGATAGGCTCAAGGCTTTTGCGGTTGTGATGGAGTAGGATGCAGTTCCTATTTTTATATTGTTATAGGAAATTGGTTTTATTCAATCTTAAGGAAAGCAAACTACAAAAGTTGGCTTTGGTAGCTTAGGGGAAACTGCATTAAAAGATGAGGCAGTAAACTGGCAATGGCTTATTTTAAAGAATTAAAGTGTTATTTATCCCCTTATGGCAATAAAAACTATTAAGGAAAGTGGCCAGGATATAACTAATGGGTTAAGTTAATGTTAGAATATTGGAAAGCACTTGCAGTGCTGCCAAGAAGAGCAAGTAAACCCAAAGACTGGGGAACATTTCAGAGGACCAATTTTTTTTTTAAAAAACAAGCAGAATGCAAAAGTAATCTCAAGGAACACGAAAACAAACTGAAAACTTCTGTGGATATAAATGGAAAATGATTAGTGAAGGTTTTTGCAGTTCAGACTTGTATAGGTGAAAATTTATATAGGGAAATAAGGAAAAATGATCTGGGATGGGGGAATAAAAATAAAGAAGTTGTAGATAACAGACTTGTGATGTATAACACTCTGCGGGGTAGCCGACATGGGGGCATCCTTATCACGTGCCCCAGCCACTGCAACTGACGCTGGGTGATCATGGCCTCAATACTTGTGCGGTTGGTCTTTACTAGTAGTTCAGTGTGAGGCACCCGCTCACACCAAGTAATTCCCAGGATGCGCTGAAGGCAGCTTATGTGGAAGTGCTGCAAGGACTTGATGTGACGGCTGTCGGTTACCCAAGCTTCACAGCCATACAGGAGAGTGGTGACGCTTGGTATACGGCGACCTTTGTGGAGGGACGAAGGCTCCTGTTCTGAAAGACTCTATACAGAAGTTTCCCAAAGGCAGCTGATTCCTGCTTAATGCAGATCTGGATGTCATTGTCAATGCCGCTGTCCTCAGAGAGAATGCTGCCCAGATATTTGGAAGATGGCACCTCTGACAGCTTTTCAATACCAACAGTGAAGGTAAGTAGGGTGGGTGCGACACTAGTACTTCATTGGCAACCCACTTCTGTCTTGGTAGTACTGACGGTCAGCCCCATCCTGCTGTACGCTCTCACCACCACAACAAGGACAGTCTGAAGATCCTCCGGAGTATGGGCCACAGGAGCACAGTCATCTGCATACTGCAGTTCCATGACCCGTTCTCTATGGAGTTTGGTTGCGTGGAGCCTCCTGATGTTAAAGAGGTTGCCATCTAATCTGATGTCCACTGCCACACCGCTGCTATCCTCAATCTCGTGGAGAAGCTTGGTAACACACAAGAGGAAGATGTTAAAGAGCACTGGCACTAGCACACACCCCTGCCTCACCCCTGTGCGTACAAGGAAGGGCTGGGACTCTTGTCCTCCTATGGTCACTCGAGCAGTCATCCCATCATGGGACTGGCGGAGGATGTTAACAGATTTATTGGGACAGCCAAACCTGAGGTGGACATCCCATAAGAGCTCTCTTTGCATAGTGTTGAATGCTTTGGAGAGGTCGATAAAGGCCATAAACAGATCTTGATGTTTCTCCCGGCACTTTCCCTGACGCTGCCAGGCTGTGAAGATCATGTCGAACATGCTCCTGTTCTTCCTAAATAAAATTCTATAAATTTTATTTATAGAACTTCTGAAGCAGAAAATAAAACTGCAAATGTTGGAAATTAAAAAATAACTAGATGAATCATTTGATTTGAAAGTTGTTGATCATTATAACATTGATATTACTGCTCCTTCTCCAGATGCTGCTTGCTGTATTTCCAGCATTCTCTTTTCATTCAGAATGCTACCAATCTGACCTTGTGCAATGAAATAATGTTTTTCAGATTCATTTTGTTTTTCTCATTGTTATCCTGTCTAAAATTCCCAGATATAGTAATAGAAACCAGTTACGCTAAGTTTAGCTTAAGTATTTTCTATTAACCAAGTGACGCGATCTTGACTGTGCAAGAGTTGTGACTGTGACATAATTGTAAAGGTGCTTTAGCATCAATCACAGTGACATAAAGAGGAGTATCCCTACGAAATCACTCTAGCTTTATGGGAAATGCTTCTTTCTATCCTTTCTACACCCCGTTACTTTGTCTTCCTGAATCAAGTCCTACTTGAACTTTATTATAAAATGTGGCCTGATATTCATCCAAGTCTTAATAGTAGACAAACACAATCTGTCTAAGCTAATAACGCAAACAATTATACTACTTCTTGTCAATACTGTGTGCCCCATTTAAACAATTGCAGTCCAGGTTCAAAGAAGTATGTGAGCCTCTGGTGTAATGTCTTCTGCAAAAGCTATTTGGAGTCGGGTGTTCCAATCAACGAGATGAGATTGGAGGTGTAGGTTGTTGAAAAAGTGTGTGTGTGTGTGTGTATATATATATATATATTATAATATGTGTGTATGTACAGTGGTATGCAAAAGTTTGGGCACCCCCCCCCCCCCCCGGTCAAAATTTCTGTTACTGTGAATAGTTAAGTGAGTAGAAGATGAACTGATCTCCAAGAGTTATAAAGTTAAAGATGAAACATTATTTTCAACATTTTAAGCAAGATCAGTGTATTATTTTTGTTTTGTACAATTTTAGAGTGGGGGATAAAACGGAAAGGAGCACCATGCAAAAGTTTGGGCACCCCAAGAGACTTGAGCTCTCAGATAACTTTTACCAAGGTCTCAGACCTTAATTAGCTTGTTAGGGCTTTGGTTTGTTCACAGTCATCATCAGGAAAGGCCGGGTGATGCAAATTTCAAAGCTTTATAAATAACCTGACTCCTCAAACCTTGTCCCAACAATAAGCACCCAGGGGCTCCTCTAAGTAGCTGCTTAGCACTCTGAAAATTAAAATAAATGATGTCCACAAAGCAGGAGAAGGCTATAAGAAGATAGCAAAGTGTTTTCAGGTAGCCGTTTCCTCAGTTTGTAATGTAGTTAAGAAATGGCAATTAACAGGAACGGTGAAAGTCAATTTGAGGTCTGGAAGACCAGAAAAGTTTCCGAGAGAACTGCTCGTAGGATTGCTAGAAAGGCAAATCAAAACCCCCGTTTGACTGCAAAAAACCTTCAGGGAGATTTAGCAGACTCTGGAGTGGTGATGCACTGTTCTACTGTGCAGCGACACCTGCACAAATATGACCTTCATGGAAGAGTCATCAGAAGAAAACCTTTCCTGCGTCTTCACCACAAAATTCAGCGACAGAAGTTTGCAAAGGAACATCTGAACAAGCCTGATGCATTTTGGAAACAAATCCTGTGGACTGATGAAGTTAAAATAGAACTTTTTGGGCGCAGTGAGCAAAGGTACGTTTGGAGAAAAAAGGGTGCAGAATTTCATGAAAAGAACACCTTTCCAACTGTTAAGCACGGAGGTGGATCGATCATGCTTTGGACTTGTGTTGCAGCCAGTGGCACAGGGAACATTTCACTGGTAGAGGGAAGAATTGATTCAATTAAATAGCAGCAGATGCTGGAAGCAAACATTACAACAGGATAATGATCCTAAACATAACTCAAAATCCAGAATGGACTACTTCAAGAGGCGCAAGCTGAAGGTTTTGCCATGGCCCTCACAGTCCCCTGACCTAAACATCATCAAAAATCTGTGGATAAACCTCAAAAGAACAGTGCATGCAAGACGGCCCAAGAATCTCACAGAACTAGAAGCCTTTTGCAAGGAAGAATGGGCAAAAATCCCCCAAACAAGAATTGAAAGACTCTTAGCTGACTACAGAAAGCACTTACAAGCTGTGATACTTGCCAAAGAGGGCATTACTAAGTACTGACCATGCAGGGTGCCCAAACTTTTGCATGCCACTGTATGTGTGTGTGTGTGTGTGTGTGTGTGTGTGTATATGTATGTATATACGTGTGTGTGTGTGTGTGTGTGTGTAATACACAGACACACACACACACGTATATAGACACACAGGTTACTGACAGCCTGCTCTTCTCAAGAATCTGTAGATAGGAACTTCCCATTATTTGGCACATTCACAAAGACAGGTGTATAAGGGCCCGAAGGATCATTGGGGACCTGAGTCACCCCAACCACAAACTGTTCCAGCTGCTACCATCCGGGAAATGTACCACAGCATAAAAGCCAGGACCGACAGGCTCTGGGACAGCCTCTTCCATCAGGCTGGTTAATTCATGCTGACACAATTGTATTTTGTTACGTTCCCCAGTAACCAGGTGACTTACCAGCAAAGATAGACAGGTCCGCTGAAGCCTGGTGCTACTATTTTCAAACGTTTTTATTTATAAAGGGGCACAAACGTATGGTTAATACAAAACATTCAGATCATATACGTCGTCACAACTCAATCTAAAGCACAGGTATAGTAATAATCAATCAGAAATAAGCTCTATCGTTGTCTAGGGGTAATGTATATATGGTTCGCTGTATATCTGAAAGTCTCTTGCGGCCACTGCAGTTTCACCAGCTGCCGTCTGTTGTGGTGTCACGTTGGTGCACTTTTGTTAGAGAGAGAGAGAGATTTAATGAAACAGTTACCCGACAGGTTTTCCGACCTGTAGGAGTTCGGTTCGTCGGAAGTCTCGTTGGGGAATGGACTCTCATCTGTGGCCTCCCCTGTAGCTAAGCCGTTCTTCCGTGGTGAGGTCGCCAATCCCAGGCAAGGAAAAGACGCACACGAACCCCACCACCGGCTGTCGCTATCAAAACGCTGTCGCAGGATTTCTAGCGTCTTCTGGTGCGTCTGAGGCCCCGCCTCGGCAGCCCACCTTTTATCTGGACTGGCAAGGTTGTCGATGTCCATCAGGGTCTGGGGGCGAGGCAGTCTTTTTCCCATCACTCATCTCACCTTGCCCTGAGGGTCTGCACGTAGGCCAGATCCTTATTCCACAAAGGTGTCTCCCAAGACAATGGCTATGTCCAAGGCTTTTGTCCTGTTGAGCGACCAGCCCACATTCCAAACCGTAAGAGTCTCTCTCTCTCTCTCTCTCTCTCTCTCTCTCTCTCTCTTCTCACAAAGGAGGGGGCTGAGGTCATAACAATTTCTATACTATATTGACTGCCCTGTGGTACATACAATTTATTATAAATTACTATAAATTGCACATTGTGCATTTTGACAGAGATATAAAGATTTTTACTCTTCTGTATGTGAAGGATGTGAATTCAATTCAATTCATGCAAAAATCCCAGAAATATTGAGAATCTGAAAACGTTTGTATGGAGGAATGGTCTTAAAATTCCTCCTTGCCATTGTGTAAGTCTGATCAGCTGCTAAAGGAAGCATTTGGTGGAGGTTATTGCTGCTAAGTGGGCAAAGTACTGGAGAGTTTAACATCGGTAGCTGAGCGAAGGGCGCTGAGTAAGCTACGGTCAATTATGGATAACTCTGAACATCCTCACATAGCACCATCCAGAGACAGAAGCAGTTTCAGTGACAGGTTACTATCGATGCAATGCTCCTCAGACAGGATGAAGAGGTCAATACTCCCCAATGCCATTAGGCTTTACAATTCTACCGCCAGGACTTAAGAACTTTTTAAAAGCTATTATTAATGCTTTTTGAGATAGTGATTTAGATGCATATCATATTTTTTACTGAGTTAAGTATTGTATGTAATTAGTTTTGCTACAACAAGTGTATGGGACATTGGAAAAAAGTTGAATTTCCCCATGGGGATGAATAAAGTATCTATCTATCTATCTAAATGAGGTTCTGCTAGTTATTAAATCCAAGGGTTCATATACTTTTTCCAGTCTGGATTATGAATGATTAAACAACATGTTCAATAAAGACACGAAAAGTAGTGTTTTTTGTTAGTTTAGGTAGATTGCTTGTCTATTAGTGTGATTTAGATGACGATTAGATCCCATTTTGAGTAATTAATGCAGAAAACCTGGTAATTGCAAAGGATTCACCCGAACTTTTTCTTGCAACTGTATGTTGGTGGTTCAGCTTGTATGGATTGCACTGTCAATTTTAAAATGATGCTTGAAAACATGACATTCACTTAAGTATAATTGCTAAGTGAATACCATGATATGGTCAAGTTTCCTCACATATCGTGATGATCAGATGGTTAATTGGCTGGAGTGAATTGCACCAGTGAGTGGCAAAACCTGGAGGGAATTCATGGGAATGTGGGGAGAATAAAATGGGATAAGCATAAATGGGCAGTTAATAGCACAGACTTGGTGGGCCTTTTTCTGTGCTGTGTATCTCTGACACTGACTATGGTAAGTTGTACAGTGTTCGAGTCAGTGATGCAGCTGATGGAATATACCATAGGAAGATGCGTTCATTGACCTTTTATTAGTCATGTGAGGCAAGTGAGACCATTGCATGCATTGCTGCACTTCAAGCTTTTTAGGCGTGACTCCTGGCTTTGATCATGGTAAGCTGACTAAAAATTATATGGAGAGCCTGTTTCTTCTTCTCATTCTTCGTCTCTTTGGCACATGCACACGCACACCTCAAATCTGCAGTGTTATATCAGAGAATCTCTCCCGTGTTTTGTCATTTTCCAAGCATCCTTGGTCAGAAAATTGCAATGAGCAAGTTCTATAGCCACAATTCACCATCCCTTAGAGAATCAGCTGAACCTTAAATGTTGCTTGCACAAGATGCTGGCTCCTGCTAAGGTATTTAGCTACTCAGCAACATAGATATTGCTGGCTGAATACTGCAATTTGTTTAACAATTCACAGGCTGCACAAGCTTGGTGAGCTGTTTATTTTGGAGGCAGTGGGAGTAGGTTAGCCTTGCATCATAATTTGGCCTTTTCCTCCTCCCCTGCTTTCTCTGTCACCTGTTTTAAAAGACTGTCCAATTTAGATCCTTGCTCTTAATTTATGATTTACCAACTATTGGAACCCAGATTATTTATGCTATGTTGTGATGCAGTTAGTATTTGCTGGAGAAAAGATTTGTTTCCCTTGGGTTTCTGGCAAAAGTTAAGCTGACCAAAATGTGTACTGTGATTTGAGTGGAGAACAGAGCTATTTGATACTGTTAATGTGGTTTTAATAAGATTTAATAATTATCTCTAGGGAAGACTTTGCCTGCAGGAAGGGTGTGAGTGATGTTTGTTTGAATAGCAGGAAAATGTATTAATCATATTTATGCAGGTGTGCAAACTATACACCGTACTTCAGTAGCGCTGTACAAATTGTTCAGCAAAATCGGTTATTTCAAAAGACCACTATTTGAGGGCTAAACTAATGTATTCGAGTAGGGTCTATTACATGTAAATTCAGTGGATTCTGGTTAATTGGGACACCGTGACAAGTACATTTTGCCCAATTAAGCAGCTGCCCCAGTTAATTGAAGTTTCATGGAAATAGTTGAAGGTATTAAAAAAAGAACAAACTACAGTTTAACTGGGTAACAAATCATGTATTTAAAATACAGAACAAATTCAAACACCACCAATGCTATGACAGTACTATAAAAATATTAGTTCCTAACAGTTATCGACATAATTCATCCAATTCATCTAAAGTACGCTGTTGTGTATCGGTGTCCAGGAAATGTGTCCATTCTGGTGTATCTCGCTCACCTTTGGTCCTCACTAGATACTCAGCTCCCACCAGTGACTCCAAGTAGCTGTTTGCGTGTGACAGCAGTGACACCACCCAGTACACCGCTTCAACAGGTGGGCTATACCAGGTGAGGGTAGCCTTATACCTTGGTGAAATTGGGACATGCCTGCCCTAGCATGTGAAGTCAGCTCTGGCGGACTGGGCGGATGAGACCAATAGTGGGATCCAATAGCCAAGAAGGTGGAGACTGAAGGTCATGACGAAGCACAGAAGTAGTCATGATCATCCACTGCAACTAAGGAAGACCCCAATTTGTGATGACTACTCGTACCACTGGATCCAGAATTCCAAGATCGAGAGAGTAGAACTGTCCCATTGCAACGGCTTTTCCACTTTTTAAAAACTCTCCTGTGCAGGTTTCACTGTCATCATTGTTTATAACTGGCATGTTCTTTTGACTGTAAATGAACAAAATTACAGCAGGCACCTTGTACAGATAATGGACTGTCTTCATATAATGCCTTTGACAAATGCATCTTCCCAATCTTCTTTTTCATTGTAACATTCAAGATTGCTGATACCCCAAATTCTTCGTAGTTCCTAACTTGTTGAATTAGTGAAATCATCTCATTTGTATTCCTGGCTGTTACTGGCATTTCCAAGCCTGAATGTTTGAAACTGCATGAGAAAAGCAATTCTAAACTGTGTTGCTGAATATTTCTTTCCATCTGTGACAAAAATCACTGCTTTTTGAATACAAACATGCAACTGATGCTATTTAAAAATTGTTTGCACTAAACACGGTATAGTGCCGGATGGTCACCCAAATTTGTGTGACTGGCCAACAGTCTCCTGTCCCAGTTAGTGGCATAGGGTCCCAAATAATCAAAGGGAATCCCTCCTATTTTCTCGATTAGTTTATGTTCTTTAAGAGTTGTCCCAAATAAGCTGCTGCTCTGATTAACTGGTGGCCCAATTAACTGGAATCCCCTGTGTATATTTTATACATACCTGGAGAGAAGGCATTATAGCATGTTTTGAATAGAGCTACTTGGTCACTGCAAAGCTGTGTAATAAAGATCACGGTCCAAAATTTTTAAACTGCAGACTAAGAAGCAAATTAATAACTTGTGTAATTTAATGTGACCAATAGGGGCACTAATTAACCAAGTCCAAATGTCCAAGATGTGGGAATGTGCAGCTAAAAGTCTAATGTTACAGGATTGAATTTAGTGGGTACAGATGGAAGACAGGTTAGTCTTTCTGTTCACTTGAGGCAGTTGTTTATCTCAGATTTTTTAGAGATGGAATAGATTAGTTTGCTGTTTTGTCCAAGGTAATGACTACCTGTGTTAGCTAGTCAATTATGGTATATTTTTCAATTTCTTCTCTTACTGCATGTTTCTGCTGTAAAGCTATTCTCATAGGCTTAGATCCCTATAGATACCTTGTCCAAATAGTTTTTGCATCATGCTTGCATCATGGAAGGGTTTGATGTAATCTTCAGTTTCCATGGATGTACATTTACAGCAGAAATGTATCTTTTGGCTAATCTTCAACCTAATCTGTTTTGAGTCCTAATTCAGCCTTTGTTTGTCCCTACAGTTCTAATTTTCGCCCTCAGCTGAAGTTGAAACTAACTCAATGATTGTGGCTGGACATAATTACATGGGAGTTACTATGTTGGTACATCCTCCAGTTTGAGTGTTATTGCAATCGTGATCTGTTTGTTCTTCCTTCTTCTACTGTCGCCAACTTGCTGCTCAGGTTTACACTGTCATTCATATTTGTGCCGTGTTTATTTGCATTTGGAGTAAGTGCTATGTTTTGTAACTCCAATTTCATTTTTACTTTAAATGAGGCACACTTATCACGTGGTGTGATGACAAATGCCATTCACGTAGGTTTACATATAAACCATAATGAATTATTTAAACAAACAAGAATGCTTAGTCAAACAATATATTTACAATATTACTCAAATATTGCTAAAAAATTAAATACACAACACTCCTTCCTGCTTAGCTATAAACTCCCAATTCTCACGTGTTGCGTCGTGCTCTGAGCCCATGATCGCCTAATCTTTTTAACGTGTCTTGAGGTTTGGAAATGTTCCTCATCATCCATATTGGTAATAATGTCATCCAGATAAGTGTGCCGGACAGCCTTGCAGCATCTGGTCCATCACTTTCTGTCAGAGTTCAGGTGTAGATGCTACTCCAAAAATAAGCTGATAATAGAGATAAAGCCCTTTGTGAATGTTTATGGTGGGATGCACTTTTCACTTCCATCTCCAACTGTAGGTAGGCCTCAGCTACGTCTGCTTACTGAAGGGTTTTCTTCCAGAATGGTTTGCAAAAATAACCTATATTCTAGGCAGAGGGTATTTATTAACTTTGAGTACTGGCTTGATTACCTTAAAATCACTACAGATGCTAACAGACCCATTCTTCTTGGCTACTTGGGACCACTGGCATTGCCCATGAGCTCCACTCAAACTTGGAAAGAATTCCTTCAGCCTCTATCTGACCTAGTGCCTGTCCACTTTATCACAGGTGGTATAAGGAACTGGACTGGCTTTATAAAACTTGTGTGTGGCATTTTCATTTAACACTATTTTAGCCTTGGGAAACTCAACCATAACATTGCCATCCTTGAATACTGAGACATCATCTACTATCTTTCTTAATTTGCTTTCAGTTGGCTTTATTGACAGGTATGTGGCATACAAATGGTGAATGGATCTCCTATCAAGTTGTAGTTTCAACCAGTCATGCCCCCACAATGCTGGCCCTCCTGATTTTACCACATAAAAGCCTAATGTGGCTTGTTGGTTGTTGTATTTCACTGTAACGAATGTCATTCCCATAGGAATTTTTGGTTAGTGTAGCCTTCACTTCAGTATCTCTGAAATGCCATTCAAACTCATTTTGTGGAATGACTAAAACAGCTGAACCAGTGCCCAATTCCATTGTAATTTGCCATTGACTTCTGGTATAAATCATATTACTCCTCTCTTGTTATTTCTCACATTGTAAATCTCAAGGCTACCCAGTACTGTGTCACTCTTATTTGTCATCAACAGCGTGCAGATTAGGTAGATACCTTATTGATCCCAAAGGAAATTAATGTCACAGTAGCATTTCAAGTGTACAGATCTAAATATTAGAGAAATAGAAAGAGTAAAACAAATAAGTTACACAAACAGTCTATTAAGTGCTCCTCTGTTCAGTCACAGTGGCATGCAGAGGGTGAGAAACATTGTCCAGAATTGCCAGGATTTTCCATAGGGTCCTTTGTTCTACCACAGCCTCCTTGTGTCCAGTTTGACTCCTATAACAGAGCCAGCCTTTCTAATCAGTTTACTGAGTCTGTTGGCTTCACCCCTGTTGATAGATAGATAGATAGATAGATACTTTATTCATCCCCATGGGGAAATTCAACATTTTTTCCAATGTCCCATACACTTGTTGTAGCAAAAACTCATTACATACAATACTTAACTCAGTAATAATATGATATGCATCTAAATCACTAACTCAAAAAGCATTAATAATAGCTTTAAAAAAAAAAAGTTCTTAAATCCTGGCAGTTGAATTGTAAAGCCTAATGGCATTGGGGAGTATTGACCTCTTCATCCTGTCTGAGGAGCATTGCATCGACAGTAACCTGTCGCTGAAACTGCTTCTCTGTCTCTGGATGGTGCTATGTAGAGGATGTTCAGGGTTTTCCATAATTGACCGTAGCCTACTCAGCGCCCTTCGCTCAGCTACCGATGTTAAACTCTCCAGTACTTTGCCCACGACAGAGCCCGCCTTCCTTATCAGCTTATTAAGACGTGAGGCGTCCTTCTTCTTAATGCTTCCTCCCCAACACGCCACCACAAAGAAGAGGGCGCTCTCAACAACTGACCTATAGAACATCTTCAGCATCTCACTGTGCTCCAGCACACCACCGCATAAAAGATTGTACTGGCAACAGCAGACTGGTAGAACATGTGAAGGAGAGGCTTGCATACTCCAAAGGACCTCAGTCTCCTCAGGAAGTAGAAAATTAGTGCTCTCTTTGAAACAGCAACTTGACTTTTTAGCTTTATCTCTTCCCTGTGCAGTCCATTTATTTGTGTCTGGCCAAGATTCTCTTTGTATGTGCCCTAATTTTTTTGCATTTTCTGCAAGTTTTGCCTTCTGCATTTTTCTGGTTTACAGGAGCTCCTGCCACAATGGTAACTCAATTTCTTTGGCCAGGAAAGTTTCACAAACTAAATGATTCGCATCATTAAGCCCATTATTGAATTGGCAATGCTCAGACAATCTCTTCAATTCAGCCACACGCTGAAATAGATTCCTTTTCCTTTTGAATCTGTTTATGAAACATACTTTGGTCCTGCAATCAACAATTGTTTCAGTTTTAAGTATTCTTGCATCGTTTTCACTATTATAGCCAAGCTTGTTTTGGTTGGTTTGTGTAGAGCAGTAAAACTTCTAAGCAAACTGTGAATCTAAACCCAATGCACTCAGTAAAACTAGCACTCGCTTCTCATTGCCTACTTCATTTGTTTCAAAATTACAGCTCAATTTGCTCCGTGTACATTTTCCATTACCTTTGTGCAGTCGATCATGTCTATCTTAACAATATAACCAACCATTTCTGCTTTTTAAAACATTTATTATTATCACAGTTTGAACCGGTGAATTTGTCTGTTTTCTGCCTTTTTTTAAAACTCGACAGCCTCTTTTTCCGAAGATGCACATGTTGTGCTGGTTTTTTTTCATTCAACCGTTTCTCGTTACACTTTATTTTTTTGTTTACTTGAACAGCTCATTGCACTTCAGGTAGGTAGTCATCTCGGGTTCCTTGCTACTGTTATGTTTTGTAACTCCAAAACATGAAAACCTAGTTGAAGGAAAACGGGAGCCGCGTATGTAGTCTGCCTTTGTTTTTACATTAAGTGAGGAACAAGTATGATGTAGCGTGCTGACATAAGCATTCATGCATGTTTACCTATAACAGGTAATTGTTTAAACAGACAAAATCTAATGAAAAATATCTTTATTGCTCAAATATTACTAAACTATTAAATACCCAGAAGAAATCATCAAATTATCTACATTGTCAACTTGAGAAAGTGGTATTAAATCCACATTTGCTTCTGCATGTTCTTAAAATGATATGACTAACAGGGCCATTTGAGAGTGTGGTAATCTGAAGAAGGAATATAATTGGGTATAATTTTACAGTCATAGATTAAGAAGAAAAATGTTTTTCTTCATAGCTTCAGTCATCTATTCAATTTAGTGTCTTTTTATTAAATGAAGTCCTTCAGGAGAGCTATTGGTGTTTATGGCCTAGATATCCTATTGGAAAAAAGAAAGGACCACATTTTTCACAGGAGTCATTACAGATTAATCCACTAACCTCATTGTACCTTTGGGAAATAAACCACTCACTGTTGCAAATCTGGTGTGCCAGACAGTAATAAAAAGACCTGCTGCACAGACTGTTTATCTGATCAATAGAATGTGATAGCTGATATTAAATGAAGTGCACCTGCATGTTTTTTTTCCTTGGCTACATAATTTTTGGATGAGAAATGAAGCTGCATTACACAACCATTTAAAATTGAGCTGTTCTTTTATCGAGTTACAGATGGCGGTTTCTCAGTTTGAAAAAAAAATTAACAAGCCACCTATGAAGGTGAATGCATTTTTGAAATATTTGCCATGAAAAATCTTGTCTCTGGTTGTAAATACAGTGCAAAGTCTCAAAAATTCTAGATACATTTGATCTTATTAGCAAATTCTAGAATTGTAGAATGTTTTCAGGAAACTTGGCCAAGTATTTTTTTTTGTACCCTTGGCTTTTGACTTTTTACAAGTGATACATTTTGCATAGTGATAATTTAGTAGGTTTGAAATAGAGGGAGAGATGCAACTAAATATAACCTTTAAAAACCAAAGATCATGCTATAGCAAACCTCTCTCTAATGAATTCCCTAGACTAAGGATCCTTGACCTTTCTGCAAAGCTCCCTATGGTGTGATGACTTTGATCTACTGATTACTACCAACTGGAACTGCATTCTTTTAAACTATCAGAATTTCACTAGAATAATTACAATGATTTGTGTTATCAAGATTAGTGACTTTTGTAAAGTATTAAAAATGAAATTTATAAGAAAAACAAAATTCACAACATAAGGAGTTAATCTGACTACTGTGATCTTTATGGTAAATGTGCTGGTACTTTGGCATAATTATACTTTTGTTTACAATGGCCATAAACACTGCTGTTCCACAACATGGCAAACTTGTGTGAAGTGGTACCTAAATCTGTATCATTCGTCCCTTCTGAATAGGGGTGATCTGTTTATATGAATGGAAAATAATGACAATGTTGCCTTTATTGGCCATCATAAACTGTTTTGATCCATTTCTGTTCCACCAATCAAATTGTAGGTTTCCAACAACACAAGTCAGCTTGAACTCTTATGGTAACTTGGTATGAAAATTTTCAGTTTCATAATCTGACAGCGTTATGAGTTCCACCATGGTTCCTCACATAATTTGGAGGAATGCTTTTCTGAATTACATATAACCTTTGCCCTGCTGTTTTGAGAGGTCTAAAGGTTATTCAACTTTAATTTAGAGGTAATTCTATATTTTATCTTCTGTTGTGCACCCCCATTACTGGAAAATTAGTTGAGAATGCCCTCTGGTAGTTTGCAAGAAAGCAGTTCACATTGCTTGATTTGGTAATAGATCAGTTGAGCAGTTTCATTGCTTATCTTGCAGGCAGTTGCAAGCTATGTCTGTATCAGCATTTCTAAGGTATCCAAGTCACCGTGTTTCAGTACATGTGTGTAGTTTCACACATGTAGGTCACTGGTAAAGCAGATCTCAACAAGTTGCATTTGTTTAAGTGAACGGGTTTTTATTTTGTGGGAATTAGAAAGTAAATTTAAAAACAAATTATAAATAAAATTTATATTTTCATCATAATCTAATGTTTTATTTCCATCTAATGTATTTTGGTCTTGTATAATTTTATATGTTCAATTTGAATAGTGCAGATAATTTGAATATAATTTTTTTGCATTTAGTAAAAAATTATTTGTTTATACATTGTGTCACACTTGCTTTAATGCTTTTAAAATTAATTCATTCATAGCTTGTCACACCAGCCAGCCAGCCACTCTAGTGTTGCTTGGTTGATGTTGAGCAGGTCAGTGTCAGCTAAATCAGGTGAGAGAGGGAGTTGCGCCTTTCACCACACTCACAGGATTCGCTGGTCTTTAAACCCCACTTCACCCAAACTCCCTACAAACTCCTGCTCTTGCTCTTTTGAGAGTGCACCACTTCCATCTGTCAAGCAGTGCCCTGTCTGGCAACGTTTCTGTGGTGTCTTGCACCGTATTGTTTGGTGGGGTTCTGGCTTCTGTTTGTTGCCAGAGGTCAGTCCTGTTTGTTTGGGGGAGATGTTCCATGCAGTAGTTCCTCCACTGTGGCAAAGCTTTTCCTTAATTTTAGATGGTTGGAAACTGGCACATGATGATGTAGTGGGTGCCGTGGATCCGAGTTCTGTTTACCTTTTTTAATTTTTGTTGTAGTGCATCTTTGGATCTCTGGGGGAGCAATGCCTGTAAGTCTGTAAATGATGATAGTGGGTGTGGGGCGCAGTGTGCCCGTGATTATTCAACAGGCTTCGTTAAGCAACTGGTCTATTTTCTTCCCATGGGCTGATCTGCCCCACATGGGTGCACAGTACTGTGCAGGTACATAGCAGAGTGCTAGGGCAGTTGATCTAAGTGTGTGAGTATTCGCTCCCCATTTCATGCCTGCTAATTTTTTCAAGAGAATTGCGAGAGCCAACCTTCCCTCAGAGTTTTTGGATGTTGGTGGTAAATGAGAGCGTTCTATCCAGTGTTACAGAGTTGGATGGTGTTCGAGCTCCTTCCCACGCCAGAAGATCTTGAGTTTCCGAGCTGCTGCTTGATTCCTCAAGTGGAATACACACATTTGAGTATTTGATGGATTTGGGTTCAGAGACTATTTTTCATAATACTGCTTCATTGCTTCGAGGACTGCTGTAAGTCATACTTCAACTTCTTGGAAGGAGTTAGCTTGTGTTACTATGCATAGGTTGTCTGCATAGATAAACCTGTGTGTATTAGGAAAGGTTGGTTGGTTGTTTGTGTAAACATTAAATAGTAGCGGTGCCAGGACTGATCCCTATGGTAGTCCGTTCTTTTGTGGATGCCACCTATTCTTAATTCCATTCATTTCTACATAAACTCTGTGATTTTCTAGGAGGCTACTTACTACTTTGACTGTGGTTTCGTTCTTTAACATTTTAGATAATTTCAGTAGAAGGACTCTGCGATTCACAGTGTCGTATGCAGCTATTAAGTCAAGAAATACTGACCCTGTAATTTGTCACATTTCAAAGCCATCCTCAATATACTGGGTTAGGTTCAGGACTTGACCTCAGCAAGAGTGGCCTGGCCTGAACCCAGCTTGGTCTGGTGTTAGAAGATCTTCGACTAAGGGGGATATTCTTTACAGTGTGAGTCTCTCGTAGAGTTTATAGAGGGTGCAGAGCAAGGAAATCGGTCTGTAATTTTTAGGAATGTTGGGGTCTTTATTTGGTTTCAGGAGAGCAACAACTTTGGTTCTTCTCCACTTTTTAGGTATTTTTAATGATCTTAGGCAACAGTTAAAAAGGGACAGAAGCCAGTGGAGTACTTTAGGTCCAAGATGTTTAAGGAATTCATTAAGAATCTCATCGGGACCTTTCCTAAATTACTTTTCCAATTTATAAAGTTTAACAGTGCACAGACTTTTATGTATATTTCTATCTTCTCTTCTTAAGCAAATATTTTTTTTTCTAATTATCCATTATCATCCATCAGCTTTTTTCTTTGGTAGTTGGTATATAAAAAATTTCTTTTATGATGTATGACCTATCTTTAAATTTTTGATTACAGAGTGGTATACCTTAGTGGTACCTATGTTATGCTATAACATTTTGAATGTACACAAGTTATGTTGAGATGTATCTATGCATTGCACTCTGTAAATCTTGTTTTTTCTTCTGAATAAAAATATTGTAAAAAGAAAAGAATTCCATCTATGCCAGCAGCTTTGTTGGATTTTAGCTGTGATACTTCATCCTTTAATTCTTCTAGGGTGAGAGGTGGGAAGTTGTTATTCCTGTTTGAGAGAGCTGACTCCATTTCCTGATGTTGCTTTTTCTTTTGCCTCCATTCCTTGTTATATGGTCGACCATTTAGTATTAGTTGGTGGGCAACCTGATTGGGTGTTACGTCAGCAATTCTCTGTGGTGGTCTATTGTCTGAGTTGAGTTTCCGAACAGTTGCTCATGCCTTCTTGGTCATGGATTGATTTGATCAAAGCAGTAGCCTATAGGAACAATTTTTAGGGACTTTAGATTAAAACTAAAAAAAACTTTAAAGAGGGCATAGTTGAAGCATCCAGAGTAATAAAAGAATATTATCAATAGAGTTTGTATTAGTCATTAAAAGATGGTGTTACTCAGGAAAGAAAGGGAGGCTGAGAATTGAACATGACCTATGAAGATGGTTTTAATGTATTTTACAAGCCTCTGTTCTTGAGGAATGTTATTTCCTAACTGTTCCATTCTTTAATTAGAAGAGAGTGATCCTACGTCCTTGACCTAGACTAAACAGAATCTTACAAAATTAAAGCTCACTCCTCCTTTATACAGTGACAGCTCATCTTAAAGAGAGGCTTACTGGCAATCGCTGCCATTTTAGCTTTTCCGCATTTTGAAATATCTCCAAGTTGCTTTAACCAACCCTTGGGTATCTATGTTTTTGCTATGTGAGACATACTATAACTTGGTTATATTGCAACCTGCTGCAATGCAATTAAAAAACATTGGATTGGTTTAAGCCATTATTGCTTGGAATGCTTGCCCATGAGGGTAAACCTGAAACTTTGTAGAGTTTTGTTGAAGAGGCATGATATTACCTAATCCACTGTTAATAATGGGACAAAACAAATTCTCCTTATGGTATATAGAATTTTAAGATATTGTTACATTCCACTTGCTCTGTGAAAATGGCAAAACAAAATTAGCCAACCATTAGTAAAAGAAATATTGGCATTAACTATTGAATTACTTTTCAAGTGTAGTGTTGTAAAAGAGAAGGGGAGAACCTTCTTTTGTGAACCATGAGTAATAATTCAAATATTATTTTTATTCAAGTAACTGATAGTGTTTTATATTGTGAGGATGGCCAAGTTCTCACGTTTGCTACACATTATAAGTTATGATGTTGTAGTATTTGTTATACATAACTTCAAAATTTGGTCAATCTAGCATTTAGAATTGGATCTAACCTTTTTAGTAAAGTATATGTTTTCTAGATGTATCATTAAATCTGTAGTATGTTACAAAAATTAATCTTTCTATGAGAATTTAGAAAGAACAATAAGAAAATGTGTTTTAAATTCTTCTGTCAAAGGAATAGATTTTATTCTTCAGACTGATTGCTGATCAAGGATGTAGGTGCGTTTCAGAGTAGGAGATTGCTGAAGACATGGAAGTCTTGTTTCTCATCAGATTTATGTGTTTGCATGTATTTGCAAACTCACTTTTTTTATTTTTGTGGCCAAACATTAATTGAAATTTGGTTTTGCAATGAAAGCATTGTTTTCTCTTGGTCAGCTGACTTGTGTCTTTTAAAAATAAAACGAGAGTTCCTGTGGGTGTAACTATTTCTAAAGCATTTCCCAGGGAGGGTTGAAAACCAGATCAGATGATGATTAACTAGACTACAGTCATAATTAGATAAATGATTTAAGATAATAAAGGACATGGGAAATTCATAAAGAAATTGGATTAGAACAGATGTTCTGATACGGGATGTTATCATCTGCACAAGCTCTCCCCCAATAGCTTCCTGTGCTGACAATAATTGGATGGCCCTGTGGGTTAGCAAGATTACTTAGTTTTACAAAAATGTTGCATTTTGGAATACAGCTATCAGATATGAATGTGACATATAAAAGAAATTTATGTTCTTTAATATATAAATTATGTTGTTGCTAGAATGAGGTCATTAATTGATTAGATTGGTCATTGTCCTGACACTACAATCTATTGACCTTGCTTGTGAATCAATACCAGCAGCTACAAGCATTTCAATTGAATTTCCGTGCTTGTGCAAAATGTGGATGTTACAAGTGGATGATTACTGGGTCACAAAATAGAATAATGTGTACAGCATCTTTCTGGAACATTTTTAACATTACTCTGATCAGAGGAAATGGTGGTGTAAGTGACATGAGAAATTGATACAGATGTATTGAAATATTTGATATATCCATCTTTCAAATTAACACGGAGCTAACAATAATAATTGAAGACGCTGAACATACACTCAACTTTTTAAGTTTTTATCTTCAGGTTTTTGAAATTAATATCTCCAAAAAATCCTAGTTGTTGGGAAATTTAGTAGGTATTTACTTCCAAATTTAAGCAAAGTACTTCCTGTAAAATGTTGGCAAGAGGATTAGAGATTGAGCATATGTGGCTAGAGGAGATGATTTGAGGTATAAGGAAGAGACCATGAAAAGATTTGATGATAAAGACAAAAAGATTTTATAGTCAAAATACTTGGGCATGAAAAGTCAATTAATATTATTAAGTACCAACGTTATGGGAAAATGGGACCAGACTAATTAAACTGTGTAGAGTCTAGTAAGGGGAGTGTTTTGGAAAGAGAGAACCATATGAATTGACTGGAAGATCACTTAAATCTCAAGGTTTAAAATTAGAGAAACACAATTTTAGAGCTTCCACAAAATTAGTGCAGCCCTTTGACCATCTCTTTGCTGTTTAAAACTGTTAAGAAATTTTAGTGGTGGGACAAAGAGCATTCATTCAACATCATCAGAGTTTAACATGTTTATGATTTGGCCTAATGGAGATGTCCTCTTGCATTTTTCTTCCCAGCTTTCAATTGCATTTGACAGTTTGTACATTGAAAAAATAGTTGCTACAGAGGAGCATAATGGTTATCAGGTGCCCATGGAAATGCAAACTAGTACATACACTGCCTTAGCTTATCCAGAGAAATTGCATTTGACTGCCGTTTAATTTAATTTCCTTCCTGAGTACTATAATTATATGTAATTAGGTTATTGAAATGACACAACCTGATTTGGCTGCTAAAAGACTTTTGACCCTGGTTAAACTCTTTCATTCCAGTGTTATCTTTGAAAGTTTCTTTGCACTCTTAAATTTCATCACTTGTTAATCAAACTAATGTAAAAGCAAAATAGAAGAGCAGAGCAAGATACAGGCTCCCTTTAGCCACAGTACTTTCTCATTGGCTTGAGTGAGGCAGGGTTTAGAATAATTGCTCATCTGAACCGAAGAAAGCAGGCTAAAATACTCAAAAATATCCACATGTGCAATGGTTGTAACAGTTTTGGCCACTTAAGTTGAATATGCAAGCAGGTAACAATTTTTATTGTTGTAGTGTACATCACTGAATGTTTAAAAATGATCAAACTTTATTTATTTGAAATGCCAGTTGCGAATGAATTGGGTTGAAGTATAGAAAGCTGATTTCTATATTGATTTGCCTCCATTGCTGTTAACACCATTATTAGGGTCTTAACCACATTCCGCCGTGTTCGATGATGACAAACTTGTGTGGGAGAGTTCTTAAAGTGGAAAAGCCACTAAAATATCTACATGTTAATGACAGTTGCTTGTAGAAAATGAACATGTTAGTTGTGTTAGTTGTATTCAACTAACACAATGAAGTGTTAGTTGTATTCAGAAATGGGACTGAAACGAGTAATTTTCCTTTTGGATTCTTTTTGCTCGGTTTCTATCACAATTGTGGTGGCCATATTTTGCTAAGGATGCAAGTCGGAAGTTGCTATGACTTTACTGAAGATGAGTCAATCCACTGTACCTGCAAGATAAGGCAATACCATCTCTATTTTTATATGTAGACTGGGATACTGCTGCTTTCTTCAAAATGTGGGCTTTCAGCTGCCTCTTCCATTCTCTATAAGTATGTATGCATGCATATATGTTTGGTTGTGTAAAGAAGTAGTACTTGCACAGTATATTGTAATAGATACCTTTATAAAGCAACTTGTGTTCATTTTCTGATGATATAAGAATCCAAAAGATTAATGAAAAGATTCCTCTTTTATAAATATAAGTATATATTTATACCGCTGTTTTGCTTTGTATATAGGTGCATATATGAATAGTTTGTTTTGCTTTTGCTCAATTGGAACAACTCCTAATTTACTTCAATCTTCTCTTTTCCAGAATGACATCTCCCTAGCTTTCAGCAAGCCTTACATGGAATTAATGACCCAGGCTTCAAATAATTTGTACAGTACTACTAGGACCTAACTTTCACATAAATTATGGTACAACGCGTCAAAATCACTCCAGTTTGCTGCAAGAAACCTCAGGACATAATTTTTTGACTGGATTGCATGTTCGTCATTGTGTGTGTCCTTGTGCATATGTGCATCTGTGATGCACAGTCAGCGTTATGACACAAGCACTATAGCGAATCTGCCTCAGTTTCCTCAGCAGGACATTCTACTTCAATAATCTCAGTAAACAGAAACAGAAAACTATCAGCAATGCAACTCAGATGCCTAACCTGGACTGTAACATAATGCATTAACCTTGACTTTCACATGCTGCTGAAAAACATTAAGGTTTTCACTGTAAATTATTAAGTATAAAGAAGTATTGATTTTTAAGAAGTTGCTAATGTTTGAAAAATACAGAATAATATTTAACAGTTTTTGCTTCCTTTATATTGATACTTTTTTGAACTGAACGTGTAACTTTTTTTTCCTGATGCACATCCATTATTGATGTGTCTGGAAGTAAATTACAGTTCTAAATATAAACAATTTTGTTTAAAATTTGTGAATATGTAGTGCGAATGGGTTATGTTTCTATTCTTGGATAAAGGCTGTTTATACATAACATAATCCTGAAGTACAGGCTTTCGTGTACAGTCCCTTTTCACTGATATGGTTAAAGTACCAGTAATGCAATCCACCTGCATAGAAAATTTCACGATTTTATACTCAGCCTTCCTACGTGAGATATATTGCAGATGGGATGTTAACATCACTATACATGGTACTGAATTTCAGTGGAAATCAAAACTGTACACAAAAACAATCACATTTAGTCTTCCTTTTCTTTATGTATATATTCTGTACCTGGGCAATGTATACATACATGAGCTGCCGTGGGATGGGCAGTGTTGTGTTTGTAATTTCTGGAGACTTACCCCCACCCACCCACCTTTCCCCAGCTCCCTGTAAGTAATAAATTAGAAAATGAGTTCACTCTTTTGTCCTGCTGGTGAATTGATTAAATAATAAGATGTGTTTTTACTGCTCACAAGATGATTCACAGGGTGCTTTATGTAGAAATTTACAAAACGTTGCAAATAATTGCTACCTCTTAATGCTGAAATTGTTGGTAGTTTTTACTAGTGAATCGATCCTAAAACAAAATAAAGGTCTTATAGGATTGACATGCAAAAGAGATTGGAACGAGATGCAAAAGTAAGTTTGGATGGGTATGACGCATTTTGGGTAATGCAGGGAAATGTTATGGAAATAAAGCTCTTATTTAAAAATGATTTATAATTTGTGCTCTAGGTTATTTGTTAAATTGTAAAAGTGCTGTTTTATAATCAGTTCTGATTACCTGTCTCAAGGGACTAGTCCCAATGGTTGCTAGAGCCATTGATCTTGGGCATGTTTTGAGTGCTTGCTGCACACTTGAGTGCTCGGTGGAGGGTGCTGATGTTTTTTTGCCGGTGCTGGTTGGGGGGGGGAGGTCGTTGCCTTGCTGCTGCTTGTGTGTGGGAGTGGGGGGGGGGCTTTGGGTTTCTAACATTTAACTGTCATTCATCCTTTGGGGCACTCCTCTGTTTTCGTGGATGTTTGCAAAGAAAAAGAATTTCAGGATGTCTCATTGTATACATTTCTCTGACATTAAATGTACCTGTTGAAACCTATTTTAAAATATCCTTCCCTCTACTGTATAAGGGATTGATACTTCCAGCTATTTTGATAATGCACAAATTAGTATTTCACGCATGGTCTCTTATTGCACAATTATTTAGCTGCATTTTAAGAGTTAGATTTCATATTCATACTCTTTTATGACTTAAGATTTTACTGGAAAAAATGCTGAAAGCAATACATCAACTTGTGTGAGCACTTTGACGGTGGCTCATCATTCAGAAATTTTCTTATGTAAAATAACATCTAATCACAGCTGAACACTATTTTCATTTTTTTATTAAAAGATGAGCTGGACTGGTTATTAAAATAAGAGGAGTTGGGAGACACGAATGATTGAAGCTTCCAGCAGAACTGGAATCAGAATCAAATATATTATCACTCCATACATGATGTGAAATTTGTTGTTTTATTGCAGCAGTACAATGCAAAGATATAAGAAATTGCTATAAATTACAAAAAGGTGCAAAAACAAAAGCAACAGCAAAAAATGCATTCTTGATCTTAAACTGTTTAGATAACCTGCTACAGGAAGTATTTGAGCAGTGGCATTAAACCAAAAAACAGTGTTTAAGAACTAAATAATGCCTTGCTCCAGATTGGCAACAAGAAATGCTTACTGGATTTCAGCTTTTAAAAAAAAATTAAATCCACCTTTTTATTTGCCTTCTCCCAGTGAACCTACATCTTCATAGAAGCGATAATTGGATTTAAAATGGGCTCAATTAGGAAAAGCAAAAGTTGACAATGGTCCTTAGTGACTGGAGGTCTTCATAATTGGTTCTGTTAACTTAGGTTCTGACTTTTGTGCTGACATGCAAAAATAATTGACATTTGAAAATAAAGGCTGTGATTAAGAAGTCTGTGGAAGATGCCAAAACAGAGTAATAAAGACATGAATCACTGCACTGCAGGAAGATATCAATGAATTGGTTTGGTGGACAAAAAAGAAATGACAAATAGAAGTGGGCTGGCACCCTGTAAGTCCTGTGACCCAGGTTCATCTGCGACCTTGGATGCTGATGGTCTGGAACTTGCCACTTCTCTCTGAACATGTGTGATTTCCCCTGGGTGCTCTAGATTCTTGCCAAATAACAAAGGCATGCAGGTTGGTAGGCTATTTGTTAACTGTAACTAGTATGTAGGTGACTGGTAGAACTTGGGAGGAATTGTTGAGAATATGGACCACATTACACTAATCCCATTTGATTAGGTTGGAATGAACTTGAGTCAAAGGATCTGTTTGCATGTTGTATGCTTTTGAAGTAAAACAAAGGCATGGAACTACAAGATAAATTGTGCATGCATTCTGTTCCTCCATGTTTGCTTGTATGTCCATAAACCTCTAAACACAGCAGAGCAAATTGATAGTGATTCTGAATGCATACCACAGTATGATAGGAAGATCATAAAGGAACTGTATCTAACTAGTTAGAATATAGCCATTGAAAGTCCTTAACACATTACAGGAAGCATTGATGAGATTTTTTTGAGGTTTCCAGGGCTGGCAAATTATGAAGGGTGTCTAGGTTGTGTTTGCTTCTCTGAGGGGAGATCCAATCATTTAAAATTGCAAGGCAAGCAGTGAATAGGGCAGAATGGGGCATAGTTATTTTAAAACAGGGAAGGGTGTTACAGACAAATTGTTTTACATATTGAATAGTGGAGGTGTGGGACTCCCTGAAAAAGTTGGTGGAGGCAGAAACCTCACAGGAGATAATAAAAATAAGACGTTTCTAGCGGGTGCCGTTTGTTGATTTACAGTGTTTGAAATGTACTTTGATATGCTTGTGAAGATTTTCAACCAACAAGCCACTATTAGAAAAGCAGGAAACTAGAATTAATTTAAAGCCTATTTTTTGTCTAGGATGAGCCCAAGGGTTTGCCATGACCTTATGAGAGGTTGGCTTTAAGAATACCTACTTAGTGCTTTTTTTTAACTGGTTCCTGTGCTTTGAGGAAGAGTTCTTGGAAGTACTTGAAATACCCCTAATTTTAAGGCATACTAGCCATCTACTGGAGTTGTTTCTGTCTGGTAAATATTAATCTTTATTTTTGAGAGATATTCCAGTCAAGATGGCACCAAGTTGCAATATTTGTCCAGGTCGTGGCTCAGACCTAGTTTTTTTTAGGTCCATGGGGTTGGTTTTGGAGACGGTGTGGGGAGCTAGTGGCTGTTAGCATTTAGGAACAGGTATAAGGGGTAGTTAAGAGGTCAGGGGCAGTAAATGATGAATCAAGGGCAGGAGCCGGTGCTTGGAATCCAGGATGGAGCATTTCACAGTCGAAGACCAGTGATCCCTGTGGATGGACACTGGATTGGCAGGTGCTGAGGATGAAGACCAGTGATTTCTCCGTGGTCAATGACAGGTTGCTGGGCCTAATGGATGAGGGCTGGTGACCCCTAGGTCTGAGTTCCTCCACATCAGCAAGCCCTGGTGTTGGAAGTCCATGTGGGCAGGAACCACGAGAGCAGGTGAGTCCGTACCCAAACAGGTTGGCAAGTCCAAGGGTCAATACCCAAGGTTTGACAAAGTCCAGAAATCAGTGTGTCCAGAGGTTGAAGACTTGACATCCCAGTGCATATTAAAACCACATCTGTTTTATTTAATACAGCCTTCATAGATAGATAGATACTTTATTCATCCCCATGGGGAAATTCAACTTTTTTCCAATGTCCCATACACTTGTAGCAAAACTAATTACATACAATACTTAACTCAGTAAAAAATATGATATGCATCTAAATCACTATCTCAAAAAGCATTAATAATAGCTTTTAAAAAGTTCTTAAGTCCTGGCGGTAGAATTGTAAAGCCTAATGGCATTGGGGAGTATTGACCTCTTCATCCTGTCTGAGGAGCATTGCATCGATAGTAACCTGTCGCTGAAACTGCTTCTCTGTCTCTGGATGGTGCTATGTAGAGGATGTTCAGAGTTTTCCATAATTGACCGTAGCCTACTCAGCGCCCTTCGCTCAGCTACCGATGTTAAACTCTCCAGTACTTTGCCCACGACAGAGCCCGCCTTCCTTACCAGCTTATTAAGACGTGAGGCATCCCTCTTCTTAATGCTTCCTCCCCAACACGCCACCACAAAGAAGAGGGCGCTCTCCACAACTGACCTATAGAACATCTCAGCTCCCTTGGTCAAGTAATGTAGATATGAACATTTATGGCAGATAAATATATCCAGAGAGGAAATTTTGAGAACAAAGAACACAACATAGAACATCCTAGCACAGGAACAGGTCCTTCAGCCCACAATGTTGTGCCAAATCAAATAAATTAGTAATCAAATGGCCAACGAAACTAATCCCATATATGTGTGCCATGTCCCTCCATTTTCCTTGTATTCAGGTACCTATCTAAACAATCATAAAACACCCTTGTGTGTCTGACTCTATTACCACCCCAGGCACCCCAACACTTTAAAAGAAGAAAAAAACAAAACTTGCCTTCACATCTCTAAAATTACCCCCTTTAACCTTCAATGCACCTCCTCTGGTATTAAACATTTCAACCCTGGGAAAAAGATACTGTCTGTCTACTCTATCTATGCCTCTCATAATCTTATAAACCACCAGATCACCCCTCAGTCTCTGCTGTTCCAGAAAAAAACAACCCAAATTGTACACCCTCTTACAGCACATTTCCTCTAATCCAGGCAGCATCTCAGTAAATCACAGCTTTTCCAGAGACTCGATATCCTTCCTATAATGGGACAATGAGAACTGTATGCAATACTTGAGATGCTAACTAGAGAATGCACTTCAATTTTGGATAGTGTTTTTTTTCCGTTTAATATGAAATTGCATTTAAATTTCAGAATAAGACTTCATATTGCTTCATCTATATGAGACTATCTCAGCAGGGAACCCCACCACCCAGGTCATGCTCTCTTTTCACTATTGCCATCGCGAAGAAGGTACGGGAGAAGGAGTTACACCACCATGTTCAGAAACAGTTATTACCACTCAACCATCAGGCTCTTGAACCAGTGGGAATGAGTTCACACAACTTCACTTGCTCCATTACTGAACTATTCCCACAAACTATGGACTCACTTTCAGGGACTCTTCATTGCATATTCCTGATATTTATTGCTTATTTATCTTTCCTCAAAGTCCCTCTGTAAGGTGTTGCACTTTTGGAGAACAAACCTGAGTAGGGCATACACAGTGAACAGTAGGGCATTAGAACGAAGGGATTTGGAAATATAGATCCACAATTCATTAAAAAGAAGTATTACAGGTAGATATTACCATAAAGAGAGATTTTGGCGCATTTGGCCTTCATAAATCAGAGTACTGAGTACAGGAGTTGGGATGTTCTCTTGAAGTTACTGTATATGAAACGTTGTGGAAAAGTGTGTATGGAACCGGAGGAGATAGCAGAGGTGCTTAATGAATAGTTTGCTTCAGTATTCACTACAGAAAAGGATCTTGGCGATTGTAGGGATAACTTACAGCTGATTGAAAAGCTTGAGCATATAGACATTAAGGAAAAGGATGTGCTGGAGCTTTTGGAATGCATCAAGTTGGATAGGTCTCTGAGACAGGACAAGGTGTGCTCCAGCCTACTGTGGGAGGTGAGGGAGGAGATTGCTGAGCCTCTGGCAATGATCTTTGCATTATCAATAGGGACAAGAGAGGTTCCAGAGAATTGGAGGGTTGCAGATGTTGTTCCCTTATTCAAGAAAGGGAGTAGAGATAGCCCAGGAAATTATAGACCAATGGGTCTTACTTCAGTGGTTGGTCAGTTGATGGAAAAGATTCTGAGAGGCAGGATTTATGAACACTTGGAGAGGCATAGAATGATTAGGAATAGTCAGCATAGTTTTGTCAAAGGCAGGTCGTGCCTTACGAGCCTGATTGAATTTTTTGAAGATGTGATTAAGCACGTTGATGAAGGTAGAACAGTAGATGTAGTGTATATGGATTTCAGCAAGGCACTTGATAAGGTACCACATGCTGGGCTTATTGAGAAAGTAAGGAGGCATGGGATCCAAGGGGACCTTGCTCTGTGGATCCAGATTTGGCTTGCCCACAGAAGGCAAAGAGTAGTTGCAGACAGGTCATATTCTGCATGGAGGTTGGTGACCAGTTGTGTGCCTCGGATCTGTTCTAGGATCCCTTCTCTTTGTGATTTTTATAAATGACCTGGATGAGGAAGTGGAGGGATGGGTTAGTAAATTTGCTGTTGACACAAGGGTTGTGGGTGTTTTGGACAGTGTGGAGGGCTGTCAGAGGTTACAGTGGGACATCGATAGGATGCAAATCTGGGTTGAGAAGTGGCAGATGGAGTTCAACCCAGATAAGTTTGAGATGGTTCATTTTGGTAGATCAAATATGATGGCAGAACATAGTATTAATGGTAAGATTCTTGGTAGTATGAAGGATCAGAGGGATCTTGGGGTCCAAGTCCATAGGACACACAAAGCTGCTGCGCAGGCTGACTCTGTGGTTAAGAAGGCTTACGGTGTATTGGCTTTCATCAATCATGGGATTGAGTTCAAGGCCTGAGAGGTAATGTCAGATCCCATCTGGAGTACTGTGCTTGGTTCTGGTCGCCTCACTATAGGAAGTGTGTGGAAACCATATAAAGGGTGCAGAGGAGGTTTACAAGGATGTTGCCTGGATTGGGGAGCATGCCTTATGAGAATAGGTTGAGTAAGCTTGACCTTTTCTCCTTGGAGTGACAGAGGATGAGAGGTGACCTGATAGAGGTGTATCAGATGATGAGAGGCATTGATCATGTGGATAGACGGAGGCTTTTTCCTAGGGCTGAAATGGCTAACATGAGAGGGCACAATTTTAAGGTGCTTAGAAGTAGGTACAGAGAAGATGTCAGAGGTAAGTTTTTTTACGCAGAGAGTGGTGACTGCATGGAATGGGCTGCCAGCGATGGTGGTGGAGGCGGAAACAATGTGGTCTTTTAAGAGACTCCTGGATAGGTACATGGAGCTTAGAAAATTAGAAGGCTATGGGTAACCCTAGGTAATTTCTAAAGTAAGTACATGTTTGGCACTGCATTATGGGCCGAAGGGCTTGTATTGTGCTACAGGTTTTCTATCTTTCTATTGGTGAAGTCTAATTTGGAGTATTGTGTCCAATATCTACAGGAAACATCAATAAGATTAAAAGAGTACAAAGAAAATTTACAAGGATGTTGCCTGAACTTGACTTGAGGTATAAGGAAGAGGTTGAATAGGTTAGGATGAACATAGGAGAATGAGAGGCAAATTAATAGAGGTACACAAAATTATGAGGGGTATAGATAGGGTAAATGCAAGTTGGATTTCTCTTCTGAAGTTGGTTGAGGCTGGAACTGGAAATCAAAGGTTAAGAAGGATGAACAGTGAAATATTTAAGGGGAGCTTGAGGGGGAACTTTATTCAGAGAGTAGAACGAATGTGGAAAGAGCTGCAGTGCAAGTGGTGGATATGGGTTTAATTGCAACATGTGAGAGATGTTTTGGATAGGTACATCGATGAGAGAAGTATGGGGGCTATGGTCTACGTGCAGGTTGATGGGCCTAAGCAGAATAACAGTTTGATACGGACTAGATGGGCTGAAGGGCCTGTTTCTGTACAGCAGTGTTCTATGACTCTAACCTTCCATATATCTACATAGGTCTGCAACCTTCCAAGATGACTAACCTTTCCAGTTATGCATTCTTGATTCTATCTGTTGCTCCACCAACATCACCTGTGCTTCAGCTGCTGATGAAATTACTTCTCTAAGAAAATCTTCTGTTTTCTTTCATTAAGAAGCAGAGGTGAAGGAGTATGTCTCATGATCAACTCTACTTGATGCACAAATATATCAATGCTGACCCAATTCTGCTCACCAGACCTGGAATATCTAGCAGTAAAGTGCCGTCCTTTTTACCTACCACGGGAGTTCTCTGGGGTCATTCTGGTAGCAGTTTACATTCCACGTCAGGCCAATGTCAAGCAGGCTTTAGATGATCTGAGCAATGGGATCAACATGCACAAAACAGAACACCCTAATGCCTTCACCATCATTTTGGGGGATTTTAACAAGGCCAGTCTGAAAAAAATCACTAAGTAACTACCATCTACAGATCACTTGCAATACCAGAGGAAACAACACACTGGACCATTGTTACACCATCATCAAGAATGCCTCCATGCTATTCCACGCCCTCACTTCGGGAAGTCTGATCACCTGGCTGTACTTCTACTCCCCATGTAGAGGCAGAGACTGAAGACTACAGCACCAGCAGTGAGGACCAAGAAGGTTTGGACAAGGGAAGCACAGGAGCGCCTACAGGACTGCTTTGAATCGGTGGATTGGACTGTATTCGGAGATTCTTCTTTAAATCTGGATGAGTATGCTGCAGTTGTTACCGACTTCATTAAAACCTGTTTGGATGAGTGTGTGCCTACAAAGACTTACTGTACATTCCCAAACCAAAAGCTGTTGATGAACCAGGAGATACATCGTCTGCTGAAGGCTAGATCTGTGGCAGTCAAGTCTGGCAATGCAGGCCTGTACCAGAAAACCAGGTATGATTTGCGACGGGTTACTTCAAAGGCAAAGAGACAATTTCAAACGAGGTTAGAGGCGATATCAGATGCACGACAACTCTGGCAGGGTCTGCAAGACGTTACTTCCTACAAAGCGAAACTCAATAGTATGAATGGCGGCAATGCTTCACTACCAGATGAACTCAATGCCTTCTATGCCCACTTTGAAAGGAAGAACACAACCCTAACCCTAACCCTAACCCTAATGCGGGCCCTAACCCTAACCCTAACCTCTGTACCTCCCTCTGCAACTGGATCCTCAACTTCCTATCTGGAAGACCACAGTCTGTGCAGATTTGCGATAACATATACTCAACAACAATCCCTGGGGATACGAATGGACAATAAACTGGACTGGTCAAAGAATACTGAGGGTGTCTACAAGAAGGGTCAGAGCCGTCTCTATTTCCTGAGGAGACTGAGGTCCTTTAACATCTGCCGGACGATGCTGAGGATGTTCTACGAGTCTGTGGTGGCCTTTGCTATCATGTTTGCTGTTGTGTGCTGGGGCAGCAGGCTGAGGGTAGCAGACACCAACAGAATCAACAAACTTATTCGTAAGGCCAGTGATGTTGTGGGGTGGAACTGGACTCTCTGACGCTGGTGTCTGAAAAGAGGATGCTGTCCAAGTTGCATGCCATCTTGGACAATGACTCCCATCCACTCCATAATGTACTGGTTAGGCACAGGAGTACGTTCAGCCAGAGACTCATTCCACCGAGATGTAACACTGAGCGTCATAGGAAGTCATTCCTACCTGTGGCCATCAAACTTTACAACTCCTCCCTCAGAGTGTCAGACACCCTGAGCCAATAGGCTGGTCCTGGACTTATTTCCACTGGGCACGATTAACTTATTATTTTTAATTATTTATGGTTTTATATTGCTATATTTCTTCACTATTCTTGGTTGGTGCGACTGTAACGAAACCCAGTTTCCATCGGGATCAATAAAGTATGTCTGTCTGTCTGTCCTCGCTGATGATCAACACTGGTGCACCTCAGGGGTGTGTGCTTAGCCCACTGCTCTAGTCTCTAAATACACATAACTGTGGGGCTCGGCATAGTTCAAATACCATCTCCAAAATTGCTGACGATACAAACATTGTTGGCAGAATCTCAGGTGGTGACAAGAGGGCATACAGGAGTGAGATATGCCAACTAGTGGAGTGGTGTCACAGCAACAACCTGGCACTCAACATCAGTAAGACAAAAGAGCTGATTGTGGACTTCAGGAAGGGTAAGACGAAGGAACACATACCAATCCTCATAGAGAGATCAGAAGTGGAGAGAGTGAGCAGCTTCAAGTTCCTAGGTGTCAAGATCTCTGAGAGTTTAACCTGGTCCCTATATATTGATGTAGTTATAAAGAAGACAGGACAGTGGCTATACTTTATTAGGAGTTTGAAGAGATTTGGCATGTCAACAAATACACTCAAAAACTTCTATAGTTGTACAGTGGAGAGCATTCTGACAGGCTGCATCACTGTCTGGTATGGAGGGGCTACTGCACAGGACCAAAAGAAGCTGCAGAAGGTTGTAAATCTAGTCAGCTCCATCTTGGGTACTAGTCTACAAAGTACCCATGACCTCTTCAGGGAGCAGTGTCTCAGAAAGACAACGTCCATTATTAAGGACCTCCAGCACCCAGGACATGCCCTTTTCTCACTGTTACCATCAGGTAGGAGGTACAGAAGCCTGAAGGCACATACTCAGCGATTCAGAAACAGCTTCTTCCCCACTGCCATCCGATTCCTAAATGGACATTGAATCTTTGGACACTACCTCATTTTTTATAATATACAGTATTTCTGTTTTTTGCATGTTTTAAAAAATCTATTTAATATACATAAATGATTTAATTGTTTATTTTTTTTTTATTTTTTTTTACCCCTGCTAGATTATGTATTGCATTGACCTGCTGCTGCTAATTTAACAAATTTCACGTCACATGCCGGTGATAATAAACCTGATTCTGATTCTGAAGTACACATTAAAACCTATAATTTTGATCATCTGAGCATTATATCCTAATGTGATTTTGATTTTTCTTTAGCAAAAACTGCTATAAAGTGAATAGTAGACCCTGCAGTGTTAAGGAGAATATGTAAATTCTCATTGTTTAACTTGTAAAATTTAATGCATCTGGGCTAAGCTTAAGCAATATAAATAATGCATGCATCAATTAATTTTTCTCATATATACTTTGAATTAAGGTTTTTATTCAATGAAGAAGCTTTATCTGGATTAACTGAGCACAAGCTATTGGATGTTGTTAGAGTTACCCTTTTCAGTGAAATCAAGGTTATCAGCTCACTATTTCAAGGGCAAAGAGACAATTTTGAATGAGCTTGGAGGCGACATCAGATGCCCGGCAACTCTGGCAGGATCTGCAAGACTACTTCCTACGAAGCAAAACCCCATAGCATGAATGGCAGCGATGCTTCACTACCAGATGAACTCACCATCTTCTATGCACGCTTTGAAAGGGAGAACACAACTACAGCTGTGAAGATCCCCGCTGCACCTGATGACCCTGTGATCTCTGTCTCAGAGGCTGATGTTAGGCTGTCTTTAGAGAGAGTGAACCCTCGCAAAGCAGAAGGTACCCATGGAGTACCTGGTAAGGCTCTGAAAACCTGTGCCAACCAACTAGCGGGAATATTCAATGACATTTTCAACCTCTCACTGCAATGGGCGGAATTTTGCACTTGCTTCAAAAAGGCAACAGTTATACCAGTGACCTATCGCCTGGTAGCACTCACGTAGACAGTGATGAAATGCTTTGAGAGGTTGGTTATGACTAAACTGAACTCCTGCCTCAGCAAGGACCTGGACCCATTGCAATTTGCCTATTACCACAATAGATCAATAGCAGATGCAATCTCAATGGCTCTTCGCATGGCTTTAGACCACCTAGACAAAACAAACACCTACGTCAGGATGCTGTTCATCGACTATAGATCAGCATTTAAATGCAATCATTCCCAAAATCCTGATTGAGATGTTGCAGAACCTAGGCCTCTGTACCTCCGTCCGCAATTGGATCCTCAACTTCCTAACCAGAAGACCACAATCTGTGTGGATTGGTGATAACATATCCTCCTCACTGATGATCAACACTGGTGCACCTCAGGGGTGTGTACTTAGCCCATTGCTCTACTCTCTATATATACATGACTGTGTGGCTAGGCATAGCTCAAATACCATCTATAAATTTGCTGACAATACAACCATTGTTGGTAGAATCTCAGATGGCAACAATAGGGCATACAGGAGTGAGATATGCCAACTAGTGGAGTGGTGCCGCAGCAACAACTTGGCACTCAACGTCAGAAAGATGAAAGAGCTGATTGTGGACTTCATGAAGGGTAACATGAAGGAACACATACCAATCCTCATAGGGGGATCAGAAGTGGAGAGAATGAGTGGCTTCAAGTTCTTGGGTGTCAAGATCTCTGAAGATCTAACCTGGTCCCTACATATAGATGTAGTTATAAAGAAGACAAGATAGTGGCTATACTTTATTAGGAGTTTGAAGAGATTTGGCATGTCAAAAAATACACTCAAAAACTTCTATAGTTGTACCGTGGGAGCATTCTGACAGGCTGCATCACTGTCTGTTGTGGAGGGGCTACTGCACATGACCGAAGGAAGCTGCAGAAGGTTGTAAATCTAGTCAGCTCCATCTTGGGTACCAGCCTACATAGTACCCTGGACATCTTTAGGGAACGGTGTCTCAGAAAGGCTGCGTCCATTATTAAGGACCTCCAGCACCCAGGGCATGCCCTTTTCTCACTGTTACCATCAGGTAGGAGGTACAGAAGCCTGAAGGCACACACTCAGCGATTCAGGAACAGCTTCTTCCCCTCGCCATCCGATTCCTAAATGGACATTGAATCTTTGGACACTACCTCACTTTTTTTTAGTACACTGTATTTCTGTTCTCGCATTTTTTTATCAATTCAATATACATAATTGATTTACTTGTTTATTTATTATTATTGTTTTATTTATTATTTTTTTCTCTCTGCTGGATTATGTTTTGCATTGAACTGCTGATACTACGTTTAAAAATTTCACGACGCGTGTCGGTGATAATAATCCTGATCCTGATTCTGATTCTGATTCTGACTGGGATTGAAAAATTGTGATCATATTCCATTAGAGTGACCTCATGAAGTCATTGGCAGTAGTTTGGAGGCATTTTCAGAATCTATTTACAAAATATACCAATTGAAATATTGAAGAAGAACATCTTTATGCTCTATATTGCCTCCTCTGTTTCACTCCAGTTCAGCATAATCTTTTTCTCTGGGAGCAATATAAACGTGATTAACTTTGATATTTTTGCTCCACGTGCTTCAAGGATGTTATCCCTAGTGTAGAATTAAGACAATTATTTTCAGGAATAGGGTCTAGAATTCGGAGGTTGTTGAGGTAAAAATGTTGAAGCTATGCTGCTGATTTTCTGCATTCAAGATTCAAGATTGTTTATTGTCATTCTTCAGTAGATCAGTGTAAAGAATGAAATGATTGTGGTGCCTTTGGAAGACGGCTTTCACCATTAAGGACTGACATGCCCTCGTTCTCATTGTTAACATTGGGAAAAAGGTACAGAAACCTGAAGACACATACTTTACGATTCAGAAACAACTTCTTCCCCTCTGCCATCCAAGTCCTAAATGGACATTGAACCCATGAACACTACCTCTCTACTTAAAAAATTTATTTTTGCGCTATTTATTTTAACTTAACAGTTTAATAGACATATATATGTATTTACTGTAATTCCTTTTTGTCTTTCTATATTTATTTATTATGTATTTCATTGTTACTGTTACTGTAAAGTTAACAAATTTTATGACATATGCCAGTGATATTATATCTGATTCTGAATATGAAATGATTGTTATTCCAGATCTGATGTAGCATATTTAGTCATGCTTAACCCTAACAATAGCAGCTTTCTCATTTCACTCTTCATTTAAATCACAATGATTCTGAGCACCAGGAATATTGAAAAGCATATAATTCTGAATATTTTTGGTTATATGAAAACTAAGTTTGTGTGAAGTTCTAAGCAGCAGATTCCACGTGTATTAGGAAGGCACTGATAAATTATAGGAAGCAATGAGGTGTCACATTTGGGGTATTTTAGAATAATATTGATACAGTATGCTAATGCTATGACTAGAATGTCAATGGATCAAATCACTTTCTCTATATAATGTTTTGATGACAATGGCCAGAAACTCTGTCAACGTTGCACACTATGTTAGTAACTATTTTAGTTAGTAACTATAGTAAAATAGTTAGTAACTATTTTATAATTTGTAGCAAGGCCATTTGATCCAAACATTTTTGTACTATACAGAGTTAAAGCCTGATAAACAGCTTCGGTAAGGACTGATGTACAGAGTATGGATATTTTGTTTAATCATTCTGCACATACATTACAGCCAAAATATTAACTGAAATTTACACACGTTCTGAAGAAAATCTTTGGGAAACAAAATGATGGAAATTATGATGTTTATGAAATAAATTTTCTAATTCGAAAACAATTTATCAATTGAACAAAATGAGCAGAGAGTTTATTGTTTTCAGTAGGCCATTATCGGATGAGGTCTGTTCTGTTTTGTAAAGACCAATGTACTCTACAGAATGAACCCATAGACTGAATGGGCATAATCATGGCAGTATTGAAGGATTAGGAGAAAGGTAAAAATATAAATTCAGGTTTTAAAAAAACTGGTTGAGTAGTATCAAAGTAATATAATTGCAGAAGTGTGTATTATTTTAAGAGCTCTCAGTGTCCACTTTAACAGCAGGGCTGGGGATGGGTTAGCCTGGGTTTGACAAAATTGATGGATGGTAAGTGCCATCTATAGTTTCTAAACTGTCAGGGTGTAATTTGTTATCATCAGATCAGCTAAGACTTCATTCATAATGTGCAACGTTGTCAGAGTTTCTGGCCATTGTCATCAAAACATTATATAGAGAAAGTGATTTGATCCATTGACATTCTAGTCATAGCTTTAGATTACTGTCATTAACAGTAGGTGATGTATTTCTTCAGAATTGATAAACAGGATCAACATACCCATTTCCAATTATTTTTTTTTAAATTTTTAATATGGATACACTCCAAGAAAGTAGCTGTCTACAATGATCTTAAACATATAAACTACAGATAGAGCAAGATCCAATTAGGATAATTCCCAGGAAAATATTACTAGCATTTTCAGGCTAACAGCTCCTCTTATACAATGGAAGTAATAGTAATACAACATGGGAGAATATCCAGAAGTTTGGAACTTCATCAGTCTTAATATCACTGACAATCTGTGTTTGTCATAGAGCTTTAAAACACAGAAACATGCCCTTTCTCTAACTTCAACACTCTGACCAATTTGCCTAACTGAGCTGATCCTGTTTGCTTGCAATTGGCCTATACCCCTCTAAACTCCCTCTATCCATGAATCTGTCCAAATGTCTTTCCCTTGCCTCTATCATTTCCTCTGGCAGTTTGTTCCACATACCACCAACTTCTGTGTGGCAAAACTTGCCCCTCACCTTAAATCTGTGCCCTGTAGTTTTAGATTCCCCTTCCTTGGGAATCCATCTTACCTATGTCCTCATGATTTGATAAATCTCTGTAAGGTCAATCCTTAGGCTCTTTTGCTCCAGGGAAAATGGTCTTCACCTATGCAGTCTCTCCTTATATCTTCAGCCCTCCAGTCCGAGCAATATTGTCATGAATGTCTTCTGTACAGTTTTTAGCTTATTCATATATATATGGTGACCAGAAATGCACAAATATTCCAGGAGTGATCTCATATTAGTTGCTGTGCTATTATGCATCATTTGATCCTGTTAGAATAACTATTAACCACTCTGTCTGCTTGTGCATTAAATTGGGAAATAAAATGATCGTTACATATTTTACTTTCATCTGGAACACAGAACTCATAAAAGCAATTTATATGTTGTGCATCTTACAGGGCAGCATCACTCACAGGACCAAGAGAGATGGTGTAAGAGTTTTTTTAAGGAGGTAAGATGAATAATGAGCTTTAGGGAGAGCATTTCCAGTTCTTAGGGTCTCCAGAGCAGGAGCAGGGAAGTGGGCGACACACAGGGTAAGCAAGAGAGCTGGGGCTGCAAACTGTGCTGGGCTTCAGTATGTTATGCAGATGGGAGGGAACACGCCCATTGAAAGGACTTCAGCAGCAGAATGGCAACCTTCAAATTGGGCATTTTGTTTCCATTGTTGATATGGATCAACAAGCAAGGTCTTTTAGATAGGGGGCTGACGGTATGAATTAAGGCAGAGAAGTTTTGGGGATTGCTGACACTATATTTGGCGTTGGGAATCTGCCAGTGTTGCGATAGTGTGGGTGTAAGAAAAGAGTTCTGTAGTACTGTATATGACTTATGTTACAGCAAGTAACGATTTTACAAAGGATGAACTAGGAAAGCCAGCATTTTTTTTTCCATTTCTTAACTATCTTTGGAATGAAGTAGTTTGTCAAGCCATTTCGTAGGGCAACTAAGAGTAACTGTCTGGGTAACAATGTCAGGTTTTCTTCCCTGAAGGACATTAATGTACCTTATAGTTTTCAGACAGAGTGCTGATGGTAATGATGGAAAAGGCTGTTTTTATTTATTACTACTGGTCTTCATTCACAGGAGGAAGATATCACTGACAATGCTGATATTTATTGTTCATGGAATGTGCAGTTAGTTGAGAGTTAAATTAATGTGTCTGGCGTCACATAT
Organism: Hemitrygon akajei; assembly: GCF_048418815.1. Lineage (NCBI taxonomy): Eukaryota > Metazoa > Chordata > Chondrichthyes > Myliobatiformes > Dasyatidae > Hemitrygon > Hemitrygon akajei. The sequence goes on along the minus strand of NC_133126.1, from coordinate 176,737,964 downwards.
AGACTAAGTAAGGTAAGGATGGGAGATTGAAGCTCAACAGAAGTACTCAGCAGTTCATTCAGTATCCGTGGAGTGCGAAACAAATCCAGTTCTGATGAAAGTCATTGACAGGAAAGATTAACCCTGTTTCTCCCTTTACAGATGCTGACTGACCGGCTGAGTTCTTCCAGCATTGTCTGTTTCTATTTCAGATAGAATCAGATAATCAGAATCAGGTTTAATATCACCAGCATATGTCATGAAGTTTGTTGTCTTTGTGGCAGCAGTACAATGCAATGTAAATAATAGAGGGGAAAAACTGAATTCTGGTATTAATAGTTAAATTAAATAAGTAGTCCAAAAATAGAAATAAAAAAGTAGTGAGGTAGTTTTTATGGATTCAATGTCCATTCAGAAATCAGCTGGCAGAGGGGAAGAAGCTGTTCCTAAATCATTTTGTATGTGCATTTAAGCTTCTGTACTTCTTTCCTTGTGATACAATGAGAACAAGGCATGACCTGGGTGATGGGAGTACTTAATGATGAATGCCACCTTTTTGAGGCATCGCTCCTTGAAGATGTCCTGGGTACTGTGGAGGCTAGAGTGCATGATGGAGCTGACTGATTTCACAACTCTCCGCAATGATATTCAGCAATTGCGGTGTTTTAGTTACAAAACAATTGCTAGACTTCCTGCCCAAAGGGCCATTGATGATGTAGGTGAAGTTTTGTTACAGTGCAATGCTCTCATGGTTACCTTTACCAAGACCAACTTGTATTTAAATTCCACAATAAATTTAATTAAGTAATGAATGAACGGGAGGATCATAGTTCATATCAGGAACCAACAGTAAACTCATGGTGTACACAGCTGGCTGAAGCCTATGTAAGTGTCTGGAAACAGGGTGGAACTGTTCCTGATTGGACAAAATTGCCACTCATTCATAGCTAATTAATAGTTAGACAAATGGAGTATCTTCAGACTTCATTTGAAATCTGATGTTGTTTCTTCAGTGTGATGCAATAGGAAAGAGGGAGGAGGACAAGCCTTTGCAAAGATATATAGGTTGTAGTTAGCTAAAGGTGGGGCCTAGTGAGAAATTTACAGTAAGCATAAAAAATTATCATATTTGACCTTGCTAATTATTGATGATTTTAACTTTCCTATCTAAGAGTGGTGCAATATAAATATGAAATACACCTGTTGCATGAGACCATCAAATTTTGCCATTTGTTACAGAGAAAAAGAGAGTCCTGCACCGGGTTCTGACAGTACATATGTGTTTCTTTTTTACTTTGAAGGAAATGCTGTAAATTAAGTTATGACCTCCTAAAGATAATGTAAAAAAAAACAACCAAAAAAGAAAAACAATTCATTTCAAGTTGGGTTCACATCTTGTAGTCTAGCCACATTTTCTCCAGCTGTGTGTCCTTCAAGACAAGTGCAGTGGCAAATGTTAGAAGCAGAACTAAAGTATAGAAGGAATGATACTGCTATTATACTTCAGGACAAGTGGACTGAACTGGTGTGGACAACTTCATTTATCACGATTTCCAAACTGATTCTGTAAACTACAGGCTCACTTTCAAGGACTCTTTATAACTCATGTTCTCAGATTTATTTTTAATTGCTCAATTTATCTTTTGCACACTGGTTGCTTGTCAATCTCTGTTTAATTTTGTTGTAAAATTCTATAGTATATTTTTCTGTGAATGCTTGCAAGAAACTGAATCTCGGGGTAGTATATGGTAACATAGTGTGTATGTACTTTGATAATAAATTTTACTTTGACTTTGAAGTCTTTCACTCTATTGAAAAGATATAGATGCTGAATCTTTCAGTTTCTTATCTTTATCATAATATGTGCTGATAAACATTTATGGACTCAATGCAACTAACGCTGAGTTTAGTACAAAGATGGGAAAATCTGCAGATGCTGGAAATCCAAGCAATGCACACAGAATGCTGGTCAATTCTAAGATTAAGTTTGAGTTCCAATTCCATTCCAATGTTGACTATCAGAAGCCACTCCCTTTCCACTTATGGAGCTGGTATCAGCTATTAATGCCTTCCACACGGAATTTTTGTGCACCAAAGGTAAAGCAGTTTGGTGTAAAATATTAATCACTGAAGACTGATCATTCCACTTACAGTTAATGAACTGCAGTTAACAGAAAGTGCAGAATATTTAAAACGTTGTATGAGAACAGGCAGTTCTGTCCACAATGTTGTATTGAATCAAAATCAGGTTTATTATCACTGGCATGTGTTGTGAAATTTGCTAACTTAGCAGCAGCAGGTCAATGCAATACATATTAATGTACAAAGAAAAATCAATCAATCAATCAATTATAGTAAGTATATACATGTATATTGAATAGATTAAAAGTAGTACAAAAACAGAAATAGATATGAAAAATGTGAGGTAGTGTTCATGAGATAATTAAACTAATAGTTCAATAGTTCCGTCTAATGTCAGAGAAATGTAAACAATAAATATCCTGAAATTCTTGTTCTTTGCAGATATCCACAGAAACAGAACTGTGCCCCAAAGAGTGAGTGACAGTTAAAATGTTAGAACCCCTACTCCCCCTCCCACGCACAAACAGCAGCAAAGCAATGAACCTCCCCCACCCCACCCACCTCCGCAAAATAAAATCAGCACCCTCCACCCACCGAGCAAGCAATAGCAAAGCCTCTAATAAAGACCATGACACGCAGTATAACAAAAACTACTTGTTCACCCGACAATTTACCTCTCTCTCGCCCTGGTAAAGGAAAAGAGAGGAGTCCCCTTTCACAGAGAGGGGGGAGGCACAACAAAACAACTCACTGGTTTACAGGGTTCAAAGCCTGTTGCGCTGCATTTTGTCCTGAGTTCTCTACCCAGAGAATTTGGGGGGGGGGGGGGGGAAGAAGAGAGAGAGAGAGAGAGAGAACAATTTGCTGAGTATAGAGCCTCCAACAGCTGATCCGCTATTCCTGATGTTCTGTTTTCTCCCACGATGCTTCAGTCGACGGCACTGGCTTAGAATCAGCCTGCCCACAGGGCGGCAAAACCTCGGAACCCCGAAGGTGCGCTCGCCTTCTAGGCCGCGCCCTTGGGATTTTGAGAAATGGCCAGTCGTGAGCCTCCCGGAGCGGGTTCTACCACTGCAAAGAACAGAAGTCTGAGTGTAACTCCAGGTCAGGGTCAACAGAATCTGATCCACCCTGAAAGGGAAAAGGACATCAAAGCTAAGTTAAACTGTTTCCATGGATGAACACGAAGGACTCACATTGAACACTGTCGTAACTCTGCCATCGCAAACGCCTGACTAAACAAGTTGCTTCAGTCTACATAATATCAATATTTCTCAATTCTCTGCACATTCATGAGCCACTTCAATTGTCTATCACATTTGCCTCCGCCACCATCCCTAGCAGTACACCCCAGGCACCCACACATCTTGGCAGTAACTGGGATTAATTTTAAACAATGTTCTGCCCTTCAAACTTCTGCCCGGAAACAGAAAACTGCTCAAATCTAGAAATGGCTACTTTATTAGGCACACCTGTACACCTGCTCGTTAAAGCAAATGTCGAATCAGCCAATCATGTGGCAGTAACTCAATGCATTAAAGCATGAAGACATGGTCAAGAGATTCAGTTGTTGCTCAGACCAGACATCAGAATTGGGGAAGACATGTTGATCTAAGTGACTTACACCGTGGGATGATTGTTGGTGCCAGACGGGTTGTTTGAGTATCTCAAAAACTGCTGACCTCCTGAATTTTTCACGCACAACAGTCTCTACAGTTTACAGAAAATGGTGCAAAAAAACAAAAAAAAAACATCCAGTCAGTGACAGTTCTGTGGGCAATAATGCCTTGTTAATGAGTTTGGTTAGAAGAGACTGGCCAGACTGGTTCAAGCTGACAGGAAGGCGACAGTAACTCAAACAACCACACTTAACAACAGCGGTGTGCAGAAGAGCATCTCTGAACGCACAACACGTCAAACCTTGAAGTGGATGGGCTACAGGAGCAGAAGACCGCAAACATACACATAGCCGCTGAATTTGAAATCCAATCGTGTCTGCAATAATTAGTTTTTCATGCAATATTTGGAACTTTTAAAATGGCAAACTTTCCGATTGAGCAAAATGGTGGCCCTGAAGACTATGCACTTACTCGTCCATATCTGATAGGCTACAAATTTGAACCAAAGTAAAACATGCTGTAAGCTGGAAATGTTGCACTTTCCTCCCAGATAGTTTTAGACACCCAAGGGGCCTTTATGTTTGCTCATTTCTCAGACTCTATTTAATATTTAGAATTAAATAGTTACAGTGTGTCCTCTCATACAGATGTTACATGATGAGAAACAGATTTACATGAAGTTTTTACCACAGTCTTAGTTAAAGCAAAGGCATATCAAACTAACTGCCACCCTTAATCATGAGAATAGTGATAAAAAGAGATTCCCAGAAGTATTTTCCATTTGTCTTACAACAACTTGTTCTCTCAGTTATTATGCAAGTAGTCTGGGGATTGATGAGTGGTTTTGTGAATTTGACTCGTAATATGAAAATGCTGTTAAAGAGAGGCAGTGCCCTAAATTGGTCATTTCTGTAATGGGACAGATTAAAATGCTAAAAAGTGATAAATCTGGAAAAAAAAAGCTTGCTGGAACAGAGAACATAAAGAGATAACACAAGCTGGAAATGAATAATTGTGTGTGTGTGCGCGCGCACTCTACTAATTCCCGACTAACAGTGCTTGAGTTATGGGTTCACTGCCAGAGTTGCTTTGCTTTGATGAATCTCTTCTGCAGCTGCTCGTTCCGTGCTACAACTATTTGGCAGACACTGGTCATTTGAAGGTCAGCGTGTGCCTTAAGGTGATTTTACATTTTGCTTCAAATTAGAAGCAACATTAAGCCAGTCTCTGTTTACTGCCGTCCTATGCTAATAACAATCTGTGCCTATTATAGATCTGGAAAATAGGGAACTGTTCCCAGAATGTGCTGAAAATCAGGCCCTGTGTTCTTCAGCTTTTCTCACTAGAACTGGACAGAGTGGTTAATACTGAAACCTTTCTTAATAAGAAAAGGGAAATGGGCACTAAAAATGCTGAGCTATTCCAAAGCAGAATCTACTGAAAGAAACAAAAATGATCTAATGTTTAAGTGTGAAAACAGTAATAATCCAAGAAAAATTTGAAACGGAGAAAAACCTGATATAATTCCTGGGCAGAATAGCTGAGAATGTAAAATAACTGTATAGGTTGTACCCAGCACCCTTCAGATGATGAGCACTGAACATTCAGGTGTACAACATTCACATGGGGAATTGATAGGACCAGTAAAAAATAAGCAGTGCTGATATTGCCTAGATAGCACGAGTTAGGCATTTAATAACGTATTAACATTTGACACAAAGAATATACACTTAAATATATGAAAAGTATACTAAAAATATCACCAAGCAGTGTATAAGACTAATAACCTTTCTGTTCTTTTTGATTTCCAGACAGATTAAAATTAGTTCTAAAAAATAAAATTTGCATCATACAGTATAAGCAAAGCCCAAAACCTTATTTAAAACCTGAGGTATACATTTTCAATTCATATAAAATATAAATTACTTAATTTGGGTTGGGTATTTGCTCCCCAAAATAAATGTCGAGATAATACTTTACCCTACTGAGTGCTAAATCGGAAGTATTTCTATTTAAGAGTGGGCGACTTCTTTAGTAACTACTTTAAATGGTAATTTTCTTCCGTGAAATATTCACAAAGTACGAAGTAACCTTGAGCTCAAATCCTGGTTTAAACTGGTAACCTTTGATTCAGAGGTAAAAGTGCAATGACTGTTGACTATAAGATTTAAATTGGAAAATTATTTTGTTTGTACATGCGCCAAGGTACCGTGAAAAGCCTTATTTAGTATGCCATCTGTACAGATCAGTGAGGAGCCCTTTAGAGAATGAGGGGTGGATTGATAGAGGTGTATCAAGTTATGAGAGGTATAGATAGGGTAAATGCAAGCAGGCTTTTTTTTTTGAGGTTGGATGAGACTAGAATTAGAGGTTTTGGGTTAAGGGTGAAAGATGAAATGTTAAAAGGGAACATGGGGGGGGGGGGGAACATCCTCAGTCAGAAGGTGGTGAGAGTGTGGGGCGAGCTGCCAGCATAAGTGTTGGATGCAGGTTTAATTTCAATGTTTAAGAGAAGTTTGGATAAGTACATGGATGACCACAAGACCGTAAGACATTCAGCCCATCGAGTTTACTCTGCCATTCCATCATAGCTGATCCCAGCTCCCATTCTACTCCATACTCCTGCCCTCTCACAATATCTTTTGATGCCCCGACCAATCAGGAATCTAACAACTTCCGCTTTAGGTATACCCATGGACTTGGCCTCCACCGCAGTCTGTAGCAGAGCCTTCCACAGATTCACCACTCTTTGGCTAAAGATAAAATTTCTCCTTACTTCTGTTTTAAAAGGTTGGCCTTCAATTACCCTGTAGTTCTGCATACCCCTACCAGAGGAAACATACTCTCCACATCTACCTTATCTAGTCTTTTCAACATTCAGTACGTTCCAATGAGATCCCCCCCTATATTCTTCTACAGAGTAAATTCCAGTGAGTACAGGCCCAAAGCTGCGAGACACTCCTCATATGTTAACACCTTCATTCCCAGAATCATCCTTGTGAACCTCCTCTGGATTCTCTCCAACGCAACACATCCTTTCTGAGATAAGGGGCCCCAAGCTGTTGACAATACTCCAAGTGTGTCCTAACAATTATTTCATAAAACTTCAGTGTTATCTTCCTGTTTTTTAATTGTATTCCCCTTGAAATGAATGACAACATTGCATTTGCCTTTTTTACCAGAGACTCTGAATTAACCTTCTGGGAGTCTTGCACAAGGACTCCTAAGTCCCTATGCACCTCTGATGTTTGAATTTTCTCCCCATTTAGATAATAGTCCGTACTATTGTTTGTTTTACCAAAATGCATTATCATACATTTCCCCACACTGTATTCCATCTGCCACTTTTTTGACCATTCTTCCAATTTGTCTAAATCCTGCTGCAATTGCAATGCTTCCTCAGCACTACCTACCCCTCCACATATCCTTGTATCATCCTCAAACTTTGCCACAAAGCCATCAATTCCACTATTTAAAGCATTGGCAAACAATGTGAAAAGTAGCGGTCCCAATACTGACTGTGACGAACACCTCTAGACACTGACAGCCAACCAGAAAATGGCCTCCTTTATTCCAACTCACTGCCTTCTGCCTGTCAGCCATTCCACTATCTATGCTGGTATAGTTCCTGCAACATCATTTTGTTAAGCAGCCTCATGTGAGGCACCTTATCAAATGCTTTCTGAAAATCCAAGTAATTTATATCCACAGCCTCTCCTCTGTCCACCTTGCTTATTACTTCCTTGAAAAGGTTCTATCAGATTTTTCAGGCAAGACTTCCCTTTACAGAAACCATGCTGACTTTAATTTATTTCATCATTGGTCTCCAAGTACTCCAAAACCTCATCTGTAATAATAGACACCAACATTTTCCCAACCATTGAGGTTAGGCTAACTGGCCTGTAGTTTCCTTCCTTTTGCCTTCCTCCCTCTTTAGAGAGTGGAGTGACATTTGCAATCTGGGACTCTGGGACGTCGTCCATCTGGTCCAGCTGACTTATCCACCTTAAGACCTTTGCGATTGCATCAGACTTTTTCCTTTGTAAAAGCAATGGCACTCACTTCTGCTCCCTGACACCCACGGACCTCTGGCATACAGCTTGTGTCTTCCACGATAAAGAATTAAGCAAAGTGCTTATTAAGTTCATCTGCCATTTCTTTGTCCCCCATTACTACCTCACCAGCATCATTCTCCAGTGGTCCAATATTAACTCTCATCTCCTTTTTATTCTTTTTATAACTGAAAGAACTTCTAGTATCCTGTTTTAAATTATTGGCTAGTTTGCCCTCATATTTCATCTTTTCCCTTCTCATAGCTTTTTCTCAGTGGCCTTCTGTTGCATTTTAAAAGCTTTCCAAACATTCAACTTCCCACTCACTTTTGCTACCTTATATGTCCTTTCCTTGGCTTTTATGCAATCCTCAGCTTCCCTTGTTAGCCACGGTTGCTTAGCCCTGCCATTTGAGAACTTCTTCGTCTGTGGGACAAATCTATCCTGTGCCTTGTGAACCACTCCCAGAAACTTCAGCCATCTCTGTTCCGCTATCATCCCCGCAAGTATCCCCCTCCAATCCACCTGGGCAAGCTCCTCTCTCATGCCTCTGTAATTCCCTTTATTCCATTATGATACTGATACGTGTGATTTATGCTTCTCCCTCTCAAACTGCAGTATGAATTCAATCATATTATGATCACTGTGTCCTAAGGGTTCCTTTATGTTAAGCTGACTAAATAAAATCTGTGTTATTACACAGCACCCAACCTAAGATACCCTTTCCCTGAGCACAAGCTGCTCTAAAAACCCATTTTGTAGGCATTCAACAAATTCTCTCTCTTGCAATCTGACACCGGTCTGATTTTCCCAATCCCCTTGCATACTGAAGTCCCTCATTACATTTGTGTCATTGCCTTTATTACATGCCTTTTCCAGCTCCCTCTGCAATCTCAACCCCACAGCTCATCTACTACTTGGAGGCCTATATATAATTTCCCTAATGTTTTTCTCACCCTCGCAGTTTCTTAAACCCACCCACAAAGATTCAACATTCTCTGACCCTAAGTCACCTCTTTCCAAAGATGTAATTCCATCTCTTACCAAGAGAGCCACACCACCGCCCATACCTTCCTGCCTGTTCTTTCTATACAAAATACATCCTTTGATGTTAAACTTCCAACTACGGCCTTCTTTCAGCCACGACGCAGTGATGCCCACAGCGTCATAATGACCAATCTCTAATTGTCCCACGAGTTTGTCCACCTTATTCCAAATACTAAGTGCATTTCAATACAGCACCTCCAGTGCTGCGTTCGTCTCCCTTTTGAATTTTGCCTCTGTGCTATAACTTAACTCTTTGCTCTGACTGCAGTAGTACCCAATCATTGGCTTGTCCTTCCTTACATTCATGTTACATATTACAGCATCTACTTGTAAACCTGTTGGCTCATCCTCAGCTCTGTCATACTGGTTCCCATCCCCCTGCCATATTAGTGTAAACCATGGGGAGGGGTGTGAAGGGCTGTGGTCTAGGTGCAGGTCAATGGGACTAATAAAGTAATAGTTTGACACCGACTTGATGGGCTGAAGGGCCTGGTTCTATGCTGTGGTGCTTTATAACTCAACGACTCTACTTCATCACATCAATATATTGAGGTAGTACAAAGTAGAATGCAGAAAATGTATCCCAGTCACAGAGGTAGTGCAGACAGTAAAATGTGAGTCCATTACAAAGTAGATTGTAAGGTCAAGAGTCCATCTTAGCATTCCATTCTATAGTCTTATGACAGTGGAATAGAAATTGTCCTTGAGACTACTGGTATGTACTTTCAGGCTTTTGTGTCTTCTGACAAATCCTTTGCATCTTAGACAAAACTTCTTTTGAATTTTTAAAAAGGTTCTTGGAGATTTTAAGAGTAACAGAAAGGTAGACATGTTTGAAGAAATACGAAGAAGTTTACATTTACAAGAGTGTTGTACGCTGGTTATTCCACACGATTCAGTAAGGCTCTGAAAAGATCTGTAAATTAGGGTAACATTTTTAAATTTGGTGCCTTAGGAGTGGTGGCGCCCAGTGGTAGAGGCTTGACTGTGGAAGGAGATGATGCAGCCGTCAGAGTTTATAATGTTGGTCTTTCTGTGGGTGATATTTGAGAAGCTGGTAGTTAATGCCCTGGGAGAGTATAGTAGAATGACAGGATTACCATGAGAGGGAAAGAGCTGAGGGAAATACTCCTCTCACCATCATCATCCAGAACCCTAGGACAGCTGACCACAGAGTTTACACAGGCTTTTGAGCATAAACTCATTCACGTCAGGTATCAGATTCAGTTTGGCATTCTCTGCAGGAGATTCAGCGTGAGGAAACAGTGAGTCTTTTCACCAGCTCAGTCACGGGAACTTCCTGACACAAGAGCCAAAATCGGAAAATAAAAATTAATTTAAAATCATCTTTACTCAGTTGAGTTAAAAAAAAACAGTGAGAAAGAACAGAATCAAGTTTAATATCACTGGCCTGAGCTGTGAAATTTGTTGTTTTGTGGCAGCAGTATATTGCAATACATAATAATAACAACTATAAATTACAATAAGAAGTGTATATATATATATCATTACATAAATATAAATAAATAAGTAAATTAATTAAATAAGCAGAGCAAAAAGAGAGAAAAAGTCATGAGGCAGTGCTCATCAGTCCATTATCCACTTAGAACTCTGATGGCGGAGGGGAAGAAGCTGTCCCTGAAATGTTGAGTATGTGTCTTTAAGCTCCTTTAACTTCTCCTTAATGGTAGCAATGCGAAGAGGGCATGTCCTGGATGATGGGGTCCTTAATGATGGACGCGGCCTGTTTGAGTTATCGCCTTTTGAAGATGTCCTCGATGATGGGGAGGCTAGTGCCCATAATACAGCTGGCTGAGTTTACAACTTTCCACAGCTTTTTCCGATTCTGTGCAGTGACCCCTCCATACTGGGTGGTGATGCAACCAGTCGGAACGTTGCCCCACATCACATCTGTAGAAACCCGTGAGAGCCTTTGATGACATATCAAGACTCCTCAAACAACTGATACAATTTAGCTGCTCTCGTGCCTTCTTTGTAATGACATCAATATGTTGGAACCTGGATAAATCCTCAGAGATGTTTACTCCCAGGAAATTGGAATTGTTCACCCTTTCTGCTACTGATCCCCTGATGAGGAGTGATGTGTGCTCTCTTGACTTCCTCTTCCTGAAGTCCACAATCAATTATTAAAAGAGAGAGACAGAGGCAAAATATAAAGGAAAAGTAAAAATCTATTTTTAATTGAAATCTCCAACTAATTAAACTCAGTAAGAGTGCTATTCCATCCATGACTGTTTGAGACTAATTATTTATTATTTTGTTAAGCATCTGCTTTATTAATTAATCAGCCTCAATATTTTCTATATTTAGTGAGTAACTGGACGAGGAGAACAGCAGCTTATGCATTATGTTTAAAGGATTGTATCTAACAGCAACATGGTGCGTAGAGGACAAGGACATCACTGAGGCATCTCCCTGATTTCCACACTTACACGAGCTGCTGTGGTCACTAGATGTGTCTGTCCCAGTTACTGCATAATAATAACTGTTAGCCTTGCCATTATTCTCATTTGAAACCTAGGCCAATGAAACACTTATTTCAATTTTCTAAAGTAGGTACACATCTTTCTTAGCATTGCTAAACTTTTTCCAGTAAGATGTCTACTAACGTGTTATTATTCTTTTCCGTTGTATTTTTGCTTCAGTTTTCAGCAAGTGAACATGTTTTCACTGAAGAGAATCCCTTCTAATTTTACCGCCAGTTGTATGTTACACCACTCTGCTCTATCGGGCATGTGTAACGCATGCTGTATAGTGCACGTTTGCAGTACTGGGTGCTCTGTTGATCAGGAGCCCTTAGCTGCCTTTGCAAAGAGTCAATGCTTGGAAGTTGCATAAAAAGTATAATGCAATGGCATTTTTCATTTGATAAAATTACTCTTTGACATAGGTGTAAATGGATTTACCTATCTGCTCAGTTCACCAAAATGTCCTGTGTGCTCACTCAAGAGTAGATACCCTTTCGGAATCTCATACATTGAGAATGGAGTTATCTCTGCCATCCTTCTCCAAGCTTTTCATCCTGGAGCTGTGATTAGCTCAGTGGAAGAACACAAGCTTCGCATGGATGAATTTCCCAGGTCCAATCCCCGGCACCTCCACACGGTGCTCTTAAATTCTTAACAAAGGCAGGAAATTATTGCAGGAAAACCTCCGGAAAGAATTCCGATCTGACCTTAGAATGGACTTCGACTGAAAAATGCGAGCCTGATGTTTAGGAGCGGCGTGGTAGTGTAGGGGTTAGCGCGACACTTTACAGTGCCAGCGACCCGGGTTCAATTCCTGCTGACTGTACAGTGTTGCTTTCTTCTCCTGGTCACCGTGTGGGTTTCCTCTGGGTGTTCCAGTTCCCCCCGACATTCCAACAACACAGGTTAGGATTACTGAGTTGCAGGCAAGCTAGGTTAATGCCAGAAGCGAGGCAATGATCTCGGGCCGCCCATAGCACATCTTTGGACTGTGTCAGTCACTAATATAAAGACGCATTTCACTGTATGCTTCAGTGTATCCTCGGGGAAGATGAAATGGTCAAATGGCCTCATTTTGCTCTTATGCCTTATGGTCTTTATCTTTTTTCTCCCTCTCATGGAGAACTGCTTGTTGAAAAAATGGCAGAGGGACCTCTTCCTTCAGTAACTTCTACAGTTCGAGATCTGTTGAAGTACACACAATCCAAGATTCATAACTTCTCTTTTCTGCTGGTTGGTGAATATCTCCAGTATTTTCTATTTTATGTTCTGAGGTCATGAAACTATTTATGCAGCTTCCTGAGGTTGGAATTTTTCTATATAGAGTAACATGTGTTTATAGAACTTCACAATGCCCATAAGTTAAGAAGACTAATACCCTGTAATCTGACAACAAATACTCCAAATTTATAGCTGTTGTATAAACATCGGGGAACTCTGGCATGTAAACTGTAGACTTCCTCCACAGCCAATATCTATAGCAGGGCCTTATGATGAGTGTGAAAGTAGTCACTGTAGGAAAGTCCATACCGCTGACTGGTCTCCTCAAACTATTCATTTGTTTGTTCTTTGTATCTGCAGTTTTCATTGCATTGGGTGTCTTCAGTAATTCTTGGGTTTGGCAGACACTGAGACCAGGAGCGGGTTTTTCCCCTCAAATTCTATCACGCCTCTACCCCGGCGAAGATATGTCTGGCATCCAACTTGCCTATCAGTATGTTCATGATATGTCTCCGTTTGTTGCAATGATAATCTCACAACATGGCAAAACAGAGAAGTGTGTCTCACTTGCAAGAGCTACAATACTGTGCAGAAGCCTTAGGCGCACATATATATATATATAGGCTTTTGGACCGTACTGTAGTAATTTTACGTATTGCACTGTACTGCTGCTGCAGAAAAAATGCATGACATATGTGAGTGATGATAAACCTGATTCTGATATGGGTCTCTATTGGGTATGAGTCTCTACATGAGTGGGAAGCGGGCAGAGAGGGGGAATCATGTTTGGGAAAAGAGGAGGGAGCAGGAAGCACCAGAGAGACACTCTGTAATGATCAATAAGCCAATTGTTTGGAAGCAAGTGACCTTGTCTGGTGCCTAAGGGCTGGGTGTGTCTGCACACCCACCCCTGACGTTCTTCTCACCCCCCTGTCCCACGCGCCTTCTGCGGGACTCCACCCTCACCATTCCCAACATCCTTTGCTCCCGCTAGGTTTACAGACTCACCCTCCGCTCCACAATGACAAATACAGTACTGTGCAAAAGTCTTAGGCACCGTGGTTTTATATATATATGTGTATATATATATGTACCTAAGACTTTTGTATATTTATAACTCCTGAATCCTTGGATTTCCTTTCAGCAAAAAGTACATTTTTGATCCATTGCAAACTCTTCCACTCCCCGCCCCCCCCCCCCCCCCCCCACTATTCAAGATTGTTAAGCTTTGGTTTCCTTATGTTTTTATCTAATTAAACTAAAATTTTCATATGAAGTTGGAGAACGTGGGGGGGGTGGGAATTAAACCTACCATTAAGTGTTTTTAACGCTAAAAGGTTTCAAGGAGGTGACATTGTATTGGTTTATTACTGTCACATATAGCCAGATACAATGAAAAGCTTGCTTTGCATACTGTTTACACAGATCAAATCATTACACAGTGCATTAAGCTGGATAAAACATTAACAATGCAGAATAAACTGCGAAAGCTACTAAAATGGCGCACTGCAGGTAAACAATAAAGTGCAGGATGATATTCCTCTTATTGCAGTTCAGGGCTTTGTATACTAGCCCCTCAACTCTGGGATCAGTATTTAAATGCAACACAGACTAATAGGAAGAGGGATTTCCTTTTTCCTTTGATTGTTGACATTCTGCATGAAGTAAGCACAGGCAGTTTAAGTCCAGCTTCTTGGTCACGGGTCATCTGCTGACAATCAGAGAGCAACTGTTTCCAGCGGCAGAAGAGTCATATTAAAGGCATTGCCAAAATAACCAGAGATCTCATAATAATGTATGTTTGGAATTTTGATCTGGGAAGTTTTAAATGAACTCGTGTTGAAGGGAGCACGCTTCAGTGACTTCGGCTGTTAATGCCTATTGATAGTAACTGAACTCTGAAGGAATGAGAGACAGCACTTTTAAAAGTTATTTTCTATGTCAAAGGGATTATTTAATTGAAACTTATGCCAGTGAAATCAAGCTAATGAACATGAAAAGATAGTTAAAAATCAACTGCACTGCACTCAGTCTTTTGCCAAATTCCAAAATGGGTAAGAGGGGAAGAATCTCAAAGACATTGAAATAAATAGATTTTCATAACAGTAACATGGTTTTGTGATCACTAAAAGTGAAAATTTCTTCTACCTTTCTTTAATTACCGCATTCAAATACATAATCTATATTCTAACTGCAATATATATTGCATTAACTTTACTATTTCAGTGAAGATCTACTAAGATAGTGCAGCTGCCAGAAGTCCAGAGCATTTCTAATGGCAACTTTCTGAATTCCACATTTACGAAGGGTCTCGGCCCGGAACGTCGACAGTGCTTCTCCTATAGATGCTACCTGGCCTGCTGTGTTCCACCAGCGTTTTGTGTGTGTTGTTTTTACTAAGCAATGCTCAGTTTGGGTTTTATCAAGCTCACACATCTCCAGACATTGTCACAATCTTCTGAGCATTGTCCAGTGCTGAATACTAAGTTAAGGTGTGAGTGTCAACCCTTAACCTCAAGACAGTGAATGGTATCAAGACACCTAGTTGAAAGCGAGCTTCAAAGGGAAGCCACTCTCATACAGGGAAGTGGTTGTGGTTGCCAGAGGTCAGTCATCCCACCTCCAGGACATCGTTGCAGGAGTTCCTCTGACTAACATCCTGGGCCCAGCCATTGTCAGCTGCTTCATCAATAACCTTCTTTCCATCAGCAAAGTCTGAAATGGGAAGACTTGTTGTTCATTTCAAGTGCAGCAAGACATAAATAGCATTCAGGCACGATTTGATAAGTGGAAAATTAACAATTCTGCCATAAATGTGTCAAGCGGTGAGTATTAATTATACATGATATTCAATGATATTACCATCACCAAGGCTATCTCTATCAATAATTAACAATGGTAGGAAATTCACCTGGGCTAATCACATAAATAACCATAATCACAAGTTCAGGGCAGAGATCAGGTATCATGTGCTGGGTGATTCATTTTCCCAAACTCCAAAGTCTTCTCACTAACTTAAAGTCAGAAGTTTGATGGAAAATTCTCCACTTGCCTGAATGGCTACAGCACCACTGACTTTCAGAACTTAAACAACTTGGGTGATATAGGAGTGCAATATGTAGATCTGGTGCTTTTCAGTTCCAGCTACCCAGGATCAATCCTGATTTCCAGGCTTCCTGAGTAAGATTTGCTTTACTTTGTACTGCCTCAGTGCACTGTTGTTATGAATTGACCTGTATGGACAATATGCAAGGTAGGTTTTTCACCATACCTCACTAATGTGACAATAATAGACCCATTTACCACTTTTTCCTGGGTGAGTTTTCCCTGGGTGCTGCAGTTGATCTATCTCACTTCTATACGCCTTCTCGTCACCATCTGAAATTCTGCCAACAATAGTTGTGTCGTTGGCAAATTTACAGTTGATATTTGAGCTGAGTCTACCAATGCAGTAACGGGTGTAGAGAGATTAGAGCAGTAGGCTAAGCACACATCCTTGAGGTGCACCGATGTTGATTGTTAGCAAGGAGGAGATGTTAATTCCGACTCACACTGACTGTGGTCTTCCGAGGAGAAAGTCAAAGATCCAGTTGCAGAGACCCAGGTTTTGGAACTTGTTGATTAGGACTGAGGGTATGATAGTGTTAAACTTTGAGCTGTAATCAATAAACAGCAGCCTGACGTAGGTATTACTATTGTCCAGGTGATCCAAGGATGAGTGGAGAGCAAGTGAGATTCCATCTAATATAGACCTCTTTTGGCGATAGGCAAATTGAAGAGGGTACAAGTCCTTGCTGAGGCAGGAGTTTATTCTAGCCATGACCAACCCCTCAGAGCCCTTCATCACAGTAGATGTGAATGCCACTGGGCAATAGTTGTTGAGGCAGTCACCCTGCTTTGTGCAGTGGTATGACTGTCCCACTTCTGGAGCAGGTGGATACCTCTGACAGCAGCAGTGAGAGATTGGAGATGTCCTTGAACACACCAACCAGTTGGTTGGCACAGGTTTTCAGAGCCGCACCAGGTACACCATCAAGGTTTGATGTCTTGTGAGGGGTCACCCTCTTGAAAGATATGTTGGCATTGGCCTCTGAGACAGAGGTCACGAGGTCACCAGATGCAGCTGGGATTCGCATACCCGGACGTAGTTTTATTCTCCCTTTCAAAGTGAGCATAAAAGGTGCTGATCTCATCAGGGAGTGAAACATCACTCTCATTCATGATGTTAAGTTTCACCTTGCACAAGTCATGGACTGCAAATACTGCTAAAGTTGATGTGCATCTGATTTCACCTCTAACCTCAACTAGAATTGTTTTTTTCACTCTTAACATATCCTTCCATAGGTCGTACCTGGACTTCTTGTGTATTTCTGGATCAACAGTCTTGAATTCCATACATCTAGCCCTCAGCAGACTATGAATCTCCTAGTTCATCCATGGCGTTTGATTTCAGTATGTCCGGTTTGTTCTTAAAAGCATTAACTCATCCACACAGGTTTTGATGAAGTTGGTGATAACTGTGGTGTATTCATTCAGAATCAAAGATGAAACCCTGAATATTGTCCAGACCACTCACTCAAAGTAGTCCAGTAAGCATTTGTCTGCCTCCCTTGATCATACTTTCATGCTCCTCTCCGCTGGTGCTGCACTGCGGTCTTTAGTCTCTACTCATCTGCTGGGAGTAGAAATACAGCCAGATGATTGGACTTTCCAAAGTGTGGGTGTGGGATGGCATGGTAAGCATTCTTGATGGTGGTATAACAGTGGTCAAGTGTGTTGGCTCCTCTGCTTCCACAGGTGATATGTTGGTGGTAATTGTTCAGAGACTTCTTCAGGCTGGCCTGGTTGAAACCCCCCACGATGATAGTGAAGACACCAGGTGTGTGTCTGCTGTTTGTGGAGCTTAGCTCCTCCAGAGCCGTTCTGTCATTGGCCCGAGGTGGAATGTACACTGCTGCCAGCATGGTGAAGGAAAACTCCCCGGCAGATAAAAAGGACAACGTTTGACCACTAGATGATCCAGGTCGGATGAGCAGAAATAAGACAGAACCTGCATGTTTGTGCAACACGATGAGTTAATCATGAAGCATACTCTTCAACCCCACCTTTAAAAGACTGAGTTGTTGTTCTTTCTTCACGGTGATTGGGGAAGCAATCTAGCTGTAGCGCTGCATGTGAAATGGTGGGAAATAACATGTTTCCATGAAGCAAAGTACATAGCAGCCCCTGATGTCCCTCCACTACTGCAATCTTGTTCTGAGGTCTACAATTTTATTATCCAGAGATTATACATTTCCCTGTAAGATAGATGGGAGTGGGAGTCTAATGGCTATATGTTTCAATCTTACTTACAGTCCAGCACCCTTTCATAAGACCATAAAATATAGGAGCAGAATTAGGCCACTTGGCCCATCGAGTCCACCATTTCATAATTGCTGATCCAATTTTCCTCTCAGCCCCAATCTCCTGCCTTCTTCCCATATCCCTTCACTGATCAATCAAGAATCTATCAACCTCTGCCTTAAATATACATAAAGACTTGGCCTCCACAGCTGCCTGTGCCACAAAATTCCACAGATTCATCACTCTCCGGCTAAAGAAATTCCTACTCATCTCCATTCTAAAAGGAGGTCCCTCTATCCTGAGGTTGTGTCATCTGGTCTTAGACTCTCCCACCACAGGAAACATCCTCTCCACATCCACTCTATCAAGGCCTTTCACCATTTGATAGGTTTCAATGAGTTCGCCCCTCATTCCAGTGAATTCAAGTGAATACAGGCCCAGTGTCATCAAGCGCTCTTCACATGACAAGCCGTTAAATCCTGGAATCATCTTGGTGAACCTCTTTGAACCCTCTCCAGTTTCAGCACATTCTTTCTAAGGGGGCCAAAGCTACTCACAATACTTCCAGTGAGGCCTCAGCAGTGCTTTATAAAGTTTCAACATTACATTGTTGCTTTTTTATTCTAGTGCTCTTGAAATGAATGCTAACATTGCATTTGCCTTCCTCACCACAGACTCAAACTGCAAATGAACCTTTAGGGAATTCTGCATGGGGACTCCCAAAGTCCCTTTGTACCTCAGTTTTTTGATTTTTCTCTCCATTTAGAAAATAGTCAACCCTTTCATTTCTTCTACCAAAGTGTATGACCATATACTTCCCGACACTATTCCATCTGCCACTCCTTTGCCCATTCTCCTAATCTGTCTAAGTCTTTCTGTAGCCTCTCTACTTCCTCAAAACTAACTGCCCCTCCACCTATCTTCATATCGTCTGCAAACTTTGCAAATAAGCCATCAATTCCATCATCTAAATCATTGAAATATAACACAAAAAAGAATCAGTCCCAATACCTTAATGTGCCCCTGTGTAACACCACTAATCACAAGCAGCCAACCAGGAAAGGCACCCTTTATTCCCACACTTCGCCTCCTGCCAATCAGCCACTGCTTTACCCTGCTAGAACCTTTCTTGTAATACCATGGGCTCGTAGTTTGTTAAGCAGCCTCATGTGTGGCACCTTGTCAGGGCCTCCTGAAAATCCAAGTATGCAACATCACCCAATTTTCCTTTGTCTATCCTGCTTGTTATTTCTTCAAAGAATTCCAACAGATTAGGACTAGGGGGCATAATCTTAAAATAAGGGGATGCCATTCCAGGACTGAGATGCGGAGAAATTTCTTCATTCAGAGGGTAGTGGGGCTGTGGAATTTACTGCCCCAGAGAGCTGTGGAAGCTACTACACTCAATAAATTCAAAACGGAGATAGGGGAGATAGATCTAGGCCTCATATGGAGCCAGTGATCATTAATGGAGAATGTGTGGAGCAGGTTAAGACCTACAAGTATCTGGGAGTACAGTTAGACGAGAAGCTAGACTGGACTGCCAACACAGATGCTTTGTGCAGGAAGGCACAGAGTCGACTGTACTTCCTAAGAAGGTTGGCGTCATTCAATGTCTGTAGTGAGATGCTGAAGATGTTCTATAGGTCAGTTGTGGAGAGCACCCTCTTCTTTGTGGTGGCGTGTTGGGGAGGAAGCATTAAGAAGAGGGACGCCTCACGTCTTAATAAGCTGGTAAGGAAGGCGGGCTCTGTCGTGGGCAAAGTACTGGAGAGTTTAACATCGGTAGCTGAGCGAAGGGCGCTGAGTAGGCTACGGTCAATTATGGATAACTCTGAACATCCTCTACATAGCACCATCCAGAGACAGAGAAGCAGTTTCAGTGACAGGTTACTATCGATGCAATGCTCCTCAGACAGGATGAAGAGGTCAATACTCCCCAATGCCATTAGGCTTTACAATTCTACCGCCAGGACTTAAGAACTTTTTAAAAGCTATTATTAATGCTTTTTGAGATAGTGATTTAGATGCATATCATATTTTTTACTGAGTTAAGTATTGTATGTAATTAGTTTTGCTACAACAAGTGTATGGGACATTGGAAAAAAAGTTGAATTTCCCCATGGGGATGAATAAAGTATCTATCTATCTATCTATCTATTTTCCTGGATAAAAATGGCATTAGAGGATACGGTGAGCGAGCAGGTAAGTGGACATGAGGCTAGGTTTAGATCAGCCATGTGATCTCCTGGACCAGTTTTCGATAGCCTGGATGGGTCGGAGAGGAATTTTCCAGATATTTTCTCCTCAATTGGCAACTCGGTTTTTTTTCCCCGGGTGATCACATGGGTTTGGGCGGGATGAATAATAAAATAAAATGGGCGGCATGGTGCCCTGTTGGTTGGCACTGTTGCCTTGTGGGATTCGGTGAAAACTAGAGTTAAGATTGGATCAGCCATGATCTTGTTGAATGGTGGAGCAGGCTTGAGGGGCCGATTGGCCTACTCCCGCTCCTATCTCTTATGTTCTTATGTAGATTTGTCAGACACGATTTTCTCTTGAGGAATCCATGCTGTCTATGGCCTATTTTTTTATGTGCCTCCAAGAACCCTGAGACCTCATCCTGAGAAATCCACTTCATACTCTTCATAACAGGCAGGGTGAAGTTAAGATGGTGCTATACTGTGACTCATTTGCTTGCATCTCTGGAAACAGCTTTAGTTCTGTCTTTGATATTTCTTTTTTCCCTTTTCAGGGTGTGGGGCATTTTCTTGAAGACCCTGACCTGGAGTTATACTCTGTCTTCAGTTCTTTGCAGGAATGGGACCCACTCCCAGGGCTTCATGAATGGCTGCTTTTTGATATCCCAGGGACACGTTCTGGAAGACGAGCACACCTTCAGGCTTCCAGGCTTTTGTGGCTCCGGAGATGTGCTGATTCTAGGCTGGTGCCCCTGACTGAAGTATCATGGGAGAACATGGAACATCAAGAGCAGCGGGTTAGCTTCTGAGGGTTGCGTGCCCGGAGAGCTGCATCATCTTGGTGCCAACTCTCCAGGCGTAGAGCCGGAAGAAGTGATGCAACAAAGGTTTAATATTGTAAATCAGTGAGTTGCTTGTTATGTCTCCCCTCTCACTATGAAATGGGGACACTTATTTTTCCCTTATTAGCCAGAGAGAGCCTGTGGTATGTTGAATTATTGGGTGAATGAGTAGTTTTTGGGTTACTGCAAGTGCTTGGTGGAGAGTGCTGATGCTTTTTTGCTGGTGGGTGTGGGGGGATCATTAATTTGCTGCTGCTTGTGCATAGAAGGGGAAGTTGGGGGGTAGCTTTGGGGTTCTAATATTTTAATTGTTATTCATTCTTTGGGGCACTCCTCTGTTTTCATGGATGTCTGCGAAGAAAAAGAATTTCAGGATGTATATTGTATACATTTTTCTGACATTAAATGCACCTGTTGAAATCTATTGAAACCCCTTATACCTGGAACTTCCATCATAATGTTACCGTCTTCCACAGTGAAGACTGATGCAAAATACTTATTTAGTTCATCTGCCATTTCGCTGTCACCCATTGTTCCAGCAGTTTCATATCCACTGTAACCTCTCTTTACACTTTATGTATCTGACTTTTGGTATCCTCTTTAATATTATTGGCTAGCTTCCTTTCATATTCTATCTTTACCTTCTTGTCGGTGGCATCTTTTGCCTTCCTTAGATATGTGACATTTGACATTTGACACTGGAAATCCAGAGCAACACACACAAGATGCTTGATGAACTCAGCAGGTCAGGCAGCATCTATAGAGGGGAATAAAGAGTTAACGTTTTGGGCCGAGACACTTCATCAGGACATTAAATAGGATTAACCTAGGACAGGTATAAATGGGTGCATGATATTTGGCATGGACCAATCGGCTGAAGGACCTGTTTGCATGCTGTATGACTTTATGATCATACAGGACTTAGTTAGTAGCCCATTATTATTCATTCCATCTGCCACCACATGCAATGGGTACCAATACACTGCGGCTCCTCACCAAATTACTTGCATCTCCTAAAGCCACAATGGCTCCCACCACGAACAGCCAGAGCAGCTGGTGAACGGCAAGATCAATGTCTACAGGTTGTCCACCATGTCAACATACAATTCCGACTTGGATGTAAGTAACCAGCTCTTCATCATCATTGGGTGTAAACACCGCTACTCCCTTCTCCGCTGCACTGCGGGAGTACCTGCTCAAGAAGACTAAGGCAGTTTGCCATTTACCATTAACTTCTCAAAGGCAATTAGAGAAATGCATTAAATTCTGTCCTCATTAGTGATGTTCCTAATAATCTTTTGCTTTAAAAACAGTGAATTCTTGAAGGTCCACTATAATATGGTTTGGTACCGCTGACACAGAAATTTGTTTTGTAGCCGTGGTACATAAAAATTACTATAAATTATGATAAGAATATATACATTGGATTCTGGTTAACTGGACCATTGGTTCATTGGGGCAGCCTCTTATTTGGGACAAATGTGTCAGCTTTCTCAGGGTTTTCTGGTTTTCTCCCACAGTCCAAAGATGTACCAATTACTAAGTGAATTAGTCATTGTAAATTGTGCTGTGATTAGGCTAGGGTTGTGCAAGGGCTGGAAGGGCCTATTCCACGCTATATCGCTAAATATAATATAAAATAAATAAGTTTTGACGACCAAAATCTAATTGAAAAAGTAGCTAGAATTCCCTTGGTTTATTTTGAACACTATGATGCTTAGTTGGGGCAGAAGACTGTGGACAAATAGTTTCTAATTAGGGTCAGTCACGTGAATTTGCGTGACCATCAGACACTACACATGCTTAGAGCAATCTTTTTAAATGGCAACAGTTGCATTGTTTGTTTTCAAAAAGTAGTGATTTTTGTCACTGATAGTTGGCAAGAAATAAGCAAGAAATAGGGCAATTCAGAACTGTTTTGCTTACTGCAGTTTAATGCATTCAGGACTGGAGATGCCAGAAACGGCCAAGAATGAAAATGAAACCGTTTTACTGCTTCATCAGATTAGGAACTATGAGTAATTTGAAGGTGTCGAAAATCATCTTGAATGTTTCAATGAAAATGAAGATTTGGATGATGCAATCGTAGAAAGCATTGTATGCTTTGCAGAAAGTGTCTGCGCTGATTTTGCTCATTTACTGTCAATCAAAAGAACACAACACCATACTGTCATGAGCCCGGTGGGCCTCTGTGGCTTGCCATAGAACATTGATCTCCTGGGTTTCTTGAGCGCCTGTATTTGCTAATTGTTATCTTAACTAGAGCCGTTAAGCCCTTGTGCTTTCAGTTTAATCGTGTCAAGTTAATTGCGACTGGCATGGGTTTCCTGCATTTGTGCCTCCGTGGCTCTGTTGGTATTCCTATGTCTAAGCTCTTGTTACCATCTCTTCATGGGGATTCTGCTACCCTCCACCCCTGGGGTCGAGTCGATGTCAGTGCTTCCTGTGACTGAGGCTGCCTTCCGTTGCACCTGGGTTGAGTTGGTGCCAGCAACCGCTGTGACAGAGAGAACCTGCCATTCCTCTGCACTTGGGTCTCATTCGGTGAATGCACACCATAACACATACATTGGATTAATTCCTCTGTCGATAAATATTAGGAACTAATACACAGATTTGAAGTATAGTGGTGATATTAACAGTGTTCCAATTTGTTCTGTATTTCATTTAAATACATCATTTGTTATTCAGTTAAACTTTATACCTTTTTTATATATTTTTAACTATTTCCATGAAACCTAGGCCAATTGGGGCAACCGCTTAAATGGTCCATAATATACTGGTCCCAACGTGTCCCTGGTACCAGGAATCCACATTTTAAAAGAATGCGAAAAGAGAGTAAAATAGTGAGGTAGTGTTCATGAGTTAATGAAATATTCAGAAATCTGATGGTGCCCAAGATGGAGTTTACAAACCTCTGCAACTTTTGCCTCTCCTGTGAATTGAGCCCCACTGTACTAGACAGTGATGCAACCAGTCAGAACGGTCTCCATGGTATATCTGTAGAAATTTGTTAGAGTCTTTGGTGACATACTAAATCACCTGAGATCCTAATATAGCTAGTGGTATGCCTTCTTTGTAACTGTATCAGTCTATTGGGACTGGAATAAATATTGGCAACGAGGAACCTGAAGCTGCTCACCCTTTCCACTGAAGACCCGCTAATTCTATCAGAAGCCTGTAATTCAGAGTGCCACTGAAGTTTCCTGATGGGGAGAATCATTCTACAGGAGTTAAGGTATCTTTTTCAGAAATTGCAGCTGCATCTCAATTTTACTGCAAGGTTGAAGTTTCTTAATGCTAAACTTATGTCTCGCAGAGTTCAACATTAACAGTGAGGGCTTAATGCTCAAAACGAAAACAAGTATGTTTAAAGTATTTGTACTACATTAGCAGCATTAGTGGAGATTTATATGTATATTAGCACCTCTTGTAATCACAGGACTACGCAAAGTACTTACAGCCAGTGAAATTCTTTGGCGTATTATAGGAAATGCTTAACTGAGGCTCATTTGTGTAATGCACTATAATTATAAGAGGGATATTAGAAAATGCAATATTAAATATCTAGATAATTTTCTCCTGACTGTTATTAAATCAGTCTGAAAGGATAAAGTATTTGAAATATTTGTTGTTAGTTTGGGCTGATTGAATATTATTTTTGGCTAGACTGGTCATTGGATTTTTTCCAAAATGAAAAGAAAATATAATGAGGTAAACCAGAAATTCAAAAAAAAAACAAATCTTTTCCTGTAAACAGAAGATATCTCTGAGTTTTAACCACGTCTACCATTTCAGTCCCGCTGAAGGAGCATTGCACCGTCTTTCAAATATTTCTTTCCAAAACATCCTTCAGCACGCAAGAAACATATATGCACTGCAGGCATCTTTTGCTTTTGGGTGTGAAATTGGGCATCGGTTATTTAGGGCTGGGCACGGCTTCCACACAAATTAACACAAGAAAGGAAAAGTATTGTGTTTAAAAGAAGGTATTTCTTTTATGAATTCTCCCTGTCAATATATCACACAGAATCCGAATTAATATTACAGTCACTGACATACGTCAGGAAATTTGTTGCTTTGCAGCAGCAGTACAGTGTAATACATAAAGTATATTGTAAATTCTAATAAGAAATGTACTTTTAAATGTTCCAAAGAATTTCAGGACAGAGCAAGCATTTCTCTCTGCATGGAAAGTCTGACCAAAATTAAATTTATCCATATGTAATCCCATCTCCATCAACCCTTTTAATTAACACCATGTAAGCACTTTAGAGACATTCATTTTGTTGGACCCAGAAACTACTTTTTTCCGGATAAACTGATTTAACTAACAGACCATGGAGAAGAATTTATTACTTAGCATAGAGGCTGCAGTTTTCTCGCTTAGCTTTTGAATTGCAGTGGGTTTTTGGTAATTCACAGCAAAAGGCTTCACTTTGCAATTGAGTTCCACGACGATTCTATTGGTAGACAATAGACAGTAGGTGGAGGAGTAGGCCATTTGGCCCTTCTAGCCAGTACCGCCATTCACTGTGATCATGGCTGATCATACACAATCAGTACCCCGTTCCTGCCCTCTCCGCATATCCCTTGACCCCGCTATCTATAAGAGCTGCATCTAACTCTCTCTTGAATGCATCCAGAGACTTGGCCTCCACTGCCTTCTGGGGCAGAGCATTCCACATATCCACCACTCTCTGGGTGAAAAAGTTTTTCCGCATCTCTGTTCTAAATGGCCTACCCTTTATTCTTAAAATGTGGCCTCTAGTTCTGGACTCACCCATCAGTGGGAACATGCTTCCTGCCTCCAGGGTGTCCAATCCCTTAATAATCTTATATGTTTCAATCAGACCCCCCTCATCCTTCTAAATTCCAGTGTATACAAGCCCAATCGCTCCAATCTTTCAACATATGACAGTCCCGCCATTCCGGGAATTAACCTTGTGAATCTACGCTGCACTCCCTCAATAGCAAGAATGTCCTTCCTCAAATTTGGAGACCGAAACTGCACACAATACTCCAGGTGGGGTCTCACCAGGGCCCTGTACAGCTGCAGAAGGACCTCTTTACTCCTATACTCAATTCCTCTTGTTATAAAAGCCAGCATGCCATTAGCTTTCTTCACTGTCTGCTGTACCTGCATGTTTGCTTTCATTGACTGATGTACAAGAACACCTAGATCTCATTGTACTTCCCCTTTTCCTAACTTGACTCCATTTAGATAGTAATCTTCCTTCCTGTTCTTGCCACCAAAGTGGATAACCTCACATTTATCCACATTAAACTGCATCTGCCATACATTTGCCCACTCACCCAACCTGTCCAAGTCACCCTGCATTCTCATAACATCTTCCTGACATTTCACACTGCCACCCAGCTTTGTGTCATCAGCAAATTTGCTAATGTTACTTTTAATCCCGTCATCTAAATCATTAATGTATATTGTAAACAGCTGCGGTCCCAGCACCAAACCTTGCGGTACCCCACTGGTCACAGCCTGCCATTCCGAAAGGGACCCGTTAATCACTACTCTTTGTTTCCTGTCAGCCAGCCAATTTTCAATTCATGTCAGTACTCTGCCCTCAATACCATGTGCCCTAATTTTGCCCACTAATCTCCTATGTGGGACTTTATCAAAAGCTTTCCGGAAGTCCAGGTACGCTACATCCACTGGCTCTCCCTTGTCCATTTTCATAGTTACATCCTCAAAAAACTCCAGAAGATTAGTCAAGCATGATTTTCCCTTCATAAATCCATGCTGACTCGGACTGATCCTTCTACTGCTATCCAAATGTGTTGTAATTTCAACTTTTATAATTGACTCCAGCATCTTTCCCACCACTAACGTCAGGCTAACCAGTCTATAATTCCCTGTTTTCTCTCTCCCTCCCTTCTTGAAAAGTGGGACAAAATTAGCCACCCTCCAATCAGCAGGAACTGTTCCTGAATCTACAGAACATTGGAAAATGATTACCAATGCGTCCACGATTTCTAGAGCCACCTCTTTAAGTACCCTGGGATGCAGACCATCAGGTCCCGGGGACTTACCAGCCTTTAGACTCAACAGTCTATCCAACACCGTTTCTTGCCAAATATAAATTTCCTTCAGTTCATCCTTTACCCTAGTTCCTTTGGCCACTATTACATCTGGGAGATTGTTTGTGTCTTCCCTAGTGAAGACAGATCCAAAGTACCTGTTCAACTCATCTGCCATTTCCTTGTTCCCCATAATAAATTCACCTGTTTCTGTCTTCAATGGCCCAATTTTGGTCTTAACTATTTTTGGCTAGTTTACCTTCGTATCTCATTTTTTCTTGGTGTATTGCCTTTTTCGTTATCTTCTGTAGCTCTTTAAAAGCTTCCCAGTCCTCTGGTTTCCCACTCATCTTTGCTATGTTATACTTCTCTTTTATTTTTATACTGCCCTTTACTTCCCTCATCAGCCACGGCCTCCCCTTACTCCCCTTCGGATCTTTCTTCCTCTTTGGAATGAACCAAAGAGGTTCAGGTTGGTTATCTCTGGTTTGCTTCCAGTTCCTCATGCTAGAGAGGGCAGGAACAGGGAGATAATGGATCTGAATGTGTGGCTGAGGAACTGGTGCAGGAAGCAAGGATTTACATTCTTGGACCACTGGGATCTGTTTTGGGATAGGGATGAATTGTACAAAAGGGATGGGTTGCACCTTAATGGGTGGGGGACCAGCATTCTGGCAGACAGGTTTGCCACTGCAACACGGATGTGTTTAAATTAAGTAGTGGGGGGAGGGGATGAACTGGAAATATAAGGATGGAGTTAAAGGGAAAGTGAAAATAAGAAAAGTTAAAAAGGACAACAGAATCAATGGAGTAGAAAGCTCAAGAAGAGATCATACAGTATGGCCAAGTGAAATAGGAATTGATATGAAAGGAGAGGGGAGTACCAAATTAAAAGTATTATATATGAATGCACGAAGTATAAGGAATAAAGTAGATGAGCTTGAGGCTCAGTTGGAAATTGGCAAGTACGATGTTGTGGGAATAACTGAGACATGGCTTCAAGCGGACAGGGCCTTGGAAATGAATATTCAAGGATATACGTCTTATCGAAAGGACAGACTGACTGGTAGAGGGGGTGGGGTGGCTCTGTTGGTGAGGAATGATATTCAGTCCCTTGCGAGGGGGGACATAGAATCAGGGGATATAGAGTCAGTATGGATAGAACTGAGAAATTCTAAGGGTAGAAAGACCCTAATGGGAGTTATCTACCAGCCCCCAAACAGCAGTCTGGATGTAGGGTATAAGTTGAATGAAGAGTTAAAATTGGCATGTCACAAAGGTAATGATACAGTTGTCATGGGGGATTTCAACATGCAGGTAGACTGGGAGAATCAGAATGGTACTGGACCCCAAGAAAGGGAGTTTGTGGAGTGCCTCTGAGATGGATTCTTAGAACAACTTGTACTGGAGCCTACCAGGGAGAAGGCAATTCTAGATTTAGTGCTGTGCAATGAACCGGATTTGATCAGGGACCTCGAGGTAAAGGAACCATTAGGAGGTAGTGACCATAATATGATATGTTTTAACCTACAATTTGAGAAGGAGAAGGGAAAATTGGATGTGTCAGTATTACAGTTGAACAAAAGGAACTATGGAGCTATGAGGGAGGAGCTGGCCAAAGTTCAATGGAACAATACCCTAGCAGGGAAGACGGTGGAACAAAAATGGCAGGTATTTCTGGAAATAATGCAGAAGGTAGTAGAGATACTGGACTGGTAAAAGCAGCTAAGTTTAGTCGGTGCTCTATGTTACATTTGGCCGTTGATAATTTTGTCGCAATAACAAGTCTTCACAGACAGCGAGTCACATCTGCTAATGAATGGTGAGGCTAGCTTTAAAGATTAAAAAAACAGCCTTATTTGTCACAAGTACATCAAAATATACAGTGAAATGTGTTGTTTTGTGTCAACAGCCAACGCAGTTTGAGGACTGTGTTGGGGCAGCCCTCAAGTATCGCTTCGCTTCCGGTGCCAACAGAGCAAGCCCACCAGTTAGTAACCCTCACTGTAAGTCTTTGGAATGAGGGAGGAAACTGGAGCAGCCGGAGGAAATGTACAACTCCTTACGGACAGTGGCATTGGAAATCGCTGGTGCTCTAAAGCAATTGCGCTAACAGCTACGCTACCGTGCTACCACTTTATGCAAGGCACAGTCAAATCTGAAAATCCTGGAAGTTTATCCTTGGCGGATTGACAGGGGCTGTGTGATTATGGCAACAACTGTGAAAGAGGGAGGTAATTTTGGTGAAAGGATTAAAACCGTGCTAATATGACAAGTTTGTTAGGATCACCAAGTTTAGTGCACTGTTTTGGCCTTTGTTGCTGATTACCATAATTCAAAATTGCTTGGGGCTTAACAAACCCCCATAGATTTAGCATGTGCTCTGACTCGTGCATAGGTACATCAGAAGGATGTTATCTGAAAATCATTTTCCTCACTATTAACAGACCTATCATTTTCAAGGGTACTTTTCAATCCAGGGTCAGCTTCAGCTATTTCTTTGTATCCTTCAATTCCCACACGGCATCTCTGCAGAAATGGAATCTGTTTTCTTGTGGCTTCCTTTCATTTGTATGTTGTCCGTGGACAGAAAATATTAACGGTATTTTGTTCAGAATGACTTAGGGGCTAAGGAAAATGGCATATTGTCAAGGTCTTGTCAGTGAAGCGAGGTCTTCCAGCCCATGATAGGAAAGAGTCTATGTATCTTTCTTCAGCAGCTGGACATGCTATGCCTGGCTTCATGTCTTCCTCCTAATCCTCTTTGATACCAAAAGGGCCAGTGACCAACTCTTCCTTTTTTTGCTGATGAATCCCCTAATGTTGAATGCTACAGCACTCTAATTTCAGGTGGAGTTCTCAGAAATAAATGTTTCCCAAATATTATATCCAATAAACCCTCCAAATGTGCTTCAAAAACTTTCTTCACATGCAAGTAAACATTAAAAGATAATATTCCTTTAAATGCTGCTCAGAATCTCAGCAATGAGTTCCTTACATCCAACCACCTGGCTTCAATCAGAGAGTCACAGATAGAGCAATGTCCACCAAGGTACTGGGCACTCTCCTTAAAGAGCATTAATAGGCAAGTTAGCTGTCAATTAATCCCCTCATATCCGTTCCTCCTCATGTCTATTCCTACCAATTTAGTTACAAAAATGTCTTACTGTGAAAATGCAAGTTTAACCAGTGTCACCAGTGTCTAAGAAGAACATGGTAACCTGTCTCAATGACTATCATCCAGTAGAACTAACATCCACTGCGATGAAGTGTTTTGAGAGGTGGTGATGAACTCCATCAGCTCCTGCGAGCTGTATTTACTACAATTTACCTACCGGCACAACAGGTCCATGACAGATGTCATTTCACAGACTCTTCACTTAACCCTAGGACATCTGGATAGCAAATATACATACATCAGGATGTTCTTTAACGATGACAGCTCACCATTCAAACTTAACATCCCCTTAAAGCTAATCAATAAGCTTCAAGGCTTTCACCTCAATTCTTCCTTGTGCAATTGGATCCTCGATTTGCAGACCCCGGTCGATTTGGATTGGCAATAACATCTCCTCCACAATCTCTATCAGCACCACCATGTTGTGTGTATAGTCTCCTGCCCTACTCGTTGTATGTCTAAACTCAATGCCATATTTACATTTGCTGACAACATCACTGTCATTGGCCAAATCAAAAGTGGTGACAAATCAGCCTATAGGAGGGAGACTGAAAATCTGGTTGAGTAGAGCCACAACCATAACCTCTTACTGAATATCAGCAAGACCAAGGAGCTGAATGTTGAATTCAGGAGGGGGAAACCAGTGGTCCATGAGCCAGTCTTCATCAGAGGATGGATCAGAGGTGCAGAGGGTCAGAGCTTCGATTTCCTTAGAGGTCCAATCCTGTGCCTAGCATGTAAGTGCAATTACAAAGAAAGCATGGTAGCACTTCTGCTTCCTTAGAAGTTTGTGATGATTCGGCATATCCTCTAATACTTTGACAAACTTCTATAGATGTGTGGTGGACTGTATATTGATCAGCTGCATCACACCCTCGTAAGGAAACACCAATGCACTTGAACAAAAAATCCTACAACATTAGTGGATACAGCACAGTCTACCCTCCTCTCCATTGAGCACATCTCTGTGAAGCACTGTCGCAGCAAAGCAGCATCCATCATCAGGGACCCCCACCATCTATGACAAGCTCTCTTCTCACTGCTGCCATCAGGAAGAAGGCAAAGGAGCCTCAGGACTCACACCACCAGGTTCAGGAACAGTTATGTCTCCTCAGCTCCTGAATCAGTTGGGATAAATTTACTTAACTTAACTCACACCATCACTGAACTGTTCCCACAACCTATGGACTCACCAATTACAAGACAACATCACCTGACTATGCAGGTGATGCCTCCCTCCCAAATGCGCTGAATAACTTCTACGCTCAGTTTGAGGCAGAAAATGACGTGGCGGCGAGGAAGTCCACCCCTCCTACAAATGACCAGGTGCTGTGTCTCTCCGTGGCCGATGTGAGAAGAACCCTGTGCAGGGTCAACCCACAGAAGGCTGCTGGACCAGACAATATCCCTGGTAGAGTGCTCAGAGGATGTGCAGACCAGCTAGCAGATGTTCTCACTGACATCTTCAACATCTCCCTGAGCAGCGCCACAATTCCAACATGCTTCAAGGTCACCACCATCGTCCCCGTGCCGAAGAAGCCTTCAGTGTCCTGCCTAAATGACTACCGTCCCGTTGCACTCACATCCATCATCATGAAGGGTTTTGAGAGGCTCATCATGAGGCATATCAAGACCCTGCTGCCCCCCTCACTGGACCCCCTGCAGTTTGCGTACCGTCCCAACTGCTCAACAGATGACGCCATTGCCACCACCCTCCACCTGGCCCTAACCCACCTGGACAAAAAAAACACGTACGTTCGAATGCTGTTCATAGACTTTAGTTCAGCATTCAACACAATCATCCCTCAGAAACTGATTGGAAAGTTGAGCCTACTGGGCCTGAACATCTCCCTCTGCAACTGGATCCTAGACTCCCCGACCGGGAGATCTCAGTCAGTCCGGATCGGGAGCAGCATCTCCAACACCATCACACTGAGCACGGGGGCTCCCCAGGGTTGCGTGCTCAGTCCACTGCTGTTCACTCTGCTGACCCACGACTGTGCTGCAACACACAGCTCGAACCATATCATCAAGTTCGCCGATGACACGACCGTGGTGGGTCTCATCAGCAAGAACGACGAGTCAGCTTACAGAGAGGAGGTGCAGAGCCAATAACCTGTCTCTTAATGTGAACAAAACAAAAGAGATGGTTGTTGACTTCAGGAGGGCACGGAGCGACCACTCGCCGCTGAGCATCAACGGCTTCTCGGTAGAAATTGTAAAGAGCACCAAATTTCTTGATGTTCACCTGACGGAGAATCTCACCTGGTCCCGCAACACCAGTTCCATAGCAAAGAAAGCCCAGCGGCGTCTCTACTTTTTGCCAAGGCTGAGGGAAGTCCATCTCCCACCCCTCCTTCCTCATCACATTCTACAGGGGTTGTATTGAGAGCATCCTGAGCAGCTGCATCACTACCTGATTCGGAAATTGCACCATCTCGGATCGCAAGACCCTGCAGCGGATAGTGAGGTCAGCTGAGAAGATCATCAGGGTCTCTCTTCCTGCCATCACGGACATTTACACTACATGCCGCATCTGCAAAGGAAACAGCATTATGAAGGACCCCACGCACTCCTCATACAATCTCTTCTCCCTCCTGCCGTCTGGGAAAAGGCTCCGAAGCATTCGGGCTCTCACGACCAGACTATGTAACAGTTTCTTCCCCCAAGCTATCAGACTCCTCAATACCTGAAGCCTGGACTGACACCTTGCCCTATTGTCCTGTTTATTATTTATTGTAATGCCTGCACTGTTTTTGTGCACTTTATGCAGTCCAGTGTAGGTCTATAGTCTAGTGTAGCTTTCTCTGTGTTTTTTTATTACATAGTTCAGTCTAGTTTTTGTACTGTGTCATGTAACACCATGGTCCTGAAAAACGTTGTCTCATTTTTACTATGCACTGTACCAGCAGTTATGGTCGAAATGACAATAAAAGTTGACTTGATTTGACTTGACTCACTTTCAAGGACTCGTCATCTCATATTCTCAATATTTATAAGACCATAAGACATAGGAGCAGAATTAGGCCACTTGGCCCATCGAGTCTGCTCCGTCATTCATCATAGCTGATCCTTTTTTCCCCTCCTCAGCCCCACTCCCCAGCCTTCTCTCTGTAACCATGTCCAATCAAGAACCTATCAAACTCTGCCTTAAGTACACCCAATGACCTGGCCTCCACAGCTGCCTGTGGTAATAAATTCCACAAATTCACTACTGTCCAGCTAAAGAAATTTCTCCACATCTCTGTTTTAAATGGATACCCTTCTATCCTGAGGCTGTGCCCACTTGACCTAGACTCCCCCACCATGGGAAACATCCTTTCCGCGTCTACTCTGCCTAGGCCTTTCAACATTCAAAAGATTTAAATGAGATCTGCCCTTATCCTTCTGAATTCCATTGAGTTCAGACCTAGAGATTTAAAACATGATTTGTATGATAACCCTTTCATTTCTGAAATCATCCTTGTGAACCTCTTCTGGACCCTCTCCAATGCCAGAACATCTTTTCTTAGATGAGGAGCCCAAAACTGTTCACAATAGTCAAGGTGAGGTCTCACCAGTGCCTTATAAAGCCTCAGCATCACATCCCTGCTCTTGTATTCCAGACCTTTTGAAATGAATGGTTTTGTCCTGAAACGTTGACCGTACTCTTTTCCTAGATGCTGCTTGGCGTGCTGAGTTCCTCCAGCATGTTGTGTGTGTATCTCAAGAATATTGGTTCCTCTTGGGTTTAGGTGCTTTTAAGCAGGTCATACCTCTCCCAAAAGAGATCCCAATGATCCAGGAACCTGAAGCCATGCCCCCTGCGCCAACTTCTCAGCCATGCATTAATTTGCCAGATAGTCCTGTTTCTACCCTCACTGGCGCGTGACACAGGCAGCAATCCAGAAATCCTTCTCCCTCTTTCCCTTCTGCACCACTGATCCATGCTCAGGTCCTGCCTCTCAGCTTTCTACCAAGCTCTCTAATTTCTCTTTTCAGGACCTCTTTGCTTTTCCTTCCTGTGTCATTGGTACCAATATGTCCCGAGCTATCTGGCTGCTCTCATTCCCTCTCCAAAATATTGTGGAAGCGATCTGAGATGTCCCTGACCCTGGCACCTGGGAGGCAACATACCAGTTATGTGTCCCATTCATGTCCACAGAATCTCCTGTCTGTTCCCCTGACTGTTGAGTCTCCTATCACTGCTACTCTCCTCTTCTCCCTCTTTCCCTTCTGCACCACGGACCCATGCTCAGTGCCAGTATCCTGGTCTCCATGGCCTTCCCTTGGAGGTCATCCCCCACAACGGTATCCAAAACGGTATACCTATTATTGAGGGAAATGGCCACAGGGGTGCTCCGCACTAACTGCCTATTCACGTTTCCATTTCTCCTGACAGTAACCCAGCTGCTCGCCTCCTGCAACTTCAGGGTGACTACTTCCCTGTAACTCTGGTCGATTATCTCCTCACTCTCCTGTACAAGCCGAAGGTCATCTAACTGCTGCTCCAGATCCTTAACACGGTCTTCAAGGAAGCTGCAGCTGGATGCACTTCAGTCAGATGTAGTTCCCTGGGAGATTCCAGGTCTCCCAGGACTACAACATCCGGCATGAAGAACACAGAACAGCCATTTACTACACTAGGTACAGTAAGAGAGAAAGCTATTTAGTATTATTTTTTCTCTTTTATATTTGCACAGTTTGTGGTCCTTTGCACATTGGTTATTTGTCTGCCCTGCTGGGATGATGTTTCATTGATCATTATGATTCTTCAATCTACAGAGTATGCCTGCAAGAAAATGATGCTCAGGGTTGTACATGGTGACGTGTGTACTTTGATTATAAATTTACTTTGAATTTTGTGGATGCGATCCAAGACGTCCCTGACCCTGACACCAGGGAGGCAACTTCCTGAACTTTTCTGTCCATCTCAGAGACTCTTTAAACCTGTTAAAAATTCTTCCCTGATTGGTTTATTGGCCCCAAAACCATGAGGGGTGGAGGTGAGATGGTTGAGAGGATCAGTGCTTGCCGAGTTACTATGGTCAATGG
Source organism: Hemitrygon akajei (assembly GCF_048418815.1). NCBI lineage: Eukaryota > Metazoa > Chordata > Chondrichthyes > Myliobatiformes > Dasyatidae > Hemitrygon > Hemitrygon akajei. The sequence goes on along the minus strand of NC_133126.1, from coordinate 176,702,838 downwards.
AATACCCAAGGCCAGGCAGCAAATATTTTCAAATTTCTGTTTAAAGTAAACAGGGCAAAATATTGTACAGAGAGACTGCGATCAAAACAGAGCTAATCTTGTCAGTGAAAAAAGGCCACAAGCGATTCCAGGGATGAAGGGAAGCTGAGATGCGGATCACTATTTGTAAGGAGTTTGTATGTTCTCCCTATGACAGTGTGGGCTTCCTCCGGGAGATCTGGTTTCCTCCCACAGTCCAAAGATAGATTAATTGGTTATTGTACACTGTCTTGTGATTAGGCTAGGTTTAAATCGAGGGTTGCTGGGTACAGCTTGAAGGCCTGGAAAGGCCTACCAGGCACTGCATTTTAATAAATACATAAAAAATAATTTTTTTAAAAATTACCAAAAATGGGGATTTGCTAAAGAAACGATGGACATGGGATATTCAAGTTCAGGGAGAGTATAGAGAGTAAAAACCAAGAAAGGCCAAACAAGGCGGAAAAATAGGAGCTGAGGTTCCTAGTGACCAAAGCCAACAAGGTTTTACTAAGGCAAATGGTAAAAAGAATAAAAAGAAAATAATAAAATTGCAGTAATATGTCACCCAATATGACTCCAGCATGTCCTGACTGACCTTTGTAGTTTATTCATTGTCATAATGTGGGAAATGTTAGAAAGTGAGCTAAAGGTATGATCCTCTGTTGTGTCCAATAATTGTGCTAACACATGCACGTTCATTGAAGTCACCTCAACTAAGTAGTGGGGGGAGCCTCAACACATTCACATTACTATATTATGGATGCAACAGGAGATGGATTTCGCTCCCATGATATGATCATCTGCGAGTGAAATGTCAAAGCCATGATGACAACACAATTTGAGTCTGTTGCCATACAGCCCAGCACAGCGAAAAGGTGGAGGTGATAAGAGGCCTCCGCACCAGACGCCTTGTGACAGGCCCTAAAGAACTGAGGAAAACAGCTCACTAAACCCAGGAATAAGTGAAATCTTAAATAAAGTCAGTTCACTGCAAGAGCTCTTCCTCTTTAACGTTCTAAATACACTCCAGCCCCAGGCTCCTGGACAATGGCCAAGCGATAATATTTCCTTTGCTGCTCAGTTATAACGGCATTCAGGAAAACAATTGGCTCTAATAACTGCCTTCCTGTTCCTACACAAGTGTGAACCACCCAGTGACCACTTCAATCAGTTATGTGAGTATCCTTTCAGTAGTAAATGTGACCTCTCCATGGCTGCCCCAGTTGTTCACACACACAAAAACTACAACCAACCAGACTCTGTCGTCTGCTCTATCTAATCATTTTTCCAGACTCATTTTCTATTGATTGAGCTCTAATGCCTGATCACAGGGCTGATTATGCTATTTTGGCCACCAACATTTTTGAGAAAAATCACAGAAAGCCCCAAAGATTAACAGCCTGTGCATTCCCCTGTAATATCAAACTGATTTCATGTAATTAATTATATCTTTTATCAGATATAAGGTACGGTGCAGTACAAACAATCAACTCAGAATATGATGTTTCCATGATGAACTCGTACTTTTAGACTTAAACACAAAGGTTTCTGCAGATGCTGGAAATCCATAGTAACACACACACAAATTGCTGGAGGAACTCAGCAGGTCAGGCAGCATCTATGGAGAGGAATAAACAGTTGAAGTTTGTTTCTTCTCCTACCTTCTTATTCTGGCTTCTCCCCCCTTCCCTTCCAGTACTGATAAAGGGTCTCAGCCTGAAACGTTGACTGTTCATTCCTGTCCATAGATGCTGCCTGATCTGCTGAATTAGTCAAGCATGATGCGCATGCTAGTTTTAGGTTAAGGAGGAACATAGCAGAAATTAAGCTCCTTAGCATTTTATTATTGATGCCCTGGTCAGTAAAGTGCCTTCATTGTCAATCAGTTGCAACAGGCACCAGCTCGTGCAATGCACATGCATGCTGTATGTACATCAGCCACTGAGTAGGCCCTTGGGTACCAATGACCTTCCTCCAGTCCTATCAAGCTGATCTGTGCTACTCAATCTAACAGAGCTGTCCTTGCGTGACTGAAGTCACTGGAGAAAAGTACCAGTAGCTATGAAGTAGCCCCTTTATTTGACAAACAAGATACAGCAGGCATCATATAGAGATGGTTTAGGTGGAAAGGTCCGCCTATGCCCAGCACTACACATGTTTTATGTGCTAAAGATCAAAGAAAATTCAGGACAGTTCAAACAAACCCACATTTTACAACCTTCCCACGATCACACCCAAAATATTAATCGCCGTTGCATCCATGGAACGGAATGTTGATAAGATTCATACTTATGCAGGCATTCAGCTCAGTGCCTGTTTCCTGATCTGCATGGTCTGTGAACCTATTGTTCAGAGCTACAACAAAATCAAATCCACAATCTGTATTCAGATGTGAAGACTGGTAGCTGAAGTTATCCGCTGAGTGTGCTAAACCCAAACATCGCTTTCACAGAGTGTGTTAAGACGGTACACGAAAGCTGGTGCTCAGCACCAAGGAGGCCCCTCGCCTCCACCCAATTACTTGAAAGTTGTTGGTGGGAGCTCCGCTGGCCGCACAGTTTTAAGCATGGCTATGCACAGAAGCAAATATCTCCCAATATGTTAGGCAGCATTTGAGCAAGATAGGTCGATCCCTTGACCTGGAGTTGATCATAGCAGAGAGAATGAGTACAGTGCCTGCCTCAAGCAAGTGGGAAGACGAGCAGGAGTTCACACATATCTACCTCAGCCAAACACGTGCCTCAGGGTATCGAAGTTAAGCATAATCAGCTCTGTGATCAGGCAGCAGATCTCAATCAACAGAAAATAAGATTAGGTGTCGTCAGCTGAGCCCACGACCGTCTGTTTGCTTGTGATTTCTCTGTGCAGCTGCCTTGCAGAAGTCACATTTACAACTCACAGATTATGCACGTGACTGATTGAAGTTGTCACTGAGTGTTTCACACATGTAGGAACAGGAAGGACTGAGCAAAGGAAATACTGTAGTAAAGGGAAATGGTTATGAGTTACATTCTGTGGAATGACTTCCAATGCCATTTATGGCCTCAGGCATCATCCTCTTAACAGATTCAGGTTTGGATTCTATTGCCGTTAATTGTCTCTCGTGGCCGAGTGGCTCATGAAGCTTGCAAAACTCATGCTAAGGTCAGCCAAAGTGAGATCAGTTCCGGCCGATCTCCACATCACAATAACAAATTCGGAGTTTAATTTTCCCGTGTGATCTCCACCAACTCAAGTGGACACAGGTACTTTCACATTACGAGCCTTAGTGCAATTGATTGGAAGAGAGGAGAAGCTATTTGTGGTTGTGTTCAGAAGAACTGAGGCTGTAAACTGAAAGGCCAGTGTTGTCAGGTAATTTTCCATTTATCCATGGATTAATAACAACTAATACCTCAATCCTTGCCCAGCTGTCACCTAACCCTACCAGCCTGCCTTCATACATTCATGCTCTATTGACAGTGCTTCAGATCTTCACCTGAATGGGGACCTCCATGCTTAAACTTAGGAACCGAGGATGTTCATACTCAGCACTCTCATGGGAATTACATCAGGAATACAAGGCCATTATTTCCTTTGGAATCCTATGGAAGGCATTTTATTTGGACATTGCTAGTCCAGTAAGATAAGTAGTAACACAGAAGGCTGAGTTTCTCCAGCACTGTGTGTGATTTTGCTCTGGATTTCCAGCACTCGAATATAACTAGTACCCATCCTAAGGTTTGCTTCTTTACTTTTCTTTAATTTTTGTGTGTCCCTAGCAGCAGCTGCTGAAGCCTTCAGCCCTGCCTTCGTTAACTCTGGTTTAGACTATCCTGATGTCAACCTGGCCATCTCCCTGACTTGCATCTCCAAGGATGGCATGGCAGCGTAGTGGCTAGCATAACGCTATTACAGCACCAGCAATCCGGGTTCAATTCTGCTGCTGTCTGCAAACAGTTTGTACATTCTCCCCGTGAGCGCACGGGCTTCCTCCGGGTGCTCCGGTTTCCTCCCACAGTCCAAACATGTACAGCTTGGTGGGTTAATTGATTACATGGATGTAACGGCTCGTTGAATCGGCAGGGCCTGTCACCATGCTGTGTTTGTAAATAAATAAATCCCATGGTTATCCAAGACCATGTAATTAACTTGCAGCACTCTCTCTCCTTGATGAATCACACTCATTCTCAGTCCAGCAGCAACAAGCTGTAAAATTTTGTTTGCTAATATCTCCTTGAAGCATCTACAAAGCAGAAACGTTTCATTGCATTACAGGCACTATACAAATGCATAACATAGTTTTTGAACACGGACCTTTCATAGAACTACATTACCTACCAAGTAATCTAAAACAAATTACTAATTTGGGATCAGCATCAAAATTTAGTTTATTGTCATGTATACAAGTACACGTACGTACAGATGCAATAATGAAAAACACTGCAGCAGCAGCATCATAAACACGAGAGATCCTGCAGATGCTGGAAACTGAGAGCAATGCACACAAAGTTCAGGAGGAACTCAGCAGGTCAGGCAGCATCTCTGGAAAGTCAGCATTGCATGCAGCAGCATCACAGACACAATATTCACAAAAAAACATAAACTAAATATTAGTTACACAAGAACAAACCAATAAATCAAGAGTATCAAATGATGTTTAACTTATTGAGGTTTGATACACCTGAAGTAACTCAATTGTTCCCAAACTTTTTGACTGAAAGTTCAACTCGTTCACTTGGTAAGTAAATGCCTGACGATGTACTGCACCATCTTTTTTTTAAACAAAGTTGTAGTTATCCTGGGGATTCCAGGGAGTACTTGTAACCCTATGATCCCAAATATATTTTCAGTTATTTTTAATTTTTGTGAACTTTCTAAGTTTTTGAATACTATTGAAGACTTTTAGACCTCTTGTCTCATTTGCCCCTACCTCCTCTCTCCCACATCAAAGGGTTTCCCACCCCAGGCTGGGAATCAACAAGGTGGATGAACAACTGTTGTCTAAATGCTCAATTCTCATAGATGCTGCTTGTTCTGCTGAGCATTTCCTGCTTTTGTTGTTTCTCTGTGCTAAGATCAAATATTGGCATCGGCAGTGGGGTTCGAAGCTGCTCCTAATTTCCACCCCTGAACTTGAGAATAGGAGGGAGGGGAAGTCAGAAGAAAAACTGTGGTGTGAATGGTTTAAGCAAAGGAGAGGGTATGTGAAAGGGAATGGAGGTAATGAGAGGCAGATTTTTGATACTCTTGGACAAGCTGTAGATATGCTAATATAAGGTTACATGTAAAATATGTCGATCTTGATAGGGTCATAAAGAGACCTTTTGGATATTGGCCTTCATAAATCAAAGTATTGAGTGCAGGAGTTGGGATGTTATGTTGAAGTTGTATAATATGTTGGTGAGGCCTACTGTGTGCAGTTCTGGTCAGGAAAAATATCAATAAGTTTGAAAGAGTACAAAGAAAATTTAGCAGGGTATTGCCAGGTCTTGAAGACCTGAGTTATAGGGAAAGGTTGAATAGGTTAGGATTATAGGTGAGGGTATAGATAGAATAAATGCAAGCAGGCTTTTTGCACTGAGATTGGGTGAGACTGCAATTAGAGATTATGGGTTAATGGTGAAAGGTGAAAGGTTTAAGAAGACCATGAGGGGACATTTCTTCACTCAGAGGGTGGCTGGAGTGTGGAATGACTGAAGTAGTGACTGCGGTTTCGATTTCAACATTGAAGAAATGTTTGGTTGAGTACATGGATGGGACGGGTATGGAGGTCTGTGGTCCAGATGTGGGTCAATGGGACTAGGCAGAATAACAGTTTAGCATGGACTGAATGGGCCAAAGGGGCTGTTTCTGTGCTGTGGTGCTCTTTGACTCTATAAGAATAAGAATACAAAACAAACAGAGCAGGTGTAGGTTACTTTACCCCTCAAGCTTACCCTCAATATGACCATGGCTGATCTACCCCAGGCTTCAAACTTGTCAGTGCCGTTTCCCCATCACTCTCAATTTTCTGATCTGTCAAAAATGATTGAGGTACTCTTTAAACACCACCCCAAAGATTTACCCTCTACTGCCCTCCTGGATAGAGAATTCCATAGGTTCACTATTCTCAGTGTGAAGAGGTTCCTAAGCACCTCAGGTGTAAATTACTGCCACTACGTCCCATCCTTCGAGATTCTCCCACTAGTGGAAACATTTTGTCATCTATCCTGTCATGACCCTCATGTTTCAATCATCTTTCATTCATCTAAACTCTAGAGAATATCGACCTAGTTTCTTTGGTTGTTTGGGATAGGACAAGCTCTCATTTAGGAATGAGCCAGGATTCTCTCTGGATCACTTCCAATGCCAGTATACATTTTTTCTTAAACAAGGGGAACAAATCTGTTCATAGTACTTCAAGCATGGTCACACCCGTAACCTGTATATTTGTACCAATTTTCCAATATTTCCTTGTTTCTAAACTCCAACTACTTTACGGTAAAGGCCATCATGCTGTTTTCCTTCCTAATCGCCCCTCCCCCGCTGCACTCGCTTACTAACCTTTTGCATGTTGGGCCCAGGAACACACTTGGTTCTTCACTCATTTCCAATCTTTTAACGTTTAGACTATAATTCACTTTAGATCCACCTTACTAAAGTACATGACTTTGCTGCCTTAAACTCCATTTTGTTCCCTCACTCAACCTATCCATTGTGGAGTCCTCGTGTCCTCGTTGCAAATGACCTCCACCTTGTTGTTGTGTTCTCAGTAAACTTGGAAACGTAGCACCGTGCCCCTCCTCCAGGTCGTTGATATAACCTGTAAGTAACTGAAGGCCAAGAAATAATGCTTGGGGCACTCCACTGTTTAGTGTACTTAACAAGAATGATATGTATGAAGAATAAAAAAGTAGATGCTGAAAATCTGAAACCACAAGGAAAGATGCCTGCAGCATCCATAGCAAAAAAACAGAGGCAACGTATCAGGCTGACGACCTTTTATCAGAACAAGTAAAAGATCATCTCCACACCATCCAGGATTCCAGTGGCCAAACAGTTTAATTCCGATTCCCATTCCCCTTCTGATGTGTTGGTTCTGATGAGGCCACCCTCAGGCTGGGAAAGCAACACCTTATATTCCGTCTTGGTTCCCTCCAACCTGATGGCATGAAAACTGGTTCCTCCTTCTGAAGAACAAAATTTATCCCCTTCCTCTATTTCCCACTCTGACTTTATAACTTCTCCTCACCTGCCTATTACTTCCACCGGGTCCTTCCCTTTCTCCTATTGACTTCTCTCCTCTCCTATCAGATTCCTTCTTCTCCAGCCTTTGACCTTTCCCACCCACCTGGCTTCACCTATCACCTTCCAGCTAGCCCCTTTACCCTCCCTCAACCTTTTAATTTAGGGGTCTCTCCCCTTCCCTCTCAGTCCTAAAGAAGGATCTCGGCCCAAAACGCCTACTGTTTACTCTCTTCCATAGATGCTGCCTGACCTGCTGAGTTCCTCCAGCATTTTTTGTGTGTGTTGCAAAAGATCACTGACCTGAAATGTTATCTTCTGAGTACCTCAGGGATCACTTGCTTTAAGGAAATGTTTCCAAGCTCTCATTAGGCTGCTTAGCCACTTAACCAAAATATTACAGTGAGCTCCACGTTTCAAGTCTAGGTCTGAGGTGTAGTTATGATTTTCAAGAATGGCACAAATAAAAAGCTTCTGGCTGAATGAGTAGAGCAAGGTTCCCTTCTGTTATGGCAGGGGTTGTGCTAAATTGTGTCGCTTCATGTGGTCGAATTGCTCGGCCCTGCAATCAGTCTTGGTCAGATAAAATTTCTTGTGACCACCAACTTAGAATGAGCTATTACAAGAAGAACTGCAGCTTGGAAAACTGCAAAATGAAATGATGTCTCTAAATAATGAGGTTCCCCCCATGTACAAACTAAATTAGAGGCACTGATTGAAACTTCTAATGTTACCAAGATACAGCAAATAAATTATGAGCCAAATAGCCAAATAATAATTGGGTAGGTGTAGCAAATAGGAGCATATATTAACAGAAAAATTACATAAACTTACTTCATTTGTGAATGGAGTCCAATTTAGACACCTGATGTAACAATTTTTTTCTAGTTATTTCTGTAACACTGCAACTCCATTTTGGGATGTCCAACCGGTTCCAAACACGAACCATATAGCCCTGTGGCATGTGAAAGCCGGCACTAACTCGGAGTGTGACATTTACAACCTCCAGAGGTTCAGTTCGTAAGCTCTCAGTCTCTGGAGGATTGAATGTTCCTTTAATGACATCATTGGAATTCTGCTTTGCTGCAATCAGATCCAGGCTTGTGGGATCTAGGTCAAGGGTTCAGCTTAAGCAGTCGGCGCAGTTTGATTAGAGAGGTAGAGGGGCCTCTGTCTCAACGTGAGTGCTGCATAATAAACATTAAATATAGTGGAGGTTAAATAATACTTGGATTAAAGATCCCGATTTTCATACACAACTTGGCAAGCAATAGATAGAGCAGGGGATTTTCTGCAGAGATCCTCCCAGTTGTCTGCTGTGAACTTGATAGAAAAAAGCAATTTCTGGAAACAATGGTGAAAGTAATCATTATAAAATGCCTGTGCAGACATTCCCTCCTCCCCACTCCCTCCTCCCAATTATCTAGATGCCCAGCTTGACTGGGGAACATGTGAATTTGTGTACCTTCTCTCCTGACAGCAGCAGCCTAAGCTGGAGCATAGTTTCATGTTGTCAGCACTCCCCAGTGCCTTCTGTGAGTTCACCCTCAGGGGCCGGGAATAAAACATGGAAAAGTGGGATAGGTCCAATGGGATGAAGGGCCTCTTCTGTGACTCAAATGTATTCTTGGCATTGAATTACAGTGTACCTGTAGGCTGCAGATATTTATTGTGTAGGAGCTGTTTTTTCTCAAGCCTTCTTGATCTTAAGATACCACGAATATCTGGTATCTGCTGGTAATCTGATGTGAAAACAAAATAGGATTTGATATACCCAACATGCCTGGCAGCTTCATTTGACAGACAAGCAGAATGAACAATTCCAAATGTTGACATTCATCCATTCAGTACTTCATTGGGTCAGACTTGAACTGCTGGGAATCTTCGAGCCCAGCGTGGACAAATGAGGCTGGATCAGGAATAGGACCCCAGTCATAGCTTCATAGAGAGTTTCTGAATGGAACCAGGTGCTTTGATCCATCGAGTCCATGTTGACAATCAACCACGTAACTATTTTAAGCCAACGTTAAATCCCATGTTCTAACCTCTCTACATTCTAATTAATTCATTTCCTGGTTCTACCACTCGCCCACATGGCGGGGACAATTTACAGTGGCTAATTAACCAAACTGGGACATAGGTGGGGATGGGAACATCCAGAGGAAATTAATGCAGTCACTGGGAGAAGTCCCAAGCAAGCACAGCAAGCACTCAAGTTTGGGATTGATCTCAATATCGCTTTCCTTTCTTGATCAAGTGCAAGAAAGCCAATAAATCTGCTCTCCATATGCTCGAGTGGTGGGCTTTACCCTCTGAGCTGACAGCCTGCACTATATTGTAGAATTGGTTATGCTTCCATTTTGTACCCCTAGTTTTAGTTAAGAAATAGTATATTCACACCATTAAACTCTTTGCAATGCCATTGCCAAATGTCCTGAAACTGAGCTTCATGCTTGGAAGAAGTACCCAAATGAAGTAAAAGTAACTCTTGCTGTTATACAACTTAATCATGGATTTATACATCTTCCAAGCCTTCCATCTGAGGAAGTTCTTCACTTTGAATGAAAAAAGTAGTAAGGGAAAACAGGCATTCATTTTCTACCCTTTATAATCTTCCCTTTTCATGAGGGCAGCTGCCAGGATATATAATCACCAATCAACCTACAGAAACCCCTCAATAAATATTCTCTTTTTGACTGCAGCTCTAGTGTCAAATGACATCAAAATGGCTGCTATTTAAGTAGCACCGTACTTTAAAATTCTCATCCTTCCCATCCAATAACTCTAAGGCATTTTTCACTCGTATCTCTATAAAGTTCTCCGACTCTAATATTTTGAGAAATTTTTGTTTCTCCTAATCTGTACTTTTGCACATCTTCAATATTATATAAGATGAGTTTTTGGAGAAAACTGTAGCATTGGTAAAATTGCAATGTTTAAAAGACATTTAGGCAGGTACGTGGATAGAAAAGATTTAGAGGGATATCAGACCAAAACAGACTAATAGGACCACCACAGTTAGTCCACCATTGATTTTTGTGTTTTTCACTGCCAAGTCCCTAAACTCTTGAATTCACTTCCCTAAATATTTTATCTACCTTACAAACAAGAGAAAATCTGCAGATGCTGGGAATCAGAGTATCACACACAGCCACTTCTTCACTGGGAATATTTGAGAACAAGCCTTCAAAAAGGAGGGCAAAACAATAACATTAGAAATACACATCTTGAGAGGCCTAATTTTCACAGTAAGCAACAGCAGAAAAGATTAGAAGATAATAAACTGAAAAAAAGCATGGATGGGTGTAAGACACAATCTAATCACAATAATAAAGCAACTGGGAGTCAACACCAGTATAGAAAATACGTATGTTTACTATGCACATTGGCTACTTCTGCTGTAAGTGATGTATGTTTTAGCTTACACTCAGTAGCCAGTAAATTAGGTCACCTGTACACTTGATCGTTAATGCAATTACTTAATCAGCCAGTCATGTGGCAGCAACTTAATGTATGAAAGCATGCAAACATGGTCATAAGATTCAGTTAATGTTCAGACCAAATGTCAGAATGGGGAAGAGATGTGATCTAAGTGACTTTGACCATGGAATGATTGTTGGCGCCAGATGGGGTGATTTGAGTATCTCAGAAACTGCTGATCTGGATTTTCACACACAGGAGTCTCTAGGATTTATAGAGAATGGTACAAAAAACAAAATACAACTGGTGAGTGGCAGTTCTGTGTGTGAAAATGCCTTTTTAATTAGAGAAGTCAGAGGAGAATGGCTAGACTGATTCAAGCTAACAGGCAGGCGACAGTAACTCAAATAACTACATGCTACAACAGCAGTGTGCGGAAGAGCGCAACACTCTGAACACACAACGCCCTGAACCTTGCAGTAGATGGGCTACAGCAGCAGGAAGCCATGAACTTAAAAGAAAATGCACTCAGTCGCCACCTGTACCTAATAAAGTGGCCACTGAGTGGTATATTTATTATTGCAATCTGAGCAATGCTGGAATGCGGTTCTGATATTGCAGCATAGCTCTCGGCAGGAGTTGGGTGGGTAGATGAGGGAGAAATGGTGTGACCTTTTCCACTGAAAGTGTTCTCATGACACTTGGGATCTACAAATGCGGTGGAGTATTATTCCAGTTTGGTCACTGCTTCTCCTAGATACCCTGCATACTGTATATATTTACCCCATGGACTGAGAGAATAGATCTTATCTCCTACTCTCTCAAAATGTAAAACTTCACACTACTTGCAGAGTTCACCTGAAATTTTTGGGGTTTCCTTCTCTTCTTCTTCTCTAAAACAAGCTGCAAAAATAAAGTTCCCTATTAGGTATTGTTTGTAGTTCATTATTGTCACACGCACCAAGATAAAGCGAAAAGCTCGTTTTGCATGCTATTTAACAAAATCGTTACACAGTCTATCGAAACTGGAAGAAGATAAAACATCATCTAAAGAGTAAAAGCTACTGAAGAAGTGTGGTGCAGATAAATGATGAAGTGCAAGATCACAGTGAGGTACATTGTGAAGCCAGGAACCCAACTTATCGCACAAGAGGTCTGCTCGAGAGTCTGATAACAGTGAAATAGTAGCTGTACTTGAGTCCAGTGGAGACACAGGATGCCTGATATGTAAATTGCGATTCCACCTTTATAAAGTGCTCATTTTCATATCAATTCCATGAAAAACAGTAAAACTGCTTGATTTGTGAAGAGATAAGGAGCTAATCATTATTAGAGCATAAGATAAGGGAGCTAACAACGACAGCCAGCGTTGCCAGTGCTCCAGTTCACTTCAGAGAGAGCAAGCGATAAAAGTGGATCAGTATTTATGAACAGGTCACCCATGAAAGGGTTTTTATCCATGTCGTATTGCAGCAATGATCACTACAGGGTGAAAATCATGCCCATTGGTTTGGGAAATGGACTCATTACTTCCATGGGGTGGCGGGGTGGAGATGCGTCTCTACCAAAAGAGGTATAAGGTAATTGATCATACACTGCACTGATGTTCCATTGCTAGGATAAATTGAAGCTTGTGAACATCATCCATGACCTATGCTATATGCTCTGACCTAAACTATAAGCACCAAGAATGGATTGACAACAAGATACTCAACCTTATATCAACAAGATATTAAACCTGCACTGCACTGCATGTTACAGTTACACAGGTAGCATCTTCCAGTTTCCGTTTCCTTTGCCATGATTAAAGGATCCTCATTACCGGTTGTTCCTTCACTATGAATGGCCTTACTGTACATTTTACCGTATATTGGTGTGACCAGAATCTTTGACGAGGATGGTTTGGGCCCAAATGTTGGAGTGTCCAAGGCTGGGACTGAAATATGGAATAAAACTGGATCTAGAACTGAGCACAAAACAAAACTCATGGTGGGCTTATGATTGAGCACTGAGGCTTCATTCCAGAGCTTTTTCAATACGCAATACTTGGCGCCCAAAAAATGATGGCCAGTAAGCGGTCCTGAATCCTTAAAGCGCCAGCTATCCATACTTTGGAGAGTTAGAGCATCTAAACCCCAGAAGCTGGTATGGTCGGCCACTTTTCATAACAGGATCTCCTCCCCTATGGCCGAGTCCTGATGGCTCTGGCTGCTTGGAGAGACAGTGATAGTAGTCATGGATGAGAACCAGGTCAAAGCTATCTTTTTCAGTGCCTTTCTGTGGGTCCGAATCCTTCCTAGTCCATGAGGTATTGCCAAACACCCTGAACAGTTTGTGAGTCCAAAATTCATCTCACTGTGCAGACCTGCTTCCCATTGATAAACTCGGGCGTGCTGTGGCCGATGGTGGTAGGGATTAAGGGGCTGGTGCTGACAGGTTTTAATTTAGAGGCTTGGAAGGTGGGATTGATCTTCAGGGTATTGGGGAGCTGCAAGGTATAAGCCAGTGGGTTTACTTTGCTGAGGACCTTGAAGGGTCTGATGAACTTGGGTGCCAACTTTCTAGACTCCTCCTGGAGATACAAATCTTGAGTGGACATCCAGACCTGCTGCCCATGCTGCAAGGCAAGTCCTGGTTTCTGTCCTCTGGGTAGAGTCCAACAAAAGCTCCCTTGCCCTAGTTTCTGCTTGCAGGGTTGGATGAGATCTTTGGCCATATGAACCTCAATCTTGACCTCCTGTTCAGGGAGGAGTCACAGAGAATACTCAATCGGTGACATCCCATGCATTGAATGTTGTAAGGTGTTGTGGGCAATCTCTACCTGTATCAAATAGTCACACCACTTGTCAGGTCTTTCTCAGACCAGGCATCCTAGGTTTCATGCCAAATTTGGTTGACCCACTGGACTGGGAGTGAAACCCAGAGGAGAGACAAGCTGTTTCCCCAGTCAGTTTACAAAACACCCTCCAGAAATGTCATGCGAGTTGTGAACCGTGATCTGTGACTATGTCCATCAGGAAACCATGGATCCTGAAGAACTGGTCCAGGACAATTTCTGCTGACCCTGCTGCAGATGGCTGCTTGTCCAACTCAATGAATCTTCAGGCCTTTGAAAACCGATCAACAATTACACTGATGATGGTCTTGCCCTTGGAAGGCAGAAGTCCAAGAGGATGTATGCCCATAGTTTGTCCAGAACAGAGAGAGAATGGAGGAGGCCCTGGGGTTGGGTACGGGGCTTCTTGTTTGGGGTGCACACTTCGCATGCCTGCACATATGTCAAATCTTTTTCACCATTCTGGGTCACCAATAAATTCTCTTAATGAAATCAAGGGTCTTGGCAATCCCTGGGTGAGCTGTCATTCTCGATGGATGTCCCCACTGAAGTTCCTGTGATATGATGGAGCTTGGGACAAACAGTCGACCCTGAGGACCGTCTTTTGGAGTCTCCCCTTTGTGCCTGGGCCTTACGAACAAGCTTGTTTATTCCTCAACGGATCGGCGCTATAACCTTCGCTTGGGAAAAACCGTGGTAAGTTCCTCCTCTCCTTTGGGTTCGTTGAACTGAAGAGGCAAGGCATCTGGTTTTTGATTCTCGGACACCAGTCGAGAGGTCAGGACAAGGTTAAAACGGCTAAAGAAAAGAGACTACTTGGCCTGCCTGGAATTCAGTCTTTTGGCCTCCTGAATATAAGCCGGGTCCTTGTGGGTCTGACCAGACAATAAAAGGGTTCTCAGCCCCCTCGAGCCAGAGAGACCATTCTTCCAATGCCAATTTAACTGCTAGTAGTTCTCGATTCCCAATCTTGTACTTTCTCTCTGCCAGGATGTCCAGCTGGAGAAACTGCATACTGATGCAATTTACTGTCCGAAGGTGACCATTGAGACAACACTGCACCCATTCCAATAATGGAGACATCCACCTCCACAATGAAGGGAATGCTTGGCTTAGGAGAAACCAACATGGGAGCTGATGTGAACTGTTGTTCCTTTATATGGACCAGATTGTATGCCCTCTGCAGGTCTAACTTAGTGAATACTCTTGCCCCTTGGAAAATCTCAAAGGCAGTATTCATGAGTGGAAGGGATAACCATTCTTGTGGTTTAATTCTCTATAATCAATACATGGCTGCAGGCGCCCATTCTTCTTTTGTACAAAGAAGAAGCAGGCATTGTGAGGTGCATTGTGCTTCTCTCAGGACCTGAGAGCCCGTATAATTGACCATGCAGAGGACAAGTAGCAGGCAGAAGATCTATAGCACAGTTGTAGGGTTGGTGTGGTGGATGAGTTAAGAACTTTCCCTTGCTGAAGACCATTTCCAAGTCCTTGTAGATGGAAGGAACTTTGACCAGCCTGGCGAGGCAAATTCTTCTGATGACTCCTGAGGCTTCTTAGCAGGGAGAGGTGGTTCAACTGACCGCCGAGTCTCCTCCCTAAGTTTACTAGACCATTGTATCCTCAGGCGAGGTCCCTACCCCTCCCGGGAACAAGGCTCCAAGTGTCTGTGTTTGAATCTTCCCTTTGGTCAGGACCTGGCAACTGGATCTCTTAGGCTTTGGGTTACCTCGCACTGAAGTCTGTCTCCTTGTTGGTCATTGATCTTGGGAGAGTCTAAGGGTCGGAACACCACGCCACAAACATACCCTCTTACAATGACTGGACAAGCAATGATTCTCCCCTCCCTCCAGTCCATGGATGGGTTATGCTTGGATAGGCAAAGGTACCTGAGGATCTGGGGCAAGAGTGGAGAGTCAATAATGTAGAACTGATGTCTTCCACATGATCCCCGATCCTCATCTGCAACACCACAGCCTGTTGCTGGATCTACCTGGAACCTAGTGTTCGGCTGTCCAAGACAGTTGTGGACATGGACTGGCTCAACTCTCATAGCGGTATGTCAAGGCAAAAGGCAGTTCCTAAGTCCAGAAAATTATCTGCTGCCCCAGTGTCTACAAAAGCCTTCACCTGCTCAAACTCTTAACCCAGGTGAACTCCGCCTTCAGCACGAAGGGATTGGGAGTAGTGGCCTCCTGACACTGGGTGGTCTTTGCGGTTCAGCAGGCGGAGGCAGCTTTGTACATTTGGCCCACGGGTGATCTGCTTCCCTACAGTAATAACAGCAGCCTTGATTCCCACGCTGGGACCTCTCATCGGCGGAAATCCTTGTGTAACCGATCTGCATGGGCTCGTTGGAGTCCTGAGCAGGAGATGAGCTCGTCTTGGTCCAAGATCCGGAGGATGGAACTGCAATGGATTGAGGCCGGGCTCGGGCTAACTCTCCGGCCTCGTAATGTAGTCTCTCTCATGCTCTGCCAGACAGATGGACTGGGTTGATGATGACCTCTAAATCCCTTGTTGGCTCACCCAAGACAAGGACATCCTTTAGTTCATCCTGGAGTCCATGGCAGTATTGAGTGGCCAAGGCTTCCCTGTTCCAACCACTCTCTTGCACTGAAGTTCAGAACTCGATAGTGTAGTCAGCCAATCACTGACTTCCCTGATGCAGCTTCATCAGAAGGCCTGAGGCTCAGTTTGCCCCAGCGGGATGATAAAATACCTTTCTCATGGTGGCCATGAATTCTTCTGATCCCATGCAAATCTCCAACCTTCGTTTCCAAAGTGCTGTGGCCCAGGCAAGGACTCTGCTGGTCAGGAGAGAGATCATGTGCTCTGAAGTGAGCTGGGAAGGCTGGAGTTCAAACACCAATGAGCATTGAGCGAGGAAGCTGTGGCCAGAAACTTGGGTCTCCGTCCAATCTCTCCAGGGTCGGAAGATGTACCGGCTCCGCAGTGCGACTGACATCCTCACCCGAGTAACTCTGGCTTTCTCCTTGGGTTAATCTGAGCCAGACCATAATGTGTGTGGGAGTTCATCTCAAACCCTCCACCCTGTGTTTTCCTTCAGCACCGTGATGTAGTGCACTTTCACAGAGTTGCTCTGTGGTTGCAAGTTGTGGTGAACTACATATACCTGTCTGGACACGCCCCCCCTGCTGACTGCTCCTGTGGCTCCTCCCACAGACCCCGGTATAAAGGCGATTGAGGCCTGAGCCCAGCCCTTAGTCTCCAGGATGTAGTATGGTGGTCAACCACTGCTTGTTCTTTCTTCCAGTCAATAAAAGCCGATATCTCGCCTCACGTCTCAGAGAGTTATTGATGGTGCATCACAAGTACTGTCACGTTTCTCAACAACCAGTGGGGCAACAACGCAGTAGCTGCAATCTTTGCATGCGGCTCCTGTCAGGAACCATACAGGTCCTGTGGGAATGCATGATTCTGTTTGTAAAACGACATAGTGCTGCTTTTAATGTGTTTTTGCCAATTTTCATGTTTTGTTTTCAATTTGGCTTTAACTATTTACATATGTAGCACATGCTTTGTACATGTGCATATTAAGGTGGATTCCACTTTTAGGCAAGAATACTTAATATATGTTATTCCTAAATTTTCATTAGAATAGGGCTTGTAATGGATCTGATGCTGGGTTTGAGTGCCACAGGCTATCTATCTGAGCTGCTTTATGAAACGCACCATACAATAGGTGCTTTGAAAACTTTGTACTCGAGCAACACAATATCTAGTCATTTTACAGCTGTTGAAAGATGGATTATGATCTCCATATCTTGGAATTTGTCTTCCATATCTTCCCGTAAATTGTTGTTCAGTGGTACACCTGCATAACAAAACTCAAATGCTCACTGTGTTAAAGGTGTTGTACAATATCCGTTTATGAGTATGAATCCCAATCACCCATTCGGCCACGGACATCAAACAGCGGGCAGAAAGCTAACTTTTACTTCCATAGATGGGCTGTATGATTGATGAATGTCAGGAATTTCATGCTGAATTGGTATTTATAATGATAATATTAGAGTACAAATATGGCATATAGCTGGGTTGCAGAAGGGAATGGTAGGAGAGTATAACTTCTCCATCTTTAATCCTGCCAGCTTCTAAATCTCTGAACCAGAATAAGAATCAGGTGTATTATCCCTAGCATACATCGTGAGTCCCGATGAAGGGTCTTAGCCTTAAATCGTCAGTTCTTTATTCCTTTCCATGGATGCTGTCTGACCTGCTGAGTTCCTCCAGCATTTTGTGAGTGTTGCTCTGGATTTCTAGCATCTGCAGAATCTCTTGTGTTTATGTCGTGAAATGTGTTGTTTTGCAGCAACAGTACAGAGCAAAAACATTTAAAAAACTGTAAGTCACAATAAGAAATATAAAAGAAATCAATAAGCAGTGCAAAAAAGAATAAAAAGTGAGATAGTGTTCATGGGTTCATGGTTCATTCAAAAATGTGATGGCAGAAGCTGTTCCTAGAACACTGAGCTACCCCCATCTCCCATCCCTAATGCATTGGTGCAGAGATTATTGTTGATTTGAGATGTGGATTCTTTTAATTTATTTGTCAGATTAATGAATATTTATCTGCTTAAGTAGTTGTGAGCAGTTTGTAAGAGCAAGTTACTCGGTAAATCAATCAGAAAATATTGAAATGCACGGTTCGGACAAAATCTGTGGAGAAAGAGTAAACACTGCGGATGAACAAGTCTTCATCAGAACATTGAGCTGAAATGTTAAATTCTGTTATTCTCTCAACTACCTCTTGAGTTCTTCCTGCACCCTCAGTTTTCTTTCAGATTTCCAGTATCTGCAATATTACCTCTGAAAGGCATTAAAGTCAAGGTCAGATTTATTGTTCGATACACAGATACATTGAAAAACTTATTTACAGGAGCACTTAGGCACTTAGCATCACATAGAACATTCTCAAGAAAAACATAAATTCAACTTTTTTTTAAGAAAGAATGCAATTTGAACAATTTTAATGCAGGGTGATCGAAGTGGTCGTAGTGTTGCTATACTCTAGTTTGGTTCAAGATCTGAATAGTTGAGGGAAGTAGCAGTTCCTAAACCTGATAGTATGGGACTTCAGGATTCTGTACCTCCTGTCTAACGGTATCTGTGAAAAGATGGCATGGGCTAGAACGTGAGGATCTTTACTGAGGCAGCGCCTCCGCTAAATACTACCAATGGCAGGGAGGAACATGCCTGTAATGTACTGGGCAGAGTCTACAACTTCCTATAGTTTCTTACATTCTACACATTTGAATTGCCATACCAGACAATGATGCAACGAAAGTGTCATGGACTCATAGAACATCTGAGCACAGAAACAGCCTTTCAGCCCATCTAGTTTGTGCTGAATTATTAATCTGCCTAGGCGCATCAGCCTACGTCTGGACCTATCCCTGCCATCTATGTACCTATCCAAGTTTCTCATAAACGTTGAAATCGGACCTGCATCTACCACTTCCAGTGGCAGCTCATTCCACACTCTCACCACCTTCTGAGTGAAGAAGATCCCCCTCATGCTCCACTTAAACATTTCATCTTTCACCCTCTAGTTCTAGTCTCACCCAACTTCAGTGGAAACAATCTGCTTACATTTACTCTATTCTTCTCATAATTTTGTATACTCTATTAAATTTCCTCTAAATCTTCTATGCTCTAGGAAACAGAGTCCTAACCTACTCATGTCATGGTCCTGGCTGGCATTTCCCACCTTTTCCCTTTCCTCCCTAATTGGTCCTTAATCCCCACACTTGATTCCCAATCTTTCCCGATTCCTCTCAATCAGCAGCACCTGGTTTCCATTAGCCACTGGAGGATGAGACCCTGAAAGCTCCAGTCAGCCCTTGCCAGATTGTTGGTCGACTCTCAGAAAGAGAGGAACCTTGCTCCTAGTCTTCAACCCCGTATCTCTTTGGAATCAAACCTCCCTAGTCCTGACTCGGCCTGGTCTCGATTCTGCGCTCGCTACGGAGATTCTGCCTCCTGAGTCCTGCACTTGGGTTCGTTGTTCCTGCCACGTCCGTGTAACAGAACAATCTGGCCAGCCATGAACCCAGTGGACTCGGGGGGGGGTCTGTCGTGGGCAAAGTACTGGAGAGTTTAACATCGGTAGCTGAGCGAAGGGCGCTGAGTAGGCTACGGTCAATTATGGAAAACCCAGAACATCCTCTACATAGCACCATCCAGAGACAGAGAAGCAGTTTCAGCGACAGGTTACTGTCGATGCAATGCTCCTCAGACAGGATGAAGAGGTCAATACTCCCCAATGCCATTAGGCTTTACAATTCAACTGCCAGGACTTAAGAACTTTTTTTTTTAAGCTATTATTAATGCTTTTTGAGTTAATGATTTAGATGCATATCATATTATTACTGAGTTAAGTATTGTATGTAATGAGTTTTTGCTACAACAAGTGTATGGGACATTGGAAAAAAAGTTGAATTTCCCCATGGGGATGAATAAAGTATCTATCTATCTATCTATCTATCTATCTATCTAACAGGCCCTCGCCAGCCAGGGCCAGTTGCTGGGCGCCCACGACCAATTGCTCCGGGAAGTTACGGAACACCTCCATACGCTGGACACAAGTGTGGGGAAGGTTAGTGAGTGGGTGGACCGGCTGTCCGTCTTCCTTGGTCTGCCTCAAACCCCGAGAACTCCGGCCGACCCATCTGGGCAACCTGGATCGTCTGTGCCCCTGGAACCAGCAACAAGACCCCCTCGAGAGCCATACGTCCCCGAACCAGAACCCTATGCCGGGGACCTAGGGAAGTGCCGGGCTTTCTTACTGCAGTGCTCTCTGGTTTCTGAGCAACAGCCACGTACGTACAGCTCGGACAGATCAAAGATTGCGTACATCATGGGGCTGTTATGAGGGGATGCCTTATCATGAGCCACCGCGATCTGGGACAACCGGCCAGAGATCTGTTCCTCCTTCTTCACCTTCGTCTCCGAAATGAGGAAGGTTTCTGACAGCCCATTCGCGGGAAGGACGCCGCTAGGGCTCGCGAAGCATAACGAAATACTCCGTAGAATTCCGAACTTTAGCGGCCGACTCTGGGTGGAAGGATGAAGCACTACAGGACGTGTTTCGACGGGGTCTCTCCGACAAGATAAAAGATGAATTAGCGGCCAGGGATGACACGAACAGCCTGGACGATTTGATTGCTCTAGCCACCAGGTTAGATAACCAACTTCGAGAAGGCCGGTCACCCTGCTCCTCGGGGCATCCTACGGCCCACCTTACCATCTTCGGCCAGCCTCTCTTCCCCATCCACTCCTAGTGTTGCCCCCACTCCACTGGTTCTGGTGAATCAGACGACACTCCCTTCAGTTCCCCAAACCCGGATGCAGATCCCAGCTACGGTAACCTACAACCAACAGTCCCTGTCCTTGCCTACCTTGATAGGCTCCGGTGCTGAGAGGAATCTGATGGATTAAGACGTAGCCGCCCAGGCTGGAATCCCTCGAGAACCACCCACCACCCTCGTGGAGGCCCGGGCTCTGGACGGTAGGCTGCTGGCTCGGGTAACCCACTGCACTCCGCCCTTAGCACTAGTCCTGTCCAATGACCACCAAGAGAAGGCTAGATTCAATCTAATCCACTCACCTCGAGCCCCAGTGGTACTAGGATACCCATGGCTGGTTCACCACCATTCACAGATAGACTGGACCACCGGGAGGATAGCCAGATGGAGTCCGGCATGCCACGCCCACTGTCTGCAGTCAGCCCCACCTCCCACGGAGGCTCCGGCGACTCCGCCGGTCTCCAAAGACCTTGACCTCTCCCGGGTACCCGCTGAATATCACGACCTGGGACAGGTGTTCAGCAAACAATGAGCACTTGCCCTGCCTCCGCACCATCCTTATGACTGTGCCATCGACCTCCTCCCTGGGCCCCGCTGCCCACCAGTCGCCTCTATAACTTATCGCGATCAGAAAGGGAGGCCATGGAGAAATACCTGGGCGAGTCCCTCGCAGCGGGCCTCATCAGGCCCTCTTCCTCCCCCGTGGCCGCCGGGTTCTTCTTTGTGGAGAAGAAAGATGGATCGCTTCGCCCCTGCATCGATTATCGAGGCTTGAACAATATCACCTTTAAGAACAAGTACCCCTTACCTCTCATTAGTTCAGCCTTTGACCCGCTACACGGAATGACCATCTTTTCCAAGCTGGACCTACGGAATGCCTACCACCTCGTTAGGATACTGGAAGTGGATGAGTGGAAGACAGCCTTTAACACCCCTCTGGGCCATTTTGAATATCTGGTAATGCCGTTTGGCCTTACGAGTGCCCCCGCCGTTTTCCAGGCCTTCATCAACGATGTCTTAAGGGACTTCATTAACCATTTCATGTTTGTCTATCTAGACGACAATCTGATTTTTTGTTACCGGCAGCCTGCAAGAACATGTTGGCCATGTCCGTAGAGTCCTTCAGAGGCTGTGGGAAAACCAACTGTTTGTGACGGCGGAGAAATGTGAGTTTCATGTCCCTTCAGTCAGCTTCCTAGGATACATCATCGAAGACAGGCAGGTGAGAGCGGACCCCGAGAAGATCCGTGAGGTGGAGGAATGGCCTAGGCCCACGACCCGCAAGCAACTCCAACGGTTCCTGGGGTTCGTAAACTTCTACCGCCGTTTTATCAGGGACTACAGTCGGGTGGCTGCCCCCCTCACCCGGCTTACCTCGCCCTCCACACCCTTTACTTGGGACACCGAAGCGGAAGCAGCATTCACTAACTTAAAGAGATGTTTTACCACCGCCCCCATCCTGATCCACCCGGACCCATCCTGACAATTCATCGTGGAGGTGGACGCTTCAGATTCCGGGGTAGGAGCAGTCCTGTCCCAACGGTCGGGTACGGATGAAAAGGTGCCTGTGCCTCCTTTTCCCGTCGATTGCCCCCTGCGGAATGGAATTATGACGTGGGAAATCGAGAATTATTGGCAGTCAAACTAGCGTTGGAAGAACGGAGACACTGGCTGGAGGGGGCAGAGCACCCATTTGTTGTCTGGACAGATCACAAAAACATTCAAACCGCCAAGCTCCTGAACTCCCACCAGGCCCGTTGGGCATTATTCTTTGAGCGATTCAAGTTTACCATCACTTATCGCCCAGGGTCCAAGAACGGAAAGCCGGACGCGCTCTCCCGCCAATATGACGCCAGGGAGGACACCTCCAGTCCAGAAACGATCACCCCCACCGTCCTGCGTGGTGGCTTCGCTCACCTGGGAGATCGAGTCCGTGGTAAAAGAAGCCCAACAAGATGACCCGGACCCAGGTAAGGGACCCAACGACCACCTCTATGTGCCAGAACGCGTCTGATCTCAGGTCCTCCAGTGGGGGCATGCGTCTCAATTTGCCTGCCACCCCTGAAGTAATCGAACCCTGGCACTCCTAAGAAGACATTTTTGGTGGTCCCCCATGGAGGCAGACACCCGCTCCTACGTCGCGGCATGCCACACTTGTGCCCGGGGAGAGGCCTCGCATCGGCTGCCCGCGGGTTTGCTTCGCCCCCTGCCTGTTCCTGGCCGCCCATGGTCGCACATTGCTCTGGACTTCGTTACGGGTCTGCCCAAATCCCGTGGGAATACGACCACCCTCACCGTGGTAGACAGATTTTCTAAGGCTGTGCATTTTGTAGGCCTACCTAAACTCCCCTTGGCCCAAGAGACCGCCGACCTCCTTGTCCGCCACGTCTTCCGCCTCCACGGAATCCCCGCTGACATCGTCTCGGACCGAGGTCCCCAGTTCGTCTCCACATTCTGCCGAGCCCTGGGTGCATCAGTCAGCCTAACATCCGGCTTTCACCCCCAGACTAATGGACAGACGGAGTGGGCTAACCAGGACCTGGAAGCAATGTTGCGTGGCGTGACCGAGAACAATCCAGCTACCTAGAGTGACCAACTCCCATGGGTCGAGTATGCCCACAACTCCCTCGTGAGTTCAGCCATAGGAAAATCCCCGTTCGCGTGCTCACTGAGGTAGCAGCCCCCGTTGTTACCCGCGCAGGAAGCAGAGATTGCTGTACCATCCGTCCGCGATCATATTGACCGGTGCCGCAGGAGTTGGGAGGTGACACACGCGGCCCTAGCCCGTTCAACAAACCGCTACAAGGAGACAGCCGACCGACACCGGACCCCGGCACCGGAGTACCAACCTGGGCAGTTGGTATGGCTGTCCTCCAAAGACATTCTGCTCAAGAATAAGCATAGAAAACTCGCTCCTCGCTTCCTAGGTCTGTTCAGGGTCAAATGGGTTATCAATCCTACGGCAGTCCGACTGAAGATACCAAGTTCCCTACGCATCCACCCTACCTTCCATGTTTCCCAAGTTAAACCAGTTTCGGTCAGCCCCTTGTGTCCACCGCCCGATACTCCCGCACCAGCCCGAATCATTGACAACCATCCAGCCTTCACCGTCCGATGACTATTGGATGTCTGCCGAAGGCGAAAAGGGTTCCAGTACTTGGTGGATTGGGAAGGGTATGGGCCAGAAGAGTGTTCCTGGGTTCCCCGCTCCTTTATCCTGGACCCTTCCCTCATCCAGGACTTTTATCAGGACCATCCCGACAAGCCGGGAGGCTCCCTTTGAGGAGGGGGTACTGTCATGGTCCTGGCTGGCATTTCCCACCTTTCCCCTTTCCTCCCTAATTGGTCCTTAATCCCCACACATGATTCCCAATCTTTCCCAATTCCTCTCAATCACCAGCACCTGGTTTCCATTAGCCACCAGCGCATAAGACCCTGACAGCTCTGGTCAGCCCTTGCCAGATTGTTGGTCAACTCTCAGAAAGAGAGGAACCTTGCTCCTAGTCTTCAACTCCATATCTCTTCGTGCCTCCCTAGTCCTGACTCAGCCTGGTCTCGATTCTGCGCTCGCTACGGAGATTCTGCCTCCTGATCCTGCCTCCGTGTCAGAGTCCTGCACTTGGGTTCATTCTTCCTGCCATGTCTGTGTAACAACTCAACCTTTCCCTATAACTCAGGTCCTCAAGTTCCTGTAAATTTTCTCTGCACTCTTTCAATCCTACTGATACCTTTCCTGTAGGTAGGTGACCGGACTACACACAATACTCCAAATTAGGCCTCACCAACACCTTATACAACTTCAAATAGCATCCCAACTCCTGTACTCAGTACTTTGATTTATGAAGGCCAATGTGCCAAAGGCTTTCTTTACGATCCTATCTACCTGTCCTGCCACTTTCAATGAGCTATGGACCTGATCCCAGATCCTTTAGTTACCTCTCTCCTCAGTGCCCCTCTGCTTGCCATGTAAGTTCTACACTGGGTTGTCCTCAAAAGATTAACACTTTACACTTGTCTGTATTAAAGTCCAATCTGCCATTTTTTTAGCCCATTTTTCCAGCTGGTCCTGATTCTGCTGCAAGCTTTGATAGCCTCTGATAGCCAACCAGAACACTTTCAACAGTACATCTATATAAGATTGTTAGAGTGTTCAGTAACAAGTTGAACCTCCTTAACCTCCTAGGGAGTTAAAGACTCTGGCACATTTTCCTTGTGTGTATTGCTGAGGAGAGGTAGTTTAATATGTTAATGTTCAGGAATTCCCCCAATGTAGACTGGTGCATGCTTGCCTTCTTTCCCTTCCAGAAGTCAGCGATCGGCTCTTTAGTTTTACTGACATAGAGCAAGAGTTTGTTGTGGCACCATTCAACCAGGTGTTTCATCGCATTACCCACCGTTGTTCGCCCAACAACAGTGGGGTCATCAGTAAATTTGTATATGGTGTTGGAGCTGTGTTCTGCCACACGGTCATGTGTTTTCAACCTCAACTGGTTAAGGCCAAGAACAAGGTCAGCATCACCACTATCATGAAAATTCAGTATGCAGATCACAATGCTATTGCAGCACACTCTGAAGAAGACCTCCAATGTATCCAGAACACCTTTGCCAAGGCATACAGGGCCCTGGGTCCTGTCTTGAATATAAAAAAGACACAGGTCCTATATCAGCCACCACCCAAACAGCCATTTATCCAGCTGATGATATTGCTCTAGAAAATGTAGACCCTAAATTGGCGGTATTCTCTCCTTAAAAGCAAACATTGACTCAGAGATCAACCATTGCTTGAGTCATACTGGTGGAGTCTATGCAAGATTAAGGGAAAGAGTTTTTAAAGACTGACCTACAGGTCCAAACAAAACTTTTGGTTTATATAGCAGTTGTCTTTCTGACATTACTGTATAGAACTGAATCATGGACCACCTACAGTAGGCATCTGAAAACTCTGAACCAAAACCACCAAAGGTCCTTATGACAGATTGGGAGGATCAACTGGAAGGACACGTACATGAACGCCAGGCGTAGTAGAGGAGACCAATGGCCTCGTGCTCGCTTTGACTGTCAAAGCACTGAGGTACCTTCATGCATTCCCACAGCCCTTGATAATCCTGTGATTTCAGTTTCTGAGGCTGGTGTGAAGGGAGAACCCACAGAAAGCATCTGGCCCAGATGGGATACCTGGCTGAGTACTGAAGACCTATGCTGATCAACTGGCTGGAGTGTTCACCAATATCTCTAGCCTCTTGCTTTGGCACTCTGAGATACCCACCTGCTTCAATTAAATTGGTGCCTAAGAAGAACATGGCAACCTGCCTCCATGACTATCACCCAGTTGTACTTACAGCCACTGCAATTAAGTACTTTGAGAGGCTGATGATGAAACATATCAACAAATTCGCCTACTGTTACAACAGGTCTACAGTGGAATCCATTCCACTCAACTCTGGAACATTTGGAGAGTGAAGCTGCATAGATCAGGATGCTCAGCATTCAATATTATCATCCCCCAAAATTAATTCAGTAAGTTTTTTCCTAGGCCTCTTTGTGCAACTGGATCCTCAATTTCTTCACTGTAGACCCCAGTCAGTTCAGGTTGGCAACAACATCTTCTCCAAAATCTCCCTCAGCACAGGTGGACCTGTAGTCTTAGTCCCCTGGTCTACTCGCTTTATACTTATGACTCTGAGGCTAAACCATATTTAAGTTTGCTGATACTGCTGTCGTTGGCCGAATTAAAGGTGGAGATGACTCAGCATATAGGAGGGAGATTGAAAATCTGGCTGAGTGATGCCACAACAACAACCTTATACTCATTGTTAGCAAGACGAAGGAGATGATGATTGACCAGGACGGGGAAACTGCAGGTCCATGAGCCAGTCAGGGGATCAGAAATGGAGAGGGTCAGCAACTTTAAATTCCTCTGTGTTATTAATGCCCTTGAACAGAAAATCCTACATAAAGTTGTGGATACAGCACAGTAAAGCCCTTCCCCATCACTGAGCACACCTACATGGAGTGTTGTTGAAGGAAAGAAGCATCCATCATCAGGGATTCCTTCAACCCAGAATATGCTTTCTTTTCGCTGCTGCCATCAGGAAGAAGGTATAGGAGCTTCAGGACTCAAACCAGCAGATTCAGGAACAGTTAATACAGTACTTTTCAACCATCAGGCTCTTGAATCTGAATCAGAATCAGGTTTATTATCACTGGCATGTGTTGTGAAATTTGTTAACTTAGCAGCAGCAGTTCAATGCAATAATTGATAATAAAGAAAAAAGATAAGTTAATCAATTACAGTAAATATATACAGTGCCTATAAATAGTATTCACTCCCCCCTTGGAAGTTTTCATGTTTTATTGTTTTACACCATTGAATCACAGTGGATTTAGTTTGGCTTTTTTTTGACACTGATCAACAGAAAAAATACTCTTTTGTGTCAAAGTGAAAACAGATCTTTACAAAGTAATCTAAATTTATTACAAATATATAACACAAAATAATTGATTACTTAAGTATTCACCCTGTTTAATATGACACACCAAATCATCACTGGTGCAGCCAGTGTGTTTTAGAACAAATAATTAGTTAAATGGAGTGGCCAAGTCAGAGGCCAGACCTCAATCCATGAGACAGGAGCAAATTACACCATTCGACCCATTGGGTCTGCTCTGCCATTCAATCATGGCTGATCCCTTTTCCCCCTACTCAGCCCCCTCCCTGGCCTTCTCCCTGTAACCTTTGAAGCTGTGTTGAATCAAGAACGAGTTCATCAGGCAGGATTTTCCCTGAAGGACAACATGCTGACTTTATACCATCTTGTCCTGTGTCACCAAGTACTCCATCACCTCATCCTTAACAATTAACTCCAGCATCTTCCCAACCACTGAGATCAGACTAACTGTTCTACAATTTCCTTTCTGCTGCCTTCCTCCTTTTTTAAAGAGTGAACCTTTCTTAAACCCTTCTTAAATTCTGCAATTGAGAATTTGTGGCTGGACTGAAAAGGTCTGCTCACTCATGATCCCCATTCAGTTTGTCAGAGCTTGAGCAGTTTTGTAAAGACGAATGAGAAAAATTGCAGCGTCCAGATAGAGACAGACTCTAGACTATTATTGCTGCCAAAGGCGCATCTACTAAATACTAACTTGACAGGGATGAGTAATTATACAATTAATTATATTGTGTTTAATAATTGTAATAAATTTAGATCAATTTGTAGAAATTTGTTTTCACTTTGACACAAAAGAGTCTTTTTTGTTGATCAGTGTCAAAAAATCAATTTAAATCCTCTGTGATTCAATGTTGTAAAACAATAAAACGTGAAAACTTCCAAGGTGGGGTGAATTCCTTTTATAGGCACTGTATATGTATATTAAATAGTTAAATTAAAAATAGTGCAAAATAGGAATAATATGTTAATAAAAATGAGCTGTGTTTAGGGATTCAATGTCTATTTAGGAATTGTAAGGCAGAATGGAAGAAGCTGTTCCTGAATTGCTGAGTGTGTGGCTTCAGGCTTCTGTGTCTCCTTCCTGATGGCAACAATGAGAAGAGGCCATGTCCTGGGTGATGGGGGTCCTTAACAATGGATGTGGCTTTTCTGAGGCACCAATCCTTGAAGATATCTTGGATACAACAGAGGCTAATAGCCAAGCTGGAGGTGACTAATTTTGCAACTCTCTGTAGCTTCTTTCAGTTCTGTGCAGTAAGTACCGCCCCCTTCCCGTACCAGATAGTGATGCCACTTGTCAAATGCTCTCCACAGTACATCTATAGAAGTTTTTGAGTGTCTTAGGTGTCAAACCAATCTCTTCAAGCTCCTAATGAAATAAAGCTGCTGTCTTGCTTTCTTCATAGCTGCATCGGTATGTTGGGACCAGATTAGATCTTCAGAGATATTGGCACCCAGGAACTTGTAATTGCATGTTCTCTCCACATTTTGATCCCTCCTGTTCCTTCATCTTACCTTTCTTGAAGTCCACAATTATCTCTTTCATCTTACTGACAAAACCGGAGGAAATAACTTCACTTGCCCTATCACGGAACTGATCCCACAAACTAGGCCTTACTGTCAAGGACTCTTCCTCTCATGTTCTTGAAATATATTGCTTATTTATTTATTATTGTTGTTATTTTTTTCCCTTTTTTTGTATTTGCATTTTTTTTGTCTTTTGCACATTGGTTGATTTTTTTTAGTGTGTCGCACCAGACAGCCAGCCATTCTTGTCTGGCGCGTGATGTCAGGATTGGTCTCCTTTCGGATTAACCGGGTCACGGTTGTTTGTCTGTGCTGTCTTTCACTGGTTCAATTGTGGTTTTTGTATCTACTGTGATTGCCCACAAGAAAATGAGTCTCAAGCTTGTATATGGTGATATATATGTACTTTGATAATACATTAACTTTGAACTTTGAACAGCATCTCCACCATGATAAATAATACCAACTACAATGGATAGGTTATGTCATCTGCGTGCCTAACTTGCGTCTGCCCAAACAGATTGTTTACTCCCAGTTGAAGGAAGGTCAGTGAGCTCCTGGTGAGCAAAGTAAATGCTTCAAAGATAACACCAAAATCAACCTGAGGAAGTTCAACATTTCATCTGAAAAGTGGGAAGACATTGCACTCAATGGACACATCTGGAGGAAATCTTTTCAAGAGGAGCTGTGCTACATGAAATCAACTTCTGCTGTGCCATAGACAACAAGCAGCAACTGTGGAAGGAGAGATGGAACAACCAAATTACCCAACCACTAACTACAGCCACCACTCACTCTTCTCCAACAGAATATGTAGATCCAGACTGGGGTCTACAGCCTCCTGAAGACCTGGCAATAGACAATAACTTTAGTAGAACAGTCTACTTGACTTGAGCGATTGCAAATACTTACTAGCAGGGAACTAAGCATGCAGCCTCGAGGGGCACCTGTGTTGATGGTCAGTGAAAATCATCCTCGTTGATCGAGCTCTGCCAATGAGCAGGTTGAGTATCCAGTTGCAGAGGGAGTTATATTGGTTATGCTCACTGAGGAAGTTCTAGAGTTAATGGTTCTGGATTCACTTGTTTCAGCCAAGGCAAAACATAGTATACGTTGCTTCTACATTAATGAGGATGACAATTAACTCAGATACCATCATCAGAGAGGAGGTCCAGGAGCCTGAAGACCCCATTCTGTGTTTCAGCAACAGCTTCTTCCCCTTCCCCACTGAAAGTTCTGTGAACCCATGAACACTACCACACTATTCCTCTTCTGCAGTTTTTAATGTCTTGCACACACTGCTGTTGTATTTCATTGCATATGCTGTTTCATTGCATATGTCAAGGATATTCTGATTCTGATTCTAATTCTCGTTCAATAGGCTGCTTTGTCCACAACCAGAACCAAAACGACATGCCCTACGGGAGAAAACTCGTAATTAATCAAAGGAAGACCTCCTCCTGGAGGCGAGAAACGAATTGTTGAAGGAATTGGAAAACAATACAATTGGTTTATTTGTTAAATTGTGTTACTTCTTTGCCAAGCAGGATGAGTGGCATCTATTGGCTGTGTGATCCCAAGGAATCACACTCTCCTTGATGGGGGAATATTTATTGAAAGAGAAATGACCTAAAATATCACTTAGTGGCAGGTTGGCAAAGGTAGCTGTTTTAAAACAATGTTATCACTGGAAGTCCTAATGTACCATCTATTATGTACACAGATTGCAGTGGTTTTAATAAGATATCTGGTATAATTACTACTGCTGTGCTGTAATTGAGTATTTAATGATGCCAATTACAACACAGACAGTCAGCTGCATTAATTACATTAGGGTAGAGTGTGTGTTAATTATGGCTACAGAATTGTACATTCAGTGGTCTCTTTATTGGATACCCCCTGTACCTAATAAAGTGGCCACTGAGTATATGTGGCGTTCAGCTGCTGTTGCCCATCCACTTCAAAGTTCGACTTGCTATGTGCTCAAGGATGCTTTTCTGTACACCACTGTTGTAATACGTGATTATTTGAGTTACTGTCACCTTCCTGTCAGCTTGAACCAGTCTGACCATTCTCCATTGATATCTCTTATTAACAAGGCATTTCCCCCACGGAACTGTCACTCACTATTTTTTTTTTTGCATTTTGCACTATTTTCTTATACTCCAG
Organism: Hemitrygon akajei; assembly: GCF_048418815.1. NCBI lineage: Eukaryota > Metazoa > Chordata > Chondrichthyes > Myliobatiformes > Dasyatidae > Hemitrygon > Hemitrygon akajei. The sequence goes on along the minus strand of NC_133126.1, from coordinate 176,671,879 downwards.
GGCCTGAATTCCCAGGAAATCAGCAGTTTCTGAGATACTTACACCACCCCATCAGGCCTCAACAATCATAACACAGTCAAAGTCACTTAAGTCATATTTCTTCCTCATTCTGATGTTTGGTCAGAACAACAATTGAACTTCATGACCATGCCTGCATGCTTTTATCTTGAGTTGCTGCGACATGATTGACTGATTAGACATTTGCATTAACGAGCAGTTGTACAGTTGTAGCCGGTGAGTGTATAATGTTAGTTATAGGCATGGTACAGATATGATGGCATCACTTAGTTATATTAACATTAATGCATCTCCTTCTTCCTTTCCTCCTCCAGACAATTTGTCTTCCTCTCGCTATCTCTTCTTGTAATCATAATAATTACTTTCTTATAATCATAATAATATAAACCATATAAAGAAAGAGGCCAATACGAATGCACAAGTAGACAGATTAGAAACAGGTGGAGAGCCTCTCAGACTTTTCCCACCATTCGACAAGATCATATCTGATCTACTTGTACTATCAGCCTGTCATCTGTATTCCAGTGGTAAAAGACCAGCCTGGTCCAATCTCACTTTCCTACTTGTGCTCTGTGTCTTATAAATCACCGCTCTTCAAGTTAGATATCCAAATAATTATTACAGCTTATTACTGTGAAATTTAAAATACTTTTCAAAGTGTGCTGAATGTTTTTGCCTCTACCATTCTTTTGTGAAGTGAGATCCATGCTGAAAGCCGGGAAACAGGGATGTATACAGACTCACAGAGTAATACAGCACAGAATCATGCCTTTTGGTCTAAATTTTCCATGCCAACAAAATGCCCACCTAATCTATTCCCATTTGCCCACACTTGGCTTAAATCCCTGTAAATCATTCCTATCCATGCACCTGTCCAAAAATCTTTTTAACTGTTGTTATTGTATTTGCCTTAGTCACTTCCTCTGGAAGCTCAATCCACGTACAGCATGCACCCTCTGGGTGATGACATTGCCCATTAGGACATTTTGAATGGTTCCTCTCATTTTAAACTTATGCCCTCTAGTTTCTGATTATCTTTCCCCGGGGAAAAGGCTGAGTACGTTCATGCTATCTCTGCGCCAATTGTACTACATGTTGTTGGAGTGGATTGTCACAACGTGCATAACTGGCATCTGATGCACTCTCCTGACTTAAGACTTTTTTTCACATTCTTAGTATAAGTTTTGTCCAGCAATGGAATGGGCTGTTTTGTTCCATTTCAAAGATTTTTCAAAGTTATGTAACTCTCGCTTTGGCTAGCGGCTTAATATAGTGGGTGAAAGCCCCCGGCCTGGCCAAACTTAAGAAATTTCGTTTGCGTGGAAGCTGCGCAATGTGTCTCCTGTTACAAAACCAGTATCCCGTAATAATAAACAATACACAATGTGTGATTAAACGATTAAGCTTTATAATTCTTACTTTGACTATATGGTTAGTAAAGAAACGAAAAAAAAGGAAAAAAACGGGCCCAATCTTATCAAACAGTCTGTTGCGCAACGTTGGAGCTCACTGATAAGCCGATCGTCACTTTATAGCTGATCCCCGATTTTTGTCCGAAGTCCAGAAATGTGAATATGATGCTATGGCTCTCTTGAATCATGCGCCTTTAAGCTTAGCTTTTGAATTGAATGATGTTGTTATTGCAAATTTGCCTTGGTGTTTTCCAGAAAATTTATTGCAAAGTCCAGACTTTGTCCAATTTATTGAGGTGCATATAAAAGATTTTTTTCTTTTTAATAATATGGGAGATTTGTCAAAATTGATTGTATGGGATACATTTAAAGCATATTTGCTTGGTCAGATAATCTCCTATTTAGCTAAACTTATGAAACAGACAAAAACAGAGTTAGATAAGATTTCCAAACAAATTAAAGACTTGGATAATATTTATGCAATCTCTCCCAACATTGATTTATTTAAACAAAGAGTTGACCTCCAATCACAATATCATTTATTATTAACTTATCCTATTGAAAGAAATTTGCCAAATTTGAAAAGTCAATTTTATGTGTCTGGAGATAAAAATAATAAGCTATTAGCATCTCAAATAAAAGCAGCTAGAGCTAAAAGACAAATTTTAAAAATTCATAAGAGAGATGGTAGTTTAGCATGTAATTATGAAGATATTAATAAAATTTTTCAAGACTGTTATATTGAACTTTATAAATCTCAGTTTCCAGTTGATTCTTCTAAAATGAATGCCTTTTTACAAAAGATCGATTTTCCTCGCATTTCTGTTGAAGATCAACAAACTCTTGATGCTATTATTACTGAAAGTGAAATTCAGAAAGCTATTTTTTCAATGCAATCTGGTAAAGCTCCTAGACTGGATGGTTATTCTGTAAGATTTTGTAAAAACATTGAAAAATTGCTCTCTTCATATATGTTGGAAATGCTTAAAGATTCTTTTTTGATAGGAGAGTTAACTCTCACATTTTATGATGCTTGTTTTTCTTTAATTCTTAAGAAAGATAAAGACCCTGTTGTCTGTGCTTCATATAGAAATATTTCAGTATTAAATGTGGATGCTAAAATTCTTTCAAAAATAATGGTTAATCAGCTGATTAATGTTATAGCTAAAATTCTCTCTCAGGACCAAACAGGTTTTGTAAAGGGCTTTTAACCCTTCTCTAATGTTTGGAGACTGTTAAATGTTATATATTCATCCTTTTCTAAGACTCCCCAATGTGTTGTCTCTCTTGATGCTGAAAAGGCATTTGCAGAGTTGAATGGAAATACTTATTTATGCTTTAGAGAAATTCAGCTTTGGTATTAATTTTAATAAGTGGATCAGAATGACATATAAAAGCCCTATTGTTACTGTTATTACTAATAATTGCAGATCTTTTTTTTGGCTTTCGCGGGTTACGAGACAAGGATGGCCGTTAAGTACTTTGTTATTTAATTTGGTGCTGGGACCCTTGGCTATTGCACTTCGTGAAGTTAAAGATATTCATGGAATTCTCATAAATGGAACTGTTCATAAGATCTCCCTTTATGCTGATGATATCTTAGTTTATATTTTGAATCCTGAAGAATCCATTCCTAGTTTATTGAAACTATTAAATGATTTTGGAAATTTTTCGGGATATAAACTAAACCTTCATAAAAGTGAATTATTTCCCCAAATGATTCTGCTTCCATATATGATGACATTCCTTTTGGAGTTATGAACTTATTTAAATATTTAGTTATTATTATTATTAAAAATCATAAAGACCTTAATAAAGCTAATTTGGCTCCTTTAGTAGATTTTATGAAGCAATTATTTTGTAGATGGAATCCACTTACACTTTTTTAGCCAGATGAATTCATGCAGTAATGATTTTACCAGAATTTTTATATGTATTTCAAAATATCCCTTTTTTTTAACTAAGAAGTTTTTCAATCAGGTTGACTCTATTATTTCAGCTTTTGTTTGGAATAATAAAAGACCAAGAATTGGTAAATATCATTTACAAAAATTAAAAAAAAATGGAGGTCTTGCTCTACCTAATTTAAGAATGTATTATTGGGCTGTTAATATACGTTATATGTGTTTTTGGTTATGTTGGGCTGATAAAAATGAATGACCACCCTGCGTTGATTTGGAATTGAATGCTGTGAAACAGTTTCACTTAACCTCATTATTAGGAGCTTCTCTACCTGTACAACTCGCCAAAATTACTAATTTAAATTTATACCCTGTGATTAAGCAGTCATTACGAATTTGGTTCCAGTTTCATTATTCTTTTATTTTCAAAAAATTTAAACTTTTTAGTTTAATTTATAAAAAATATTTATTTAAACCTTCATTAAGTGATCCCACCTTTCTTCTTTGGAGGAATAAAGGAGCTTATTCCTTCACGGATCTGTTCCAAGATGGCTGATTGATGTCTTTTGAGAAATTAGTAACTAAATACTCTCTCATATTCACATTTCTTGCAATATCTTCAAGTCAGACACTTACAAGAATATTTAAGTTATTTTCCATATATACAGGATTCTGACCTGTTAGATATTATTTTAAAAATGAATCCTTTAGTGAAGGGTTTTATTGGAAAAATTTATAATTTATTGTTTCAACAGCACAATTACCCTTCACTTAAGATTAAGCGATATTGGGAGAGAGAGCTTAACGTGACCTTGATAACAGAAGATTGGTTGCGGATTTTGAAGTTGGTTAACTCTTCTTCGATCTGTGCCAGTCACACATGAATTCAATTTAAAATTGTACATCGTTACTATTTGACAAAGGAGAGACTGTCTAAAATGTTTTCTAATGTTGATAGTCAATGTGACAGATGTAAAACCGAGACAGCCACATTGACACATATGTTTTGGTCGTGTTCTGTACTGAAACATTTTTGGAAGTCTATTTTCTCTACAATTTCTAAAGTTTTAAAAATTAATTTACAACCCAATAAATTGACAGTTTTATTTGGTAAAATCCCTCAATATATTCATGGTATTTCTCCATCAGACCAACATGTAATTGCATTTGTTACATTATTGGCCAGAAGGGCTATTTTGTTGAAATGGAAAGATGCTTCTGCTCCTACTTCGATACAATGGCTTTTTCAGGTGATGCTATGTCTTAGTTTGGAGAAAATCAGAAGTCGAACTTTTGATCCTCTATTTGATTTTGAGAAAAGGTGGGGTTCATTTGCCCACTACTAGCATCTGATTTGAGTTAATTAATATGGTTTCCTTCCGATTTTTCTTTAAATGGATTTGAGTTGGCGGATATTTTTTTAAAACAGAAGCTTGTATGATGTATAGCTCCGGGGTTGTGCTCCCAATGGGGTTTTTGTACTCAGTTTTTTTTCAGTTAGTAGGGTTTTTTTTAGTTGGTTAGTAGGGGTTCTTTTTTTTCTTCCTTTTTCTTTCAAAAAATATTCTTAACACTTTATTTTTTCATATTATTATTGATAGATATTGCTTAGTTTTGTTAATCAGTTATTTGCTAATTTAAAGAGTGAACATGAGGAACTCTGCAGATGCTGGAAATTCAAACAACAACACACACAAAATGCTGGTGGAACACAGCAGGCCAGGCAGCATCTATAGGGAGAAGCGCTGTTGACGTTTCGGGCCGAGACCCTTCGTCAGGACTAACCGAAAGGAAAGATAGTAAGAGATTTGAAAGTAGTGGGGGGAGGGGGAAATGCGAAATGATAGGAGAAGACCGGAGGGGGTGGGCTGAAGCTAAGAGCTGGAAAGGTGATTGGCAGAAGTGATACACAGCTGGAGAAGGAAAAGGATCATGGGACGGGAGGCCTCAGGAGAAAGAAAGGGGGGAGCACCAAAGGGAGATGGAGTACAGGCAAACAACTAAATATGTCAGGGATGGGGTAAGAAGGGGAGGCCACACATTTTAATTCCACGTCCCATTCCCATTCCCATTCTGATATGTCTATCCATGGCCTCCTCTATTGTCAAAATGAATCCAAACTCAGGTTGGAGGAACAACACCTTATATACCGGCTGGGTAGCCTCCAACCTGATGGCATGAGCATTGACTTCTCTAAATTCTGTTAATGCCCCTCCTCCCCTTCTTACCCCATCCCTGACATATTTAGTTGTTTGCCTGTTCTCCATCTCCCTCTGGTGCTCCCCCCCCCACTTTCTTTCTCCTGAGGACTCCCGTCCCATGATCCTTTCCCTTCTCCAGCTGTGTATCACTTCTGCCAATCACCTTTCCAGCTTTTAGCTTCATCCCACCCCCTCCGGTCTTCTCCTATCATTTCGCATTTCCCCCTCCCCCCACTACTTTCAAATCTCTTACTATCTTTCCTTTCAGTTAGTCCTGACGAAGGGTCTCAGCCCGAAACGGCGACAGCGCTTCTCTCTATAGATGCTGCCTGGCCTGCTGTGTTCCACCAGCATTTTGTGTGTGTTGTTATTTGCAAATTTAATTATTTTTGTACATAATGACATATTGATTTAATGTATCTTTTTTGTTGATCTTCAATAATAATTAATAAAAAAGATTTTAAAATGAAAATGATAAGTTGATTGCCCACCATCGACCTCCTCCGATCGTCGCTACCCTTCAGACCCTTGCTCCAAGTCCACCCCATCCGGTGATCTACCAACTCTCTCCATTTGCGTCTTCTCTCTTCATTTCTCCTCAGCAAAAAACCGCAAAAATCTCTCTTCCAGACTCACAAGAAAGAACAACAGCATTCCAAACCCCATTAACTCTAGTCATAACCCAAACATTGCTGCTACAGAGAAACCATTACATTAGCACTGAAACCTTACAACATGTTGTACAGCAGTCAAACCCTACACCATGTTACAGTTACACTTGTAGATCTTTCCTGCTTTTCTCCTTTCTGAATTTATCACTAATGCTTCAGTTCCAGATCGTGAGAGCAAATCTGGAAAATTGACATGCTTGGGTACTAGCCTACAAAGTACCCAGGACATCTTCAAGGGGCGATGTCTCAGAAAGGCAGCATCCAGTATTCAGGGCCTCCAGTGCCCAGGACATGCCCTTTTGTCACTGTTACCATCAGGTAGGAGATACAGAAGCCTGAAGGCACACACTCAGCGATTCAGGAACAGCTTCTTCCCCTCTGCCATCCGGTTCCTAAATGGACATTGAACCCTTGAACACTACCTCACTTTTTAAATATATATTATTTCTGTTTTTGCACATTTTTTAATCTATTCAATATACATATACTGTAATTGATTTACTTATTTATTTATTATTATTATTATTTTTTTTTTCTCTCTGCTAGTTTATGTATTGCATTGAACTGCTGCTGCTAAGTTAACAACTTTCACAACACATGCTGGTGATAATAAACCTGATTCTGATTCCGATTCCTTTTTGGGGCAGGATGTGACTTTGGCAATTGAGTAAACTAGGTAACAACTAATTAGCAGTCTGGTTTTCTAACACCAATTTAACCTTCTATTGATTTATCAGTTGCTTTATATTACTTTTACCTCTTATCTTGCATGTCATTTGTCATTTAATCCACCTATTTTCCAACCTATTGTAAATTGCTTTTATTCTTCCCTTTCTTGCACTTTGAAATCTGTTACATCTCTAATTTTCGCCCAATTTGACTATAATCACTGACCTGAAATGCTATCTCCACCTTCTCTCGAAAGATATTGCTTGACCAGCTGCTGACATAATCTGTTTTTATTTTTACTTGGCCATCGTTGGGCACATCTACAGGAAGTGATGTTGTAGGAAAGCAGCAGCTGTCACTGGGGACCCCAGCACCCGGGCCATGCTCTCGTCTCGCTGCTGCCATCAAGTAGAAGGTGCAGGAGCCTCAGTACCCTCACCACCAGATTCAGGAACAGTTATTACCCTCAACCATCATGCTCTTGAACCAGAAGAGATCACCACTCAACTTCATTACTGAGATGTTCCCACGAACTATGGACTCACTTTCAGGGACTTCTTATCTCATGTTCTGGATATTTATTGTTGATTTATTATTTTTATTTCTTTTCGTATTTGCAGTTTGTTGTCTTTGCACACTAATTGAACAGCCAAGTTAGTGCGGTCTTTCATTGATTCTATCGTTATTATTTCATTATGGATTTATTGAGTATGCCCACAAGAAAATAAAAGGGGGGGTTGGGAGGGTGGGGTGGTGGGGGCATTGCCAGATGTTTGAGATATCGATGTTTCCCGTCCCCTTTTCCCTCTCTCACCTCATCTCCTTGCCTGCCCGTCGCCTCCCTCTGGTGTTCCTCCCCCCTTTTCTTTCTTCCCTGGCTTTCTGTATCTTTCACCAACTGACTTGCCAGCTCTTTGCTTCATCTTCGCCCTCTGGGTTTCACCTATCCCTTTGCGTTTCTCTCTACCCTCCCCCCCAACTTTTGAATACTCCTCGGCCTTTCCTCCAGTCCTGCCAAAGGGTTTTGGCCCGAAATGTTGACTGTACTTTTTTCCATCAAGGCTGGCTGGCCTGCTGAGATCCCTCAGCATTTCGTGTGTGTTGCTCCGATTTCCAGCATCTGCAGATTTTCTCTTGTTTGAGATAGATAGACAGATACTTCACTGATCCCAAAGGCAATTACAGTGTCACAGTAGCGACATAAGTGCACAGATATACAAATATACAAATGAGTCTCAGGGTTCTATATGGTGACATATATGAACTTTGATAATAAATTTACTTTGAGCACTGAACTTTGACTTCAGTTAACTAGTAAGAAACAGACTGCCAATTCTCCATTGTCTAAGTTGTCGTACTTCTGAACACCATTTAACCCAGATGCTCATGCAATATCCGAAAACACATGTCCATATTTCTGTAGAATTGAATTGAATTGACTTTATTACTTACGTCTTTCATATATATGAGGAGTAAAAATCTTTCCGTTACGACTCCATGTAATGCACAATTTATAGTAATTTATAATAAATAGTATGTACAACAGGACAGGCAATGTAACATAGAAATACAGTTGTGTTAGCATGAATTAATCAGTCTGATGGACTGGTGGGAGAAGTTTTTCTGGAGCCTGTTGGTCCTGGCTTTTATGCTGCAGGACCATTTCTCGGATAGTAGCAGCTGGAACAGTTTGACGTTAGGGTGACTCAGGTCCCCAATGATCCATCAGGCCCTTTTTTACATATTTGTCTTTGTAAATGTCCTGAATAGTGGAAAGTTCCCATTTACAGATGTGCTGGGCTGTCTGCACCACTCTCTGCAGAGTCCTGCAATTAAGGGAGGTACAGTTTCCATACCAGACAGTGATACAGCCAGTCAGGATGCTCTCAATTGTGCCCCTGTAGAAAGTTCCTATGATCTGGGGGCCCATACCAAACTTATTCAACTGTCTGAGGTGAAAGAGGTGCTGTTGTGCCTTTTTCACCACACAGCCGGTATGTACAGACCATGTGAGATCCTTGGTGATGTTTATGACGTGGAATTTAAAGCTGTTCATCCTCTCAACTCCAGATCCATTGATGTCAATAGGGGTTAGCCTGTCTCCATTCCTCCTGTAGGCTACAACCAGCTCCTTTGTTTTTGTGCCGTTGAGGGAGAGGCTGTTTTCTTGACACCACTGTGTCAAGGTGATGACATTATTACTTGAGATTAGGCCAATCAGTGTAGTGTCGTCAGCAAATTTAATTAGCAGATTGGAGCTGTGGGTGGTGACAGAGTCATGGGTATACAGAGAGCTTAGGACACAGCCCTGAGGGGCACCTGTGTTGAGGGCAGAGGGGTGGAGATGAGGGAGCCCACTCTTACCACCTGCCAGTGATCTGACAGGAAGTTCAGGATCCAGCTACACAAGGCAGGGTGAAGGCCGAGGTCTCTGAGCTTCTTGTAGAGCCTGGAGGGAATTATGATGTTGAATGCTGAACTGCAGTCGAAAAACAGCATTCTCACATAAGCATCCTTCTTCTCCAGATGTGTAAAGACGGTGTGTAGAGCTGTAGCTATTGCAGCATCTGTTGATTGGTTGTGTTGGTAGGTAAATTGTAGGGAGTCCAGTGTGGGTGGTAGCATGCTGCAAATGTAGTTCTTGACCAGCCTCTCAAAGCATTTACTTATTGAGGTGAGTGTGACAGGACGCCAGTCGTTCAGGTATGTTACCTTGGTCTTTTTGGGTGCAGGAACAATGGTGGATGTTTTGAAGCTGGAGGGCACTTTACACTGGGAGAGGGAGAGATTAAAAATGTCTGTAAACACACCTGCAGTTGTGTTGCACACTCTTTGAGTACCCAACCCGGGATGCTGTCTGGTCCCGAAGCTTTGCGACTGTCCACGCGTTGGAAACACCTGCGTACTTTGGCCTCAGAGATGACCAAGCTGCAGGTCACATCAGCGGCTCAGCATTTTTGCCAACATCAAATCGAGCATAAAAAAGATTTAGCTCATCTGGGAGAGAGGCAGTAATGTTGGAAACTCCACTGTGTCTAGCTTTGAAGTCTGTGATATTGTTTTCAAACACACCTCATTGAGAATTCATCTTGTATGTATTTGACATCTTTGACTGCACAAATGAAATATACCAATCAAAAACAGTAAATAGTACTTTGATTGTCATTCTCCAAGAATTATGATGAAATTGAGCTAAAAAGCTTCTATCTGAATTTTCAGGAGAGATGATCATTGCTGCAGTGGAACACTATACTCCAGTCTCGACAACACAGGGTTCAGAGTTAAAATGGTCAAGGTAGATGCTATTAGATAGCATGTTGGTGTCCCATTTCACAATCTGTAGCTGTGACTTTACAAAGATTATATAAAAATTGCAGAAATAAAGTAAAATCATCGACTATAGCTCAGCATTTCATACCATCATTCCCACAATCCTGATTGAGAAGTTGCAGAATCTGGGCCTCTGTACTTCCCTCTGTAATTGGATCCTCAACTTCCTAACCAGAAGACCACAGTCTGTGTGGATTGGTGATAACATATCCTCTTCGCTGACGATCAACACTGGCACACCCCAGGGGTGTGTGTTTAGCCTATTGCTCTACTCTCTGTACACACATGACTGTGTGGCTAGACGTAACTCAAACACCATCTACAAATTTGCTGACAATACAACCATTGTTGGTAGAATCTCAGGTGGTGACAAGAGGGCATACAGGAGTGAGATATGCCAACTAGTGAAATGGTGCTGCAACAACAACCTGGCACACAACGTCAGTAAGATGAAAGAGCTGATTGTGGACTTCAGGAAAGGTAAAACAAAGGAACACATAGCAGTCCTCATAGAGCAATCAGAAGTGGAGAGAGTGAGCAGCTTCAAGTTCCTAGGTGTCAAGATTTCTGAGGATCTAACCTGGTCCCAACATAATGATGTAGTCATAAAGAAGGCAAGACAGTGGTTATACTTTATTAGGAGTTTGAAGTGATTTGGCATGTCAATAATATGCTCAAAAACTTCTCTAGTTGTACCATGGAGAGCATTCTGACAGGCTGCATCACTTTTTGGTATGGAGGGGCTACTGCACAGGACCGAAAGAAGCTGCAGAAGGTTGTAAATCTAGTCAGCTCCATCTTGGGCACTAGCCTACAATGTACCCAGGACATCCTTAGCAAGCAGTGTCTCAGAAAGGCAACGTCCATTATTAAGGACCTCCAGCACCCAGGGCATGCCCTTTTCTCACTGTTACCATCAGGTAGGAGGTACAGAAGCCTGAAGGCACACACTCAGCAATTCAGGAACAGCTTCGTCCCCTCTGCCATCCGATTCCTAAATGGACGTTGAACCTTTGGATACTACCTCACTTTTTTTAATATACAGTATTTCTGTACATTTTGAAATCATCTATTCAATGTACGTAATTGATTTACTTGTTTATTTATGTTTTATTTTATTCATTATTATTGTTTTTTCTCTCTGCTAGATTATGTATTGCGTTGAACTGCTTCTGCTAAATTAACAAATTTCACTTCACATGCCGGTGATAATAAACCTGATCCTGAAAATTTGATTCCTGAATTTTAGCTCTGTTCCATTTGTGGAAAGACAAATTGGACCAAGTTTATCTTCCTGGAAGTATTCCATGAAGTTGTTCACCTCCATAAGGCGATCAACTGAAGTGAAACAGCTTGTGACAATACAAACTATACAGAGGCTGTTGGCAGTGGAGATGATGGGTAGGGCAGCTCTTAAACGAGCCTTTTGCTTCCTATGCTTATTTATGTTTTTAATTCATTTCCTTTGTGGCAGCCATCCATCACTACTTCCAGACAAAACTGAGAGGAAGGTCAGTCAGACAGCTTTAGAGCACAGAAAGAGTCCCTTTGGCTCACCATTTTCATGCCAGCCTTCTTTCTGATCTGCTCCGATCAAGCCCACATCAGGTCTGTATCCTTCTATACCTTTCAAGTACCTGTTTAAATGTAGTGACTGTATCTCGTGCCATTATTTGCTTTGGCAGAGAGTTCCAAATATAAATAACTCCCTGAGTAAAAAGCTTATTTCTCGAATCTCCTTTAAAAGGACAAAGAATGCAGGACTGAAGGTGCTGTATTTAAATGTGTGTAGCATTCGGAATAAGATGGAAGAACTTGTGCCACAATTGGAGATTGGTCGTTACGACATTGTGGGCATCACTGGGTCATGGCTGAAAGAAGGCCACAGCTGGGAGCTTGATATCAAAGGATATACTTTGAAAGGACAGGCAGGAAGGCATAGGCGGTGGTGTGGCTCTGTTGGTAAGGATGGAATTACATCTTTAGAAAGAGGTGACTTAGGGTCAGAGAATGTTGAATCTTTGTAGGCAGAGTTAAAAATTGCAAGGGTAAAAAAACATTATGGGAATCATATATAGGCCTCCAAGTAGTAGATGAGATGTGGGGTTGAGGTTGCAAAGGGAACTGGAAAAGGCATGTAATAAGAGTAATGACACAATTGTAATGTGGGACATCAATGTGCAAGGGGATTGGGAAAATCAAGTTGGTGTCGGATTGCAAGGGTGGAAATTTGTTGAATGCCTACGAAATGGTTTTTTTAGAGCAGCTTGAGCTTAAGCCTATTTGGGCAAAGGCTATCTTAGACTGGGTGTTGTGTAAAACCCAGATCTTATTATGGAGCTTAACATAAAGGAAGACTTAGGAGGCAGTGATCATTATAACCTCAAAAAGCTGGAGGAACTCAGCAGGCCAGGCAGCATCTATGGAAAAAAGTCCAGTCAATATTTCGGGCCAAGACCCTTCAGCCAGTCTTATGTGTGTTACTTGGATTTTCAGCATCTGCAGATTCTCCCAGTCCTGCCGAAGGGTCTCGGTCTAAAATGTCGACTGTATTTTTTTCCATCGATGCTGCCTGGCCTGCTGAGTTCCTCCGGCATTTTGTGTGTGTTATTTGGATCACTGCAGATTCTCTCTTGTCAGTGATCATAATATGATTGAATTTATACTGCAATTTGAGAGGGAGAAGCGTAAGTCACATGTATCAGTATCATAATGGAATAAAGGGAATTACAGAGGCATGAGCGAGGAGCTTGCCCAAGTGGATTGGAGGAGGATACTGGCCAGGATGATGGCAGAGCAGAGATGGCTGATGTTTCTGGGAATAGTTCACAGACCCAGGATAGATATGTCCCACAGAGGAAGATGTTCTTAAATGGCAGGAGTAGACAAGCAAAAGAAAATGTATATAAGTAGCCAAGTGAGTGGGAAGCTTTTAAAATCCAACGAAGGGCAACTAAGAAAGGATGAGATGTCATTGGATAGAGTTCAGAGGAGGTTCAAGAGGTTGATTACGGGAATTGTGGTTAACATATGAGGAGCGTTTGGCTGCTTTAGGCCTGTATTCAGTGTAATTTAGAAGAATGCAGGGGGTGGGAGCAGGGGATCTCATTGAAACCTACCAAATGTTAGAAAGGACAAGATAGGGTGGATGTGGAGAGGATGTTTCCTCTGGTGGGGGTATCCAGAACTAGAGGGGGCAGCCTCAAAATTGAGGGGCGAATCTTTAGAATAGAAGTAAGGAGGATTTTTTTTAGCCAGAGAGTAGTGAATCTGTGGAATGCTGTGTCACAGACTGCAGTGGAGGCTGTCCATGGGTATACTTAAGGTGGAAGTTGATCGTTTCTTGGTAGGTCAGGGCATCAAAGGACATGGCAAGAAGGCAGGTCTATGGGGTTGAGTGGGATCCGGGATCAGCCATGACGGAATGGTGGAGCAGAATCGATGGGCTGAATGGCCTAATTCTGCTCCTGTGTCTTATGGTTTTGAAACTCTTTCCTCTTACCTTAAGACTATACCCTTTGTTTTTGATATCCCTGTCAAGGGAAAACGATCCTGATTATCAACCTTATCTATGTGGTATAATTTTATATTCCTCTATCAGGCACACCACATACATCTTCACACTGAGGCAAACAAGCCTAGTCTATTTAATCAGAATCAGAATTAGATTTATCACTGACGTATGATGTGAAACGTGTTATTTTATAGCCACTGTACAGTACAAAGTCATATGAAATACATAAATTACAATAAACAGTGCAAAAATGAAAGGAATATTGAGGTAGAGCTTGGTAGTCTATTCATTCATATATCTGACGGCAGAAGGGAAGAAGCTGTTTGTAAATCATTGAATTTGTGTCTTCAAGTTCCTGTACCCCTTCCCCGATGGGAATAAAATGAAGGCAGCATGCAAGGGTCCTCAGTGATAGATGCTGCCTGACTGCTGAATTCTTCCAGCATCTTGTGTGTTTTTTTAAAGTATGATTTACAGTTAAGTCCCTTGTGTTTACTTTTCAAAATATCTATTTCAGCTTTTGAGTGGTCATGAAAGGATACGGGGAGAAGGCAGGAGAATGGGACTGAGGGGGAAAATGGATCAGCCATGATGAAATGGTGGAGCAGACTCAATGGGCCAAATGGCCTAATTCTCCTCCTATATCTTATGGTCTTATAGGCTCATGCTCTGTAATTGTTCTATTTTGTTCAATGTATCAATGTTTTTGATTTCTTAGGTAGCATTAGTTCTGATTTCCACATGAATTATACTTTTATTAGAGTAGTCCTGTTTCATCAAAGTCCCCTGGCCCAAGCATGGTAACAGTTGTGAAGATGTTGAGGCTTCAGTGTAGTAGCAAAGTGGTTGAGCTTTAGATGAGTATCAAAGTACTGAGCTTCAAGCTGGTATCACAGCACACAGGCTCAGGGAAACCGTATGACACAGAGGGAGACAGTTTGGCTCATCGCATTAGTACTTTCCAACAAAGAACAGTCCAGCATTGACTCAGTTCCCAGCATTTGGTCCGTGGTCTTGCAGGTCACAGCTTTTCAGCTACAATCAAACTGCCGTCTTTCTACCTCTACCATCCTTTTAAGTTATTAAAAACTTTTTACTCATCTCTCCTCTAACTGACCTATTACAATAAATCTACTACCTGCAGTTTTGATGCCTTGTCCGATAGACCTTCTATTTATGCAGCATAGGCCATTCTTAATTTTATCCACCTTGATTAAATCTTCCCTCAATATCCTCTGTTCCAAAGAAAACAATGCAGGTTCATAAATATTATTTTTTCATTCCTGGTAACATTCTCATAAATCTCCTCGGCATCCTCTTAAATCCTCCCTTGTCATGTAGTAACCTGTGCTCTAAGTAGTGATGTATACTGTTCACATTGCCTCTGTGCTGTTATGTTCTATGCCACTGCTAAACAGAAAGGTATTTCAACCACCTGTCAGCTTTGTCTGTTACCTTTAAGGACCTGAGGACGTATACTCTAAAGACCCTATATTCCTTCGCACCCACCTTCACATCCATCCATTTTTTATGCATATCCTGAATTACTGTACCTTTCTAATTTCATTACTTCACATTTCTCTGGGTTAAAACCCACTTGCCTTTTTCTTACCTAACTGATCAGACCATATGTGATCCTAAATCAGAGTAACACTTTGATTTTCACGTTTCACGTTTCCTGCAACCACACAGCCAATTAGCAAAAGTCTTTCTAATATCCCTACATTTAATTAGCATATGCAACAAAAATTGATTGTATACTGAGCACTTAAAGTCACAAATTTATCCTCAAATAATCTACCAGCAGAAATCTGGATTTAGCCGATAGTTCTCCACTCTGCCTTCGGTGGTGATGACGCTGTTGGACGTCATCCCTGTGTTCAGATGCTCTCGTCTGCTGCTTTCTGTGGACATCGATACTATTGCAAACACAATGAGTCTGCAGATGCTGGAAATCCAGGGTGTCTCTCTCACACACATACACTTGAACTTTGAACTTTGAAAAGGCTGAAGGAACTCAGCAGTGGAAAGGAATAAAGAGTTTACACTTCAGGCTGAAACCCTTCGTCAGGACTGGAAAGAAAGGCAGGAAGAAGCCAGAATCAGAATATGCAGAAACTGATGGAGAAATTCATAAATGAACTTGCAAATGAACTAGTAAAATTAAAAGAGCCAGGGAAGAATGACATTTTTATCAGCTGGAAAATCCAGATTTATCTGGTGAGAAAAAGAGAGGAGTTATTTTACTTCGGGATGTACAGTATACAGTCAGAAGAAGATGGGAATGGAAATTTGGAGGAAAACTGCAGATATATGCAACAGAATTGTAGAATAATGACAATAGGCAACATCAATTATTCTTATACAGGTTGAGAAAATAACGGGGTTTGGAACCAAAACAGGGTACAATGACTGAAAGAGAATTTCCAGTTCAAAAGAAAGAAGTGTTGCTGAAGCAGCAAGCAATCTGCTGGAGGAACTCAGTGGGTTGATCGGCATCTATAGGGTTCGGGGAGTGGGGAAGAGAATTGTCAAGGCCTTGGGTCAAGATCCTGCGTCAGGACTGAGACTGGAGATGCCAGATGGCTATGATAAAGTGGAGAGGGAGAATGGTGACACAAAGGCCAGAGATGATTGGTGGACTGTGGGAGTGCAGAGGGGATTATGGGACAACAGGCAGATTGAGCCACTTGGGAGGGGTGCAGGGTGGAATTTGGTCTCATGACAGATGAGAAGGAAAATGGGCCAAGAGAAGTGCGGGGAGGGCTATAAGCAAGAATACTGTCTACTTGGTGCTGGAAACTGATAAAGCTTAAAGTTCCAAGTACATTTATTATCAAAGTACATATATTGTATGTCACCATCTACAACCCTGAGATTCATTTTCTGGGTTTGGTTGACTGCCAAGCTTGGCTAAATGTTTGCAAACGTTTCAGCTCCAATCGAGAAGCCAACATCAGTGCACAGTTGAAGGTGTTGTCTCCTCAGAATGCTGGCTTGTATACTCCTCTGGAATCCGAATGGACATTGATTAGATGTCATGATCTGTTTGTGAAGGTTTTAACCGTGAAGGTTCTGATTGGCTAGCTCCGAGGGTGGTCCGTTGTAAGCGTTCGCTTTGCTGTCCAGATCCTGTGATTACTGGCAATATGTTAATTGTTGACATCCTTTTTTCTCTTTCTGTCATAAGGGTTCACATACCGGATCTATGGCAACGTGTTTGTTGATGCATCATTCTGTAGAGGATCATGCTTCAAGAAATTTTTGTTCTTGCTCGAGTCAAGACTCTGGCTGTTGTCCAGTTGAAGTGGTGTTCTTCTTCTTCATCATGAGCTGATTCCAGCGAGAGTGGGCCGTGACTTCTGCTCACTAGCTGATGCTCTGGTTGACTTCTTAATTGGAACCGAAACATCTGCAAAGATTTTGCCAAGCTCAGTGATCAACCAAACTTCTAAGTAGCTAACCCAAGCTACCAATATTCCACATTATTCATTTTCTTGTTGACATACTCGATAAATCTAATAACCATAATCGAAACAATGAAAGACTGCACCAACGGGGCAGACAACCAATGCGCCAAAGACAACAAACTGTGCAAATACAAAGAAAAAGAAATAATAATAATAATAAATAAGCAATAAATATCCAGCACATGAGCTGAAGAGTCCTTAAAAGTGAACCTATAGATTGTGGAAACAGTTCAGTGATGAGGCAAGTGAAGTTGAGTGAAGTTATCCACTTTGGTTCAAGAACCTGTTAACTGCGGAGTATAACTGTTCCTGAACATGGTGGAATGGGTCCCGAGGCTCCTGTACCCTCTTCCTGATAGCAGCAGTGAATCGCAGACATGACCTGTGTGGAGGGGTACGCTGATGATCGATGCTGTTTTCCTGTGACAACGTTCCATGTAGGTGTGCTCAATGGTGGTGGGGGGGGGGGGTGGTCTTTATCCATGGTGGACTGGGCCACGTCCATTTCTTTTTGTAGGATTTTCCATTCAAGGGCATTAGTTTTTCTATAAGAAAGAAAGGTGATAATGGGGGGCTAGGGGGTGGGGGTGTGTGAGGGGCTAATGGAATAAGGTCCAGGAGGGAGGAGAGAGCACAGCCAGTGGGTGAAATGAATAGGTAGTGAGTGTATGTGAACATGAGAGGAAGGGGTTGAAAACGGGTAATTCACTCCAGCACTGGCACTCTCTTGTGTTTCTGGAGCTTCATTGGAGATGGTTCTGAGGAATGCAGTGGAGAAAGTGGAACATGTTCCATTATGTGAGTGCATTTTGATGGAAGCTTACTGACTTGCGATGCTCTTGATTGTATTACTCTTCCATCCAGGACAGGACGGAGCCATAGCAGTGGTTAGCACAACACTTAGCAGCATGCCCGATGTCAGATCTGGGTTTGATTCTCACTGCTGCCTGTAAGGAATTTGTACATTCTAGCCATGACTGTGTGAATTTCCTCTGGGTGCTCCAGTTCTCTCCTACTTTCCAAAAACATGTGGTTAGGGTTAGTGAGTTGTCGGCACACTATGTTGATGCCAGAAACATGCTGACACTTGTGAGGCTGCCCAGCACAATCCTCACTGATTGGATTTGGTGCAAACTATGCATTTCACATTATGTTCCAATGTGCATGTGACAAATTAAACTAACCTTTAATCTTCCTCATTAGACACCAACAATCTATTTAGTATTTACTGTATTTTTTGTTTTCACTAGTTGTTTGTAAACTGGATAAAGTGCATTGATAATCAGAATGCAATGCTGTGATTACTACATCCTTTTCAGTTCAGGGGCAGTTAGGGAAGCAATAAAAATGCTGGCATTTCCAGTGGCAGCTGGATCTGAGATATCCTGATTGTCAGATCCAGCTACTCTTCAGCTTATTTTTGCCATGGATGGATCTAAGTCCGGCAGCGAAAGGAGAACATCTGGGCATGGGTCTAGCAAACTGATCCTGTAAAAATCCAGAGCTACAGATACACCAACAGTAGCTCCAAAGACCTCATCCCTGGGAGAGAAAGGAACTTTGAAGATGGGCTACACCTACGGCCAACTCCATTAGTGGTTTATCAGCATTCCTTTATTTAACAGTAGAGAAGCAGGAGGGGGATCAATTCCTTCCCCCCTCTCCACTGTTATATAAAGGATTCATTAACTACATTCAATTTCTTGGCTGATTTCTTCTTAGTGATGATGCAATTCTAAGGCACTTGTTCGAGTTTTAGAGAGTGGTGTGGAAAGTGCCAAAAGACTCAACTGATTTCAAGTTTCTTTTCAAAGCAGCTGGTTTCAAACTACTTAGCACAGAGAGTGGAGTCTTATTGAGAATGGAATAGTTGCTGGAAAAGAAGTGAGCTAATCATATGGCATTCAACTGGATGCCATGCGAATAGTTGACAATGTGTGCCAGCTGTGAGATTATATGTAAAGGGTAGATTTAAGGGTGAGTTTTATTTGTCACATGTACATTGAAACATACTGTGAAGAGTCATTTGCATTACATCAAATCTGCGGGGATTATGTTAGGCAAGTGTTAACCCACTTCCAGCACCAACGCAGCAGACCCACAACTCACTAACCCTATCCTGTACATCTTTAGAATATGGGAGGAAACCCACATAGTCACATGGAGAACCTGCAAACTTCTTACAGAGAGCAGCGGGGATCGAACCCGGGTTGTTAGTGATGTAATAACGTTACGTTAACTGCTACGTTTCCATGCTGTCCCAACGTGTGGGGTTTGCAGCAGGTATGAAGGGAAGTTCTAACGAGCAGAGATTGTTGGTAGGTGAATGTTGAGCTACGATGATGAGAAAACTAACTGTGTGGTTGTTTGCAGAAATCATTTTACCAAGCATTCACATTCCACAATCTCATGTGAGAAGTTAAGCATTCACCATAATAATTTTCAAAAGGGAACTGGATGACTTGGTGAAAGAAAATTGCAGGATAATGGAGAAAGCACAGAGGGTGGGATTTTTAGCTCTTTCATAGGCTCACCACATGTATAATATCCTTTTATGCCACGTGGCTCTGTGATTAATGAAGCTACTGAGAGCTTCAATAATCAAATACAACACAAATAAGAAGAAAAAGGCAATGAGATGACAGGAGAAATCCACTGGTATCGGAAAATGGAATAACAGATCAATTAGTAATATGGTCCGAATGAGAATATAGGTTGTGTAAGGATTTGCAGGGCAATTTATTGGTTCTTCAGTCAGAATAAGCCAATAGTTGCTGATGGCATGCACTCTTGGTTACTGAGGGTGGATTAGGACAAACTGGCAAGCTTTGAACAGGGGGATCATTATCCTTAGCCTGCAAATGGTGCCTGGTGACAGGAGAACAGCTCGTGTTAGTTCTTTGTTCAAGAATGGAGGGAATGATATACTTAGCAGCTCCACACTGCAATCAACTTCAGTTTGTGGGCAACCTCTTCAGCCCACAATTCAAGATAATTTTAGTAAAAAGTTGAAACTGCAAGGATTAATCAAGGAGAAACAGCATAGGTTTGTAAAAACAAATTGTATTTGACTAACAGGAAGTTATGTTTGACTGTGAGGAAGCAAGTAATTGACTACATAAAAGGTTTGCCACAATTGTAATATTTATGAACATTCAAAAATCTCTTTATAAATGGATTCGCACAAACCATGTTGGAAAATGTAAACACATCACACAAAAGGTAAATATAATTGTCCAGACAGAAGACTGAAATGATCAAAGTAGCACTAAAATTGATTGAAAGAAGAACTGATGGATCAATTTTAAGTCATATATTCGGCTCCACAGCCCTTCCCACCATAGACACACCTTCAAATGGTGGTGTGTCAAGAAGATGTCATCAATAATTAAGGTCCTTCTTCTCGTTACTACCATCAGGGAGGAATTACAGGAGTTTGAAGACCCACAGTCAACAATTCAGGGGCACCTTCTTGCCCTCTGTCATCAGATTTCTGAACTGTTCATGAATCACTGAACACTACCTCATTCTTCTTTTTGTTTGCACTCTTTATTTACTTCACAATTCATAGTAATTTTTTGCCTCTGCACTGTACTTCTGCCATAAAACAATAAATTTCGGGTAATGTAAGATATTGATAGTAAACCGGATATTGATTCAGGTTATCTGATCTCAGCACTTCACAGTAAGAAAAGTAAATGATTTCCAAGTTGGAGACAAATTCACAAATGCTCTATATAAGCATAGTCATATGCCATTGGAACATAAAAGTCAATTGGTATTCATAAAACTTAGTGATCCTCAGAGTTTAATAATCCATTTTATTTTTCAGCTTTGTGAAAAATTCCAAGAAATATATTTACATATATCTTTTCTTCCAGAGTACCTCATTGCTATGTTCTCCAAAATTATCATCTCCAAGGATGAAATCATAAGATATGTACAAGAGATTCTGCAGATGCTGGATATCTTGAGCAGCACACACTAAATGCTCCAGGAATTCAGCAGGTCAGGTAATATCAATGAATGTTAGTGTACAGTCCTGATGAAGTGTCTTGGCTCAAAATGTTGCCAGAATGCCCCTCTCCCAGGAAAGATTTAGTACTATACAGAAACATTATTCCTTCCTAAAGACCTTTGGCCGTTCTTAGTTCAAAGTTTAAAACTTCAAAGTAAATTTATTATCGAAGTTCCTACTGTATATATTGTTATATACTAACCTGAGATTCACTTTATTGTAGGCATTCACAGTAGAAAGAAAAAGAAAATTAATTAAAAAATCTGCACACAAAGATTGACAACCAACCAATGTGCAAAAGAAGACTAACTGTGAAAATACAAAAACAAGTAAATAAATAATATTGAGAACATGAGATGCAAGAGTCCTTGAAAGTGACTCCGTGGGTCATGGAATCAGTTCAGTGTTGAGTGAGTGAAGTTATCCATGCTGGTTCAGGATCCTGATGGTTGGATGGAACTGATTATGACAAGAAAGGTACAGGAGGATTGACCCAAAAGCAGAGCAGCACAGACAATTTAGCAGTGAGTGATAACTTCAATAATCAACTGTAAAATAACAAGGTACGAGAAGCCACAAGACAAGAGAGAATGGATACTAAACTTACAGGCAACAAGGTAACGGATTATTGACTTCAGACTCTCACAACAGGGAGACAGAGGGGTGCCTGGCTGGGCCAGGGTTTGTGGGGGTGTGGAGATTAGGGTTAGGGATAGGGTAGGTTTGGGGGACGGAGGAGAGAGGGGTGTGGAGGTTAGGATTAGGGGTAGGGTTGGGGGCTGGAGGAGAGAGAAAGTGGCCTGGCAGGGAGAGAGAGAAGTACCTGGTAGGGAAGCTTTTGGCTGGCCTGTTCTGGAGGTCGTTCATGTGGTACATCTACCTGCAGGATGGGGTGGGGTGCCCCTTGAGGTTGTCTGCCTTGGGGGGATCTGTAATGGGGATGCACAGGGCTGTACATGAGTTCAAAGACAACATACTTTTCCTGCTTTGTGTATATTTTGGTAATTGCTTTTATATCTGGGTGTGAGGGAGTCTCCAGTCTGGATTAAGTTAGATTGGTGACTCCTTCCCACCCAGATAATTAAGATAATCAAGGAACTGATTATTGTCTTCACAAAAGGGAAACCAGAGCAAGTCCGTGAGCCAGTCCACGGAAGCCTGGAGGAATTTGACTGGGCACATTGAGGGCAGGTAGTGATGAACTGACTTACATCTATGATCATGGTGCTCTACCAGAACCGGCATTGCAGAAAATCCTGAGTCTGTAGTGCACCTGGATGTTAGGGAGGGATGAGGAGTGGACCCACTGGAGTGCCTCAGAGTGCACAACCACCAGTATATGCTATTGCCAGGTGTGTCAGCACAGAGCAAGCTCATGCTCTAGGGACTGGCTGATCTGGTTGTCAAGGCCCCAGATGATTGGCATGAGGATCTTGGAGGATGGAATGATGGGTTGAGGCCTGATCTCCATTTTAGCACGGTTGAATTGTTGTGACAGGGCGTCTGCCTTAGTGTCTAGGAGCCAGGTCAACAAGAGATGAAAGTGAATTGCTGGAAGAAGAGGTTCCTAGTGGGACAATCATGGGTTGAGTTGGTGGGCATGTTAATTGGTTATGAGGTTCTGGAGTCAGTCCAGATCGGGAAGGGCTCAGTGTTTCGCATCTGCCAATGTTACCACTCCTCGAAGACTCATTTAATGGTGAGTAGGTCTTTGTCTCCTACTCCATAATGGCGGTGTGTAAAATTGAACTTGTACGAAAAGGCACAAGAGTGTGTCTTCCCATTTAGTCCTCACTGGGAGAGGATGGCCCCAGCACCCATGTCAGATTCATCCACCATTTCCTCAAAAGGTCCAGAGGGGTTTGGATGGTGGGGAATGTGAGCGGTGGTGAAGCATCTCTTGAGCTCTTGAAAGCATGGTCCATGGCTAGAGACCAGGTTATCCATGAGGTAGGTGACTTGGTGGGGGAGGTGAGAGGAGTGGCGATTTCTGATGAACTGCAGGTAGAAGTTGGAAAAGCCCAAGAAGTGCTGTAGCTGTGTGAGGGAGCGCGGTCAGGGCCATTCAACAATGGCACCAACTTTCTTTGGGTCCATGGGCTATACCTTGGTTTGAAATGATGTAGCCCAGGAAGGAGAAGACTGGGATGTGGAACTGGCAGCTTTCTAACTTGCAGTACAGTTGGTTTTTGAGAAGATAATGAAGGACTGATCAGATGTGACAGACGCAGTCTTGTGGGACCTTGGAGAAGATGAGGATGTTGTTGAGATAGACAAATACATACCTGTGTTGCATGAGGAGGATCTGATTGATGAAGGCTTGGAAAATGGCTGGACTGTTGGAAGGTCTGAACGGCTAGTGGGTGTTTCAAACGGTGCTTTCCCCCAGCAGATATGGATCACATTGTACATGCTCCATAGATCTGGGCCCCATGTTTTGAGTATTTTGAATGCACTGTCCATGAATCAGAGAGGGTAGCGGTGCTTAATGGTAAATTTGTTGACTCAATGCTAGTCAATGCAGAGACGAATATTCCCATCTCTCTTCTTGACAAAGAAGAATCCTGCTCTGGATGAGGACTAGGATAGTCGAAAGAAGCTGCACTCTGCGATATAGTTATTTATAGCTTGGGTCTCAGGAAGGGAGAGGAGAACAGAGTTCCTCAGGGAGGGTGGTGCCCAGGAGGAGGTTGATCGCACAGTCATGTGGTCTGTGGAGCGGTAGGATGCTGGCCTCCATTTTAGTGATGGGAAGCTAAGTCATGGTT
Organism: Hemitrygon akajei; assembly: GCF_048418815.1. NCBI lineage: Eukaryota > Metazoa > Chordata > Chondrichthyes > Myliobatiformes > Dasyatidae > Hemitrygon > Hemitrygon akajei. The sequence continues at coordinate 176,647,907 of NC_133126.1, read as the reverse complement.
TTCCTGTGGGAGTCTGGTGAGGTTAAGGATTTTCCCCGTTTCTACTGATTTAGGGCATGAGGTCAAGTGAGATTTCAAGTATGTGTTCTGGCAGTGGGATCCCTAATTCAGCAGTGAACTAGGTGACAGGCAAAGTGAGGGCCGTTAGAGTAGAGGTAGGGTGAGAGGAGTGTTGGGTGAATTGGATGGACTTACTCACGTGCATCCTCTGACCATCCCTCATCCCAAGGGGTGTCCATCAATGACCAAGATGCAGAAGGAGTGAGAGATAGGTAATCCAAGCTGCACACACAGAGGCCGGTCCAGAAAGTTGCATACTTTGCCAGAATCCACCAGAGACTCCTGAGTGCATAGAGCTGTTGGGATGTGGAGGAAGACGGAGAGAGTGAGTTGAACTATGCTGCTGGAATGAGGGTCCAGGAGCAGCTTACTAGATAGAAGGCTGCTCATCTCTGCTGGTAGTGTTATTTCCTGGATACAGTGGGTAGTGGGCATTTGATATGTAGGTAATAGGCTGCTCTGCAGTTAGCGGACAAGTTATTTCTCCATTGATGCTCACACTCTTGGGGGCAGGGGTGGGGGGCGTGAGTTAAGAGAGATCTCCCAATCTGCATGGGCTCTGGCAGATTTGATGATGAGGTCCTGCAGTCTGAAATGGTTTTAGAAACAGGTGAACAGATTTGAGGTTCTTCTGATGAACTGGAGGGTCATTCCAAAAGATGGCTTGTCAACTTGGAGGGCCAGTGTGCTGAGGCTTTCGATGTCAGCTCATATACAAGCATTCTGAGGGGCCATGATGGAAATGGGTCAGCAATGCTTCTGCATTCCAGCCATACTCCGTCAAAAGGTGTACTTCAGTAGCAAACGTAAGCCTCAACACAAGCGAAGTATCCAGTCCAGTTCTCCCCCTGCACTTCCTGGATGGTCAAAAGGCCAACGCATCTCAGCACTGTATTCCTGATATTTATTTCTTGTAGTGGTTTTATTGTCCCAGTTAGTGGCAGCCCAAGTCAGAACTTGTCTAGTCAAGAGAGAGAAGGTGAAGGCAATCTTGGCTTGGTTTAGAGAATGCAGGTGGCTGAGCTCAAGTGTAAGACACACTAGGACAGGAAGTTGCAGTACCGGGTTGGGGCACCAGAATCCAGCGATCAAAAGGAGGAGGTTGACTGTCACAGGGTTGCTGTTTTGAGATGGAGACCTGGAGAGACTGGCAAGCTGATGATCAATGGTTTTCTGCTGCTTCTGGATCGTGTTGATGGATGACTTCCTTTGAGCGAGAAAACGCTGCTGAGTCAATCAATGATTCACTCATCCTGCCAGGAAATGTAAAGAAGGCTTGACCCAAAAACAAAGCAGTGGAGATGACTTAATGGTGATCAATAACTTTAATAATCAATTGAAAATTAACAAGCCACAGGAGGTAACAAAACAAGAGAAAAAAGATACTAAACTCACATGCAACAAGTTAACTGAAGGCTAGGAGCAACTAGTTGTGGCTGGCTGATTTGATGGGTGAACAAGGATTGTGAATGAGATCTGGGTTTAAATAGGCTGCAGGTGATGAGTTGGGAATGAGTGGCAGGTGACTCCTGTTAGCTCGGTGGAGCCTCCATGCAAACTGTTCCTGAACCTGGTGGTGTGGGGCCTATTACTTCTGTTCTTCCTTCCTAATGCCAGCAGGGAGAAGAGAGCATGGCCTGGATGGTGGGGGACCTTGATGATGGAGTTATTAGCTCTTCATTAGATTCTAGGAGAGAACTATGTTTCTGAGTCTCCACAGCGGTCTTCTTCAGTCAGCCTGTGGACCAGAGGTTATTACCTTTTTTTGGTTGAAAACCCTGTTGAAAAAATTTGACTCTTACCTTGGAATCCGGAAAAAAGCAGTAACATTGTTCATAATCACAGAACACAGAACTTTATGGTTAAATATAGGCCCCTTGACCCATGATGTTTTGCCAGCCTTTCAATTCACTCTAAGATTAATCTAACCTTTTCCTCCTACATAGCCCTCAATTTTTCAATCATCCATGTGCCAATCTAAGAATTTCTTAAATGCCCCTAATGTATCTGCCTCTATCACCACGCTGGCAGAACATTCCAAGCACACATGACTCTCACCTTAAAATTATGCCCCTTGTATTAGCAATTTCCATTTAGGAAAAAGTCTTTGTCTGTCCACTTGATCCATGTCTATTATCATCTTGTACACCTCTATCAAGTCAACTCTCATCCTCCTTCACTCCAAAGAGAAAAGCCCTAGCTTGCTCAATCTATCCTTATAAAACATGCTCTCTAATCTGGGCAGCAGCTTGGTAAATCTCCTCTGTACCCTCCTAAATCTCATTATATTCCTATAATGAGGTGGCAAGAACTGGACACAATATTTCAAGTGTGATTTAAACAAGGTTTTATAGAGCTCCAATTTTACTCTGCGGCTCTTGAACTCAATCCCCTGACTAATGAATTCAGAATCAGAATCAAGTTTATTATCACCGGTATGTGACATGAAATTTGTTTCCACGTCAATGAATTGATCCTCCAGACCAATTTCCGATAAACAAGTGTCAGCTACCAAAGCAGTTCTGCCATCCTTTCGACTGTAGATTATTGCGGATTTTCTGGTCACATTCATGAACCTTGCAAGTAGAATCCGCTGAGAGGCCAGAAAGTCTGCTTGGACCTGTATGGACTTGTTTCTGGCCTTGCACAGAATTTTCTCAGCAGTATTGATTATAAAGAGGAACCATTCCCAGTGGCTGCTCTAGGCAAGCAGGCACATGTCAGCAGCATTTATTTAGCACAGGCATTATATCCTGTGGTTCCAGTAGGTCTTCAGTGTGACAGGTACCTACTCCAGCGGGTCTCCTTCTGTCACTGCCAATTTGGCTGGGCTGCTGCCAAAACTCTACTGCCGGCACAGTCTTGGCATCACCACTGACAATCTGCCCCCATTGTTTTCCAGGACAGTGTTTTACAACAACAGGGATAATGAGCTAGTAAATAAAAAGCCTGATAGGAGATGTGCAGAAATCTAATGATCGCACAAGCTCCCTGTGGCCTCCTCATATCTACCTGGGAGCTGCTATCCCGTTTTAAAGCCACTCGGTGACCATGGAAACAGATCTGGTGTAAATGCTTGCTCTCACTGAAACAAGAGACTTCACTGGGGGAGCAGCATCGTGCTGTGGGACGCCTGCTCCCGCACAAGATATGACAATTTTTTAATGATTGCAATGATTATTGGTCCCCTCTTAATATGCAAAACAAAAATTCCCATGACAGCCATATTATAGTTCCTGCTTATAGAGTCGCTTATCCTTAACATGAAATGTGAGACTGAGATTTCAGTGTGAGCATTTGAACTTTTATAAGAGCCAGCCCTTCCAGGGACTATAGACTGCTATGACAATATGGCAAATATTCTCTCATAGTTCCTTGAGAAGAGGGGCCGGGGGGTGGTGTAGTGGTGATTCAGAGGAGGGGTGGGATCACCGATAGGATTCCATAAGACGTAGGAACAGAATTAGGACATTCGGCACATCGGATCTGCTCCGCCATTCCATTGTATTTGATTATTATTCATCTTAGCCCTATTCTCCGGCCTTCTTCCTATAACCTTTGATGCCTTGACTAATCAAGAACCTATCAAACTCCTATATAACCAATGACTTGGCCTCCACAGCTATCTGTGACAATGAATTCCACAGATTTGCCACCCTCTGACTAAATAAGTTCCTGCTCCTAGCTGCTCTGAAGAGACATCCCTCTAATCTGAAACTGTGCCCTCTGGTAATAAACTTTCTCACTGTAGGAAACATCCTCTCTACGTTCACTCTATGCCTTTTAATACTTGATAGGTTTCAATGAGATCCACCCCTCATGCTACTGAACTCCAGTGAGTACAGGCCCAGAGCCATCAAACACTCCTCATACGATGAGCCTTTCAACCCCAGAATCATTTTTGCGAATGTCCTTTGAACACTCTCCAATGTTAGCACACCCTTTCTTAGACAAGGGGCCCAAAACTGCTCACTGTAATCCAAGCGAGGGCTCACCAGTGCCTTAAAAAGCCCGTTAGTAGAACAGCATGAAATGCACTGCGGTGTTGTGGCTGCCATGATTAATAACATGTTGTGAGATGTAACGTGGGTTGGGATAGTGTTTTATGAAACAGCTGTGTGTCGTGGCAAGTGAAATTTTTCTCCCATCCTTGAATGATTAAGGTTATTTGTAGATGAGGGTGCATTGGGTATTGTGTGAGAGCAGTGCAATGAGGGGAGTTGCCTTCCAAAGATTCATTCATATGAGAGGTCATTAAGCATTTTCATCACCGAATCCGGGTCCTCAGTGCCACAATTCCTTGCATTCATCACAGGAGCATCTTCTTCCACATTTCATTTCAGCACATGAGCCTCCCATCTAGTTTCTCAAAAATTTTGTTAAAAATCTGCAAGCCCACTCTACCTTGATAGTGATATCTCTTCCATCTCCATCTAGCCACGTCCTTTGATGTTCCAGAGATTTATGATCCATGTCCATAAATCCCTCAAAGTTGTTGTGCAAGCTGACAGGGTTGTTAAGCATTTTGTGGTCTGTTGGCCTTCTTTAGTCAGAGGATTGAGATCAAGAGCCATGGGGTAATGTTGCAACTCAGTAAATCCCTGCTTAGACCACACTTGGAATGTTCAGAGCCGGTCGCCTCATCATACACAGAATCGTAGTGTATTGGCCTTCATCAATTGTGGAATTGAATTTAGGAGCCGAGAAGTAATGTTGCAGCTATATAGGACCCTGGTCAGACCCCACTTGGAGTACTGTGCTCAGTTCTGGTTGCCTCATTACAGGAGGAAGCCATAGAAAGGGTGCAGAGGAGATTTACAAGGATGTTGCCTCAATTGGGGAGCATGTCTTATGAGAATAGGTTGAGTGAACTCGGCCTTTTCTCCTTGGAGTGACGGAGGATGAAAGGTGACCTGATAGAGGTGTATAAGATGATGAGAGGCATTGATCATGTGGATAGTTAGAGGCTTTTTCCCAGGGCTAAAATGGTTGCCACAAGAGGACACAGGTTTAAGGTGCTGGGGAGTAGGTACAGAGGAGATGTCAGGAGTATGTTTTTATGCAGAGAGTGGTGCGTGTGTGGAATGGGCTGCCGGCAATGGTGGTGGAGGTGGATACGATAGGGTCTTTTAAGAGGCTTTTAGATAGGTACATGGAGCTTAGTAAAATAGAGGGCTATGGGTAAGCCTAGTAATTTCTAAGGTAGGGACATGTTTGGGATAACTTTGTGGGCCGAAGGGTCTGTACTGTGCTGGAGGTTTTCTGTTTTCTATCAGAGGTATACTTAACCTTCAGAGAGGATGCAGAGGAGATTTACTCGGATGCTGCCTGGATTAGAAAGTCCGTCTTATGATGGAAGGCTGAGTGAGCCAGGGCTTTACTCCTTGGAACAAAAGAGAATGAGAGGTGACTTGATCGAGGTGTACAAGGTGATAATAGGCATAGATCGAGTGTATAGCGAAATATTTCCTCTCAGGGCAGAAATGGCCAATACAAGGGCACATAATTTTGAAGTTTTAGGAGGAAAATATAGGGGGGGGGATGTCAAAGGTAGGTTTTTTTTACACAGACCGTGGTAGGTGTGAGAAACGTGTTGTCAGGGGCAGCAATATTAGGGACGTTTAAGAGACTCAGACAGGTATATGGATGATAGAAAAATGAGGACAATGTAGGAGGGAAGGGTTAAATTGATTTAATTGTTGTTAAGTGTCATTGAGTTGTTGTCGGCTCATGGCGACCCTATGGATAGACGCCGTAAATGAGTTTTGATCCTCGCAAAGATGGCCCATTGCAGATAACATTGCATTCTCAGCCATCTTTTTTGTGTCCATCCATCTGATTGGAGGCCTTCCTCTCTTCAGAGGTCGTTCCACTTTGCTAGGCATGATGTCCTTTTCCAGAGAGCAGTTCCTTCGCATGATCTGCCCAAAGTACAATAGGTGGAGTCTTGTCATTTGAACCTCCTGAGAGGGACTTGATTTGATCTCATTGAGGACTGGTTTATTTGTTCAGTGAGTGGTCTACGAGGTCTAAATTGATCGTGAGGTAGGTTAAATGGTCAGCACAACATTATGGGCTGAAGGGGCTGTACTCTGCTGTAATATTCTAAGTTCTGTGTTCTATCTGCAATGGCTTTCATTGTCTGCAGAGACGCAGACCACAGCTTCTTTAAAGGACCAGTCTGTCAGGCCATTTGTGTTGGTGGTGCAGTGAGGTTGACAACTTTGCAGTCATGACAATAAGCAGACAGCATCAATTTTATGACTGAGCAGCATTGGACCTGTGCATTCATCAGGTTTCATTATCCATGTTCCTGTTCTCCAATCTTGTAGTGTTCTTAATATGTCAATAATAATAGGGTAATATTGTTGATATATTGTTTGAGTAAGCATTTTTTTGTTTACATAATTCATTTTGAGTTGTATGTAAGAAGTATGTGAATGGCATTCGTCATTATGCCACCCCATCATATGTGAGCGCCCCACTAAAGAATAACTAAATAGACAAGGCTCCTGTGTTTTTCTTTCAATTATTTTCCGGAGTTACAAAACACAACAGTGGCGACCAGCAAAACAAACCCAACATGACTACCTATCTTTTGAAGCGCAACACGTTAGACGAGAAGCTTGACTGGACTGCCAACACAGATGCCTTGTGCAGGAAGGCACAGAGTCGAATGTACTTCCTTAGAAGGTTGGCATCATTCAATGTCTGCAGTGAGATGCTGAAGATGTTCTATAGGTCAGTTGTGGAGAGCGCCCTCTTCTTTGTGGTGGTGTGTTGGGGAGGAAGCATTAAGAAGAGGGACGCCTCACGTCTTAATAAGCTGGTAAGGAAGGTGGGCTCTGTCGTGGGCAAAGTACTGGAGAGTTTAACATCAGTAGCTGAGCGAAGGGCGCTGAGTAGGCTACGGTCAATTATGGATAACTCTGAACATCCTCTACATAGCACCATCCAGAGACAGAGAAGCAGTTTCAGTGACAGGTTACTATCAATGCAATGCTCCTCAGACAGGATGAAGAGGTCAATACTCCCCAATGCCATTAGGCTTTACAATTCTACCTCCAGGACTTAAGAACTTTTTAAAAGCTATTAATGCTTTTTGAGATGGTGATTTAGATGCATATCATATTTTTTTTACTGAGTTAAGTATTGTATGTAATTAGTTTTGCTACAGCAAGTGTATGGGACATTGGAAAAAAGTTGAATTTCCCCATGGGGATGAATAAAGTATCTATCTATCTATTCAGAAGGGGAGAGAGAAATTCGAGTTAAAAAAAAGTGCAGCACATCTTTATTTGGAAGGGGAGAGAGATGCTTGAGCAAAAAATGGCAGAAAATGGACAAATTTAATAAGCAATGGGTTCGGCCATGGGTTTATATACAGTGAGTGCCAGGTGGTGATAATAATAATAATAATAATAATAGATTTTAAAAAAGCAGAAATGGCTGGCTACATCTGAAAGATAGATGTATTTAATTTTGCGGCAGATAACTGGACAATGTATACCGAATGACTTGAGCAGTATTTTGAAGCAAGTGAAATTGCTGATGAAAAACGAGTGCCAGTATTGCTTAATGCAATAGGGGGAAAAGCGTTCAGTTTTCTTTGAAGATTATCTTCTCCAATCAAGCCAACGAAATGAACTTTATGAGTGCAATGCAGGAACATTTAGAACCAAAACCACTGTTGATTGCAGAACACTTTAGGTTTTATAAGTGGAATTGGAAGGAAGGGGTGTCCATTTCAGCTTATGTAGCTTAATTAAAGAAATTGTCTGAGCATTGTCAGTTCTGTAATGGGCTTAATGATGCACCGAAAAATTGTTCAGTTTGTGGAATCTTACAAGAAAGCATTCAAGAACAGCTCCTGACTAAAGCACAACTCACATTTAAAAGAGCAGTTGAAATTGCTGCATCAAAAATATGATAATGATGAAAGATACACTGGACTGAGTAGCCTTGAGATTTAAACGTGAAAACTAACAAAAGACAAGTAACATGGCTTACACCAGAAGTGAACAGCAAATTAATTAAAATGGAATTGGACACTAGCTCAGTTATGTCCATCATTCCACAAAATAAGTTTAAACAGCATTTCAAAGATACTGAACTGCAGCCTGCAGGTATCCAACTAAGAATGTATACTGGAGAAAAGAATATCCTGGGAATGAGATCCACAACAACCAATAAGCCACATTGGGCTTGTAAGGGGTAAAAACAGGAGGGCCAGCATTGTGGTGTCATGATCGGCTGAGACAGCTACAATTTGACTGGAGATCCATCCACTATTTGCATGCTGCATCCCCATCAATAGAATCAACTGAAAATGAATTAAGTGTAACCCCCTGGATCGCCTCAGGCTCGCTCAGCTCGTTCTCGTCTAGGGAGAGCAGCCTTCGGCCCTGCCAAACTGGGTAATCAGCTGGTGTGGATGCTGTGTGATGTCCCCACCTCGCCCAAAAACAGACAGTACACCATATGTGATTAAATGAGTACAATTTATAAAGGTCTTCCACATGCCCTGCGGGAAGGTTGCAAGGGCTCCGGATATGCCCTGTGGCATCTTTTCGGACCGGAAGACTCCTAGGGAATTTATAACGGCCGTCTTCTCCTTGTCGGCCCCACTCATCGGGATCTGGCAACATCCACTCCTCAGATCCAGCACCTCAAACCACTTCGCACCACTCAGACAGGCCATCGCCTCTTCGGCCCTCGGGGCCATATTCTGGTCATTGACAGTGCACCTCTTCAGCACAATATAATCCACACACACGCTGCCTACGTCTCCCACGGCTTCAGGGGCCAGTCGCCACAACCTCTCTCTCTCCGAGGTGTCTTCAGCGGTCAACTCCCCTCCCTCGTGGTATTTCGCAGCATCCACTAAGAGGGTCTCACCCTCAGATACCTCCCCCAGGCCGTACCACCATCGGCTCTTGTTTGAATTCGGTATCTGCCCAATGCTGCTACTCATGTCCGCACAAGCAGCTCGAAACTCTGAGTGCATCGACAATGCCTCCAAACAGCGCTCACCCGCCTCCTCCGGGCAGGCCCCCAAGCGCACCAGCAGGATATTGGTTCTCTCCAGAACCGAAATGCTGCCCGTCTCAACAGTGTCCAGACACATCAGCATTAACGATTCACGAACCTCAGTCACTTCCACTTTTGCCTCCAAGAACTCCATTTTCACTGACCAACAACCGTCGTCTGGATAATCACTGGCACTGGTATCCCAAATCTCCAGTGCCCTCAATGTCGTCAAGGGTAAATGCTTTCAATAACGGTTATAAAACAAACTGTACAGCAACTTAACCGGCGCCCCGGTGCCGAGGATGACTTTAACTTGACTTCCATCCATCCGTAACAACACCTGTGCGCTTGGTCCCTCTAAGCCTTCAGGAATAGGGTCTATTCCTTTCGGGAATTCGTTGGTACATCGCTGGGAACGTGCTCCCCCAGAGACCCCAAGCCGTTCCCCCATTGGGCCTCCTCTAAGTTTCCCGACAGCTCTCAGATCAACTGAACAACTGAGGGAGGAGCTGATCCCCTTGACAGATTCCCCTGGCACTGCAAGCAATTTATCTGCCCCCCTAGCCAAAAGGGATACCCTAAAAACTTCCCACCAATCTCCTGCCACGGATATGATAAGCCCCCCAGCTGCAGCATTTGACTTCCAGTCGAACCACACGCATTTTCCCACACTTTCCCGGAACTGGCAGCTGTCACTTCGAGGTAATTGTACCCGACAGTTCTAACAACGTCACCAGCCCGCCTACTCAAACTTTCAACCAATCCCTGTCGCTTTCCCTCAGCCAAGCACTGCCACTCACCCAACACACATGCAGAGATAACCAGAAATTGCACACCCGCAAAGGCACACCAGCTCTTTGCCGCAGACATAATTTAAAGAGGGTGATCACACAGCTTTCACAGAAATCAATCCCGGACGAGCCCCCACAATGTAACCCCCTGGGTCGCCTCAGGCTCGCTCAGCTCGTTCTCGTCTAGTGGGAGCAGCCTTCGGCCCTGCCAAACTGGGTAATCAGCTGGTGTGAATGCTGTGTGATGTCCCCGCCTCGCCCTAAAACAGACAGTACACCATATGCGATTAAATGAGTGCAATTTATAAAGGTTACTATAACTAAGTGATTAATAACAATACAGTATATATGAAGGAAAAACAATAAAGAAAACACGCCAAACTTATCAAAGTCCAAACCACTTCGTGTACAACCGTTGGAGCTCAATTACTGAAGTCTTCTGGCCACCATTCGATCCCCTCCGAACTCCTCGACTCGCAGCTTAGGACCACCCGAAGTGGTCAACCAAGCACATCTAGCTTTATCTCCTCTCCTCGGAGTACCTCCTGGCCTTGGACCCCCGCTTGGGGTCCGTTCCACGCCCAGCTTACAGCATCGCGTCCTCTCGCTCTCACCCCCTCGCGCCGATCTCCCCAAAAGCCCGCCAACAATAGTTTACAGACTCAGAAGAAAGAACAACATTAATCCCAATTGGTTTACAAAGGAATACAATTCTTGTTATCAGTAAATTTTAACCCAAACAAGCTTCCAGCACTCTCTCGCAACAAAGAAGCATTCCTGCCTTTAACAAAACAAAGAAGCCATTTTAATTACATACACAGTAACAAAGAAAAAAGAAGAAACCCCCTTTGCATAAGAAAGGTACTGGACGATGCCACAGCAGCGTTCAAGGATTGCATTTTGGGAAGCTCAAACATATCAAGGTTAAAATTGTGTTAAGTGAAATTGCCACAGCCAAGTTTTATAAAGCCTATCCTTTTCCTTATACCATTCATGCTAAAGTAACAAATAAACTAGTTCACGTGGAGGATGATGGAATTCTTTCCAAAGTTGAGTGGAGACCGTGGGAAATGCTTATGTTCCCAGTAACCAGGAAGGATGCAAGAAAGGACCTGTCAGGATCTATGGTGATTTTAAGGTCACGATAAACACAGCACTGAAAGTAGATCAATACCCTTTCCCCAAGATGGAGGATATCTTTTCATACCCTTCTGGAAGAAAATATTTCAGTCAAATGGATTTAGCTGAGGCGAACCTACAGGTGGAAATGGAAGAAAAGCCCAAAGTGTTTCTCACCATAAATACTCACAGAGGGTTCTATTGCTATAATAGTCTTATTTCATGTGCTCAGAGCACAGTGCAATAAGTTTGAATTCTTTAATCGAAGCATCACTTACTGTGGTCACACTATTGATGCCTAAGGATTACACAAGTGTGCTGAGAAAATTCAAGCTGTGGTGGCCAACGGGCATGTCACAGTTGTGGTCCTTTTTAGGATTGTCATTTACTGCACAGGTTCCTGCCAAGCCTGGCTACTGTGATCTACCCCTTGAACTCATTACTATAGGCCAGGAAGAAATAGACGAAAGACAAAACAATGTGAGGTGGCTTTCAAAAAGGCAAAGGAAATGGTGATGTCAGACACTGTACTCATACATTATGATCCACATCGTCCAGTGAAGCTTGCCTGTGGTGCCTCGCCTCACGGGTGCAGACATGTCAAATGTTATGAACGATGGAAGTGAACGCTCTATAGACTTTGCATCATCTTCCCTTACAGCTGCAGAGATAAATTATGCACAGGTTGACAGGGAAGCCTTAATTCTGATTTGGGGTGTAAAATATTTCAACACTAGTTGCATGGGAAAGTGCTTACCCTCATTACTGATCATCAGCCACCAGTGTCCATTTTCAATTCACAGAAGGGTGTTCCACAAACAGCAGCAGCACAAATGCAGAGATGGGCTCTGTTTCTCGGAAGAAACAATTAGAAGATTGATTTCAAGAGGACAACTAATTATGGAGATGCCGATGGATTGTCCCGTTTACCCTTGGAAAAGGAAAATACCTGAAAGATGTATAAAAGAGGCCACTTCTTTTGACATATTCTCCCTAATGCAAAACAAAAAATCTCACTATTATGACAGGGATGATCCAGAAGGAAACCAGAAAAGACCCCACACTATCTCAGGTCTAAATAGCCACCCAAAATGGATGGAATGTGCAGCAGAAGTTCCAGTTTCCTCATTCTTACCAGTGCCGGGATGAACTTGCCTTTGATGTGGGCTGCTTTATGTGGGGATTGTACCATCCATTTTGTTGCAGCATCTAAGCTGAGAGCTAAACTGCTTGAGGAGCTAAATGCTGGTCATCTAGACATGGTCAAAATGAAAGTGTTGTCTTGAAGCTTTGTCTGGTGGTCTGTGATAGATTAGTATCTTCAGCAGCTTGCCATGCACAGTTTGGGATGCCAAACCTTCGAAAAGATAGCAAGAGTAAAACAATCCACATCAACAACTCACCAAAACATCCTGTTCCTCTGTCATCTCTTGCACTCACACCCTGATCTCCTCAAACCCAATTTCAGAAGGAGTTTGCAAGTCAACAGCTAAGACAAATTGAGGTCTCGTTGTTCCACTCTTGAAGAAACAGTCCTGACAAGGGACTATACGATGATCAAAAATGGATACTTGGAGAGGTTAAGGTCAGAAATGGACCACTCCCAACAAGGTAGAGATTGTGTCTGATGTCATCTGGAGATGACACATCGATCATTTGAGGGCAGCAGAGTCAATTGTTACAGAAGAAAGGTTTCCCGAGCTGCCAGAGCCACTTCCTGCAGTCCCAGAGTCAACCCCTACAACCACCACAGAGAAGGGCCCAGAACCTGAGATGGTTTCAGAGCCACAAGTCAGACCTACTAAGCAGAGTGACCCCCTTGTCAGGAAAGACGTTATCCCACAGGAGTAAGAAATCCTCCACACCGATTAAATCTTTCCACTAGAATGGGGCAATTTAAAATTTACTCTGCTGTGGATACAAAGTAGTTTTGTTATATGTATTATATAGTATACTGTCTTTTATATATAACATAAGATGACTAGAGAGCAATGGGTTACATATTTGAGTTGAGATGCATTCCATATTGAGTTGGAATTTATAGGGAGGACTGTTGTGCATTTAATTCTTCAGTAATACTTGAGTAATATTGTAAATATACTGTTTGATTACACATTATTTGTTTATATAATTCATTGTGGCTTATCTGTAAGATGAACATGAATGGTATATATCATTTCGCCACCATGTCGTATGTAAGGGCCTTACTAAGTAATAAAGAAAAACTAAGTAGACAAAGTTCCTGTGGTTTTCTTTCAATTAGTTTCTGGAGTTATAGGACATTTATCCCTTATAATATTTGCTGATGTGTTTTTATAGTGTACAGTATCATTAGGATTGTTCTGCATGAGAATTACTGAGGTTGGTCAGTTCCCCCAAGTCGTTTGATCCCTGCATTCGGGCGACTGGAACAGACTTCACAGAAATCAAGAATCAAGTATGTTGAGATAACAACATGACATTTTGTTGCTGAAGGAGCACCTTCTGAACTGACTGATGTTGGGTGAGACTAGAACTAGAGATCATGAGTTATGGGTGAAAGGTTAGATATTTGAGGGGAACTTCTTCACTCAGAGGATGCTGTGAGTGTGGTATGGGCTGCTAGCAAAAGTGGTGGATGCAGAGTTGGTTGCAACATTTAACAAAAGTTTAGATAAATGCATGCATGGGAGGGGTATGGAGGGCTATGGTCCAGGTGCGAGTCAATGGGACTAGGTAGAGTAACGGTTTGGCATGGACTAGCTGGGCTAAAAGACCTGTTACTGTGCTGTATCATTCTATGTCTATTGCTCTTTGAGTGACTGGAGCACCATTTCAGCTGCCCAGAGATGCTAACCAGGGTCTTTGGATAAAACTAAATGGCTTACTGGAAAGGAGAGGAATGAAATGCACTCTAGTAAGAAGAAAGATTTATGGCACATGTGCGGCTAACCACATTCTGTAAGTATATCATAAACAATGAAAAACACTGAGAAAAATTTATATCATAACTTGATGCCTGATTATGGAGAATGGAATGAAACAGATGACCAATTGCCAGAATATCAAAATGGCTGATTCCAGTCATTTCACCTGTCGATCTTGGAAAGCCTCTGGTGTAAAGAATGAGAGTAGTGGGATCTGTGCTGCCACTGGTGTTCCATGTACAGTCAGTCCCTGGGTTATGAATGAGTTCTGTTCCTGAGTCCGTCTTTAAGTTGGATTTGTATGTAAGTCAGAACCGGTACATCCGGTATTATTTAGCATCAGTTAGTCAAATGTTTGTCAGTATATAGTATATATTTTACCTTTCTATGCACATAAAACATTTAAGAAATGTATGTATTCCAATAATTAAACCACTGCATTGCTTAGTAATAATTGTAGCTTTCATCAGGGCAGGGCCTTTCACATGCTCCATTACTCTCACTTTATCCTTTAAAATTGTTCCGATCATTGACCGACTGTAGCCTAATGCTTTTCCAATGACCAATGGCATTTCACCTCTTTCCGATCACTCTATTATTTCCACTTTATTTTCAATCATGATCATTTTCTGTCAACGGAACAGAAACACTGAGGATTCAGCAGCAGCCGCGGGCGGTGGGTCCTGAGCTCCCTCGGGCCCTAAAGTCCACCCACACTGAGACAGGTTAAATGAGACGTGTGGGCGGTGCTGACTGGAAAAGGGGGTCAGGGTGAATCTTGCTAAGAAATATTCAATCAAATACAAAGTTACACACTCAACACAGTGTTAACGACAACATGATCTGACTTAAAATGGCTGACGGCGTTCTGCTTTCTTGAGCCGACGAATTTTTAATATAATTTTTAATATGGCAGGACATTCCTAAGTATGAGTTGTTCGTAAGTCGGATGTTCATAAATCGGAGACTGCCTGTATATGATTTATTGTCCTTCAAAGTCTTAGTGGAGCAGGATGCATACTTTTGACTTAATGTCCATCATTGCATAGGTCTTCTTTCTCCCCCATGCCCACAGGTAATGCCTGTTCCATGGTGTGAACTTTCTGTGTTCTCTGGGTCCCCTCCTATTCCATCTTCAACCTTTCAGCAAACCCATCAACAGCCACGACCTTCTCAAGATGATCAGGGCCATAGATCAATTGGACAGCCAGAGACATTTTCCCAAGGCCGACATGTTTAATACCAGGGCCATAATTTTAAGATGATTGGAGGATACCAAAGGGAGGATGTCAGTTTTTTACAGAGTGGTGATGGGTGAGGTTTTTTTATGCAGAATGGAACGTGCTGCCGGGGGTGGTGGTTGAAGCTTATACACTATGGGCATTTAAGAGATGCTTAGATAGGCATATGGTTGAAAGAAAAACAGAGGGCTGTATGGGAGGGGAAAGCTTAGATTGACTTTCGATGAGGTTAAAGGGCCAGTACAACATCGTGGGCTGAAGGGCCTGTACTGTGTTGTAATATTCTAGGTTCTCAGGCGGGACATCCCTCCGGACATACTGGTTCAATTAATTCATAGTTAAACATCAAGATATCCCCCTTTTGTTCAGCCAGGATAAAATATTCACTCATGATTTTGGAGATCTCTTCAACAAACCTTCAGTAGCAGCCCTAGCCTGAGCTTTGTAGATGAAAGAAACAGCAGGACAGGCTGCATCTGTGAAGGGAGAAACACAGTCTATGGATTCTGTTTTCCTCTCCACTGATTCTCCTTGACCTGGCAAATATTTCCTGCATTTTTGTTTTTTTTAAATTTTGTATTTGCAGCATCTGTCGACTTCTGCAATGCCAGTGAAAACATTTGTCCCGCGCTTTTGCTGTTTGTCCAATATTAGAGAATAGGCTTCCTCATCCTATTTCAGGTTTACTCTTTCCACTAATGCCGCTCCACTACATTTCAAGATCCAGCTTTGTATGCTAAGATGAGCCCTCTTTTTCAGCTGTCTACTCTGGCCTGCCTCCTCATGAATCACTTGTGACTGGCAGTGGGATACTAGACCCCCTGTGCAGAGTGAGTAATGCTAGTTTAGGGCCTTCATGTACTTGGTGACTAATGCAAGGTTTACATCAGATGTCAGGGAATGCCAGGAAACTTGCAAAACCTTTACTGCCACAACAACCGGTCAGCCAAATTAGATTACAGATGGATTAGTTTAGCATTACTTTCCATTTATCAATCGGATTTAATTGTCCATAAAGAAAGTGGCACTTATTCTGGGGTTCACGTAAATAGAACTATTATGGACTGAAAGAGTCTTGTTCCAACAGAAAAAGCAACACAAGTGCACTGCATACACAGCTGTGTGTTCCCTTTTCATCAAACAAAGCACAAAACCCAAATAGAGAAATATTCTGCTGTGAATCTCTGCATTTGGTGCCACTCCAGAAATTCTGCAACACGATCAAATGGAGTTAATTACAAGTTGAGATCAATACAAACAGCATCTCAACCTGGATAAAGCTAAAGAGATGATTGTGGACTTCAGGAAACTTCTGGTTTAAGGTGGCGCTACTGAAGATGGGTGGTTCATAAAGCAAGAAATATGACAAAACACTTTTTTAATAACACCTTTTCCAGTGGAAAATTGTGGTAAACTATTGCTGCAAACAATGAAGAGGCGAGCAGGTGCTATGCAAAGTTGTAGCGAGTTTGAGGCATGTTTGAGACAGAGTCAAAGTTGGAGGGAGCAGAGCGGAGAAAGGTCTGAGTGGAGTTTTGGTGCCTGTCCACTTAAGTGAGAGTGGGAGTGGATCGATCTGAGTGCCAATTTGGAAAGGTTGGGTACAGGCCAGAACATGGTGGCGGGGTCCAGGCCCAGAGCAAATGGATACAATGGACTCTAGGTCCCAGTGTAGGGGATGACCCACAGTTCGGACAATTTAAATGATGGGCCAGGTGGATTGAAAAGGCAGGGTGTTAGGAGCAGAGGCAAGGTTGGGGCCGATTCTGCTCACTGCCCCACAACGTTTACTCTGCTCTCTGTGGCGCTGAGGCTAAGTCCTGCTACGGCTGTCCAAGACTCACTTTCATTCTGAATGCTGTTGCTTGCTTTTATTGTTCGCATGATTTGTTGTTTCTTTTCCCTCTGTGCTTTGGGTGTATTTAACTGGCTTTCATTCGGTCTTTTTTTAAAATTGGGTTATTTTTGTTTTCTTGTTTTGTGGCTGCCTGTAAGCAGACACATCTCAGGGTTGTATAATTTATGCAAAATTTGAACTTTGAATTTTGGAACTTTGAACGTGCAGACTGACCGCTCCCTACTGTACATCAGTGACTTCTCTGTGGGGAGAATCAGGAGCACCAAGTTTCTTGGTGTGCACACTACTGACAATCTCACCAGGTCCCTCAACACCACCTCTTTAGCTAAGAGACCATATTTCCTGCAGAGACTGAGCTCCACCCACCCACCCCCATTCTGAACACATTCTCCTGGAGCACCATCAAGAGTGTCATAACAGGCTGCACCACCATCCGCAATGGGAATTGTACTGCATTAGATCACAAGTCCCTGCAACGGATAGTGAGAACTGATGGAAACAGCGAGGTCTCTCTTCCCCCCCCCCACCCCACCCCCCATGATATGTGCTCCGTACGACTATACAGTACGTAATGTGTGTTACACCTTGGTGCCAGAGGAACAATGTTTCATTAGGCTGTATGCATGTAAATGCTTCAACTTGAACTTGAAGCTGGAACAAAACAGAGCAAATGAAGAATGTTCAGCCCTTCACTCCTGCCCTTGAATAATATCATGGCTGGTCTACCTCATCTTCTTGTACTATCCTCATATCTATCGATCCTTCAATAATCAGAACTTATCGATATCTCATTTCATCTAACTTCACCTACCTGGGTTAGAAAATTACAAAGATCTACCATCCTCTGGGTGACAAAACCTTCTCCTGTCTGCCCTTCACTCTGAGACTCTGACCCTTTTGGTGCAGGAAGTCTTGCCCCTTCCTGCATCAAAACTATTGAGAAATCGAAGAACTCTAAGTTTCAGTGAGGTCTCCTCTCATTCTTCTGATTTTCTCAAGGATACAGTTTAATCTAGTCAATTTCTCATCTGGCAATGCTCCCAAGTCTAGTGAATCTTCACTGCACTCCCTCTACAGCTAGTATATTCATTTTTTTTGGGTAAGGAAACTAAAAAAAAATGTATATAGTACTCTGGGCAGAGCATCACCAAGGCTTTGTTTAATTGTAGTAAGACATCTTTACCCCTCTACTCAAATACTTTAGTTATTTAAATGATGTTTTTGCAATCAGATCGGAGTATTATGCAACCTGGATTCATATAGAGAGAGCAACAGCCCTTTACTCAGTGAATTCCTATATTGTTTATTATTGACTGGAGAAGGGCCAGCATAAACATTCCAAATGGCAAGAAATGGAATATAATTTAATTTGTCAAGTTGGTACATAACATTAACTAATTATATCTTCTGACTTTTCGCACCCTTTCACAACCCTACCTCTCTGAGCTCCTGACACTGTGTCAAGCTGCCACCAAACAACGCATTTCACATCCTTTAGGTCAGTGATAATAAATCTGGTTTTGAAATTGCAACTTATTGGAGAATAATCAGCATGTAAGAAAGGTGAAATTTAACAAAAATCCTGCTACCTACTGTTTTATTCTGTCAGACAACTTATGAGATGCACAATATTGCTGGTGCCCCGTTAGCTCCATCACCATGTAAGATCCCATTGGGCAGGAGCCCAGGCCAAGATATATTCTCTGCCATCAATATTGTCAGAGTTTATCTTGTCACTTCAATGCAAATTGTGGGGCCTCGCTATAAGGAAAATTCACTGGAATCTTTCTTATATTAGAACAATGAGTACAATTCAGAAAATTTAAAAAAGCACAAAATATAAAAGGTGTATGGGGCGTCCAGGAAGGGTATCAGCTCTGGTGAAAGGGCTAGTCATGTCCATTCCTTTCAGTTTGGGCCCATCCAGACACTCAGCTCTCACCTGTGGCTCCAAGTAACCACCAATGGAAGAGCATGACCCCCCATGGAAGACACCTCCTCAATCTGAGCAGACTAGAGGTACGACAAGGAAGTGTCGAACACCCGCCTCAGAGTGGGTGACCTCTTCCCAGGAACAGAAGGGTTCCATGACCAGGTGATTAACACAAAAAATGATCAAAAATACATAATAAAAGACCAACAGATTCAAGGTGATAAATCAGAAAATGCCAATAGAAACCAGGAATAATCCAACACATTACAGGATCTTGCTGCAGTTTAACTCAATCTGCTTACTTACACAGGCACAATCAAGAGGCAAACAACAATCTCCAAAATATTGCTTTAAAATACAAACTCATAAAAGGTTCTTCCTCCCCTCCCTCCATTTCCTTACTCTGACTCCTCATCTACTTTTCCTGTCCTGTTGAAGGCCTTGGCCAGAAACGCCGACTGTACGCTTTCCATAGACGCTGCCTGGCCTCCGGAGTTCCCCCAGCGTTTTGTGTGTGTTGCTTGGATTTCCGGCATCTGCAGATTTTCTCTTATTTGTGATTGAACTCAGACAAGAAACCATATCTTACTATAAATAGAAACCTGTTGCAGTTTTAGAGTCCGAGTCCCACAAATTATATCACGACCGATCCATTATTACAAATAGGACAATATGTAACAACCGTCCAAATATAATATTTCAGGATAAGCAAGCAAGAACAACTTACTTAATGGATAAAACTATTCCAAACACACCATAGTGGGGTGTGTCAGGAATGGACAGGAGGAGGAGTATAGGAAACTGATACAGGACTTTGTGATATGGTGCAACTCAAACTACCTGCGTCTCAATATCACCAAGACCAAGGAGATGGTGGTGGACTTTAGGAGATCTAGGCCTCATATGGAGCCAGTGATCATTAATGGAGAATGTGTGGAGCAGGTTAAGACCTACAAGTATCTGGGAGTACAGTTAGACGAGAAGCTAGACTGGACTGCCAACACAGATGCCTTGTGCAGGAAGGCACAGAGTCGACTATACTTCCTTAGAAGGTTGGCGTCATTCAATGTCTGTAGTGAGATGCTGAAGATGTTCTATAGGTCAGTTGTGGAGAGCGCCCTCTTCTTTGTGGTGGCGTGTTGGGTAGGAAGCATTAAGAAGAGGGATGCCTCACGTCTTAATAAGCTGGTAAGGAAGGCGGGCTCTGTCGTGGGCAAAGTGCTGGAGAGTTTAACATCGGTAGCTGAGCGAAGGGCGCTGAGTAGGCTACGGTCAATTATGGAAAACTCTGAACATCCTCTACATAGCACCATCCAGAGACAGTTTCAGCGACAGGTTACTATCGATGCAATGCTCCTCAGACAGGATGAAGAGGTCAATACTCCCCAATGCCATTAGGCTTTACAGTTCAACCGCCAGGACTTAAGAACTTTTTAAAAGCTATTATTAATGCTTTTTGAGATAGTGATTTAGATGCATATCATATTTTTTACTGAGTTAAGTATTGTATGTAATTAGTTTTGCTACAACAAGTGTATGGGACATTGGAAAAAAAGTTGAATTTCCCCATGGGGATGAATAAAGTATCTATCTATCTATCTATCTATAACATACAGAAATCAATAAGACAAAAATACCAGAAGAATGTTGAATTAAAGGAGGAAATAGAAAGACACAAACAGGGTATACGTTGTCCCAATAGTAACATCTATAACTGGTATCATCCCAAAGTCACTACACAATAGCATTAAACAATTACGCCTCCACAGCAGTAAATCTCCAGAAAGCCATGATACAAAACACCGCTACAATAGTCTGAAAGTTCCCAGCATTTGAGGAATGAGTGTGCTTGGTTATGTCCGTACTTCAGGATTTTATGGCTTGAGCAGAGAAAAATTAGGAATGATAAATAAACAAATAATTAAATCAGCAATAAGTATTGAGAACATGAGTTGAAAGTGAGTCCATAGTTTGCGAGAACAGCTTAGTGATGGGACATGTGAAGCTGACTGAATTTATCTCTGCAGATTCAAAAGCCTGGTGGTTGAGGGGTAATAACTGCTCTTGAACCTGGTGGTGTGAGCCCTGAGGCTCCTGTACCTTCTTCCTGATGGTAGCAGTGAGAAGAGAGCTTGACCTGGGTGGTGGGAGTCCCTGATGATGGATGCTGCTTTCCTGCAACAACACTTTTTTTTTAACTTTATTTTTATTGTTTTGCCAATAACAGAACAAACGTATCCATTACTATTTGTAGGAATTTCCATTCAAATGCATTGTTGCTTCCGTATTAGGCTGTGATGCAGCTGGACAATGTATTCTCCAGCACGCATCTACAGCTTGACAAAGTCTTAGATGTCATGCCAAATCTTTGTAAACTTCTAAGAAAGTAGAGCTGCTGTAATGCTTTCCTTGTAATTGCACTTTTGTTCTGGGCCCAGGGTTGTTCCTCTGAAATGATAACAGCAAGGAATTTAAAATTCCTGACCCTCTCCACCTCTGACCCTCCTTTGAGAACTGATTCATAGACCTGCAGTTTCCTCATCCTGAAGTCCTTGGTCTTGCTGACATTGAGTGAGAGGTTGTTGTCGTGGCACCACTCAGCCAAATTTTTAATCTCCCTCTAGTATGCTGATTTGTCATCACCTTTGGCCTACAACAGTGGTGCCATCTGCAAACTTGAACATGGCATTGGAGCTGTGCTTACCTACACAGTCATAAGTATAAAGCGAGTGGAGCAGGGGGCTAAGCACACAGTCTTGTGGTGCACCTGTGCTGCTGAAGATAACAGAGATGCTTTTGCCAATCCAAAGTGAACGGGGACTGCAAGTGAGGAAATCGAAGATCCAAGGAGATAGTAAGGCCAAGGAGCTGAAGCTTATTGCTTAGTTTGAGGGGATGATAATATTGAATGCAGAGTTATTGTTGATAAAGAGCATCCTGATGTATGCATCTATGCGTCTAGATATTCCAGGGTTGAATGAAGAGCCAATGAAATGGCATTTGCTATGAGCCTGGTATGCTGGTAGGCAAATTGGAGTCCATCCATAAAATCCATAGAATAGTACAGCACATTACAGGCCCTTTGGCCCACAATGTTGTGCTGACCCTCAAACACTGCCTCACATATAACCCCCCACCTTAAATTCCTCCATATACCTGTCTAATAGTCTCTTAAACTTCACTAGTGTGTCCGCCTCCACCACTGACTCAGGCAGTGCCTTCCACATACCAACCGCTCTCTGAGTGAAAAACCTTCCTCTAATATCCCGCTTGAACTTCCCTCCCCTTACCTTAAAGCCATGTCCTCTTGTACTGAGCAGAGGCGCTGGGGAAGAGGTGACCTGGGGAGGAGGCGCTGGCTGTCCACTCTGTCTATTCCTCTTAATATCTTGTACACCTGTATCATGTCTCCTCTCATCCTCCTTCTCTCCAAAGAGTAAAGCCCTAGCTCCCTTAATCTCTGATCATAATCCATATTCTCTAAACCAGGCAGCATCCTGGTAAATCTCCTCTGTATCCTTTCCAATGCTTCCACATCCTTCCTATACTGAGGCGACCAGAACTCGACACAGTACTCCAAGTGTGGCCTAACTAGAGTTTTATAGAGCTGCATCATTACATTGTGTCTCTTAAACTCTATCCCTTGACTTATGAAAGCTAACACCCCATAAGCTTTCTTAACTACCCTATCTACCTTTGAGGCAACTTTCAGAGATCTTGTGGACATGTACCCCCAGATTCCTCTGCTCTTCCACACTACCAAGTATCCTGCCATTTACTTTGTACTCTGCCTTGGAGTTTGTCCTTCCAAAGTGTACTACCTCACACTTCTCCGGGTTGAACTCCATCTGCCACTGCTCAGCCCACTTCTGCATCCTATCAATGTCTCTCTGCAATCTTCAACAATCCTCTACACTATCTACAACACCACCAACCTTTGTGTCATCTGCAAACTTGCCAACCCACCCTTCTACCCCCACATCCAGGTCGTTAATAAAAATCACAAAAAGTAGAGGTCCCAGAACAGATCCTTGTGGGACACCACTAGTCAAACCCTCCAGTCCAAATGTACTTCCTCCACCACAACCTGCTTTCTGCAGGCAAGCCAATTCTGAATCCACCTGACCAAACTTCCCTGGATCCCATGCCTTCTGACTTTCTGAATAAGCCTACCATGTGGAGCCTTGTCAAATGCCTTACTAAAATCCATGTAGATCACATCCACTGCACTACCCTCATCTATATGCCTGGTCACCTCCTCAAAGAACTCTATCAGGTTTGTTAGGCACGACCTGCCCTTCACAAAGCCATGCTGACTGTCCCTCATCAGACCATGATTCTCTAAATGCCCATAGATCCTATCTCTAAGAATCTTTTCCAACAGCTTTCTCACCACAGACGTAAGGCTCACTGGTCTATAATTACCTGGACTATCCCTACAACCTTTTTTGAACAAGAGGACAACATTCACCTCCCTCCAATCCTCTGGTACCGTTCCCGTGGACAATGAGGACATAAAGATCCTAGCCAGGGGCTCAGCAATTTCTTTCCTCGCCTCGTGGAGCAGCCTGGGGAATATTCCATCAGGCCCCGGGGACTTATCTGTCCTAATGTATTTTAACAACTCCAACACCTCCTATCCCTTAATATCAACATGCTCCAGAACATCAATCTCACTCATATTGTCCTCACCGTCATCAAGTTCCCTCTCATTGGTGAATACCGAAGAGAAGTATTCATTGAGGACCTCGCTCACTTCCACAGCCTCCAGGCACATCTTCCCACTTTTATCTCTAATTGGTCCTACCTTCACTCCTGTCATCCTTTTGTTCTTCACATAATTGAAGAATGCCTTGGGGTTTTCCTTTACCCTACTTGCCAAGGCCTTCTCATACCCCCTTCTTGCTCTTCTCAGCCCCTTCTTAAGATCCTTTCTTGCTACCTTATGTTCCTTAATAGACCCATCTGATCCTTGCTTCCTAAACCTCATGTACGCTGTTTTCTTCCACCTGACTAGATTTTCCACTTCACTTGTCACCCATGGTTCCTTCATCCTACCATTCTTTATCTTCCTCACTGGGACAAATTTATCCCTAACATTTTGCAAAAGATCCTTAAACATCGACCACATGTCCATAGTACATTTCCCTGCGAAAACATCATCCCAATTCACACCCGCAAGTTCCAGCCTTATAGCCTCATAATTTGCCCTTCCCCAATTAAAAATTTTCCTGTCCTCTCTGATTCTAACCTTTTCCATGATAATGCTAAATGTCAGGGAGCGGTGATCACTGTCCCCCAGATGCTCACCCACTGACAGATCAGTCACCTGACCCGGTTCGTTACCTAATACTAGATCTAGTATGGCATTACCCCTAGTTGGCCTGTCAACATACTGTGACAGGAATCCATCCTGGACACACTTAACAAACTCTGCCCCATCTAAACCCTTGGAACTACACAAGTGCCAATCAGTATTAGGGAAGTTAAAGTCACCCATGATAACAACCCTGTTATTTTTGCACCTTTCCAAAATCTGCCTCCCAATCTGCTCCTCGGTATCTCTGCTGCTACCAGGGGGCCTATAGAATACCCCCAGTAGAGTAACTGCTCCCTTCCTGTTCCTGACTCCTACCCATACTGACTCAAAAGAGGATCCTGCTACTTTATCCACCCTTTCTGCAGCTGTAATAGTATCCCTGACCAGTAATGCCACCCCTCCTCCCTTCCCCCCTCCCTCTCTATCCCTTTTAAAGCACTGAAATCCAGGAATATTGAGAATCCATTCCTGCCCTGGTGCCAGCCAAGTCTCCGTAATGGCCACTACATCATAATTCCATGTATGTATCCAAGCTCTCAGTTCATCACCTTTGTTCCTGATGCTTCTTGCATTGAAGTACACACAATGCACTACCTTACTACCTTACTACCTTTACACCCTTTATTCTGCTTCTTTTTCATCAAAGCCTCTCTATATGTTACATCTGGCTTTACTCCATGCACTTCTTTCACTGCTCTATCGCTCCGGGTCCCATCCCCCTTGCAAATTAGTTTAAACCCTCCCGAACCATGCTAGTAAACCTACCTGCAAGGATATTGCTCCCCCTCGAGTTCAGGTGCAACCCATCCAATCTGTACAGGTCCCACCTTCCCCAGAAGAGATCCCAATGATCCAAAAATCTAAAACCCTGCCCCCTGCACCAACTCCTCAGCCACGCATTCAACTGCCATCTCTTCCAATCACGTAGTACTGGCAGCAATCCTGAGAACGTCACCCTTGAGGTCCTGTTCTTCAGCCTTCTGCCTAGTTCCCGAAACTCACACTTCAGGACCGCATCCTCCTTCCTGCCTATGTCATTGGTCCCAACATGTAACATGACTTCTGGTTGATTTCCCTCTCGTACCAGGATGTCATGCACCCGGTCAGAGACATCCCGGACCCTGGCACCCGGGAGGCAACAAACCATGTGGGTTTCCTTCTCAAGTCCACAAAATCTCCTGTCTGCTTCCCTGACTATAGAGTCTCCAATGACACCAGCTCTCCTCTTCTCCATCCCATCCTTCTGCACCACAGGGTCAGACTCAGTGCCAGAGGCCCTGCCACCGTGGCTCACACCTGGTCGGTCATCCTCGCCAACAGCATCCAGGACAGTAAACTTATTATTCAGGGGAATGGCTACAGGGGTGCTCTGCACTACCTGTCTACTCTCCTTCGCTTTGCCCCCTCGGACTGTCACCCAACGACCTGCTTCCGGCAGCCTAGGTGTGACTACCCCCCTGTAGCTCTCATCTATGACTGCCTCATTCTCCCTTATGAGTCGAAGGTCATCCAGCTGCTGCTCCAGATTCCTCACACGGTCTTCCAGATCGCCCAGCCACAAGCACTTCTGGCAGATGTGACTCTGCGGGAGAGGGGAGTTCCCCCAAGACTGCCACATCTCACAGGAGAGGCACATCACCATCTCAGGTTTACTACTGCTCCTGATTTGTATCCAAGTCGCTCCTCAGGCAGGAATTGATATTTTCATCACCAATCACTCAAAACACTTCATCACTGTGGATGTCCGTGCTACTGGATGATAGTCAGTGAGGGAGGTTATCATGTTCTTCTTGGGCACTGGTATAATTGAAGCCTGCTTGAAGTAGATGGACTGCTGAGGTGAGAGGTTAAATGTCTCTGTAAGCACTCCAGCTAGCTGATCAGCGCTGGGTACTTGGCCAGGTACCCATCTGGGCTGGATGCTTTCTGTGGATTCACCCTCCTGAAGGATGGTCTCACCATGGCCTCAGAGACTGAAATCACAGGGTCAATGGGGGTTGTTGGAGTTTGTGGTGGTTCCTCCGTGTTTTGATGGTTAAAGGAAGCATAGAAAACATGGAACTCATTTGGAAAGGGAGCCCTGTGTCACAACAGGTGATAGCATTCAAGCCCTGCCACAGCTGTAGAGTGTCCGCCACTGATTCAAGTTTAGTCTGGAATTGCCACTTTGCTCTGAAGATCATGCCTGGACCTTTTGTAACGTTCTTGGTCTCTAGCCCCTAATACCTCTGATTTGGCCCTCAGCAGATTGTGAATCTCATGGTTCACCCAGGGCTTCTGCTTGGGGAAGACTGAATGTTTCTGTGCGGACACACTCATCTATGACTGTTTTTATAAAGTTCTTGATAAGAAAAGAGGTGAATAGTCACTGTTGGGAGATGGGAATTCAGAGATGAAGTTACAATTAAATTAGCAAAGGCAGAACAGGTTTAGACCGTAAGAGCATAAGACAGAGGAGCAGAATTCAGCCATTTGGCCCATCAAGTCTGCTCCACCATTTCGTCTTGGCTGATCTATTTTCCCTCTCAACCCCATTCTCCTGCCTACTCCCCATAACCTTTCACACCCTGAAAAATTCAAGAACCTATCAACCTCTGCCTCAAATACGTGCAATGGCCTAGTCTCCACAGCCGCCTGTGGCAATGAATTCCACCGATTCACCCCTCTCTGGCTAAAGAAATCATTTCTTACCTCCATTCTAAATGGACATCCCTCTATTCTGAAGCTGTGCCCTCTGGTCCTAGACTCACCCGCTATAGGAAACATCCTCTCCACATCAATGTGATCTCGGCCTTTCAGCACTTGATAGGTTTCAATGAGATCCCCTCGCTCATTCTTCTAAATTCCAGCAAGTACAGACCCAAAGCCATCAAATGCTCCTCATAAGACAACCCTTTCATTTCCGGAATCATTCTTGAGCCTCCTCTCCAATGCCAGCAAGCCCTTTCTTAGATAAAGGGCCCAAACTGCTCAGAGTACGGTGATCTGACCAATGGCTTATAAAGCCTCAGCATTACATCTTTGCTTTTATATTCTCGTTGTCGTCAGATGATTGATAGGATTGCATTTGAGGGACCAAATGATTTACTCCTGCTCCTGATTTGTATGATTAAATAGGAATACATTATTATTCAAAATATCATGGTATTCTGCTCTTGACTAATAAAACTAACAGATGTAGTTGCTTGCACACAAAATGCAGAGGGATAAAATTATAGTATGAATATGCTTGTAACATGAATTTGTAAATGTATTCCCAAGGGCTGCCCGTATCTTTGTTGTGTTGTTCTGCTTAGTGCCATTGATCCTGTTTCACCCACTGACTGATTTCACTAATTTAGCACACGAACACTGGAGTGAGATGGTTTGTCTTATGAATGTTCCTGAGATGGTTCAGAAGGACTTTGAATGGGAAATTGTGGCTTTAGTATTCCTGGTGAAAGGTCCCTAAGCACTCGCCGTATTGATCCGCCA
This sequence comes from Hemitrygon akajei, assembly GCF_048418815.1. Taxonomy (NCBI): domain Eukaryota; kingdom Metazoa; phylum Chordata; class Chondrichthyes; order Myliobatiformes; family Dasyatidae; genus Hemitrygon; species Hemitrygon akajei. The sequence goes on along the minus strand of NC_133126.1, from coordinate 176,620,175 downwards.
GAATCTTCCCGGAAAGGTCACAGAGAGGGAAAATAAAGTCTCTGCCATTCTTTGTACCTGGATTCTGTATTACTTTCAAGCGGACTGCAGCCTCATTTATTGGCCATAGGATATTTGCAAGCTGAAGGAGCTAAAGTTAAAACTAAAAGAAAAGCAAGATGAATTTTTAGGTAAGTATCATAAATTCAATTAAGCCATATTCCCAGTGGAGCTTATTAATTGAGCAGCAAACAAATGAAAAACAGCTACAGTCAGGCCTCTTAGTCAGGGTTTTAATTATTATGATATCACATCGGTATTATTTTCTATTTATATTTATTGCTTTTTTATTGTCCTCTTCATGCTTATTGTGTTTTTTTTGTGCTGCATCATACCCAGAGTAACAATCATTTGATTCTCCTTTATACTTGTGTTTTGATGAATGATAATAAATAATCTCAAATCTTGAATTTTTATTGGTAATTTTTGGTGCTGATATAATGAGAAATGAAAATGGAGCTTTCACCCTTTTGAGCCTGTTAGCAAATCCCTTAAATCTGTTTCCTAATCTATTTCCCGTATCAACCCTCCTTACGAAGCTTCTAAGTGAAACAGCTTATACTATGCTGGTTTGTGAGGAATTCTGGATAGTTTTGTTATTGTCTAGGTTGGAGACAAACACGACTAACATATGTCACTCAGGACCCTTATAAGAGAGAAGTAGTCTTTCATCCCGCTGATCTGGGCTGGATTTGAACCCAGGTCCCAGAGGTGAGAAGATGAAGAGCTAACTGACTAAATTGCTCTGACCCTCACTATATTGTTTCAGTTTAAAAAGGGCAGAGACTGCACTGCAGAAGCAACATTGCTTTGGGTCACTGTGGGCGCAGATGGTTGTTTTCAATGTGATTACAGGAGAAGGGAAGCATAACAATTATTTTCAGCACATGATAGAAGTTACCCTACTGATTTAATATAAAGATACAAAAATAAACTTTTAATTTCTAAAAATGGATTTATTAAATTATGTTTCTAGATATCTATTTATATCCATTTTCTTTTGTATATCTAGCAATGGGAATTTATTTTTAAACTTCATTAAGTGATTTGTTAGTCTTTTTTTGACTGACTCAAGTATGACCAGCATACAGCGTGCTGTTCAGAATCTGCTCTATCAGACCCTTACAAACATGGTAAATTGTTGCTGGTTTTATTAAGCTTCCTGAGCTTTTTAATTTCTTGGACCAATTTAGCTTTTCACATTGCTTTATATTTAGCGTGGCCTGTGTTCCAGCACACTGTTGATCCTCATTACAAATTTCTGGCAACTGATGTTATTACTGGGGCCCATGTGGGTAATCAGATAAGAAGTACCTTGCTGCGGCAATGGAAAGAGACTGACACCCGAAACGGCCAGGAAATGACAACGTGTAAACACCTAAATGGTAAACAATGGCCCTTTATTGATACCCACAGGTAAAGATTAAGGCCAAAAGTATTTATGAATGACTGGGAGCAACTCAGGGAGTTTGTATGGCCCCTTTGGAGGGTACGCAGCTCACTGTTATTTTGGCAGTAATATTAGCTGCAACTTTAACTCATTGTAGATGGTTAACAATCAATATTTTTCTCCACCACAATGAGGCAGTCTGATGCATGCCGCTGTGCAGAAAATGTCAAAGTCTTTCTATCTGAGGGTACCTTTAGGCTAAGACTGTAATTGCAATCTTCCAATTTTGCACTTGAATATTGTTTCGGCTCCAGGGCAGTGGAGTGTTCCAGTGCTTCTATGTTCTCTTTGGAGTCTTTTTTGTCCTTATCCCTAAGCCTTCACTGTGCGTGTATTTGTTAGTTTTTTCACTTACAGTAACTTTGTTTAAACATAATGTTCAAATTAAAATATCCTCCTTGTTCAGGATTCACTCCAGTTCCTGCAATCAGAATCAGAATCAGGTTTAATATCACCGGCATGCTTCGTGAAATTTGTTAACTTTACGGCAGCAGTACAATGCAATACATAATAATAGAAGAAAAAACTGATTTACAGTAAGTATATATATAGTAGTTAAATTAAATTTGTGTAAACAAGTGGCAATAAAAAAGTAGTGAGGTAATGTTCATGGGGTCAATGTCCATTCCAGAAATCAGATGGCAAAGGGGAAGAAGCTGTTCCTAAATCATCGAGTGTGTGTCTTCAGCTTCTGTACCTCCTTCCTGATGGTGTCAATGAGAACAGGGCACGTTCTGGGTGATGGGATCCTTAATGATGGACACCACCTTTCTGAGGCACTGCTCCTTGACGATGTCCTGGATACCATGCAGACTGATGCCCATGATGGAGCTGACTACTTTTATAATTCTCTGCAGCTTTCTTCAGTCCTGTGCAGTCACACTCCCCCAGTGCAGGTACTGAGGTATCCTGGAAAAAGAGGTGGGCAGTGGTTTCAAACACAGCTTCAGTAGACCCATAGTCTGCACCCTTGAATGACCTTCTTGGTCACCAGGAGCAGACCCATGAGGGGGTCCTCAATCCATTGGAAGATTTAAGTTATGGTCTGCCTAAATGCAAGTTAACTGTAAAGGGGACCTGAACAATCATACTAATGCTTTGGACTCTTGACTATTTTTGTATATGTCATGGGTTTGAGAACTATCGAAACTGAATGTTGAGGTAATAATTGGCATATTTTTGGAGACAGATTACAGTCCTATTAAAGTCAGGCAGAGGTTGAAGAGCATGGGCATTCATGCATCCATGTTAAGGATCCATGAAACTGCAGTCATGAACTCTTCATTTATCTGTATGTCAAATTCAAAGTTCAAAATAAATTCGTTATCGAAGTACGAGCAAAGAAATACAATAGAACAATAAAATCAATGTAAAACTAAATACAAGCAGACTGGCAAACATTCAATGTGCAAAAGAAGACAAAGTGTGCAAGTACAAAAACAATATTAATAATAAATCATTTATTTTTCTTTTGTATTTGAACAATTTGCTGTCTTGTGCACATTTCTTGACAGTTTAGTGGAAATGTTTTGCTGCAAAATGAGAATCAGTAATAAAATGTCACCATCAAACTTTGTTCTTCCTGTGAAGGGGTTAAAAATACTGGACAGAATTGCTAGGAGATGCACGCCAGACCTAGCCAAACAATTTATGACATGGTACCACTTGCACACCACCACTGCTTTAGACAATGGTGTTTTTCAGCCATGACTCAGAGGGTAGCAATCCCACCTCTGAGTCACAATGTTGTGGGTTCAACTCCCGCTCGGAAGTGTTGAGCACAAAAATCAAGGCTGACATTTCAGTGAAGTGCTCCATTGTCAGGAGTGCTGTTCTCCAGATCGAACATTCAGATTCGTTAGGAAAAGACAAAATCCCAATACATTATTTTGTTGGCGAGGTAAAAATTCAGGCTGTCATCTTTTCACCCTGTTTGAACTAAGAGATTGGGTTGAGAAAGGGTGATTAGATTGAAGGTTTTAGGAGAGTTAAAGAAGATGTAAAGGAAACAGTATCAGAAACATTACACTGAGTCTACTAACATAAGTAAAGTGTAAACACAAGGAAATCTGCAGATGCTGGAAATTCAAACAACACACACAAAATGCCGGTGGAACACAGCAGGCCAGGCAGCATCTATAAGGAGAAGCACTGTTGACATTTCAGGCTGAGACCCTTCGTCAGGGTGTCCTGAGGAAGGGTCTCAGCCCGAAACATCGACAGTGCTTCTCCTTATAGATGCTGCCTGGCCTGCTGTGTTCCACCAGCATTTTGTGTGTGTTATAAGTGTGTAATTTTGCTTCCATGCATGAGCTCAAGAATGGTAATCTCGATACTGTAACCCAAATGCTTTTCAACTCCATGTTGTCCGAGGTGTGCCAAGAAATATTTCTCTTCCAGTCATCAAACATCATGTGATCATTGCCATGTTGTTGCTTGTGGGAGCTTGCTGTGCAGAAATTGGATGCTGTGATTCCTCTGTCACAACAGTTATTACCTCCAAAGTAAAGTTCTTCTGCACTTGCAGAGATAATGAAAGTCACTCTATGATTTTCCCTTAACTATTTTTACTATTCTGGAAAATAATTTCAAAAAGACCCCACTTGATTGGAATTGGAATTGGGATTAGTTTGTAATTGACACATGTACTGAGATATAGGGAAAAGTTTGTCTTCCTTACTTTTCATACATATCAAATCATTACACAATACAAGGTTAAAAATAATAACAAGGCAGATTCATGTGTTGCAGCTACAGAGAAATTGCACTGCAGTTATACAATAAGTGCAAGACCATAGCAAGATAGAAGGTGAGGTCTACAGTCCATCTTATCAAACATGGAACATCTAATAGTCTTATCACAGGTGGGTAGAAGCTGTCCTTGAGTGTGGTGGTACATGCTTTCTGGCTTTTCCATCTTCTGCTTGATGGAAGATAAGAGATGAGAGAATGCCACTGATAGGGTCTTGGATTATGCTGGCTGCTTTACCAGGGCAATAAGAAATATATTTAGTATAAGCAGCTCTTGCACATTACCAAAACAGCCTGCATATGACCTACTGGCCAGGCTTTCTGGTGACCTTTCCGGACTATTTACTCTTAGCTACTGTTTTGGATCAGGTAATGTTACAATGTCAAAATCCCTGAGCTTTAAGAAGACTTGCAATTCTTTTTTCCATTCTTCCTGTGTTCCATCTGTTATCTGTTTAAAATAGAAATAATCTATGAGCTAATTGACTGCAAGAGCCATGTATGGGAGTGGTAATTATGGTGAACTAAGCAGGATGTCCAGTTTATGAAACCCAAAAAGTGACATCTAGCTATCTGTAGCAGTGGAGAGAGAAAGTCACAGGAATTCAGCTGCATTGGCACACAAAAATAATCAAAAAGGCTAATGGAATTTTAGCTTTCATCTCAAGGGGATTGGAATTCAAAGTGAGGAAATAATGCTTTAGCTGTATAGGGCCTAGTCTGATCCCTTGTGGAGTATTCTGTTCAGGTTTGGACTTAAAAGCTCAGGATAAATGCATTGACCTTGAGGGAGTTAGAGCTCAAATCCTTCCAGAAAGATACCCAGGATTAAAGGACATATTGCAGAAACGTGGCTAGAGTTCAGAAGACTGAAGAGTGATTTAATCAAGATGTTTCAATTGATAAGCACACTTGAGAGACCACTGGAACAATCCAAGGGAAAACCAAACCAGGCCGACTACAATAAGTGGCCACTTTATTAGGTACACCTGTATACTTCGTTAATGCAAGTATCTAATCAGTCCGCCATGTGGCAGCGATTCAATGCAGAGAAGAATGCAAACGTGTTCAAGAGGTTTAGTTGTTGTTCAGAATGGGGAACAAATGTGCTCTGTGACTTTGACTGTGGAGTGATTGTTGGTGACAGAGAGGGCGGTTTGAAAGAAACTTGATCACACGGGACTTTCACACACAACAGTTTCTACAGTTTACAGAGAATGGTGTGAGAAACAAAAATAAACAGTTCTGTGGACAAAAGTGCCTTGCTGATGTGAGAAATCAAAGGAGAATGGTCAAATTGGTTCAAGGATGACAGTAATTCAAATAACCATTATAACAGTAGTGGTGCAGAAGAGTATCTTTGAATGCACAACACATTGAATCTTTAGTTGATATAAGTTATATATATAAGTTACCTTATATATCTTTAAGAAAGACCAAGACTGCCTTGTACAATGCATGCGTTATCAGCACCCTCTTGTATGGTAGCAAGACATGGACCTACTCCAAACAGGAGAGGAAACTCAATAGTCTTCACCTGTGCAGCCTTTGCTGCATCTTTGGCATCACCTGGAGAGACAAAGTCCCAAACTCTGAGGTCCTCCCCTGCGCTGGACTTCCCACAATGTTCACACTTTTAAGACAACGCAGACTGCGCTGGCTGGGCCACGTCCGTCGTATGAAGGATGGTAGACTGCCAAAGGACATCCTCTACAGAGAACTAGCAACAGGCAAGAGGAACGTTGGGAGACCCCAGCTTCGCTTCAAGGACCTCTGCAAGTGCGACATGAAATCCTTAAAAATCATCACAGAGTGCTGGGAGGGTACAGCAGATGACCACAACAAATGGCGAGGTACTCCTCAGCAACACCTAGAGCAAGGCGAAAGAGTGTTCCTGAGTCAGTTTGAGGAGCAGAGAGCTAATTGGAGAACATAGCGGACAGCGGACAACAATTCCACGATGCCCTACACATGCAGCAACAGTGGCAGAGCCTCCAGGATCGGCTTCAATAGACACAGTCGACGCTGCTCAACAAACCAGAGGTGCAGCACCCATGGTCGACCACGACCGACGGAGGCCACTACTATATATAGACCATGAATGCACAGGAGGTACCTAATAAAGAGGCCACTGTGGCCACTGAGTGTAAAAAAACGAAGACAATTGTTTTTTCAACTAATGCTGTGGAAGTTTGGAACTCTCTCTCCAAATAGCTGCTGACTTTGTCGTAAGTTTTTTGATTGAGACTGTTGGATGTGTAGACCAGTAGCCGAATGGGGAAGTGGGTTCGAATGACAACATTACATGTGGTACCTGTGGAGCATAACACACATTTCAGCAGGCTCCTCATTTTCACAGTATTTATGTAAAAGAAGGTTATATTTGCATCCAATTTGATAACTTGTCAGTGACATCATCTATGTTTTATAACCTCATATAGTTGTGGTACGATAAGTTTGCATGACAAGTATTGACATAGTGCTTCTACGCAAAATGCACCAACATATAAACGTTGAATTGTACTTCTAAAATCTAGATTCTTTGAAGTATTTAGAACTGAATTCCACAAAAAAAGACCTCAATTCACACACTTCATGCATTGTACATTTAGTGGTTACAACAGGGGATGTGGTTCAAGTTCTTAGAATTTCTGGTAATCCCTCCATCCTATGCCATTGCATAATATTTCCAATTATATGTTATCCTTTGTCTCTAGCATGCATATGACATATGGATTTCATCACTGGAAGGTGTGAGGTCATTCTGTTAGGACCCAAGAACATTATTTTTAAAAAGGACAACTAGGCATAATGGGTGAGAAAGGCTTAGCCATCTGAGTAAAAAATACTGAAACATTAGTTAACAATCATTAAAAAAAAACAACTGGGAAGGTTAATGGAACGTTGGCCTTCATCTCAGGGGGACTAAAAAACAAAGGGAAAACACCTTTCTTGCAGCTGTATGGCGCTTAGAGAAAGTGCAGAGGAAGGAATTCCATATAAACACCTTCATCATTTGTTTGTGAATGTTGCCAATTTTAATTTTATGGGAAGAAAGTGAAAAGAGAAAAGAGCAAGGCAGGTGGACAATTTGGATAGCTCTTTCAAAGAGCTGAATCAGGTTTTATGAGCCTAATCACCTCTTTCACAGTATAACGCTATAATTTTCTATAACTTGCAACAGAAATGTCTCATGGAAAGACAAAATAGGCAGGTACTATTTTCAGCTGTAATCAGTCCACTACATGAAGGGTCTCCCACTGCACTCTCTGGTTGAGAGTTCCATAACTTTGACTCAGGAATGATGTCTTGTTCAGCACAGTGCTTTACATAAAGTGGTGGCCTTCCTAGACACCTTTTGTCGTTAGTCAAATTAACCTGTTCCTCGAGTTCCTCCAGTGGCTGCAGTCCCTTGTGTCTCCACCTGCTGCCATTAGCCTTCTTGGTGGTGAAGCTTGCAGATTTAGGAGATAAAAAACGTGCATTTTTAAGATGGTCTGTGCTTGACACTGGAAAGTGTTAGAGGAACGGGTGGCAGCAAGGATGAGCTACTTCTCCTGGATGGTGTCCATGTTCTTGAGCTGTTGCTGTCTCCCCACTCATCCAGATGTGATGAGTATTCTATCACACAAGCACAGTGTAATGTAGTTGTGTTGCCCTTAAGGCATTTATTTAGTTTTATTGCATTCTCGCTTTAGTAATTCATTTACAATTATTTTCTAGTTAAAGTTAAGGTTGTTGAAAATAAGTTCATTGTTTGTGATGTATTGCGGCATGCGATGACGTTGCACCCGGTTTCGTCGCGTCTTGTGGGAAAATACCGGTTTGGAGAAACGGGAAGGAGGGGGCTTGTGTGTGTAGGATCAGCGCGAGAAAAGTTTTCATTCTACGCACTAAGAAACATCATAGAAGCAACGCCGTAAATTCATAAGACAATCGATATTTTGGAGTAAAAATGTTAACTCATTCTGTTAAAAGTAATCACGGTTGATAAAGTTTATTTTCTTGTGCTATTGAAAGCATTGCTGGATAGTTTGTGTTGAAGTGTATTTAAAGCTGTTGATGGCGTAGGTAGACTCTGACTGTATGTTGTACTTTAATGACACTTTAATGTAATATAGTTTGTTGTAGTTTTACTTTTACAAGTATTTATGATGTAAATGCGATGCCAAGAAGGAAACAAATACTGTATATATTTTGTATTGTTTTATCAACAGTTTTCACCATACATTAATGTGGAAGAGTGAACAGTAAACAGTTAATCTTACTGCGATCATGCCTTCATTGACTATGGTTTACCTCAGTGTTTAGTTCAGAGTTTTTACACCTGCACGAGAACACTACAGTAGTCCATAATAATGCTTCTACAACTCTAAAGCATATCAAAGTAACCTGACACTACCTGAACAATATGAAATTGCAATAGACTTATCCTGAACTTTTAAATATAATGAAGAGCCTGGCATGAAGTAGTCTCTCAGTTTTCAGATGCATCGTGTTATGTTTTATAACTCCAGAAACTAATTGCAAGAAAAACATGGTAGCCGGGCTGGTGTCCACTTTGTTTCTTTTTCTTTAGTGAGGTGCCCAAATATGACATGGCGGAGTAATGATGTATGCCGTTTACGTACTTTTACATCTGTAACACCCTGGGAAAGGTTTCACTGCTAACGCAATGGTCTTTCTGTGGTGGCAGTGTTTGGGTTATGGTTAGAGATAACGGGGGCTTTGGAATGTGCGCTGGCCAATGAAGGGAGTGTTTTTTCCTGTTGTGTGCCTGAGACCGAGGTGATCTGGGTCTTTTGTTCAGCGGAAGATGAAGAGAGAAGACGCCAGAAAGGAGTGGACTTGGGGTGGGGCCGGGAGTCGACGAAGCCCGGGGGAAATTGATGAAGGACCAGCGAAGGGGAAACCGTGAGCTCCAACTTGGGCACATTCGACTATTTCATTAAAATGGGCCCTTTTCTTTTTGTTTTACTTTACTAACACTTTAGTGAAACTAAGAATTATAAAGCTAAATCGTTTAATTGCATATGATGTAAAATCTGTTATTTTGTGGTACTGATTTGTAACAGGATAACACATCACACAGCATCCACACAAACGGTTGTTTGGCACCTCAATTTCATACGTTTGGTGGGGTCAGAGATTGTCCTCCCTAGACTTACACAGCCGACAGAACCAGAGTGGGGGTATCGTTTGGGACTGATTTCGTTGGATGCTGTGTGATTGCCCTGACCATTGAACCAGTGTTGTGTGTTTAAGTCTGCTCTGGTACGGATGCTGCTGGGGTGGAGCGGTGGTGTGCATCCACGGGGTTACCGGTAATGAATGAATGGGGTAGATATTTGTACTCCTGATGAATTGTTAATTCGACTTTTAAGTACTGTTAAAGCTGTCGGCAAAGTTACGATTGTGGAGTGGAGGCTTGACAAAATGGCGGGCACAGATGTTGTTTTAGTTCAGACTAGTACTCAGTGGAACTGCCTGGTACTATTGGGGCCCCAGGTGAGGAGGGACCATGGGCTGTCCATACTTTCCAGGAGGAGGAGAGTGTAGCAGAGCAGGCTGAATTGCAATTCCAGTAGCTGGGGGACGGACTACGCAAATGGCTGCTGGTGGCTGGGGTTCCGCGAGAAGGGGAGCGGCCGGTATCGTCTGTTATAACTGTGGTGAAGAAGGGCACTTCAGGCTGGAGTGTGAACGACGGGAACCCCTCAGGGAGAGAGCCCCAGGTACCTAAGCAGAAAGAGACATTGGGAAACTTAGAGGAGACCCAGTGAGGGAATAGCCTGGTGTCGCGGAGGGAACGTATTCCCAGCAATATACCACGGAACCCTTGAAAGTGAAAATCCCTATTCCTGAGGGCTTAGTGGGGCCAAGCTCCACTGTATCGCTACGGATAGAGAGTATTTGTGCTAAAGCCGTACTCGACACAGAGTCGCAGGTCACTTTGCTGTACCATTCGTTTTGCAACCGGTATTTGACGCATCTACCATTGACGCCACTCAGTGCAGTAGAAATCTGGAGTCTTAGAGCGAGTGATAATCTGTTTGATGGTTATTTGTCAGTGAAGCTGGAGTTCTCGGAGGCCAATGTGGCAGTGGCTGAGGTCTTTGATACGTTGGTGCTGGTTTGTCCGGACCCCATTGAGAAGGGCAGTGTTTCAATCCTGGTGGGGGTCAACACTCCTCTGGTGAGGAGGCTCATGGGGCCTGCAAGGAGAAGGCTGGGGAGAGCTTTCTGGGAACATTGTCCATGCACCCTGTGTTTCGAGCTGCTTTTGAGGAAGCCCGTGGCTGCATTGGGCCAGTCACTAAGTTTAGACGAGGGACTGTGTGGTTCACCGAGTCAACGCCAATCATGTTACAGCCTGGGGAAGTAGCAAGAGTGATGGGGAACCCCAGATTTCCTGGAATGCCACAAGGCCCTCTTAGTAGATGCTCTGGAAGACCATGAGAAGGAGTCAGGATTACCTGCTGGGTACTGGTGAGGCCCGAAATGCAGAAGCCCTCGTTTGTACAGGTGAACAGGATGGCAGTGATTGTCAGGAACACTATGAAGAAGGAGGTCACCTTCAAGTGGAGGATGCCCCTGGTGCATCCGTTCCCAGTGACGGTGACATCTCGTGTCCCTGTGAGACAAGCTGGGGACAAACTATTGGAGACCAAGAACTCACTACACTAACACTTAATCTCACCAGTTCCTTACTTGCACATCTCAATGTAGCACACTCCACAACCAATAACTCACCAGCTATGCTGTTCCTGGGTTGTCCCTTGCACTCACACCCGGATCTCCTCAGACCCATCCTCAGAAGGAGTATGCAGGACAAACAGCTGAGACAAATTGAGAGCCCCTCAAACAACAAGGTCCACTATTTCACTCCTGGACAAGTAGGACTATAATTTCCTTTCTTCTGCCTCTCTCCTTTCTTAAAGAGTGGAGTGACATTTGCAATTTTCCAGTCTTCCAGAACAATCCTAGAATATAGTGATTCTTGAAAGATCATTACTAATGCCTCCACAATCTCTTCAGCCACCTCTTTCAGAACCCTGGGGTGTACACCATCGGGTCCAGGTGACTTACCTACCTTCAGATGTTTAATTTTCCCAAAAACCTTCTCCTTAGTAATGGTCACTTCACACACTTCAAGATGCCTGCCACATGGAACTTTTACCATACCAGTAGTGTCTTTCCCAGTGAAGACTGATGCAAAATACTTATTTAGTTTGTCCACCATTTCCTTTTTCCCCATTACCTACCTCTGCAGCATCATTTTTCAGCGATCCAATATCCCTCTTGTCTCTCTTTTACACTTCATGGTACAACCATTCTTGATCCCCACATAAGGCAAAGTCCATCAAGGTTGAGTTCACCCTGACACTGGTGAAAATGGGGTATATGAAATTTCTGTTGTACATTGCAGCCATTTTAGATGAGCATGTTGACCTGAATTGGTGTGGGATCTTTTCTGCTATCTCTTTGGATCACCTCTGCCAATAATAGGGAGATTTTTGATTTGCATTAAGGAGAATGCATCAAGAGTAGTGTCCTCGTTTGTAAATGTGTCAGGTATTTCCTTTCCCAATGGTAAACAGGACAATTCATCAGCATTTCCATGATTAGTCTCCCTCTTGGGTTTCAACATTGTAATTGTGTCTTTCAAGAAATAGAACCCAGCTCTGCATTCATTCATGCTGCTGAGAGTGGATCAATCACTCTTCTGTGGATTGAAAATGGACACCAGTGGTTGATGATCAGTAGTGAGGGTGAACACTCTCCCGTACTAGTATTGGTTAAAATGTTTTACACCCCAAACCAGACTCAAAGTTGCCCTCTCAATCTGTGTGTAACTTTTCTCTGCACTGGTAAGGGAACGTGATGCAAAGCCTGTGGGGTGTTCACTTCTATCATTCATAACATGTGACATGACTGCACCTCTACCAAAAGGCGAAGTGTCATAGGGAACAGGCTTCATTGGACGGTGTTGATCATAATTTGTGAGTACAGTGTCTGATATCACTATTTCCTTTACCTTTTGGAAAGCTACCTCTGTTACTTCCTTCATTGCCATTTCTTCCTGATCTGTAGTAATGAGTTGAAGGGATGGAGCACAGTGGCCAGATTTGGTAGGAAACTGTTATAGTAATTGACAAAGCCCGAAAAGGACCCCAGTACACCATGCCCTTTAGTCTTGGGGCATCCACCACTGCTTGAATTTTTCAGCACTTGTGCATCCGCACTGTTGCTTCAATTGATAGAGCCATCTCAACTACTCTTTTAGATATGAGTTATGCTTCAGTTAGGAGCCGTCTTTGAATGTTTTCTTGTATGATCTCATAAACGAAACTATCTCTCAGTGCATCATTAAGCCCATTACTGAACTGCCAAGTTCAGACAATTTCTTCACTTCAGCCACGCAAGCTGAACTGTACCCCTTCCTTTTGATTCCATTTATTAACTCTAAAGCCTTCTGTAATCAACAATGGTTTCACTTCTAAATGCTTTTATGCTACTTTCACAAAGCTCATTTGTGCTGGTTTGGTTGGAGCAGTTAAATTTCTAAGCAAACTGTATGCTTTTGCACCAATTGCACTCAGCAACACTGGCACTTATTTCTCATTGGCTATTTCATTTGCTTTAATATACTGCCCATATTGTTCTGTATACATCATCCTGTTATCTGTTGTACAACCGAACATGTCTATCTTTCCAAGGTAGTCAGCCATTTCTGCTTTTTTTAAAATTTATTATTATTATTAGTTTATGAACATGTGAATTCCATTAATTTTTCTGCCTTTTTTTGTAAATCGACTGTCTCTCTGCTCTTCCGAAGAAAATCATGCTGGGCTTCAACAATCATCTCAAGATCATTTTAAGACTTACTCATCAACACTGTTACTGATTGTAATTCCAGAAACTAATTGAAAGAAAACACAGGAGCAAGGATAGTGTTCTTATTCTTTAGGGAAGCTCTCAAATTTGACATGGTAGTGTAATGAAGTATGCTATTTACGTACTTTTACATATAACCCATAATGATTGATGTAAACAAACAATGCTTAATCAAACAATATATTTACAATATTACTGAAATATTTAATACTCACCACACAGGACCAAAAATATCACTTTGCATTACAATTCCCCACAAAAAACTTAAAAGAACTGTTTCTAATAACTTGTACTTCTAAGACACCAAGTCCCTTAATGGGACCATTATTAAACGACACTTCAAACCAAGCTAAATAGGAAAGATAACTTGACTTAACAACATGGATTTTTAAGGAAAGAAAGGAGGGTTGGAATAGTTTAAGGAGGGTATTTAGGATCTTGGCTTAAGGTATATTTGCCATGATGGTGTGATTAAAATCTGAGTTGTTCAGGAGACTAGAAAGGAAGGAGAACAAAGAGGTTGTTGTACTTTTGGTTTGGGGTGGAGCTTACACAGAAGTGGTGTAAGTACGTTGCTTTCCAACCACTAATCTTTAAATTTTAATTGTGATCAATCCCGTAAGCTTGGGTGACACTAATGCATACAGGCATCAGAGTATTTTGTAGCAAGACCTCCAGGTAGAGGATCCAAATTGCACCTCTGAGGAAAAAGTGTTTAACTTCAGACATTCCACCAGTGTCACCATGGATTTAGTAGGAGTAGGACTTTTTCTGTGTTTGGGTCACCACCACTTTCTGAGAAACTGGAGGATAGCTGTTAAGCTAACAAACCACTTCGTTAGATAGCAGAGTTGAACAGATAAAGAGAGCTTATATTCTGTGTACTGACTACTAAACAGATAAGTTGTACCTGGCCTGAGTAACATGAACAATATTAACAGTACATACATAGCAAGCATTTGGTTACATGGTACAATTCATAAAGGGATACCCACCTACAATTATATGCCATGTATTTTACAGATTTTCATTAGGAAGGAGTGAATAAGAAAGAAGCAAACAACGTGGAAGATAACATCTCATCTCCACATATTTTACCTTAACACAAAGTTGTTGAGATTTTGGGGTTGATGGCCTGAATAATTGACCCTATGTCATTTACTTCTGTGAGATTTGCTCCTTTATACTTATTTCATTTGTTCTCTGTGCTACATTACTACTACATTCTGCCTAATCTGGCCTGATAGGGTCCTCAGCCTCACAGTGTCTCTAGTCACCACTGGTTCCATGTCCGTTGTAGTAATTGTACTCTCTTCCTTTGGTTGCTCCTGGCATGGTTTTGTGCTGTACCTTGACCAGTCCCTTATGCATGGTGGCATTACTTCCAAGTCTTTCTAGTCTGCTGTAATGAAATCCACATCATATGTCTTTTAGTTCCTTGAATTGATCAGAAAGTGCTTCCCAAGTGGTAGCAGTATGGTTTAGTTGCCTGCTGCTGTGTTGTATGTCGATCATCTGGAAGGACAGATGCACTAACACCAGCGTACTGGAAGAGGCCGACATGAACGGCATTTCCACCATGATAAACCCATCTACGATAGGTCACCCAGGTCATGTCATCCAGAAACCTAACTCTCCTCTCCCTAAACAGATCCTTTATTCCCAGTCGAAGGAAAGTCAGTAAGCCCCTGGTGGGCAAAAGGAATGCTTTAGACGTCATCTCAATGGCCACACGTGGAGGAAATCTCTTCAAGATGGAGGTGCGCTACACGAGCACAACCTCTGCTGTGCTGCAGACAAGAAGTGGCAGCTGCGAAAGGAGAGGCTGAACAACCAAAAAGACCCAGCCATGAAATATAACCACCACTTGCTCTTGCCCACACTGCACTAGAATATGTGGATCTCAGATCGGCCTCTACAGACAACTGAGGATCCACCAAAGACAACCCCTTAGGAGAAAATTATAATGGACTCGAGTGATCACACAACTACTACCACTATGACTAGCACAGTACATGACTTGTTCATTTTAACTGGACTGGACAGCCACAAGATTAATAGTTTACTTCATGTCAATGTTACATATCACTGGTCAAATTGAAATGTCACCGGATGCACTTGTATACTTCTCATGGGGGTTAATTTCACTGAATAAATCTGATTTGTCAAAGAGGTACATTGTGTTCAACTAACATCCTAAGTCAGAACGTTTGTCTGTTCTTCCACAGTTTACCTCCTCGACGCCATGAATTTTCTGTGTCCTCTTGCTTGGGCACTGTTTGTGGAAGTGCTTTTCTATTCCTTAAATGCACATACTTTCTACCTTTCAGGATTGATTCCACAAACAATCTCATCTCCTGAATCAGTCCTTCAACCCTCCTCACAATCTGAAATCTTTTAAAAGCGTATCAAAGAGCTCTCCAAGTTCCCTGTTGAGTGTAAAGAATTGTCAGTGGTAAACCATTTATTTCTAGGGGCATTGCAGTGTGTTTGTAATCAATTTAAGTATTCTCTACAGCATTAAATAAGGGCTTTGTGGTGTGGTACTATTCTCCGTGCTTGTCGCCAATGAGATATAATTTACTTCAATTTGTTATGCTTTATCATGTATAGCCAGCTCAATATATTGCATAAAAGTTTCTCTCTCCTGTCTCCATTCTTGAAATAGGTTACGAGTCCTGAAATCCAGCAGCTCAGATATTATTGTTTGATCCATGGTGAAATCAATGCTCTGATTCTCCCGATCTGGAGCATCACATGATTAACGTATCAACTGTTCTACTGACTGAGAGAGTTCTCTGCTGTGATCCGGACTGCAGTTCACCATAAGACCAAAGATTCAAAGCACATTTATTATCAAACTCTGTACTCCATAAACAACCCTGAGATTCGTCTTCCCACAGACAGCCACAAACAAAGAAACTCCATGGAACCCGTTTAAAGAAAACGTCAAGCACCCAATGTGGAATAAAAAGAACAAATTACGCAAATGACAAAAAACAGGTGATAAACACACAGAATATAAAACAGCAAATGACACGATCCTTGATACCATCTGGGAATGCTCATTTTAGTTTAGTTCAGTGCAATTTAGCACTGTGTTGTTCATTGACCGCAGGCCGCAGAGCCAATCTGCCCTGATCAAAATTGCACAAAATTGCAATTAAAAAAATAGAGTAACCAGAAACCAGAAACACATAACAAGGTGAACTGCAGTGTCCAATTCCCAAATGCAACAATTAAACCTTGTGCAGACCCAAGCCTCCAGCAGCGGAGCGAGAGAGGGAGAGCACAAATGGTCAAACACATCACCTTCCTCCAGCAGCAGCAGCAGCAAGCGAGAGGAAGAGAGGGACCAGTCAAATGCAAGCCCCTTAAGGCAGGTGTCAAGCTATGATTAACAAGCCAGAAACAGCCTACCCTGACACCTTTCACGTCCTTGCTGGGGATTTCAGTCAGGCTAGCTTGAAGAAACCTTTGCCCAGCAGCAGCTCCAGAGGCCCCAGGACACGATGACTGCTACACCAGCATCAAGCATGGATAACGTTGCATCCTCGACCGCATTTTGGGGGAACTCTCCATCTGGCTGCCATCCTCTTACCTGCAGAAACTAAAGAGCAAGGCTTTAGGGATAAAAACAATGAAGAGGTGGTCACAGGAAGCAGAGAAGTGGCTACAGGATTGCTTTGAGTGACAGACTGGACCACGTTTAAGGACTTATCGAACAATCTGTGTGAATATGTCACATTTTATAAAGAAACACATGGACAATTATGTCCCCACAAAATGATTCAGTCTTCACCAACCAGAAGCCCTGTTTGAACTAAAAGATTGACAATCTGCTGAGGGCCAGATCATTGACATTTAGGACTGGCAATCCAGGAATGTTCAAGAGGAGCAGGGATGATGTCCAGAAGACCATCTCATGTGCAAAATGGCAATTCCAGACTAAACTTGAACTACAGCAGCATGCTGAACAACTGTGGCAGGGCTTGAATGCCATTACCTTCTACAAAGCAAAACCAAGCAACATAAATGGCAATGAGATTTCACTCCCAGATGAGGTCGATGCCTTTTATGCTCGCTTTGAACAAAGAGCCGCTGTCACGAATCCCCTCAGCCCTTCTCCCTGAGGCCGATGTGAGAGAATCCTTCAGGAAGACCAATTCAAGGAAAGCATCTGGCCCAGATGGTGTTCCAGGTTGAGTATTAAAAGCTTGTGCTAATCAACTGAAAGGATTGTTTACAGGTACCTTCAGCATTCTGTGGTATCCACCTGCTTCAGTTAGGCACCAATCATACTGGTGCCCTAGAAGAACGTGGTAACCCACCTGAATGATTATTGTCCAGTAGCACTTACTTCCACTGTGATGAAGTGCATCGAGAGGTTGGTCGTGAAGCATATCAACTCCTCCCTGAGCAGTGACTTCGACCTGCTGTGATTTGCCTGCCATCGCAACAAGTGAAGAGCAGATGCCATTTTATTGGCTCTTCACTCAACCCTGGGACAGCTCTTGGTGAAGATGCTCTTCATTGATGATAGCTCAGCCTTCCACACTATCATCCCCTCAAAACTCATCACTGGGCTCTAAGGAAAAGCCGCAATACGTCTTTGTGCAACTGGATCCTCAATTTCCTCATGAGCAGAACCCAGTTAGTATGACTGGCAACAGCATCCCATAATCTCCATCAACGCAGGTGCACTTCAGGTGAGGGTGATTAGCCCCCTGCTCTCCTCACTGTGTACCTATGACTGTGAGGCAAAATACAGCTCCAATGCAATGTTCAAGTTTGCCAATCACGTTACAGCTATTTTTTTTTAATTATATGGAGACACATCACGGTAACAGACCCTACCAGCCCAATGAGCTCATGCTGCCCAATTACACCCATATGACCAATTAGCCTACCAACTGGAACATCTTTGGGATGTGGGGGAAACTGGTGCACGTGGAGGAAAGCCAAGTGGTCATGGGAAGAATGTGCAAACCCCTTATAGGCAGTGGTGGGAATTGAACCCAGGTCGTTGACGCTGTAAAGCTTTGTGCTAACCACCATACTACTGTGCCACCCTGAACCAAAGCTACTTGCTGAATTGAAGATGGTGACAAATTGGCATATAGGAGGGAGGTTGAAAATCTGATTGGGTGCTCCAGAACAGGACCTCTCAGTTAAGCTCAACAAAAGCAAAGAGCTGATTATCAGCTACAAGAGGAAGAAGCTTGAAGACCATGAGCCAGTCCTCGTTAGGAGAAATGGAGATGGAGAAGGGCAACTTTAAATTCACTGGTTTTACCAGATCATGTGATCTGTCCTGGGACCAGCACATTAGTGCCGTCACAATGTAGGCGTAACAGTGTCTCTACTTTCATAGAAGTTTGTATAGATTCAGCTTGTCACCAAAAGCTTTTACAGATTTCTAAAGATGCTCAGTGGAGAGTACTCTAGCTGGTTGCATCCTGGCCTGGTTTGGAGATACAGTATCAATGCCCAGGAAAGAAAAAGTCCGGAGAAAGCAGTGGGTACAGCCAAGACCACCATAGTCAAAGCTTTCCCCACCACGTATACATGGAGAGCTGTTACAAGAAAGCAGCATCCACCATCAAAGACCCACCATCCAGACCATGCCCTTTTCTTGCTATGACCATTGGGCAGCAGCTACAGAAGCTTAGGTTGTACACCACCAGATTCAGGATCAGTTATTATCCTACAACCTTCAAGCTCCTGAACCAGACTGATAGCCACACTCACCACTACTCTGAAATGACTCTACAACCTACAGGCTGACTTTTTCAAGGACTCTTACATGCCGTGTTCCCTGTATTATATTTATTTGCATAGCTTGTCTGATTTTGCACATTGGTTGTTTGTTAGTCTTTGCTTATATATGGTTTTTGTAAATTATATTTTATTTCATTTTCCTATAGTGCCCGTAAGAAAAAAAATCTCACGGTACATATACAACCTTTGATAATAAACTTACTTTGAACTTTTGAACTTTGCATTATGCTATCGGCCAATTCACTTTCTTGTTTGAAAGGGACTTTGACCAGCATTTGTGTTCAGAGTCAGCATTTAAACTTCATAATTTAATCAACAGATCACTTTTGACAACACTCATCAGTATCTTTCTCAATGAAATTGCAGGTAGAGAGTAAGTTAAACTAACAAAGTAATTTATGAAACAAAAAGACTTGCATAGAGGGAGATTGGGAAGGGAGACAGAGTACATTTTTCCCTGTGTTCCTTCTACCAGACAGACAAACTGGTTTTAGCCTGTTCAACACCAAAAATGTGGCACTATATACATACAGAGCAGATGTTCATAAAGTGCAATTCTCAAAGGGAAACACACCCAATATTAACATTACATAAGTCATATGTTATCTGTGTATAGTCTTATTGTTGGCAATGCAGATGTTGCATTGTGGGCAGGGGTTTAAGCTGAAATCTTCCTGGTTTATTAGAACAATAAAGGCAACAGATCATCTTGAGCTTCTCCAAAATGGGTATGTTACTGATGAAGTGATGAATTAAAGCATGCAGCAAGGACAGACAGTGGCACATAATATAATTAAAGTACAGTCTTCACTATCTCCTCTGTGATTTTATCTATAGTTTGTTTTCTTACTAAATTAATATGGTGATCAATCAAGTGAACAGAATAAGACGCAACAATCACATTTAAGGAACGGCAACATTAAATGAAGAGAACTATCTTTGGAACCTTTCAACTGAGTGACAAGAATATGATAACAAATATTTGTAGGAATCAAGTTTTAAATTTCTCAAAGCCATGAAGACTCCACTTCCTGAGAAGATGGGACTTTATCTCCTCAAGGACTGTGTATTGGTTGCTCCTACTAAACCTGACATGAACTAGTGCATTTGCAGTAGTGTTAACAATGGGGACTTGGTTGTCTTACCATCTGTCTCATACTGTATGCAGTATGATATAAGAACTTGTCTCCTTGCCAGTAATGGTCCGACTAAAACATTTTTGTATTGATGCATTCACCATCATCCACCTCATATCTCAATGCCAACCCTCAGAGAGCAATCTAGAATGTTGATCCATGGATAGAGGAATGGAGCTTAATAAAAAGTTACCGTACCCATGTGGAAGACCTAATGCTTTGAGATTTAGGAGGGTCTGAGTCTGTGTTGAAGATCCTGGGAAAATCAGTGCTTCCCAACTGTGCTGGGAATCAAGTTATACCCAAGGATCCTGCCGGAGGAACGGAACATATTTAAGATGTATCATCCTCTGAGTATGATTATTAAAAACATGTTCCTAGCCTACCCTGTTACACAAAGTAGCACAAGTCTTCAGATAGTTCTTGAGGATCACTTGGGCTGGTTGTGCCCCTGAATCTGATCGCCTCACAGGATATATTTTAATTTTTGATCCTCCAGAGCTACTGATATAAGAATATAGAATTAGGAAGAACTGGCCCTGGCAGACCTGATAAAGACCATCTGTTAATCTGGTGTTTCCATGTTCACTATCATTACTAATGATAACCCTCTAACAAAACTACAATTTAAGACAGACCGGTAGTGTAGCCGTTAGCGTAATGCTATTACAGCGCTAGCGACCCGGGTTCATTTCCACCACTGTCTGTAGGGAGCTTGCACATTCTCCCCAAGACCATGTGGGTTTCCAACGGGCAAACCAGTCTCCTTCCATATTTCAAAGACCCAAGGGTTCCAAGGAAAATTGGTCGCATGGTGTAATTGAACGGTGCAAGCTCATTGGGCTGGAAATATCTGTTACCATACCGAAAAATAAAAAAAATGAAGATAAATAAAATAAAAATAAATTACTTTGCTTAACTGAATTTAAAATTTCCAGCTGCTTTAATGGGATCCAGACTCAAACCTTCATTAACCTCTATGCTACTGATCCCCAATCTATTCTACTGTTTCCAGTGATGAATCTGAACTTACTCAGCAGTGGAAAGATATATCACATCATCTGACTAGTTATGTTTATCCTCTACTAATATCATGGAATTTTTTTCCATTCATTGCCCTTTCGATATTTGATATCCTTCCCTAAAATTACCTTTCCCAAGGGATTGTGATAATTAAAATAATCCCTGGGGTTCCTTAATAATATGAGCAAGCACTTTAATGTCCTTCAATGTTTCAGCATTTTAAGTAGTCATCAATGGATTTTTAAAAATAAACAGTTTTTTGTATTTTCTGTGCATGTTTGCGGAATAAAAATGTCATATAGGAAATTATGAACTGCTTTATTATTTCAAAGAGCAGTATGTGGAGCTTAAACATGAGGAATGTCTGTGATCAGTAAATACTTTGAAATTTCATATAAATAGTTTGTAAGATTCTCATCTTTAATCATTTTTAATTGGTTACTTGTAACATTAGACAAAGTATTATATGATTTGGCCGTATCATTTAATTATGCTCCAACAACTCATTAGGAAGCATTTTGACCGACTCTGTTTGCTCCATCCACCACTCACTGTGACCACTTGGGCCGTTTTACCAAGCTCCCCAGCCTCCAGTTTCCTGAACCTTTCTCTTTTTTGATGTGGTGCTTCCACTGTGCTGGCAATCTTCTGATGCCTTGTCCAAGTACCAGCACTTCATGAATGAATTGGTACACTCTGTGACAATGCAGAAGAGTGTGTCAGCTTAAGCAAATCATTAGTTTGGCATCCACAATGTAGTTAGTTCTGGCAGAACTCATTAGAATTTGATTAACTGTTTCCTTCTACAACTCTTGAAAGGTGAACCACAGTCCTTTGAGAAAACTCACTTTTTTCTACATATATTACTCCAAGAAATCAATTCAAAAGAATGATGGCATCTTGTTGTCTGGTGTCGTCGTGCTGGCTGAGTTACCATTTACTTTACAAAATCAATGAACAAGCCAGGAAGAAACTGCATGATAGAACTATTTGAATTAAACTTTTATTGGTAACTGATTTCTATTGTCACATGTACTGTGATACATTGAAAAGCTTTGTTTTGCATGCATCCATACATTGAAGGGAAAAATGCAGAAAAAAATTACATTACAGAAAATAATCAGTGCAGGCAGATAATAACATGCAAGACCACAATGAGGTAGACTGTGAGGTCAAGAGCCCATCTTTTCATACTAGGAGACTGTTCAGTAGTCTTATAACAGAGGGATAGAAGCTGACGGTACGCATTTTCAGGCTTCTGTATCTTCTGACTGATAGGAGAAGGGAGAAGAGTGAATATCAAGGTGGAGTGGTATTTGGTTGCCCTACTGAGGTAGCAAGAAGTGTTGAGAGAGACCACAGAGAGATGGTTCCCTTTTGTGATGTGGCTGCAATTTTCAGTGGACCTGGGCAGTGTATTTGTCATATCAAGGCAAGAGGCTTTCTATGGTAAATATATAAAAATCAGTGGGGTCAATGGGGACATGCCAAATTTCCTTTGCCTCCCGAGGAAGTAAAGATGTCATTCTGCTTTCTTTGCCATGATGTCTGTGTGGTTGGACCAGGTGAGGCTACTGGTGATGTTTATGCTTAGAAACTTACAGCTCTCGACACTCATTAATATACACAGAAGGGTGTGCTCTGCACAGATTTCTGAAGGCAATGTTGAGCTCTTTTGCTTTGCTGGTCCTAAAGGGAACGATTGTTGTCATGACACCATGTTACTGATTCTGATTTCTTACTCTACTCCAGCTTATCGATACGTGAGATTCGGCCCACTACAGTGGTGTCATTTGCAGACTTGTAGATAGGGTCAGAGCAGAATCTGGCCACACAGCTGTGAGTGTAAAGGGAATAAATTCAGGGGCTGAGGGGTATCTGTGTTGAGGATAACCCTGCTGCCATTGCTTACTGATTGTACTTAACATGATTAAGGAGAGAGCCGAGATATTTAAGGAGAATTTCAATATCTATTACCTTTGGAATAATTCTGTGAGAGAAATGCAATAAATATTCAGAAAGTGACTTTATTTTAGTTTCAGTATGTCATAGTGCCCCTAAAAAGGATACCCACATGTTTTGTACAAAGTTTAAAATGATCACAGCATTTTCAAGTGAGACAAATTTGTAACTATATTAAGTTTCAGTCAGTTCGAATGATTTCCTTTGATTTATCTGCAGAGGTTGCAAGTGTGTGGTGGGCTTGAGCACAGCAGCAATTTCGGGATTTCCAATTAAACTGAGCCTCCTAGGAAATTCCCAGGCTCGCTGCCTGTTTCGCTACGTGATGATGGAGACTGCCAAAATTTTTTATCACCATCACCACTGAGCCATCCTACATATGAGCATGGCGTTATTTGGAAAATGACGCTGGAGACTGCAGGTGCTGGAGTCTGGAGCAAAAAAATAACAAACTGCTGGAAGAACTCAATGAGTCAAGCGGTATCTGCGGAGGCAAAGGGACGGCTGATGTATTGTGTCTGGACTGGGGTTGCCGGGAGTTGAAGGAGAAGATAGCCAGTTAGTTAGAGGTGAAAGGGAGGGGTGAGACAGAGGCTGATCAATGAAAGGCGGAACCAGGGAAGGTGGGCAGATGGACCTAGGTGGGGAAGGGTGGCAGTGTTGACACAAAGTCTGAAAGGTATTGGTGCAATCAGATAAGGAAGGGATGATAGGCAGATGGAAACAGGTGGGAAAAGGGGGTAGAGAAAGGTGATAGGCAGAACCAGGTAAGAGAGAGGTGATGGGAAAATGGGGGAGAGGACAGGAAGATGAACCAAGGCAGAAGAAGCCCAGGTGGACAGAATATGGGTGATGGGCTCTTCTACATCAGTAAGATGAAGCGTAGATTAGTTGACCTGTGCTCTGTTCACAGAGGATATCTTGAGCTTGCTTTTGTGTGCCTTCTCAAGTCCTTTGCTATTCTCATAGCAACCTCAGCATTTGCCTTGACCATGGTGAAGCCAAATGCAAAGGAAACAAATAGCACCTCATATTCTGCTTGGGTAGCCTACAGCCCAGTGCTATAACATTGAATTTTCCAGTTTCAGGTAAGCCATTCCCCTGAGTTGCTTTCCCACTGCCATCAGTACACCCAGGATTTCTTTCTCTTTCTTTCTTTACCGTTTCGTCCACCCACTCATAACAAAACTCAACATCCTCTCCCACCTGCCCATCACCCACATACCTATCTATCTGGGTTCTTCTCCCTTGGTTCAGCTTTCATATCCTGCCTTCCACCTGGAACCATCTGCCCTTCATGCTTCCCCTACAGCCTCTGTCTCACCCCTCGCTCTCACTGTTATATACTAATCTTCCCAGTTACAGAACCTGGAAAGTTGTAAGTTGGAGTTGGGGCCACAATCCGATTATCCAGTCGGCAGAAGATGCCAGTAGCCCCATAGCAGCTGACAAATCCATGCTGCCAGCCTCCCAAATGCTCACTTGCAAGTATTGGAAGTATGTGAATTGTAAGTATGTGAGGTTGGGAGTTTGTAACCTGGAGAGGACTTGTACTAGTTATCTTCCCTCTACACACTCAGCCCTGACACAGAGTCTCAACGTGACTATCTGCCCTCAGTTCTGATGCAGGGTCGCAACCAAAAATGGAGACTATCTTTTTCCTCCACAGATGCTCTTGACCCCTTCAGTTCACCCAAAGGGAATAACTTCACTTATCTCAACACTGAACTGATTCTACAACCTATGGAATCACGTTCAAGGACTCTACATCTCATGTATATCTATCATCTACAGTAAGTGTTTCCTTGCATTTCTTCTACTCCTCGAGTACCTCATTTGTTCCCTCCTGCCTATACTTGCTGTACACTGCATTCTTTTATTTAACCAGGGCCTCAATATCTCTTGAAAACCAAGGTTCCATAAATCTGTTATCCTTGCATTTTATTCTGATAGGAACATGCAAACTCGGTATTCTTAAAATTTCACTTCTGAAGGCCTCCCACTTACCAAGTACATCTTTGCCAGAAATCAACCTGTCCCAATCCACATCTTGTCAGATCCTTTCTGATACCATCAGAATTGGCCTTTCTCCAATTTAGAAACTCAACCCGAGGACCAGACCTATCCTTTTCCATAATTATATAGAAACTAATGACATTATGATCAGTAGATGCAAAGTATTCCCTATGCAAACATTTGTCACCTGCCCAGTCTTATTCCTTAATAGAAGGTCTAGTTCTACACTCTCTTGAGTTGGGACTTCTATGTACTTTTTAAGGAAGTTTTCCTGAACAGATTTGACAAACTTTTTCCCATCCAGCCCTTTTAAATCATGGGAGTCCCAATCAAAATGTGAAAAGTTAAAATCACCAACTATAACAACCTTACATTTCTTGCAAGTCTGCGATCCCTCTACAAATTTGTTCCTCTAAATCCCACATACTGTTGGGTGGTCTATAATATAATCCCATTCTTGTGGTCATAACTTCCTTAATACTCAGTCCTATACATAAAGCCTGACTAGACGAGCTCTCCAGTCTGTCCTGACTGATCACTGCTGTGACATTTTCCCAGCTTTAATCCCCCTTGCTCTAACATGTCTAATGAACCAGCACCCCAGAATATTGAGCTGCCAGTCCTTCCTCTCCTGAAACCTGGTCACACTAATGGCTACAATATCATGATCTATACACTAAGCTCATCCGCCTTTCCTACAATACTCCTTGCCTTGAACTATATGCAGCTCAGAACATCAGTCCCACCACGCTCTACTTTTTGATTCCTGACCTTGTATGGAGGCTTCACAACATCTTTCTCCACAATCATTCCGCTATCTGTTTTGGTGTTCTGGGTCTCAACCCCTTGGAATTCTAGTTTAACCATCCCCCCCCCCATGGTATTGGCAAGCCTTCCCACTAGGATATTAATCTCTCTTACCCTCACTACCATCTGCCACAGGAGGCAATCCCGAGATTACCACCCTGGAGTTGTGCTTTTCAGCTTTCTGCTGAACTCCCAATATTCACTCTTCAGGACCTCCTTCCTTTTCCTACCTATGGCGCACATACTGATGTGTACCACGACTTCCGGCTGGTCACCCTCTCTCTTTAGAATGCTGTGCACCTGATCCGAGACATCCCTATCCCTGGCACCTGGGTGGCAACATACCAACCAGGTGTCTCTTTCACATCCAACCAATCCGCTTTCTGTTCCCCTCACCAACAAATCCCCTATCACTACAGCTTGCTTTTTCTCCCACACTTTCCTTCTGACCCACAGAGCCAGATTCAGTGCCAGAGACCTGTTTGCTGTGGCTTCTCTCTGGTAAGTTGTCAACGGTATGGGAACAGCCATAGCAGTACTCTGCACTGGCTGCCGTTTCGCTTTCTCTCTCCTTACTGTCACCCAGGTACCTGCCTCCTACAACTTAGGGGTGACTATCTCCCTGTAGCTCCAATCTGTCACATCCTTAAGTTTCCATATGAACCGAAGGTCATCGAACTGGCGCGTGAGTTCCTTAACCTGGTGTCTAACGAGTTGCAGCTCAGTGCACTTCATGTAGAAGTGGCTATCAGGGAGATTGAAGGCCTTCTAAAGTTCCCACATCTTACAAAGGGAACATTCCACTAACTCTGCACCCATTCTGAGAACACTAACGGGAAAAAACTACTGGAAACTAAGTCTGTGTCTATGCCTTTTGAGCCAAAGCTGAACCACTCTGACCCTGCCCCACTTACACAATGGCTGCTCCAACGATGGCTGTTCTGCCTCAATCACCTTTCCTTTTATTGTCGCAAACAACGACTCACCTCTGATAAGACTTGCCCTTTTCAAACGCCTCCCGTCCTGCAAGATATCACTCTTTCCTCACTACTTCAAACAGTGACAGGTATCTTAATAGTTTTAGGGCAAACTTTGTTAACTGGAGTGCACTGTGGGTTTCATGGCAGCAAGAACTAGAAGTGTTTATCCTATCATCGTGAGGAGGAAAAGATCATTAATCAATTGCAGTGTATTGCCCCTCACGCTATTCAATTGGGAAACTATAAACAATGCATTGAAAAGCTGGTACTAGTTGTAACTAAACATCTTGTTGGAGGAGTATTCACATACCAGAGGAAATTCCATTTGGTTTTGGTTGTCTGGCAAGAAACTCATTCTATTTTGCTGAGAACTAACTTTGAATTTTTTAAAATAAAAGATTATCTCATGTCTCTTGCATTAAAACATTTGGCAGTGTCGTTAATGTGACTCTCCCAGGCTGGGAAATAGCACTTCCCATTTCCCTACTGAAATGTCATGTGCAAGATGTTCCTTGCAGAGAGTTAAGAACCCAGAAGCTGGGTACTAATTCATCATTCAAAGCTGCCAGGGTGGAAATTTCCTTACCTTGAGCTCTGATTGCATCATCATATTTATATTTATGTGCTAATATTGGTTCTGAATTTTTCACACCTGTTAACACTATATCTCCTTTAGTAGCACCCGGCACTTCTCCTCAATGGCCAACACATTTGTTATGCTTATCAGTTTTGCATATAGAGGCGGCACAGGCCAAGAAGTTAAATTGAAGATAGATGACTTTTTCGTAGGCTTTGGTATGGAAATGTTAAAGTTTTGTGCGATATATGGTGTCATAATTAATTAGAATGTTTCAGCTGGATAACTTTTTGGGACGTGGATTTTTAGACCCTCTAAGGAATTATTCTAAAAGTTAAGGATCACTGAGCAACTCTTTCTTTACCCTGGATGCTTAAGAGTGCACAGAGATACACAGAAGGTCAGTGAGGTTACTTGCAGAATGGCATGTTATATATAAAATCAGATGTTTTAGATTATAAACGCACTATAATTTGGGTCTGGTGATAACAGAAAACAGGCCAAAATAATAATATGGAATGTTTATAGAGCCACTGATCTGTCATGTTAACATCCATATGTAACATCTGGATTGCAAATGTCCTTCCCTTACATTGATAAGCCACTTGAACAGAGAACAAACTGATCCAAATGTGTTTATCGTTATGTAGCTATTAAAATAGGCTTTGCTTTCCATATGATGCTCTAAAACATGTGCAGCATTTAATGTAACTTTACTTAAATGCATAGCTTTACTGGGTGATTACTTCTGGTTAGCACCTCCCATCTGTTCGTTGTAAATCTTGAGCATTTTTTGTTAAAATGTCAAATCCATCCACTTGATTCTACAAATAATTTAACACTCACAAAGATATTTTTTCTGGGTCCTGACAAGAAGAGTTTATTTCTTCCCTGCCTTTGTGATTTATTACTACATTTGCTGAGGTCTCCCCGGGGACTTTCTTTGACATGGTACAAATATGTATGCTAGTATTATTCCATGCAGCACTTCTCTTTGAGTCGTATTTGCTTTGTGTTTGGCCTCTTGGAAATGACTGGACCATTTGCACTTGTTCTATATTTCTCATAGCAGATTTCCAATTGTTAACTCACAATTAAAATGAAGGCCCTGATTTTAACCTGACGTTAGTTTCTAAGATGGTGTCAGTTTGAAACTCACCTGCTGCTGCCAAAAATAACTCAGTTACTTTAATTCCCAGCTCATATTTGTAATTCCACCAGCTGGTTTCACATCTGATTTACCAATCTTCCTGGAAACCCCTGCATCTGGATTATCAGGTTCTGTTCCATTAGTTGCACACACACCTGTTAATCAAAACTGTTCTCTATTCAAATCACAAGCTAGAAAATTAACCACTGGATTCTAGGCTAGTGCTTCAATATTGAGGGAGGTTCTTTGCTTTGGCAGTGCTATCCTTTCATTGAAATGGTTCTGTCTGCTGTTCTACGACATAAGGTGTCCCATGTTACCACTTTGTAGAGGAAGAGGTGAGTTATCTCCTAAATCCTATCCTTCCTTTCTGATTAAAATACTTCATCTGATCAGTATCAAAGTCCTATTTTGTGGAGATTTGCAATGCATGAATTCTCTACCACATTTCTTTAAATTTACCGAACTGGCTGTGAAGCAGAACCTTGAGAAAGCAGAATACAAATGTTACTCTGTTTTGAATTGTTGCACAGTTCCATATTTAAAGTGAGAATGCACTCTTAAACTGAATTGCCTCCTGCCAAATGTCCCTGCTACAAAACAGAAAAGAGCAGCAGTAGAGTCCCTGGTCTGCTCCTCCTTTCACTGAGGCCATTTTCCTGCACGTTTTCCATAATTGTTCTTGTATCTGGTTGCCTGGCTTACGAGGGATGCCAATGTGCTGGAGAAGTTGCAGAAAAGATTCACAAGGACTTCTCCAGGACTGGATGGTTAAATTATAATGAGAGATTGGATTGGCTAGGATTTTTCCCCCTGGTGCATAGGAGACTGAGGGGTGACATTACAGAGGCTTTCGGAATCACGAGGAGCATAGGTAAGGCAAATGGTCACAGTCTTTCTCTAAGTGTAGGGGAGTTTAAAACCAGATGTAAGGTGAGAGGGGAAAGATTTAAAGGGACATGAGGGGTAACGGTTTTGCACAGAGGAGTAGAGTTGAGTGTGCAAAAGATATTAGAAAAGAACAATTTTAGAGGGATATGTACATAGGAGTGGCTGTGGCAGGTAACTTGGCTGGCATGAACAAATTGGGCTGAAGGGCCTGTTCAAGTGCTGTATGAACCTATGACTCCCCTAAAATCCTGGAATGGATTTATTGTTGCATGGTGGACTTCAGACTCTTCTGCTTCGGATCCTTCAAAGATTCAAAGTACATGCATATTATCGAAGTATGCATGCAGTGCACAATCTGAAAATTCATCTTCCCCGCAGACAGCCACGAAACAAAGATAACTATGGAACCCATTCACAGAAAAACATCCCCCCCCCGCACACAAATAAAAACATACCGTGCAAACTGCAACGTGAGTGAAAAACACAGAATATACCATGTAAAATCGTAAGAGTCCAGGCATGTTCAGTTCAGTTCAGTGTTTATTATCTGCAGGCTGTCCTGATTCTAAGTCACCCAAAATAGCAAAAGAAAAAGGAGCTCCCAGAAACCACAATGCACATCATAACATGAACGAAAGAGTTCAGTCCGCAAAATGCACCGATTAACCCTTGCCCAGAACTCCAGCACCAGCTTCTGACAGCATTGAGGGAGACACAGACCACTCGAACGCTTCGGAAGCCGTGAACGAGAGGGATTGAGAGACCGTCACGCACAGGCGCCCTCCTCTGGCTGCAGTGAGAGGCTGATAGGTGGCGCGAAACACTTGCCCTCTGCGCTTGCCTTGATGATTTCAATCTTCCATGGCGCTTTAGTCGGCGAGATCAGTGGGAAATGGAGTCAGTCGTGGGCCCGTGCCCCGTCTCCAGGCTTCGTGGCGTCAAGGACACACCCTCCGCTCGAAGCCTCACAGAACACCATCGGAGTCAGCAAAGCATCGGGTTGCACAATCAGCTCGAAAGCACACCACCAAGGTGTAGATCACAGGCTCCAACAGTAGCAGAACCACATCTGAAAGAAAAAGAAGACATAAAAGGAGTGAAAGAGGTACTTTTGTGAACCGTCTGGAGAATGTCACCTTTGGTCGCGTTGTTTGTTGGTGCCATCTCCTTACGGTCATTATGTTAGGTACTGTAAAACTGCAATAATCCCTCATGCTAGGGACTATAGCATTGTTGGACTAGCAGATTATTTGGATTTGTGGATAATAATACAAATCTATTAATTACCCAATGCATTCCTTAATTCACTTTTTTTGTATGTTACAGAATATTAATAAGAAATAGGAGCAAAATGAGGCCATTCAGCCTACTGAGTATTTCCTAGCTTCCATTGTGACTGATTAATTATTCATCTCAACCTCATTCTCCTGTCTTCTCCCCATAATCTTTGACACTATTACTAATCAAAAACCTATCAACTTTGTTTTAAATATACTCAATGACTTGGTCCAAGTATTGTAATGAATCTTCCAGCGAAGCTGGTTGGCTTAAAGGGAACCCAGGAAAAGGGACCCTTGGCGGAGTGGAAATTGATCTGAATAGGAGTGCAGGAGGGGAAGTCCAGGCGAGTCAAAGAGCTAATAGGAACTGGAGTTGCTGTGGGCGGGGGGTGGGGGGGTGTCGGTGTCAGTGCCAGAATTTTGGTGATCAAATGTGTGCATGAAAACCTTCTGGACATGAGTACAGGAAATGGTGAGTCGGAGGGAGAACAGGAACTGGGCCTCTGCAAGTTGAATGGGAATGTTTGAACTGGGGCCTCAGTGAATCCATAAGACCAGAGGTGTAGGAACAAAATTAGACCTTTTGGCACATTGAGTCAGCTCTGCCATTCCATCATGGCCCATTTATTATCCCTCTCAACCCTACTCCTGCCTTCTCCCCATAACCTTTGACACCCTTATTAATCAAGAACCTATTCTGTGCCACAGTCAGCCTCCCCAGTTACCTATGGTAATGAATTCCACAGGTTCACCACCTTCTGGTTGAAGAAATTCCTCCTCATCTCTATTCTAAAAGGACACCTTTGTTTTCTGAGGCTGTGCCCTCTGGTCCTAGACTTCCCTACTACAGGAGATATCCTCTCCACGTCCAATCTATCCAGGCCGTTAAATATTCAATAGGTTCCAATGAGATCCCCCATCATTTGTCGAAGCTCCAGGAAGTACAGGCCCAGAGCCATCAAACACTCCTTATATGTTAAAAAATCAGAAGGGATTTCAAGAACAGGAGGAGTTGGATGGAAGCATGGAAAATGGGGTTTGATGAGTTCAAGGGACGTGCGGGAACTGGGTCCCAGTGACTTTAAAGAGAGTGTGGGATTCGGAGACAAATCAGAAGGGAATTCTGCGGTCTTTATTTGGTGAACCTGATGCTGAACTTTCAGGATTTCTGAATAGCTGGATAGCAGATTATCAGGCTTTATTGTATAAATAAACAGGATTTGGCCATGATCTAGCAGGGTCTTTTTTGAGATTTCAGGACAGTACTGTGGGTATCCCATGTTTATGTAATAAACTGCTACTCTTGGGCTGCGTTAGCCTGTATGCGGAAGGGATTAGGTCACAAGAGATTCACTTCGGCTAGTGGAAATATAGCAAGCTGTAAAAGAAGGAAAAAAACGGTAAGAAAAACTGTCATAGCATCATTGTCTTTCTGGGTGTGCAGTGCCCTGCCTCCCGGTTCTTGGGGAAATATGCCTCGACAGTGAATGTCAGAATACAGGGGTGTCAAAGGTGAATTACTAAATCCAAGGGCTCCTCATTCTCTGGGGTGGGCAGGTGATCAAGGAACCAGCTTCACAGGCTCTGTCTGAATTATTACTGCAGGGAAAAACAGACTCAACATTGATAGCCTAAAACGAAGGCATTCCCTGCTGAATATCAAACGAAGTTGAAAAGTCACATCAAATGCTTCTGGTTCCATCAACCTGTAACATCAGGTCAGGTTGAGTTTGTTCTGATCTGCACAAGTACGATGAGGTACAGATACAACAGGAAAAATAATTTACTTGCAGCAGATTCATAGGCACGTAGGCTTAGACCAGAAATAAAGCACAAGTTATACAAGACAGTGAAGAAAGAAAGGGATTGTGAAAAACAAGATCATTAATGTAATTTTGCTACAATTATCCTTTAAAGTACAGATTTGAAGTGGCTTAGATTTTTAAAGTCAGATATTCTAATTCCGTTTGCAGCATCAAGAAAGATTACATTTATATCAGAAAACATATCACATCTTTCTTTACCGTGCTTGTTTCATTGGGTTTAGTGGGCAAGACACAGCTTAGCCAATGGAGCCAGGCACATATCCATTATCAAAGAAGCAAAGACACTGGCATAAACAGCATGGGGCTTTGGATTTGCGACTCTCTTGTATTTTTAGAAGGCTATTAAAATTCACGCATAAGTGGTGACTTTATACCAAACGTCAGGTTGCAGGCTCACAGCCTGGCCTCAGAACAAGCTGTTACCCAGTCAGCAGCCAACAACCTGTGCTTGCCTGTTCAAAGTGACAGGGAATTAAAAATCTCACCAGCCTCAGCCAGTTAAAGTGCTGTCCAGGCCACTTGAATGAAAAGTTTAGCAAACAGTAAAACAAAGTCATTTGGATTTTAAAAGATATTCATTTCCAATTCAGGTACACTTATAGGAGAAGCATAGATCAAATTTAGGCAAATAGAACTAGATGAGGAATGCACCTTGGTTAGCATGGATAGGTTGGGCCAAATGGCCTTCTGCAGTGTGTATAACTCTATGGCTCTATATTCCCTGCATTGCCAACAACATATTCATGGTGAGATGGAGCCTTTGCTTGCTTTCTAAAGTACTTCTATTATTTTTAATTCTGCAGACCTCCAATGGAAAATGAAGGTAGGCATCATTTTAGAATTTCAAAGGATCACATACTGTTGGCTCAGACTGTTCTTTAAATAAAATGCAAACAGGAGAAAGTTTGCAGATGCTGGCGATCCAAAGCAACACATGCAAAATTCTGGAAGAACTCAGCAGGTCAGGCAGTATCTATGGAAAAGAGTAAATTGTTAACATTTCAGGCCGAAGCACTTTTTCAGGACTGGCTAAGGGTCTCGGCCTGAAATGTCAACTGCTTGTCCTTTTCCGTAGATACTTCCTGACCTGCTGAGTTCCTCCAGCATTTTGTTTGTGTTGCTTTTAGATAAACTGGCCTGCTGATGTTTTCCATACACTGCGAACAAGGCTGCTTTGGAGCAAAGAAAACCAGCAGCTCCTGATTCTACCATCTCTATTATCTTGTGTCTCCGTTCCAGAGATGAATTAGTTTGAAATGTGTGGGATTGCTTTTGATTGAACGTAGCACACTCCTCACAAACCGGCCAGGCTTCATGGTGCTCATTCAGGGATCTATGGCCCATTCATATTACCAATCAGCTGTCTCTTGGTGAACTCAGAACACAGAGGAGTCCACACTCACTCCGGGAAATATGGTGAACCTGGTTCGTAAATGGTCCTAAAATAATGTCACACAGTTGACATCAAATTATAGGAAAAGGCATATTTAGAATAGTTTAAAAGGTCGGCACAATATCGTGGGCTGAAGGGCCTATAATGTTCTATGTTCCAAGTTCTAACTTAAACCACTTCTAGCAGAGAATAATACAATTTGTTCGACAAGAAAAATGAATCAATCAAGATTAGTTAGCTTTGATCCAAATGTAACTCGAGCATGATCAACCATCTGAATACCAGAAACTGAACAAAACAATTTTAGTGCAGGTAACTGAAGTGGATTTTCAAAAGTATTTGATAGACTATCTCAAAAGAGACATATGTCAAATGTTGTGACATATGGTATTGAAAGGGGTGTTTTCAGACAGACAGAGAAGGCTGAAAGTATTGGGCAGGATAGCAAAAGATCCTATGTGCTTTTCATTACAGTGTTCATATTTATTTAAAATATAGTCGCTGTATAATCCTACATCCTTCTCCAAAGGCTGGTGAAAATGTGGAACATGTCATTTCAGGGAGTGGCTGAAGAGAATAACATATCTCCATTTAAGGAGAGGCTGGGCAAGCTTATGAGGGAGCTGCTGCACAAGTTGATAGGGCAGTTAAGAAGGTGTAATGGGTGTTGGTCTTCATTTGTTGGATCTGAATTCAAGCGCTGGGAGGTAATGTTGCAGCTCTATAAATCTCTGATTAGATCCAGTTGGAGTATTGCATTCAGTCCTGGACACCTCATTATAGGAAGGATGTAGAAGCTTTAAAAAAGGTGCAGGTGACATTTACCTGGATGCCACCTGGATTACAGAATATGTCTTATGAGGAAAAGTTGAGCAAGCTAAGGTTTTTCTTTTTGGAGTGAAGAGTGAAGAGGATAAGAGGAGACTTAATAGAGGTATTCAAGACGATGAGAGGCACAGGAAGTGTTGACTGTCAGCGTCTTTTACCTAGGCTGGATTAGGCTAATACAAAAGAGCATCATTTTAAGGTGACTGGAAGAAAGTACGGGAGATGTCAGAGGTTAGAGAGCTCCCCTGTGATAGAGACCAGACTTACCTTGATTTGCCTGAGACTGCAGAGAAGCAGCATGACTTCTGGTGGCCTCCATCTGTCAGATCCAGAATCAGATTCTTATTTATTATCACAGACTTATATGAGGTGTCATTTCTTGCTTTGTGGCTCCCACACAGGTTGTTACGTGCACTCAGCGAACCAGACTTGACACTGCGCCACCTATCTTTCGTACAAAAATGATGCATAATTCACGCTTAATTGAAGTTCTTCTTCTGAATGATGCTTATCTGATGCTCTGTGCCTTTGATGTCACTTGCAAGTAGTTTTATCATTATACCTGTGCATACACGTGCTTGTGTAGATGAACAATAAACTTTATCTTCGACATATCACTGTGCCTGTGGATTAGGAGCATCATGACAGCAAGCCAATTGAGATTCTTATCTAAGACAGTCCAGACGTGCAGACCACCCCAGCCTGTCAGCCCGTATGACAGATCCCTCAGCAGAACGTGCTCGCGCCAGTCTGCACTCAACTATGAATCAGAATCAGGTTCAATATCACTGGTGGATGTCATGACATTCGTTGTTTTGCGGCACCAGTATACTGCAATATATAAATGATTTAAAAATCTCGAAATTAAAAAAGTTAATTAAATAAGTCGCGCAAAAGGAGAACGATAAAAAGCGAGGTGATGCTCATGGGTTCATTATCCATTCAGAAATCCGATGGTGAAGAGGAAGAAGTTGTTCCTGAAACATTGAGTGTGTGCCTTCAGGCTCCTGTACCTCTTCCTTGATGGTAGC
This sequence comes from Hemitrygon akajei, assembly GCF_048418815.1. Lineage (NCBI taxonomy): Eukaryota > Metazoa > Chordata > Chondrichthyes > Myliobatiformes > Dasyatidae > Hemitrygon > Hemitrygon akajei. Next base: position 176,584,356 of record NC_133126.1, on the reverse strand, counting down.
AATGAGAAGAGGGATGATGGAGGTCCTTAATGATGGATGCCACCTTTTTGAGGCATTGCTTTTTGGAGGTGTTCTCGATGCTGGGGAGGTTATGATAGAACTGCCAGAGTTTACAACTTTCTGCATCTTTTTCCAATCCCGCTCCATACCAAATGGTCATATAACCAGGAAGAATGCTCTACTAATGAAATATAGCCACTGTCATGCGTTATTTGGATAGATCTTCAGAGATGTTGACATCCAGAAACTTGAAACTGCTCACCCTTTCCACTGCTGATGCTCTCGATGAAGACTGGCGTGCATTCCCTCATCTTCCCCTTCCTCGTCCACAATCAATTCCTTGGTCTTACTAATGTTGAGCCAAGGTTGCTGTTGCAATGTCACTGAACTATCTGATCTATCTCGCTCCTGTACACCTCCTCGTTACCATCAAAAATTCTGCCAACAGTAGTTGCGTCATCAGAAAATTCGTAAGTTGTGTTTGAGCTGTGCCTAGTCACACAGTCATGGGTGTAGATAGAGTAGAGCAGCGCATCCTTGAGGTGCACCAGTGTTGATTATCAGCATGGAGGAGATATATCTGATCTGTATAGACTGTGGTCTCCTGGTGAAGAAGTGAAAAGTCCATATGCAGAGGCCCATGTTTTGGAGCTTGTGGGCTAGAATTGAGGGTATGATTGTGCTGAACACTGAGCTGTAATCAATACACAACAGCCTGATGTATATATCGCTATGTCCAGGTGACCCAATCCCAAATGGAGAGTCAATGAGATAGCATCTACTGTAGATCTACTGTGGTGATAGGCAAATTGCAGTGGATCCAGGTCCTTGCTTAGACAGGAGTTTATTCTGACCATGACCAACCTCTCAAAGCACTTCATAACAATAAATGTGAGTGCAACTGGACATTGGTCTTTGAAGCAGTTCGCCCTGCTCTCTTGGGCGCTGCTGTTATTGTTGCCCTTTTGAAGCAGGTGGGGACTTCCAACTGCAGCAGTGAGAGATTGAAGATGTCCTTGAACACTCACACTGGGTAATTGGCTCACATTACTGTGCCAAACATGTACTTACTTAGAAATTACCTATGGTTACCCATAGCCCTCTATTTTCCTAAGCTCCATGTACCTCTCCAGGAGTCTCTTAAAAGATCCTATCATATCCGCGTCCACCACCGTCACTGGCAGCCCATTCCATGCACTCACCACTCTCTGCATAAAAAACTTACCCCTGACATCTCCGCTGTACCTACTTCCAAGCACCTTAAAACTGTACCTTCTTGTGTTAGCAATTTCAACCCTGGGAAAAAGCCTCTGACTATCCACATGATCAATGCCTCTCAACATCTTGTACACCTCTATCTGGTCACCTCTCATCCTCCGTCACTCCAAGAAGAAAAGGCCGAGTTCACTCAACCTATTTTCATAAGGCATGCTCCGCAATCCAGACAACATCCTTCTAAATCTCCACTGCAACCTTTCTATGGTTTCCACATCCTTCCTGTAGTGAGGTGACCAGAACTCAGCACAGTACTCCAAGTGGGTCTGACGAGGGTCCTATATAGCTGTAACATTACCTCTCGGTTCCTAAACTCAATCCCACGGTTGATGAAGGCCAATGCACCGTACGCCTTCTTAATCACAGTCAACTTGTGCAGCGTCTTTGAGTGTCCTAGGGACTCGGACCCCAAGATCCCTCAGATGCTCCATATTTTTTAGGGTCTTACCATTAATACTACATTCTGCCATCATATTTGACCTACCAAAATGAATCACCTCACACTGATCTGGGTTGAACTCCACCTGCCACTTCTCAGCCCAGTTATGCATCTTATTGATATCCCACTGTAACCTCTGACAGCCCTCCACACAATCCACAACACCCTCAACCTTTGTGTCATCAGCAGATTTATTAACCCATCCCTCCACTTCCTCATCCAGGTCATTTATAAAAATCACGAAGAGAAGAGGTCCCAGAACAGATCCCTGAGGCACACCAATGGTCAGCAACCTTCTTCAGAATATGACCCATTTATGACCACTGTTTGCCTTCTGTGAGCAAGCCAATTCTGGATCCACAAAGCAAGGTCCCCCTGGATCCTATGCCTTCTTATTTTCTCAATAAGCCTTGCGTGGGGTACCTTATCAAATACCTTGCTGGAATCCATATACACTACATCTACTGCTCTAACCATTAATGTGTTTAGTCACATCCTCAAAAATTTCAATCAGTCTCGCAAGGCATGACCTGCCTTTGACAAAGCCATGCTGACTATTCCTAATCATATTATGCCTCTCCAAATGTTCATAAATCCTGCCTCTCAGGATCTTTTCCATCAACTTACCAACCACTGACTCACTGGTTTATAATTTCCTGGGCTATCTCTACTCCCTTTCTTGAATAAGGGAAAAACATCTGCAACTCTTCAATCCTCCGGAACCTCTCCTGTCCCTATTGATGATGCAAAGATCATTGCCAGAGGCTCAGCAATCTCCTCCCTCACCTCCCACGGTAGCCTGGGGTACATCTCATCTGGTCCCAGTGATTTATCCAACTTGATGCTTTCAAAAAGCTCCAGCACATCCTCTTTCTTCATGTCTATATGCTCAAGCTTTTCAATCCGCTGTAAGTCATCCCTACAATCACCAAGATCCTTTTCCGTAGTGAATAATGAAGCAAGGTATTCATTAAGTATCTCTGCTATATTCTTCAGTTCCATACACACTTTTCCACTGTCACACTTGATTGGTCCTATTCTCTCATGTCTTATCTTGCTCTGCACATACTTGTAGAATGCCGTGGGGTTTTCCTTAATCCTGTCTCCCAAGGCCTTTTTATTGCCCCTTCTGGCTCTACTAATTTCATTCTTAAGCTCCTTCCTGCTAACCTTGTAATCTTCTAGATCCCTATCATTACTTAATTTTTTGAACCTTTCGTAAGCTTTTCTTTTCTTCTTGACTAGATTTACAACAGCCTTTGTACACCATGTTTCCTGTACACGCCATCCTTTCCCTGTCTCATTGGAATGTACCTATGCATAACTCCATGTAAATATCCCCTGAACATTTGCAACATTTCTGCTGTACATTTCCTTGAGTACATCTGTTCCCAGTTTATGCTTCCAAGTTCCTGCCTGATAACTTCATACTTCCCCTTACTCCAAATAAACACTTTCCTAATTTGTCTGTTCCTACCCCTCTCTAATGCTGTGGTAAAGGAGATAGAATTGTGATCACTGTCTCCAAAATGCTCTCTCACTGAGAGACCAGGCACCTGACCAGGTTCATTTTCCAATTCCAGATCAAGTACAGCCTCTCCTCTTGTAGGCTTATCTACATATTGTGTCAAGAAACCTTCCTGAACACACCTAACAAACTCCACTCCATCTAAAACTCTTGCTGTAGGGAGATGCCAATCAATATTTTGGAAATTAAAAACTCCCACCACGACAATGCCTGTTATTATTACACCTTTCCAGAATCTGTCTCCCTATTTGCTCTTTGATGTCCCTGTTACTATTGGGTGGTTTATAAAAAATACCCAGTTGAGCTATTGACCCCTTCCTGTTCCTAACTTCGACCCACAGAGACTCAGTAGACAATCCCTCCATGACTTCCTCCTTTTCTGTAGCCGTGACACTATCACTGATCAGCAGTGCCACACCCCCACCTCTTTTGCCTCCCTTCCTATCCTTTCTGAAACATCTAAAGCCTGGCACTCTAAGTAACCGTTCCTGCCTCTGAGCCATCCAAGTCTCTGTAATGGCCACAACATCATAGTTCTAAGTACTGATCCACGCTCTAAGCTCATCCACTTTGTTCAGGATGCTTCTTGTAATAAAATAGACACATCTCAAACAATCAGTCTGAGTGTGTCCCTTCTCTATCACCTTCCTATCCTCCCTCTTGCACTGTCTCCAAACCTTCTCTATATGTGAGCCAACTGCCCCTTCCTTCGTCTCTTCAGTTCAGTTGCACCCCCCCCCCAACAATTCTAGTTTAAACTCTCCCCAGTAGCCTTAGCAAAACTCCCTGCTAGGATATTGGTCCCCCTGGGATTCAAGTGCAACCCGTCCTTTTTGTACAGGTCATACCTGCCCCAAAAGAGGTCCCAATGAACCAGAAATCTGAATCCCTGCCCCCTGCTCCAATCCCTCAGCCACTCATTTATCCTCCACCTCACTCTATTCCTATACTCATTGTCATTTGGCACAGACAGTAATCCCAAGCTTACTACCTTTTGAGGTCCTGCTTCTCAATCTCCTTCCTAACTCTCTGCAGTCAGTTTTCAGGACCTCCTCCCTTTTTCTGCCTATGTCATTGGTACCAATCTGGCTGTTCACCTTCCCACTTCAGGATATCGTGGATGCAATCAGAAACATCCCGGACCCTGGTACCTGGGAGGCACACTACCATTCGCATTTCTTTCCTACACCCACAGAATCGCCTGTTTGACCCCCTAACTATGGAGTCCCCTATAGTCCCCTATTTCTTGAGGGGAGCTATTAGTAAGAATCACCCAAGAGTTTAGCAAAAGCAATAAGGACTGAAATCAAATCATTTTTATTCATTCCTCATTGCCTATCACTCCTTCCTCTTTATGGTGCTTCTTTGACATTACACTCAGTGGCCACTATATTAGGTACACCTGTGCACCTGCTCGTTAATGCAAATACCTAATCAGCCAATCATGCAGCAGCAACTCTGTACATAAAAGCATGCAGACAGAGTCAGGAGGTTCAGTTGTTGTTCAGGCCAAACATCAAAATGGGGAAGAAATGTGATCTAAGTGACTTTGACCATGGAATGATTGCTGGCGCCAGACAGGGAGGTTTGAGTATCTCAGAAATGGCCGATCTCCTGGGAATTTCAAGCACAACAATCTCTAGAGTTTACAGAGAATAGTGCAAGAAAAACAAAAACAAAAAAACATCCAGTGACCAGCAGCTCTGTGGTTGAAAATGCCTTGTTGTTGAGAGAGGTCGGAAAAGAATGGCCAGACTGGTTCAAGCTGACAGGAAGGTGACAGTAACTTGGATAAACCACACATTACAGCAGTGGTGAGCAGAAGAGCATCTCTGAATGCACAACACGTCAAACTTTGAAGTGGATGGGCTACAGCAGCAGAAGACCATGAACATACACTCAGTGACCACTTTATTAGGTATCTCCTGTATCGAATAAACACAGAACTTAAGACAAGAACAGGCTCTTTAGTTCACAATATACTGAGCCAATTAAATTAGGGTTAAACTAAACTAATCTCTTCTGCCTAAACAAGATCCATATCCTTCCATTTATTCTCTCATTCATGTGCCCATCTAAACATCTCTTAAAAGTCCCTAATGTATCTGCTTCTATCAGCACCCCAGGCAAATAAAAAGGCCATTGAGTGTATGGTACTTGCTTAGAGTATTATCTTTCCATTTAGATTGATTTTTAAATGTTGTTTGATACTGTTCTTGCGAAGTGTCGTTGTGTGTTAAATGTACAACATAAATGCAAGTTATTGTAAATGTTGTTGAGTAACTTCAATTAATACCTTTTTGAAAATTGTAATGCAAGATGACATTTCAGGCCATGTACAGCAGAAAACCAGAGTCTGCCTTTTGTCTGATTTGTTATTACATTTAAGAGTTCAATGTAAGGCTACTGCAATAACATGGTCTTTAGGAAATACAGGATGCCAACTTGAATTATCTTGACAGGTTTGGTTTTAAAGCTGTGTCACTGGTTACAATGAAGCATATTATTGGCCTTTTCAACCAGCTACAAAAATGAAATATTCCTCACTTACCTGGATGTGTGGAGCTCAGGAAAACAGCAGCTTGCTTGCTTGGTAGTGAGTTCTCTATTTCAGACACTGAATCCTTCCGGACCCAGTGATGGCATCCATGAAATCAACAGTCACAATTCGCCAAGGGTTCCTCAGCACTACCTCCCAGATCCATGATGTTCATACCTGAAAGCCCAAGTATCCCAGATCCAAGGGAACATCATCATGAGCAAGTTCTCTTCCAGGTCATGGAAATGTATCGGTATTTCTTTAGCATAGCTGGGTGGCCGGCTGGTGGTGCAGTGGCATCAGTGCTGGACTCCGGAGTGAAGGCTCCTGAGTTCGAATCCAAGTCGGGCCACCCCCGAGCACGCTTTCCATCCGTGCCGCGTTGAGCGTCGAGCTGGCCACTCGGCCTCGTAAAAAAAAACAAGGGTTGAGTCAGGAATGTTTGTATCGTGACCCGGTTAATCCGAAAGGAGACCAATCCTGACACCACGCACCAGACAAGAATGGCTGACTGTCTGGTGCGACACGCTAAAAAAAAAAGCATAGCTGGGTCAAAGTCCTGAATTTCCCTATCCAATAGGACTGTGAGAGCACCTTCAGCACACAGGCTGCTGGCGGTTCAAGGCGATAGCTTCCACCATCTTCTCAGAGACAATTGGAAGGTTCCTTTATATACCACTATTACCCACATCCAACAAGGAATATAACAAGCTCTCTCCACTGTGATTATACACAATGTTCTGTCATTGATGATAGCCAGATGAAGCCACTCAATCATTTTAAGTATTTAGTTCTTGGTTCAGGCACTTTTGGCAGTGCTGCCTGTAACATTCATTAGTGGAACACTTCGATCCACATGTGTTAGTAATTAGTTAGAGTTGTGCACGAGTAAGATTCTTCACCTATTTTTGGAGCATTGCGATTGCTGTTGTACATATTTACTGAGTCTTAGGAAAAGGTGTATTTTCTTCACTGTACGCTGTACCAATCAGAGCAAAACATCCTTAGGGGTCTTGGCCCGAAAGGTCAACTGTACTTCTTCCTATAGATGCTGCCTGGCCTGCTGCATTCCACCAACATTTTGTGTGTGTTGCTTAAAGCAAAATAAATGGGTTAGAATATTGTTACTCGATCAGAATGGCAGGGAAGAGCTGGCTGCAAAGAAATACCTTACAAGCCTCAAATATTAGTCAAGAACTTTACCTTTCCCACCCGCTTAGCTTCACCTATCACCTTCTAGCTTGTCCTCCTTCCTACCCCCCTCCACCTTTTTATTTTGGCGTCTTCCTCCTTCCAAAGAAGGGTCTCAGCACAAAACGTTGATAGTTTATTCACTTTCATAGATGTTGTCTGATCTGCTGGGTTCCTCAAGCATTTTTTGTGTGTTGACTTGGATTTCCAGAATCTGTGGGCTTTTCCGTGTTTAGTGACATCATGAGAATGGCAACATACAATGTGGGGCTTGCAAGTGATCGAGTGTACTGCTTTAATAACTTACTATAAATGTGGGGAGATGGAATACCATCTTTCATTATTAACATGCTGCCTCTTCCCAAGTGATGATTTTCATGAGTAAGACGGGTCATAATTAACACTTAGAATAATGTTTAACAAATTCTTTGTAGGGCACATAGAAACCTAGAAACATTGAAGAGGAGGGAGGAATAAATCCTTTTGAAGGATCTTAGCCTGAAATGTCGATTGCTCTCTTTTCCATAGGTGCTGCCTGACCTATTGAGTTCCTCCAGCATTTTGTGTGCTTGGATTTCCAGCATCTACAGATTTTCTCTTGTTTGTGACTGGAGGAAGGATCTATTTGGCCCTTTGGGGAATACTCCAGTGTGCAACATGATTCAATCCTATATCCAGTTCCTGCTTTCTTCTCACATCACTTGACTTTCTCAACATTAAAAAATAAATCTACTTCTTTCTAGAATATATTTAATGGTTTGGCTACCATTGACATTTGTGATAGAAGATTCCATCATTCCACAACTCTCTGCATGAAGAAATTTCTTCTGATCTTGACTCGAAATGGCAATTTTTGAGTACTAAAGCTGGTTCTCAACTCCCCAGACAATGGGAGCACCTTCCCTGTAACTAGTTTGTCTAATCCAGTTAAAATTTTATAGTTTCCGCAGATTCCCTTCCATTCCTCGAAGGTCCGGTGAATAAAGATTCAGTAGCACTTTATTAGGTACATCTGTACATCTGTTCAGTAATGCAAGTATCTAATCAGCCAATCATGTAGCAGCAACTCAATAGATAAAAGCATGCGAACATGGTCAAGAGGTTCAGATGCCATTCAGACCAACCACCAGAATGGGGAAGAACTGTGGTCACTTTGACTGTGAAACGATCGTTGGTGACAGACGGGGTGGTTTGAGTATCTCAGAAACTCCAGGGATTTTCACGCACAACAGTCTCTAGAGTTTGCAGAGAATGGTTCAAAAAGCAAAATAATCCAATGGGTGAAAAATTGCCGATAGCAGCAGAAGACCACGAACATCCATTCTGTTGCCACTTCACTAGGTACCTCCTATACTTAATGAAGCGGTCACTGAGTGTAGATATTAGCAGTTTTCCTGCTCCTGTTGTTTAACTTACTGCTTTGCAAATCTATATTTTCCCTTTTTAAAAAAAAACACAGTAAAGTTATATTTGCCATCCCCAATCTGCAGGAACTACTCCAGACTCTATGGAATTTTTGAAATTGGCTACCAAGGCATCCACTATTTCCGGGCCTATTTCCTTTAGTGTTCTGGGATGTAGGTTATCAGGCCCCAGGGATGTGTTAGCCTTTAGTCACATTAATTTCCCTACCAGTGTTTCTTTCCTCATTTAGATTTTCTTTGGTTTCTCCCCCCGATGCATGGTACTCTAACATACCTGAGAGGTTACATGGCTACAGAGATCGAGCGAGGCAGTACATTACAGCACAAACACCCTCAGACACACAATAGACTGAACAGACCTCCGATTCTGTGACAGCATGTGAACAACACAGTGTTTTCCGCACCTGTAATTTTGAAATAGAAGATAGTTGAATGTTATTTTTTGCTATTTGACAGCAATTTTAACTTGCTTTATTTACTAATGAAAACAAACTCTCCATAGTTTTCTTTAAAAAGCTTTAGTTCTATGGTGGGATTGCCAGAGATGTGTAATCTCCAAATGCAAACTCATTTGCTGCTGAATTCTCCTTGGCTTTTGTTAGGACTGGCTCTATAGGGTAGCGGCCATTGGCAAAATATGCAACGGAAGATGGAAATACCTGTTCAAGATCAAGAAGTGGTAAAAGAATAACGCAACCTCCTCACTTAATGCAACAACAGAATAACAACAGTATTGGCACTCGAACAACACACACAAAATACTGGTGGAACACAGCAGGCCAGGCAGCGTCTATAAGGAGAAGCACAGTCGACGTTTCGAGCCAAGACCCTTCATCAGGACTACTGAAGGGAAAGATAGTAAGAGATTTGAAAGTAGTGGGGAGAGGGGGAAATGCAAAATGATAGGAGTAGACCGGAGGGGGTGGGATGAAGCTAAGAGCTGGAAAGGTGATTGGCGAAAGTGATACAGAGCTGGAGAAGGGAAAAGATCATGGGACGGGAGGCCACAGGAGAAAGAAGGGGGGAGGGGGGAGCACCAGAGGGAGATGGAGAACAGGCAGAGTGATGGGCAGAGAGAGAGAGAGAAAAAAACAAACAACTAAATATGTCAGGGATGGGGTAAGAAGGGGAGGAGGGGCATTAATAGAAGTCAGAGAAGTCAATGTTCATGCCATCAGGTTGCAGGCTACCCAGCCGGTATATAAAGTGTTGTTCCTCCAACCTGAATGTAGCTTCATCTTGATAGTAGAGGAAGCCATGGATAGACATAGCAGAATGGGAATGGGACGTGGAATTAAAATGTGTGGCCACTGGGAGATACTGGCACTCTCCTCAGGCCATTCACTCCCTTTCATTGCCCTTTGGACAATGTTTGCCTCTTACCCTCCCCTTCTTGGTGTGTTGAGGTTTAAGCCCAGCAGCAGAAGAGTTAACCAGTATCCGCTGAAGTGAGAATTGTTGGAAATTGCAGTAGGCCTATTTTTTTTTATTCTGTTTTTAATTTGGCCATCAACAAGAGTTAACGTTCTGAAGCATTTCAGCTTTTTTTGGTTGCCCAGTAAAATGTGTAGGGCGAGAAGTAAACTACATAAAATCACACATTATATATTGAGAAGGCAAAAATAGTTTTTGATGGTATGACTATTAGTCAAAATACTGAAATTAGAGCAAACGGCAAGTGAGATTGATGCTTTCTTATGTTGAAGCAGTAGTTTTTTGAAGCAATTTTTTATTTGATAATTTGATAAGAAGTCCTTTGTTATTTTGATATTGTAAATTCTACTTGGATTATTATTGCCCATGCCGCTGGGGGGGGGGGGAGAGAGAGAGAGAGAGAGAGAACTTTACTTAACATCAAATACCATTGAGACAATGAGTGTTATAGAATCATAGAGTTGTTACACCACAGTGGGAGGCCATTCATCCCATTGAATTGAAACTGTCTCTTGGTAGAACGCTCGTATCTGACCCATTTCTCATTCTTTCCCCGTATCCTTTCAAATGATTCTCTCTTAAGTATCTCTTTTGAAGGCAAGATCGATTCTCTTTCCGTATACATGCAGACAGTGAATTCCAGATAAGGTGGCTCAGTACAAGTTTGAAGAAGAGAACTTCATCTTCTGTCTGGGCATGTTACAGCTTCCAGACATAATACTGAATTCTCCAACTCCTGCTATTCGCTTTCATCCTGTTCAGATGACTCATGGCTTGCTACGCTAACTGCTCTGCCTGAGACTCAAACAACTGACAGTTGTGGATGAGATTCAGAACTTCATGGAGACCAGCCTCCCCTCCATGGACTCTGTCTACACTTCTTATAGTTTTGGTAAAGCAGCCAGCATTATCAAAAAACAAACCCTGAGCATTCTTACTTTGCTCTGCTCCCTTTGGGCAGAAGATCAAATTTCAAAGTAAATTTATTATCAAAGTACATGTATGTTATGATATACTACCCTGAGATTCATTTTCTTGCAGGCATTTACAGGGAAAAAAGAAATAAAACAGAATTTAGAAAATAGCTATATATATAGACAAAGACTGACAAATAGCAAAGTGTGCAAAAGAATTGAAATTATGCATGTAAGAAAAATGCTGAGAACACGAGTTGCAAAGAGTCTTTGAAAGTGAATCTGTAACTCACAGAATCAGTTTAGAGTTTTGGCTAATAAGTTATCCATGTCAGTTCAGGACACTGATGGTTGTAGGTTAATAATTATTCCTGAACCTGTGGGACCCAAAGCTTCTGTACTCCCTACCTGATGGTAAGAGCAAGAAGAGGGCATGGCCTGGAAGGTGCGGGTCTCTGAAGATGGATGCTGCTTTCTTGAGGCAGTGCTTCATGTAAATGTGCTCAATGGTGAAGAGAACTTTTCCTGTGAAGGACTGGGCTGTGTCCACCATCTTCTGTAGCCATTTTCATTCCTTGACAAAGGTGTTTCCATACTAGCCAGTAATACTCTCTACTGTGCAACTATAGAAGCTTGTCAAAGCTTTTGGTGACATGCCGAATCTACACAAACTTCTAAGAAAGTAAAGGTGCTGTCATGCCTTCTTTGTGATGGCACTTATGTGCTGGTCTTGGGACAGATTTCTGATATGTTGACTCTAATAGTTTGAAAGCTACTGACCCTCTCTGTCTCTGTTCTTCAATTGAGGATTGGTGTTTGGATCTGCAGCTGCTTCCTCCTGTAGCTGATAATTGGCTCTGGTTTTGCTGATGTGGAGTGAGAGGTTGTTGTATTACTGTGCATCGGTTGTTGCTTCTCCGTAACTTAACTGAAGGCACTATTGTAATGAAGTGATCTGTGTGGATGGCATGCAAAACAGAGCTTGCACCAAAGCTTGCTACATGTGCCAATAACAACCCGCTGTACCAATTTGCCAGTCTGTGTCAAAGCAAACCATCTTTGGTGAAAGTCATCTATCAGAGTAATTGGCTCAGTTTTATTTTATTTTTTGTCTTTCTGCTGGCACACCTTGACTTACTGTTTGTAAATATATTATGTTTTGTTTGTTAACCGCCAGCTGTCCATTTTCAACCCACCCACACAGCAACTTGAATATCACTTTGGCCTTTCAATTCCTTACTCACCTTCTCTGCAACTTCAGGATCAGAATCAGAATCAGGTTTATTATCACCAGCATGTTACGTGAAATTTGTTAACTTATTAGCAGCAGTTCAATGCAATGCATAACACAGAAGAAAACGAAGAAAATAATAAATAAATAAGTAAATAAGTCAATTACAGTATACGTATATTGAATAGATTAAAAATCGTGCAAAAACAGAAATACTGTATATTAAAAGGAAAGTGAGGCAGTGTCCAAGAACTCGATATCCATTTAGGAATTGGATGGCAGAGGGGAAGAAGCTGTTTCTGAATTGCTGAGTGTGTGCTTTCAGACTCCTGGTGGTAACAGTGAGAAAAGGGCATGCCCTGGGTGCTGGAGGTCCTTAATAATGGACGCTGCCTTTCTGAGACACTGCTCCTTGAAGATGTCCTGGGTACCTTTTAGGCTAGTACCCAAGATCGAGCTGATTACACTTACAACCTTCTGCAGCTTCTTTCAGTCCTGTGCAGCAGCACCCTCCCCCCACCATACCAGACTGTGACGCAGCCTGTCAGAATGCTCTGCACGGTACATCTATAGAAGTTTTTGAGTGTATTTGTTGACATACCAAATCTCTTCAAACTCCTAATGAAGTATAGCCGTTGTCTTGCTGATGCACCATCAATAACTCACTCTGAGACGTAAGGAGCGAGATATCGGCTTTTATTGACTGGAAGAATGAACAACACTACATCCTGGAGAATGAGGCCGGGCTCAGGCCTCAATCGCCTTTATACAGGGGTCTGTGGGAGGAGCCACAGGAGCAGTCCAGACAGGTATATGTAGTTCACCACACTTGCCTTCTTTATAACTGCATCAATATGTTGGGACCAGGTTAGATCCTCAGAGATCTTGACACCCAGGAACTTGAAGTTGCTCACTCTCTCCACTTCTGATCCCTCTATGAGGATTGGTATGTGTTCCTTCGTCTTACCTTTCCTGAAGTCCACAATCAGCTCTTTCGTCTTACTGATATTGAATGCCAGGTTCTTGCTGTGAGAGCACTCCTCTAGTTGGCATATGTATGCCCTCTTGTCACCATCTGATATTCTACCAACAGTGGTTGAATAGATGGTTTTTGAGCTATGCCTAGCCACACAGTCATGTGTATATAGAGAGTAGAGCAGTGGGCTAAGCACACACCCCTGAGGTGCACCAGTGTTGATCATCAGCGAGGAGGAGATGTTATCACCAATCCACACAGATTGTAGTGTTCTGGTTAGGAAGTTAAGGATCCAGTTGCAGAGGGAGGTACAGAGGCCCAGGTTCTGCAACTTTTCAATAAAGATTGTGGGAATGAAGGTATTAAATGCTGAGCTATAGTTGATGAACAGCATCCTGACATAGGTGTCTGTGTTTTTCAGGTTATCTTTAAAATTTCTTCTTCTCTCTCTCAGCTCCGACATAGGGGTTTGACTTGAAATATTAAACCTGCTTTTCTTATTACAGATGCTGCCAGACCTGCATCTTCTCTTTTTGTTTAATTAAAATTGAGCCTTTTTTGTCACACATACATCAAAACACAAAGAGAAATGCATTGTTTTGTGTCACATCAAATCCGTGCGTATTGTGCTGGGCAGCCTGGAAGTGCTGCCCCATTATTGGTGCCAACATCGCATGCCCACATAACGGTACACCTTTGGAATGTGGTAGGAAAATGGAGCACCCAAAGGAAATCCACATAGTCATGGGGAGAAAGTACAAACACCTTACCTACAGGGGTGGGAATTGAACCCTCACCGGGGTTAACAGCTTTACACTAACTATGGTACCTCTCCACACTTTTCGCAGGGAAAAAAAATTAAAGACTGCCCTATTCTGCAAAGGGGATTTATCCCAATTTTTAAATATTTGTCCCTGGCCCTTGAATCCTCCCTGTCCGTTCTGATGTAGCTGAAATCCTTCATCCCTTGAAATATCTTAATGTAAGGGTTCCCAACCTTTTTTATGCCATGGACCCCTACCATTAACTGAGGGGTCCATAGACCCCAGGTTGGGAACCCTTGTTCTAATGTGTTGCTGATGATTTGGTGATTAGACCATTATAGTATGATAATTTTTTTAATGCACGAGGCAGGAACTGGTCTGTTTCATAGTTAACTGTCCTAAGCCCTCTGTGAGTTACACTGGGAAAATGCTTCATCCTTAGAGCAGATTATCTTTCCGCATGGACTTCAATCTTTTCTGCATCTCTCATGATAGCATTTTCAGTCTGAATTATTAATGAGGGAAAATAAAGGGGATATATTTAGGATTTATGTTTAAAATGTAGACATATAAATGATGTAGAAGGCAAGTGATGAAGTATTTCACAAACAAGTAATCTAAAAGCTATTCCACATACATAAAATCACAACAACATAAATGTACTTCTCTGTGAGCTTCAAGCAATTGAAAAGATATATAAAAAAGGCACAGCTGTGCACTCACCATCACTGACATTAAATGTAACCATGGCAATGTTCTTGCAATGACAGCCTTGTGTACTGGGGCATCAGTTGTCCAAATGAAATTGCTTGTGGTGTACAGCTAATCGAAGCAATGAACATCAGCATCTTTCAGCCACATTTTGCCTGAGCTGAGTTAACCCCAACACCAAAGAATCCTAAGCTACATACATTCTCTTCCCTTTGAGAGCCAAATGCTTAAAGATATCATTGTGATGGCTGTGCTGAGAGTTAGTTCAAAAGACTATGCATACTACTAATTCAGAAAAAGGTGAGTCTGCTGACTGAATTCTACAAGAAAAAGAGTCAACTTACCTTCCATATGTCACGTACACTACAGCACAGAAACAGGCTCTTCGGCCCTTCTAGTCCATGCTGAACTATTATTCTGTTCAGTCCCATCAACCTACCCCCGGCCCATAGCCGTCCATCCCCCTCCTATCCATGTACCTATCCAAATTTCTCTTAAACGTTGCAATTGAGCTCATGTCCACCACTTGTTCTGGCAGCTCATTCCACACACACACTACTCTCTCAGTGAAGAAGTTCCCCCTCATTGCCCCTAAACATTTCACCTCTCACCCTTAATCCCATGACCCCTAGCGGTAGTCTCCCAACCTCAGTGATAAAAGCCTGCTTGCATTTATCCTATCTATACCCCTCATAATGTTGTTCACCTCTATCAAACCTCCCCTCGGCACTCTAAGCTCCAGGGAATTAAATTCTAACCTGTTCAACTTCTCACTAGAACACAGGTCCTCATGCACAGGCAACATTCTTGTAAATTTTCTCTGCCCTCTTCCTATCTTATTGATATACAATGTGTTTTACTTATCCAGCATAGAAACAAAACGATAATGATACCAGGGAACATCGTTTGCATCATCATGAGTTCCAACTGTGACGAAAAGTGCTTAGCATTGTTCATAGGAATTGGTTTTAAGAAATTTCTCAACTGACTTATCTTTAGGTTACCTTGAAAAACAGGTGAATAGTTTAAACGGGTGGTGAAATGAGCATAAAACTGATAATTTAATTGCTTTAATGTCCTTTTTAAAGCCCGTCACTAAACATCAGCATAAGTTGCAGCTGGCAAGTAACCCTCCTAATAGAACTCCTTGTGTGTGCTCTGCTACTTCCAATCTCCTTCAAAGCAGCAATACGGCTGCTATTAATTCTTTTATAGACAATTCCATTATGAATTATGGAGCTTCTTTTAAAAAGAACACAGCCTTGACCTACTGTGTCAGCTTCTTCCAACGAAGCATGTAAAACAAAGAGCTTCTTCGGCTTCCTAAGGGAGGAAAGTAACCGGAGGGAAACCATCCTGTGAAAACAGACTTTTGAAACTTGAACCGAGAACTACTTAAATAAATGTGAGAAATTCTGAGATATTATTCTCGCAATGCAATTAGCATCAGTGACATCAGCATTCCACCAACACCCTAATGATCCTATTAAAATTGTTGGCACTTTGTTTCTTATCAGTAATCAGTTTTTTTTGGTGTATTTTTTTTGTTTATTGTTTTTCTTTGTGTATTCTGGATGGATTTAACCCTTTCTGCGATCTGCTTCTCGTTTGAATCCTTTCCTACCTCAATGAACTCAATTGGAAGATAAAAGCCGTGGTGAAAAGAAAGGAGTTTCCGAAATATGGAAATGTTCAGATCCAAACAATACAAAGTACAAAGTAAATTCATTATCAAAGTATATTTGCCCTTGTGTCTGAGTCTACGAGGCAGGTGGCGATGCTGGAGCTGACAGTCCCATGGGAAGATCACATGGAAGAGGCCTTTGAAAGGAAGCTGTCTAAGTACACAGGACTGGTCAGCGACTGCCAGCAGGCTGGATGGAGAGCGAGGTGTCTCCCAGTGGATGTTGGTTGTAGGGGATTCGCAGCCCGTTCCTTAGCCAGAGCCGACAGCAATTTGGGCATCGAGGGAGAGAGGAAGAGGAGGGGCATCCGCAGTACCACCGATGCGACAGAGAGGGCCTGAAGGTGGCTGTGGCTCAAGAGAGGGGAGCCATGGAGTCATGTGTAGCCAGCCATCTGGACACAAGCTGGGGTCTGATCAGCCCCGGCTGGGTCATCTGGAGAAGGGTGTATGATGTTGAAAGACCCAAAACACCCGATGATTCCAGGAACATCACTGATGATGTGTCCAGAAGCATCAGTAGATGTACGCACACAGCTGCCTCCATATACAACCCTGAGATTCACTTTCTTGCAGGCATACACAGAAAATCTGAGAAACACAAAGACCACACTCAACATGGCAGACAAACAACCGATGTGCAAAAGACAACAAACTGTGTAAATACAAAAGGAGCTCAGGAAGGATTTCCAGGTGTTCAATGCACTGTAAGTAACAATACGAGTTCAGTCAGAATGACGTGTTACTTGTAGAGGAAGATTTACAGGTGACAGAGTGTCTGCCTGCTTTATCCTTTTAGCTGGTGGAGGTTTGTCTGGTTCAGGAGATGCTGTTGGTAAGTTGTTGAAGCAAAGTTGTAGCCATTATACATACGTAACATCTATGGCACTGTTGTGAATGTTTAGGCTGATGGGTGGTATGCTAGTCCAGCAGCCTATATTGACCCTATGATGTACTGTTGGAGCTGCATTCATCAGAATCAGGTTTAATATCACTGGCATATGCCATGAAATTTATTGTTATGCAGCAGCAGTACATTGCAATATGTAATAATAAAAAGAAGAAGAAAGCCCTTAACTCCGAGTGGAGTCATCGGGACACCATTGTGACGGTGTTTTTTTTAGCAGGCTTTCTGAGTTGCTAGCTCAACGCTCCACCCAGCACGGATGGAAAGAGTGCAAGGGAGCCGGCCGGATTCGAACCCGGGACCATTCGCTCCGAAGTCCGGCGCTGATGCCACTACGCCACCAGCCAGCCAATAATAACAAAAATTGCAAATTACAAATTACAATAAGAATAACTGTAAATTACAGTGTATGTTTTAAAAAGTTAAATTACAAATGTAAATAAGTGGTGCAAAAAGAGAAAAAAAAAGTGCTGAGGTAGTGTTCATGGGTTCAATGTCCATTTTGAAATCGAATGGCAGAGGGGAAGAAGCTGTTCCTGAATCAGTGAGTATGTGCCTTCAGGCTCCAGCCTGATGGTAGCAATGAGAAGAGGGCATGGCCTGGGTAATGGGGGTCCTTACTGATGGATACTACCTTTTTGAGGCATCACTCCTTGAAGATGTCCCGGATGCTGGGGAGGCTTGTGTCGATGATGGATGAAGCCGACTGGGCTAACAACTTCCTGCAGCTTATTTCAATCCTGTGCAGTGGCCCTCCTTCCATACCAGACGGTGATGTCAGCCAGTTAGATTGCTCTCTATGTACATCCAAAGAAATTTGTGAGTGTCCTTGGTGTCATCCAGGCAAGTGGAAAGTTTTCCACCAGACTTGCAGCTTGTGGGGGCTAGAAGGGCTTTAGGGAGTCAGGTAATGGATCACTTATCCATAATACTTAACCTTTAACCTGCTCTTGCAGCCACAATATACACTCACTGGTCACTTTATTAGGTACCTCCTGTGTGTTATAAAATGGTCATTGAGTGTATGTTCATAGTCTTCTGCCACTGTGGCCAAATCCACTTAAAGGTTCAACATGTTGTGTGTTCTAAGATGCTCTTAGAACAGTGCACACCACTGTTGTAACATGTACTTATTACAATCGCCTTCCAGTCAGATTGATCTAGTCTGGCCATTCTTCTTTGACCTCTCATATTAACATAGCTTTTTCACCCCCAGAACTACTGTTCCTTTTGTTATTTATCAATACCATTTAGTAGACTCTAGAGGTCATTGTGCATAAAGATCCCAGGAGTAGAGCAGTTTCTGAAGTACTCAATCCACCCTGTCTGGCACCAATTCCACAGAGTCACTCAGATCACATTTCTTCCCCATTCTGATGTTCGGTCTGGACAACACCTGAACCTCTTGACCACGTCTGCATGCTTTTATGCATGGAGTTACTGCCACTTGATTGGTTGATTAGGTATCTGCATTAACGAGCTGGTGTACAGGTGTACCTGATAAAGGGGCCACTGGGTGTAGGCGTAGATACAGCGTTTGAAACTGCTCCCCAGGAAGTAACGGCTTCAAATCCCACTTCAGAGATCTGAGCACAAAAATTCAGGCTGACACAACAATGCAGTGCTGAGTACTTGCTGTCCTGTCAGAGGTCTCATATTTAATTTGGGATACTAAATCCAGGATCCAACTACTCCCCCAGGTCAAAGTAAGTCCATAGTATGGAGGAGCAGATGTGGGCCATCCAGTCCACTGAGTCTGCTCCATCATTCAGTCGTGGCTAACTTTTATCTCAACACCATTTTCCTGCCTTCTCCCTGTAACCCTTAACCCCTAACCCCTTTGCCAATCAAAGAACCTCTCCATCTCCACCTTAAGTACACCCAATGACTTGGCCTTCATAGATGCCTGTGGCAATGAATTCCACAGATTCTCCACCCTCTGGCTGAAGAAGTTCCTCCTTATTTCCGTTTTAAAGGGATTTCCCTCTATTCCGAGGCTGTGCCCTCAGATTCCTGACTCTCTTACTAATACGAACCCATTCCTCCACTTCCTCATACAGGTCATTTATACAAATCACAGAGAGTAGGGGTCCCAAAACAGATCCCTGAGGCACACTACTGGTTACCAACCTCCAAGCAGAATATGACCTGTCTACAACTAACCTTTGCCTTCTGTGGGCAAGCCAATTCTGGATCCACAAAGCAAGGTCTCCTTGGATCCTATGCCTCCTTACTTCCTCAATAAACCTTGCATGGGGTTCCTTATCAAATGCCTTGCTGAAATCCATATACACTACATCTACTGCTCTACCTTCATCAATGTGTTTAGTCACATCCTCAAATTCAATCAGGCTTGTAAGGCATGACCTGCCCTTGACAAAGCCATGCTGACTATTCCTAATCATATAATGCCTTTCCAAATGTTCATAAATCCTGCCTCTCAGGATCTTCTCCATCAACTTATCACCAGAGGCTCAGCAATTTCCTCCCTCACCTCCCACAGTATGTGAAGTCCGGTTCCGGTGATTTATCCAACGGTGCTTTCCAAAAGCACCAGCACATCTTCTTCCTTAATATCTACATGCTAAATCTTTTCAGTCCACTATAAGTCTTCCCTACAATCGTCAAGATCCTTTTCCGTAGTGAATACTGAAGCAAGGTTTTGATTAAGTACCTCTGCTATCTCCTCTGGTTCCATACACACTTTTCCACTATCACACTTGATTGGTCCTTTTCTCTCACATCTTATCCTCTTGCTCTTCACATACTTGTAGCATGCCTTGGGGTTTTCCTTAATCCTGTTCGCCAAGGCCTTCTCATGGTCCCTTTCTGGCTCTCTTAATTTCATTCTTCAGCTCCTTTCTGCTATGTTAAGTTATTCATTGTTGGGATCATTCTTGTGAACCCCCTCTGGAATAAAAAGTAAAATAATAGAAATAAAAAAGTAAAAGGCATCTTGGTATACTTTGACGTTATCTCTATATCGAGAGCAATATTTTATCCTCAATTAATCATCAACACACAAAATCAGATGATTTACTCATTATCACAATGTTGATTGTGGTAGTTTGGATTTGCAATAAGCTGTTACATTTGCAACATGACTAATATGACCACACTTCTTGCTTACTTACTTGGCAGTCACGTACTGTTGGACCCCCAAGAGGATCGCAAAATGTGCTATAATCCAAGTCTTTTATGAAATTGAATGAAATTACTTGTTGTGTATTCTGTTCCCCTCAAATAGGTCTAGAAATTATGTACTAAATTCTGGGGAGATCCTGGTCCTTATTAAGGGTCCCCACCTGAAATATTATTTTCCAAAGATCCTGCCTGTTCTGCATTTTGAAAGATTCAAAGTATGCACATGGAATACACCTCTGAGATTCACCTTTTCGCAGGCAGTCACGGAAAGAAGCAACCCGTTCAAGAAAACATTAAACACCCAACATGCAGAAAAAAAAAGAACAAATTGCACAAATGGCAGAGAGCAAGCGGACAACACATAGAATATCAAACATCAGACCAGGTGTCCAGTAGTATTCAGCTTAGCTCAGTTCAGCTCCATACTGCTAGGCAATGTGGACTGCATGGTAATTCTTCGTTAAGTGCCCCAGTCTGCATCGACTGCCCGATCAAACCTCTTCAAAACAGCGGAAAAAAGACAGAATCCAGGGGTAAGTTTTTTTACGCAGAGTTTTTTTTAATGACGGCGGCAGTGGAGACGGAAATGATAGGGTCTTTTAAGAGACTCCTGGATGGGTACATGGAGCTTAGAAAATTAGAGGGCTATGGGTAACCCTAGGTAGTTCTAAGGTAAAGACAAATTCCTTTGACCCAGGCATTTTCACCTCAACATGGAGGATGTTTACTTGCCGTAACACCTTCCATAATTATCTACCATAGGACAGCACGGTAGTGCAGTGGTTAGCACAACAATTTACAGTACCAGCGACCTGAGTTCAATTCCCATTGCTGTCTGTAAGGAGTTTCTACGTTCTTCCAGTGACTGTGTGGGTTTCCTCGGTGCTCCAGTTTCCTCCCACATTCCAAAGACGTTCCAGTAGGGTGGATAATTGGGCGTTGGAAATTGTCCTGTGGTTAGGTTAGGATTAAATCAGAGGGAATACTCATCTGCGTGGCTTAAAGAGTCAGAAGGGCCTGTTCTGTGCTGTATCACTAAACAAAATAAAAGAATAAAATAATGCGTGTTTCCTGTGACGATGCAAGTTGCATGCTGCTCAGGCCCCTCTCTCATTACTAACAGAAACTGGAGTTTTGTGGGGGCAATCCTTGGTTGAGCACAGACAGAAAAACTAGGGCACTTCACACAGGGACTGGTAATTCTTCTGGACCTTCCTTCAGGGGTCTGTTTCTGAGGCCTATATGATGGCTGGCCGCACACTTCAATGTTCAGGATTGTGGGTCAAGGTCAGTGGTTGTCCCCTCACTGTCCACGACCTTTTTATATAAACTGCCACCAAGCTGCATGCTGCTTTCTCCTGCAGTCTGATCAGCACGCAGTTTGCAACCTGGTCCCTGCGTCCTCCCTCAGCTCCATGGCAACCTTTTGAATTATCATATTTTCTCAGACATAGAAGGAAGCTAGTTATCCCACTAAGTTTTTGCTAGGTCTCAGAGTGACCCTAATCCACCATTTATTTCCTTGTAACCTATTGCTTCTTACCTATTACCCATCAACTAACTCCAGCCGTTCTTTTGCCACCATGCTCGTTAAGCTCTGATGCACTTAGACCATAAGACATAGGAGCAGAATTAGGCCGTTTGGCGCATTATTCACTTCCCAACAATCAGCACCACAGTCACACAGATGTGATGAGCTCGTCATGCACACTTTAGTACAGGAATATTTGTTGTTCACATTTTTATACCCAATTTTCTTTTTTTTCTGCAGGCCAAGAGTATTGTATACGCAGTGCGGTACTAGTACACCAAAATGTAAAATTAATTTCCTGTGCAATTAACCCCAGTTGTGCATTTCAGAGAACCATGTTGGTAGTGGAGCGGTTCGAGTGACACTATTACGGCTCGGACTGTCAGAGTTTGGAGTTCAGTTCCGGCGACGTCTGTAAGGAGTTTGTTGCTTCTCCCCATTACCGCACGGGTGTCCTCCCACATTTCAAAGGTTAGTTGGTTAATCGGTCATGTAAATTGTGCTGTGATTAGGCTAGGGTTAAATAGGAGCTTGCTGGGTCTCAATGGCCTGTTCCACACTGTATTGCTAAATAAATAAATATAGGTCCCTAAATGCAGAAACTGACATTATTAACTTCAATGTGCCCTTCTTGAAAGAGCTGTAGCAGGTTCTTGCAGCTGCAGATGTGATGCACCATCAATAACTCACTCTGAGACGTAAAAGCGAGGTATCGGCTTTTATTGACTGGAAGAAGGAACGAGCAGTGAGTGACCACCATACTACATCCTGGAGACTGAGAGGCCGGGCTCAGATCTCCATCACCTTTATACAGGGGTCTGTGGGAGGAGCCACAGGAGCAGTCATCAGGGGTGTGTCCAGACAGGTATATGTAGTTCACCACAGGATGCAATCTCAGTGTCTGGCTGGAAAAGCAATGTTTCAGAAAACAAATTTCACTATCCGAGTTGCAGGAGAGTGTTGGCTTAGAATGAATAGATGCTACGATAAACGGACGGAGATAGGATGCTCTGTTTGGGTGAGAGAGACCCGGGAAAGGTGTTGAAGGAGACATGTTTTTTTTTGTGCATGGGGCCTATAGTAACCCACCACAACCACAGCACTCTTTGCTGAAGACTGCCAAGGAAGTCTCCAAATGCATGAGGGCAATCTGTGGATGTCTTCACTTTGCAGAAGCACGTTTTGCAGGCAGGTTTCTGTATCTGTTCCTGTGGGATAGACCATAAGATTACAAGACATAGGAGCAGAGTTAGACAATTCAGCCCATTGAGTCTGCCCTACTCATAAATCATGGCTGCTTTATTATCCCTCTCTACCCCATTCTCCTGCCTTCTCCCCACAACCTTTGACACCCCGACTAATCAAGAACCTACTAACCTCCTCTTTAAATGACTTGGCTTCCACAGTTATCTGTGGCAAAAAAATTCCACAGATTCACCATGCTCTGGCTAAAGAAATCCTTTCTCATCTCCGTTCTAAAGGGATGTCCTAGTAATCTGAGGCTGTGTCTTCTGGTCCAGCGAGGATGGGCCTAGAGCCAAAAAACAGCAAGGTAAATGAAGTCTTTTCTTTTTGACTGTAGAAGGTGGGTACCTGAAGCTTGGAGTGATTTTGAGGCCTAGCTTGTAGGAGTGACCATAAAGTCCTGGGAGTCCAGTCAAACAAGTGTACTACAACACAGCAGACCATGTTGCCCATTGCCATCTCTAAGCAAAAGAAATCCTAATAGTTTCATTCCCCTTCCCTTTAATTCCCTCATGACATATCCTCCCACACAGGCCTAACAACATTCCTTTAGTACTTTCAGTCACTTGACTACACGAAGGGACAATTTACAACATCTAACTAAGCTTCCAATACAGCTTCGGGATGGAGGAGAATCCACTACGGCCGTTGGAGAGCCACGTGGTCTCAGGGGGAATGTGGGAACTCCACCAAGACGGTAGCTAATGGCAGGCTAGAACCCATGTCCTTGGAGGGCTGCCAACAGCTACACCAGTGGGTTGCCCCTTGGAAAGTGGAAGAGGTCACTGCCTTCACTGAGGATAAAGAATGCAAACTGAGCATTGGTCTTAACAGGGGAATGCCAGTTCATAAAATATGAAAATGTGGTCCCTATTTGTGTATGTAAGAACCATTGATTTTCCAATTAGTGTGGTTAGAATAATCTTGCATGTTGCACATAGTTTGGGAGTGTTCTTCACTGGAAAACAGAATTAGGACAGGAACCTCACCAAAATTTCAAGAGCATGTTCTAAGACTTCCAGAAATGGGCAGAAAACTATTTCACTCCAAAAGAATCCAACTTTCATATATAGCCTTATTTTTTTCCACAGTTTTCTTGGAATGCAAAGGAATTTCTCAGTCATGATAAGATATCTTGAATTTTGATGTTCATTGTGATACATAAACATTATTGAATTGTTTTAACAAGACATGACTAATAAGGTCATACAAGATTTTACTGACAGTTGCAGATTCTGCTACCTCTCTCTGGATGCTGTCTCCAGCAGAATAACCATTGTAAGTTAACATTAATCATCAGAGTGAAAATTGAGTTGAGTATGATGTTTTCCAAAGGAGTTCTCTATTATTGGGTCTTTGGGTAACTGCAGAGGATATCTGGCATCCACATATCCTGAGAGGCTTCCAGACCTCACAATCCTTTCCTCTTTGCCACTTGCTGATTGCTACAGGACTTGATTCGGTGGTGTTAGGGTGATTCTCTTAAGGGAGCACGCCCCTGTGTGACTTTGTCTAATGTGGGGAGGCTGACGCATGGGCAGCCACCATGCAGTCCTTGAGAGAATGGGGTCAGGGTGCAGTGGCATGGAACGCAAGATGGCTGGGGACCCTTTCCTGCTGCAGCCTTCCCCCGCCTTCACTGCTGTTGTAGTGTGACATCATCTTCTGCGGCTCCACTGTTGAGGTCTTGAGTGGGTCAATCCTTGTCTGGAATCTCCCCCTTGACCTTACCGCCTTGGGTAACCCTACCAGGAGCTAAGTGCTGGATGGCTAACAGACTGTATCACTCTCAGAATCTCAGGAACTCACAAATCTCTCCATCATGGCAAGCTGACAAACTTTGGAGAAGACAGCGAAAAGTATCGATTACACAAGGACAAAAAGACTGACTACACAAAGACAAAAGTACTGACTATACGAAGCCTTCCTAACTCTGGAAGATATTCTGTCGTATTCATATTAGATGTGCCCTTAAAGTTATCTTATTTGATATTGCATTTAACATCCTAATTTTCAAATGGGTGCAGAATTAAGTGTAACAAATGGAACTATTATGGGTTGCTTGTTAATAGCAATAGCCACATTTTGCAATGCGTCTGTGGAAATATTACCTTACTGAATGAGGTGTGGCAAAATAATCTCATGCAATATGTCACCACCCCAGCTTCCTTTCAATGGGCAGCATAGGTGATAAAAGAAGAAGAAATATTTATGTTTAATTCAGGGTTATGGAAAGACTTCAGATGAATATGCTTCCATTTTATTCTGTAAATAAATGAAAGGAATCGCGAAACAGTGTTTGCATCTGGATGACATACATAGCAGCTCTAGTACTATTACTGCAAAGTGTCCTTTTAGAAGAGGAGAAATATTAATTTGAGGTCTGTGGCTATGAAACCATCTAGAATGATTTGAGTGCTTGTGAGCCATTTAGAAGCAGAAACAGGTTAGCCAACAATACAGAACTGTCCCCTAGGCGGAAGCAAGATTGTGGGCTCAGCCAGGTGGAAAATGGTCCATTTGGTTCACTCTAATGCTAAACTTTATCATGGGATTGTGATTCACACACTCTCATAGAACTTAATGTCACTGTGTTAAAAGCTTCTCTGCTGGTTCGCTCTGACTTTCTCACTTTGATATTAAAAAAGATCCTCCCTCTGGATACAGTAACACTTTTGATTTGTTTTTCTAATGCAGTCGAAACACCAAGTAGATTTAATTATATATTTTGCAGGATGACTAATCTGAACTCAGTTACAAAATAAACATCATTACTTACTCATGAGTAATAATCGTAAAGCTTCAATAGACTGTTATTTTTGTTACTTGCATGTACACAAGTTTGAATACGGATTTGGTTGACTGCGTCCACTCTTTCTTCAATCCCCTGACTAAATAAAAAGAAGATAAATTCTGTCTCTCAGGCATTAGTGACATTGAGTTACTGTTGCAAACATTATGCATGACCTATCCCTCACAATATTATTACGGGCAAGCATTCCTTTTCACTGTCTCACTACTGGTCACTCATTTTGATCCCTGAGCTGATGTTCATTTCCCTTCCCTTTCACAGCACGTTCCCAAAGAACTCCAGCCTCTATTTCTGTGGCTTCATCAAGTCCAGCTGTCAGTTCCACTCATGAGTGTCACCCTCGAAAACAGCAGTCTCAGCATCCCACAATATGTCTCTTCTCCTCCAAAATGAATTGGTTATCGGATCCACAGACCGATAGAGAAGGATCAGTCAATTAGCCTGTGCTTGATGCACATTCCTGATGAAATTTGATAAAAACAGTGAATGTGAAGTAGATACGGGGGGGGGGGGGGGGAGATTTGGCCCTTTGGACCCCACGTGCTTTTAGCTTGCATTGAGTCAATGGGAAATGGGCTGTCATCCAAGACCAAATCAAATCAGGCAGTCTCCCACCAGGTTCTGTTGACAGGCATTTGCAGCCTAGAAATGTTCATATTAAGGCACCAAAGGGGGATTTTAACTCCTCCAGTACAAGAAAAGCCAAAACAACAGACTTACCATCGGTTTTCTGTCTCGCCGCCATCTTCCTACTGCTATTGTAATAGGTGGCCACAGTGGTAATCTAATTCAAAGAGCCTCAAGCATACATTTCAATCAAATTCCTATTGTACTGTTATTACTCCCTGAGCCTTCTGAACAAAGCACCTGCTCATGGGAAGCTTTGGGCTGGAAAGCAGGTTAAGGGAAAATTGAGTTTTGGGGCAGAGGTACTTTTCCTGGCTCCGGACAACTAGCTCAGGCCTTTGAACTTGCATTGAGCACATCCGCAAGGAGCGCTGTCTCAAGAAAGCAGCATCCGTCATCAAGGAGCCCCGTCAACCAGGCCACACTTGCTTATCGCTGCTGCCGTTGGGGAGGAGGTGCAGGATGCTCAGGTCCCACACCATCAGGTTTAGGAACAGTTATTACTCTTCAACCACAGGCTCCTGAACCAGTGTGGAAAACTTCACTCACTTCAACACGGTACTGCTTCCACAATCTATGCACCCTACAATTCATGTTCTCAATATTATTTATCTATTTTTAAAATTTGCACAGTTTGTCTTCTTTTGCACATTGTTTTGTGTGTAGTTCTGTGTGTACTTTGCGTGTAGTTTTTTCATTGATTTTATTGTAATTCTTTTCTCTACTGTGAATGCCTGCAAGACATTGTAGCTCAGCATACTATATGGTGACATATATGAACTTTGATAATAAATTTACTTTGAACTGTGTCATCCAACATATTATGACTGATTGATGTCTCATGCAATCTACAAAAGCTACAGCTGCTGTCTGCCCTGCTGAATGTTTCTGATATTTTTTCTTTTTATTTATTCTTATGAAATACATATCCAATTGGGCTGGGGATGGGAGGAGCTTTGCTAAAAATGCCTAGTCAGTCAATAATAGTGTAATAAATCATTTTATTGAGTTAAGTGCAGTTGCTTCCCACAGAAGCATTAGTCAGACCATTTGATGATTTGATGATGTGTGAAGTTAATGAATCTGGTTCACATTATGAAGGCCCCACATTGTCATAGCACTTGCTATAGGGCAATCTCATCACTGCCTAAAACACCCATGGGAAAAACATCTGAGAACAACTAGGAACAAACCTGAAATCTGTAACTACTGTAAATGTTTACACCATTTATTGTCCTCTGGTTTATTATTGTATCTCATTTGCCACTTGAGTGTTTTTCACCCTGAATAATTTACTGAAGATTTCAGAATTCAGTCAAACTTTCCTTTTAGTTTCATTCAATCAATCACTTATTAATCACGTACATTGAAACATGCAGTGAAGTGCATCGCGTGCATTAACAACCAACACAACTTAGGGATGTGCTAGGGGCAGCTCCCAAGTGTCACTACACATCCCAGCACCAACATAGCGTACTCACAATGCATGGCAAGACAATACAGAACACAGCAAAACAGAATACAACAAGCAACAGAACAACAACGGCAAAGCAAGCCCCTTTGCTACCTCCCATTCATCCAGACAACCATGCGCACACACACACACACCCAGACAGTCTTCCAATCCCTGTACAGGCTTCCAGCTCCCACTGAACTCACAGACTTGCAGACGATGGGCATCCAACTTCCCTCGTAGAGCTGGTACTTCATTCATCCACTGGGCTTCGACTTCCAGAGCTCTGAACAACTTTTTGGCTTTGATTTTCAGTGTCAGACCTCAGTGACGGGACCTGAACAATTGGAAAATGCTGTTATTATCCTTTGTTGAATTAAATAAGGCATGAGTGATTGAAAGAATTTCAGAACAATACAGATACACAGTTCTAATTAAAACAATGAGTTAGAGGTTTTAATATCAGAAATTTCAGGGCTGAGGTTGCTCGCCAGCTATTGATCATTTTGAGCTTTTGGGTATTGTTGTTTCCATTCCGTATAGCTTAGAGAATGGTGGGTATACGAGCCCAATATAAATGATCAAAGGTACCTGCTGCTCCCTAATTATCACTGAGGTAGTAGCTAGCAGTTTAACGCTGTGTTCCTCGTAGCTTCACAGCTTGTTGCTGCTCAAGCCTAGCTCCCTCCTGCTAAAGTCCAGAACCAAGATACTGTGACACGTCGACTCCAAATGATGAAACCAGGCTTCTCGGTCTCTGAAACTTCAAAGTCAGAGCTATTTTCCCCTCCAAGTCTTGTATGCTGCTGGCACTTTCACTATTGATTACTTTAGTCTTGTGCTCTTAATATTTTTAAGTCCATATAGATCTTACAGAGCGATTTGATATAAAATATTCTGTAGATAGGAATAAAAAATGTGTGCTGTGCAAAGCCATGTTCTGCATTTTCTATAAGCTAACTTCATCCACCCAAGTAATTACGAATTGGTGCAGCTGCCAGCCACTGCTTATTTTATTTAAATAACTACCTGGTATGGATCTTTATTGCTAAATACAGGCTGGTCATAGTTTGACAGTCTTCAATCGAACCCATGTGCCAATATCCAACAGAGACAGGAAGCACACAAGCTAGTAAAAAACTGAAGCCAGCCACAGGAAATTAAAACAAACAAAATGCACATAGACAAACATGTGCAGAACAGTAGTGTGTCTTTTTTTAAATATCTGTAAATGAAAATCATCTTTTCCTAGAGACAAATGATTTAACATTCCTTTTACTTCCCTCCAGATATTTGACCGGATGCTTCCTTTTATGGGTCTGCTCTTGTGCAGATGATGTGAGTTTAGCATCCGTTACAAACAGGACAATCTATTTACCAGGCAAGGGTTTTGATCTGGAAAACAAGGGGATCTTTGGCAGTTTTTCCAAGGAGAGAACATTGTTGAGCAAAACCTGGTCTTCACCTCCCAATACTGGATTTGGACATTAACGAGGTCGCTTGCCTTTCACTGGTCTGGGTCCATCACACCATTCAACACTACGCAAAATGTCCACCAACTCACATTTTGCTCTTAGTGTTGTCCAGGCTTCAACATGCTATCATAGACAAAATCCACCTGAGTCCTCTGCGACCATCCTCATTTTGTGATACTGTGTAGCAAATCCTCACAGACACTAACCACCCGTCCTCTCCGATTATCCTAATTTCCTGTTATAGCAATCACTAAACCCCCAAGTTGCCAAAAGCTTATCATATTCCTTTTTCATCTCTACCTATTAATTGATACTATCCCAGGCATCCTCTGAACCCTATTTCTTGGTCCCTGAACCCCAGCTTTAATCCATCTTGATTTTTCTCCTCCAGCCATTGACCCAGACCCTTGGCCCTTCTGAACCCTGTTTTCCATCTTTGATAAATCATTGGTGCTACTGAATCTTGAAGAGAGAGTTCATGGTTGACTAGTGTACAGCTATAATATTGAATCTAGATCCTCCGTGATCAACATACATTCAAAATGGGATTTTTTGTTAAGTATTAATATGGGAAAGATGGCTCTACTGACAGCTTTTCATCACCAACAGTGAAGGCAGGTAGGGTGGGTGGGACACTGGTACTCCATTGGCAAATCACTTCTGTCTTGGTAGTATTGACGGTCAGTCCCATTCTGCTGTACGCTCTCACTGCCACAGCAAGGACAGTCTGAAGATCCTCCGGAGTATGGGCCACAAGAGCACGGTCATCTGCATACTGCAGCTCCAGGACTCATTCTGTATGGAGTTTGGTTGTGTGGAGCCTCCTGATGTTAAAGAGGTTGCCATCTAATCTGACGTCCTCTGCCACACCGCTGCTATCCTCAATCTCGTTGTGGAGAAACTTGGTAACACACAAGAGGAAGATGTTAAAGAGCACTGGCGCCAGCACACACCCCTGCCACACCCCTGTGTGTACAATGGGAGCATTCTCTCTGAGGGTAGTGGCATTGACAAGGACATCCAGAGCCGCATTAAACAGGCATCAGCTGTCTTTGGGAGAATTCGGCGTAGAGTCTTTCAGAACAGGAGCCTTCGTCCCTCCACAAAAGTCGCTGTATACCAAGCGGTCTGTGTCACCACTCTCCTTTATAGCTGTGAAGCTTGGGTAACCTACAGCCATCACATCAAGTCCTTGGAGCGCTTCCACATAAGCTGCCTTCAGTGCATCCTGGGAATTACTTGGTGTGAGCGGGTGCCTCACACTGAACTACTAGTAAAGACCAACTGCAGAAGTATTGAGGCCATGATCACCCAGTGTCAGCTGCAGTGGCTGGGGCACGTGATAAGGATGCCCCCATGTTGGCTACCCCGCAGAGTGTTATACGGCCAGATACATCATGGTCGACGCTCAGCTGGAGGGCCGAAGAAGCGCTATAAGGATCAGATGAAGAATGCTTTAAGGAAGTGCAAGATCAGACCGGAGGACCTGGAGGATGTTGCTGCTGATCGTAACACTTGGCGACAGCTGTGTAGGGATAGGGGTTCGTATTCTGGAGATGGAAAGAACAACCAGAATACAGCAGAAGAGAGCCAGGAGAAATGCAGCCATGGTTGCCATCACTACCACTTATACATGTCCCACCTGCAATAGAGCTTGTGGGTCCAGGATAGGACTGTACAGTCATCAAAGATCTCACCGTTAAAGGAGTGGACGTCGTCATTGGATTCCGATGGACAACCAAAGAAGAAGAATATGGGAAACAATAATCAAAGGAAGTGGGGGCACCCAAAATAGAAAGGTTCTAAAACAGGGATATTTGATATCTTTTAAAATAAAGATCTAGCATTAAATTATTGCTTTTCTGAATGAACTTGGTAGGAGCAAGTATTGTACGTTGAAAAAATGGACTATGTAATGGACTGTGTTTCTTTCTTTCCCTTAAATAAATTCTTCTGGCATGGATCATATGGTGAGGCAGAGTTAGGAGGCCTCATGCAAGCAGATTATTAAAACTGGACAACCAGCGTTAAAATTTTGCTGTTCATTTCTCTTGTACACTCAGTGGCCGCTTTATTAGGTATAGTACGTACCTGACTGAACATGGGTCAGCCTTCTGCTGCTGTAGCTCGTCCATTTCAAGTTTCAATGTGTTCTGCATTCAGAGATGCTCTTCTGTGCACCACTGCTGAAACATGGAGTTACTGTCTCCTTCCTGTCAGCTTGAACCAGTCTATCCATTCTCCTCCAACCTCTCTCATCAACAAATTGTTTTCATCCACAGAACTGGATTTTTTTTGCCTTTTACACTGTTCCCTGTAAACTGAATGTCATAGGTGAAAGTCCCAGGGGATCAACAATTTCTGAGGTACTCAAACCACCTCATCTGGCGCCAATAATCATTCCCGCGGTTAAAGTCATTTAGATCACATTTCTTCCTCATTTGAATGTTTAGTCCGAGCAACAACTTAACCTCTTGACCATATCTGCATACTTCTATCCAATGCGTTGCTGCCACATGATTGGCTATTTCGATACTTGCATTAATGAGCAGGTTTACTGGTGTAAGTAATAAAGTTGTCACTACATGTCTGGCTGATGTATAGTGCTCAGGAGGAAAAGTAGTTGCATTCACGCAGTATGTTCCGTGCCCTTGGGACTTCCCAAAGTGTCTTACTGTCACTTAGGTACAGTTATTGTTCGGCAGGAAGCTTGCATACTCAGTCATGATCAAATAAGATGATCGTTAGATATATGATCAAGCACATCTGTATTCAAGACACTGGAGAGAACTCCAGTGCTCTACTTAAGTGGTGCCATGGGTCCCTTTGCATTTGCCTGCGAGGGAAATGCCTTTTTTGAAGGTGCTGTTGTTTATTGGAACATCTGCCTAGAATTTGTGTTCAGTTACTGAGAGATTTACATTGGTGAACTGTACAGACGATATTTTAACATTTATCTATTTCAACAAAAAATTAAATTGAGTGCATTTGGTTTGATAATTCAGAACTGAAGTTGTGAATTAATTTCAGCACTGTCTTATTATCCACAGTGAACAGCCTTACTACTCACAATGCAGTGCCAATTAAATATAGCACAGTCTAAGCAGCTACTGTATTATAGCAGTTAAATTCGGCAGCATGTTAACAATTATGCACAGTACCTGACCAGCTGCAGTTCAGTGTGATAACTTGTTCAAGGAAATGTCTCTCTGCTTATACTGTGTAACTTCTTGCTCTTTTACTTTAACTTCAAGTTTATGTCACCCAATTTTTAGAGCAGAAGCTTTTTACTGAAGGGGGATTGTCTAGGGATTCCATCTCCCCTACATTCGCAGCATTGGAATGCCACTGAGTTGTACATCATTTGATAAAAATGAAAAATTGGTCGAAAAGATGTTTGAAATGGCACTTTGGAAGTTCGCATCCAAAGTGAAGTGTCAAAATAATGGGATCACAACCATTGATCGGACTTTTTCTTGCACTGCCATCATAGAGAGGTGACAGCCCTTAGAAGGGACATCCCCATAGTACCCAAACAGCAGAGCAACGGAGAGAATGGGGGGTGGGGGGGGGGGGGGTGGGAGAAGGATTCCAAATTCATACAGAGAGAAGTTCTGGCTGATGAGGTTTATGCCAAGAATCAGAATCAGAACCAGATTTATTATCACTGACATATGTCGTGCAATTTGTTGTTTTGTGGCAGCAGTACGCTGATGTTTAGAAATCTGTTGGCGAAGAGGAAGAAGCTGTTCCTAAAATGCTGAGTGTGTATCTTCAGGCTCCTGTACCTCCTCTCTGAGAAGAGGGCACATTCTGTGTGCGAGGGTCCTTAGTGACGGATGCTGCCTATTTGAGGTGTTGCCTTTTGAAGATGTACTTGATGGGAGGAGGGGAAGCTAGTGCACATTATGGAGCTGGTTGAGGGTACAACCCTGTGATTCTCCTGATCCTGTGCAGTGGCCCCTCCATATCAGACAGTGATGTGAACAGTTGGAATGCTCGCCATGGTACAAATGTAGCAATTTGCTGCTCTCTGGGTGCAAACCAAACCTCAGCTCTGAATACAGTGTAGCTGCTGATGTGTCTTCTTGATGATTACATCAATACCTTGGGCCAGGATAGATCTTCAGGGAGGTTGCCACCTAGAAACTTGAAGCTGCCCACTCTTTCCACTGCTGATCCCTTGATAAGGACTGATGGTGTACTCCCTCGCCTTCCCCATCCCGAAGATGTGGTCCCATGTGTCAGTGGGCTAGGAGAAGACACTGGAGCCCTCATCCGAAACACCGGGAAGGAGTTGTCTGCAATTGTCTCCGTGGAAGGATCCGTGCAGACACAATAGTTAAAAAGCATTTTGTGACTACACAAGAAACATACCTGCAAAAGACTAGTTTCTCATAAAC
Organism: Hemitrygon akajei; assembly: GCF_048418815.1. Lineage (NCBI taxonomy): Eukaryota > Metazoa > Chordata > Chondrichthyes > Myliobatiformes > Dasyatidae > Hemitrygon > Hemitrygon akajei. The sequence continues at coordinate 176,550,649 of NC_133126.1, read as the reverse complement.
GTACCCCTATATGCATTCACACACACACACAGACTGTCCACTCTCCACACTCCCAAGCATTTGAAAGTGGCATGTTGAAAAACATCTGAATCAGGCTTACTGTCAGTGACGTATGCCATGGAATGAGTGGTTTTTGCAGCAGCAGTACAGTGCAAAACATAAACATTACCGTAAGTTACAAAATAAATAAATAAATAGCACAAAAGGCATGTAATGGGTTCATGGAACTGTTCAGTATCTAATGACAGAACTCTTCATAAAACATTATGTGTTGGTCTTCAGGCTCCTGAAGCTCCTCTACAATCTTAGTAATGAGAAGAGAGCATGTCTCAGATGATGAGAGTCTTTAATGACAGATGCCACCATCACTCAAAGACCTTCATCTCCCCTATCTAGGAAACACTCCATTGCCTTTAAATATTATCCCTTTAAATGGTGTACCTTTAAATAGCAGGAAATAGTGAATTATAGTTCAGCAATCAACATTATTGTCCCACAGACTTTTGCGAATAAACTCCTACTCCTCAGTCTAAACATACCACTGTGCACTGGGTGTTGGACTTGTCAGATAGTCAAGATGCACAAGTGCTCCTCTCTCTCCATCATCCTCAACATGGGTGCTCCCTAGTGCTGTGCGCTGAGCCCACTGCTGTACACTCAGCTCACACACGACTGCACCTGGGTCATCGCATTGTCAGCTTTGCCATCGGCACGACAGTGGCGGGGCTCGTCATCAACAACGATGGGACAGTCTGCAAGGAGGTGGTGGAAGAGCACAAGGCCTGGTGCCAGGCAAATAATCTTTTCCTCCTCAATGCCAACAAGACAAAGGACATGGTTATCAAATTCAGGAGAATGCACAACACTCACACCCCCCTTTACATTGGCAACAAATCAGTGGAAACTGTGAGGAGTTTCAAACTCCTGGGAGAGCACATCTCACACAACCTCTCATCACATTCTACACGATCAGGAAAGTTCACCAGCACCTCTGCATTCTGAGGAGGCTGAAGAGAGCTGGGCTATGCACATCTACACTCACACTCTTCAACAGATGCGCAGTAGAGAACAGCCTAACAAGTTGTATCACTGTGTGGTATGGGAACTGCTCTGCGGCAGGCAGGAAGGCTCTACAACAGGTAGTCAAAACTGCCCAATGCAGTCCAACCACCAGTTAGGGCATGCAGTATACAGAAAGGTGTCGAAAAACAGGTCAGAAATATCACAAAGGATCACATCCACCCCTGCCCATGGACTGTTTGTCCCACTCCCATCATGGAGGAGGCAAAGTAACATCCACACCAGGACCTCCAGACACAAAAACAGTTGCTTTCCCCAAGGAGTAAAGCTAATCAGCACCTCCACCCACTAACCTACTCTACAACTACTTTATCATTCCCTGTCAGAGTCCCTGTACAGATTCTCCTGTATCTAGCATCACTGAATGTATATGCAGTACAATAATCTATGTATATAAGCTATCTTATCTATTTATGTTTATTGTGTTTTTTATTATTGTGTTCTTTATCTTATTGCGTTTATCTTGTGCTGCAATAGAGCTGGAGTGACAATTATTTCATTCTGCTTTATAGTAGTGTAATGGAAATGATATTAAACAACCTTCAAAAGCAGCAAACTTGTATGATATTCTCCCAGCCTGACTGACCTTGGTGTGAAATTTAGAGTCCCACTTTATGTTGATAAGGGCGAAAGCTGGACATTGCACACTTAATGAAGGAATCTGATGTCCTTCTGATACTGCAGAAACATTTCTTTTTGCTCTGGGGAAATTCCATTCTTGAGCACTTGCTATCTAGGAACAAGAGGATGCAATGTAATTTTCATTTCAAATAGATTTACAGAATTACATTAATGAAACTTACTAAAAAGTGTTAAGAATTAAATTTATTCAAACCCAGCTTAAAATGCTGGAAATCAACTAATTAAAATATTAAGTAAAATAAAGGAAAGTAAATAACTCAATTACCTGCCATTTTTCCATCAACATCAGAAACCTTCAAAAGAATCTCAGACTTGTTTACTTACCACACATCTATCTAAACTTACAGAGAGAAATGACAGCCCTCCTGCCCATGGATGTGCTGGGGGCAATCTGTAAGTGTTGCCACACGTTCCGGCACCAATGCACCATGCCCGCATGTTCAACAGAACTCAACAAGCACCAACAACAGCAAAGCAAGCCCTTTTGCCAGTAACTCACATACACACACACACCCTGGGTCCTCCAAACCCGGGAGATATATCTCCTGGGCTCCAACCTCCAGTCCCCCGGCTTGGAATCACAGGCTCACAGAAATTGGGCCTCCTACCTCTGGATGAGCTGAACCCGGGGCTTTGACCTTCAGGACTGGACCTCCATACTCACTGACTTTGGTCTTCCATCTTTTCCTTCGACCTCGGGATTCACTAACCTCTAGACTTCATCCTCCAAACATTACCAACCTCTGCGTATCGAACCCAGGACTCATTGATCACAACACTTTGGCCTCCAGACTTGAATGGACCTCCAGCCCTGGGACTCATTGACCTGGGGGAGGAGGGGGTTTACTGGGAACTGGAGTATTTGAACTTTTAGCTCAGTATATCTGCGTTCTGCAGCTGTATTTAGTGCTAAGTCCAGTAAATAAAGTTCAAAGTTCAAAGTAATCTTATTATCAAAGTTTATATCTGTCATCATATACAACCCTGAAATTCATTTTTTGTGGGCATACTCATTAAATCCATAATAGAATAATAATCACAATAGAATCAATGAATGACCACACCAACTTGGTCATTTAACCAGTGTGGAAAAGACAACAAATTGTGCAAACACAAGAAGAGATATATGATAATAATAAATTAATAAGTATTGAGAACATGAAATAAAAGTGATCCATAAGTTGTTTCTCAAAGTTTTAGATGTCAGACCATATCTTTGTAAACTCTTAAGGAAGTAGAAGCACTTCTGTGCTGGGCTCAGGCCAGATTCACTAAAATAATAACACCAAGGAATTTAAAGTTGCTGACCCTATCCACCTCTGATCTTCTGATGAAGACTTGTGGACCTCTGGTTTCCTCCTCCTGACGGTGAGAATCAGCTCCTTGGCTTTGCTGACATTGAGTAAGAGGTGGTTGTTATGGCACCACTCAATCTCCCACCTCTGGGCTGATTTGTCACCACCTTTGATTCAGAACATGAAGTCACCTGCAATGGTCTCTGTCCAGCTCCTTGCCTTTTACATTGATGATCTGAAGCACAGACCTGCAGGCTGAAGGAAACTATGGCTTAGCTGGTTATGCTTACCAATGAATTTCATTGGCTGTACCTGAAATCTGAAAAGCTCTATATAAATGCAAATCTTTTGCCTCCTTATCATCCTTTCAGCTTTTAAAACAAGCCCTAAATTCTCCTTCATTGAGTAAGCTTTAGATGTAAAATCTCCTTATGTCGTTTTCTGTCTATTTTTTATTTGATTGTGCTTGCATAAAATGCCTAGGAATTTTTTTTGTATTAAAACCACTTTTATAATAGAAGTTATTATTTTAGTGCAAATCAGATTGAGATAAATCAAGCTCAGTCTGAGATTGCATTGTCTTTTGTATAGTTTCTCCCCAACTCTTTGAAATTTTGGAGTTAGCAATTTTAAAAGAAAAATAATCTTCCTTTTTATAAAGCAAGCAAAAGAATGATTTGACAAGAGAACAAATAATGTTACATGTACTGTAGCTGGAATGGGTTTCAAGTGACACTCTCATAAAGTGCCTATGTAAAACAAAATGGAGCTGTTTAAGCTTGCAGCTGAGAGCTTGCACATATTTTAATAAGGGACTGAAATTAAAGTGAAATCCTTGATATGTGCTCTGCAGACTCCCCGATTCCCTTCCTTCTCAATGTAACCATTCTCTATTTCAACATTACTGCATTCACAATCAATTTTACTAACACTATCCACACTCGGTAGACATTATTAAGTACCTCCTGTACCTAATAAATTGGCCACTGAGTGAATGTCTGTCGTCTTCTGCTGCTGTAGCCCATCCATTTCAAGGTTCAATGTGTTGTGTGTTTAGAGATGCTCTTCTGCACACCAGAGTGATAACGTGTTGTTATTTGAGTTACTATCTCCTTCTTGTCAGCTTCAATCAGTTTTGCCATTCTCCTCCGACCTCCCTCATTGATAGGGTGTTTTTGCCCACTGACCTGCTGCTCACTGGATGTTTTCTGTTTCTCTGTAAACTCTAGACACTGATGTACGTGCAAGTGCCAGGAGACCAGCTGTTTTTGAGATACGCAAACCACCCCGCCAGGCACCAACAATGATTCGGCAGTAAAAATTACTTACAGCACATTTCTTCTCCATTCCGATGTTTTGTTTGAACAGCATCTGAGCCTCTTGACCATGTCAGCATGCTTGTATGCTTTCAGTTGCTGCCACATGATTGACTGATTAGATATTTACATTAACATGCAGGTATATTGCTGTTCCTACTAAAGTGGCCACTGAATGTTCAAGGTAATTTAGAGTGAAATGGCCATTTTTCATTGAAATTTGCTGCTTGCTGAAGTCTCACGTTGGTCACATTCCTGTTATCACATAGCCTGCCAACACTTACTACCTACATAAGGAATAACTGTTCAGCAGGTACAACAGAGCTATTGGTTCAAGTAGAAACATTTTCCAGTACACATTCCTTCCCTGTGTAGAGAGAATTAAAAAGGGTTGTGAACCTCCTGTATTTGGTGCAAATTACATGAAGAATTATCAATGCATTATTTCTTTTTTATCATGGACTTTAATAATAGCATCAGTATGAATAGTTCATGGGCCTCTTGTTCTATAAATGTCAGATGTATCAGTATTACAGTGGAGTAAAGGAAATTACAGCGGCATAAGAGAGCAGTTGACCAGAATTGATTGGAAAAGAACACTGGCAGGGATGATGGCAGGACAGCAATGGCTGGAATTTCTGGAAGCAATTCAGAAGGCACAAAATATATACATCCCAAAGAGGAAGAAGTATTCTCAAGGCAAGATGACACAACCATGGTTAACAAGAGAAGTCAAAACCAACATAAAAGCCAAAGAGAGGGCATATAATAGAACAAAGATTTTTGGGAAGTTAGAGGATTGGGAAGCTTTTAAAAACCAACAGAAGGCAACTAAAAAAATAATTAAGAAGGTAAAGATGGAATACGAAAGCAAGCTAGCCAATAATATTAAGGAGTATACCAAAAGTTTCTTTCAGATACATGAAGTGTAAAAGTGAGGCAAGAGTGAATATCGGACCGCTGGTAAATGATGCTAGAGTGGTAGTAATTGGGATATGGAAATAGTGGATGAACTGAATAAGTATTTTGCATCAGCCTTCACCGTGGATGACACCAGCGGTATGGTGGAGTTCTAGGTGTCAGGGGTCATGAAATGTGCGCAGTTAATTCTCCAAAACTTCCGCCACCTCCAAAGGATCTACCATCAAGCACATCTTCCCCTCTCCCCCACTTTCTGCTTTCTGCTTTCCGCAGGGATTGGTCCCTACCCGACTCCCTTGTCCATTCATCCCTCCCCACTGATCTCCCTCCTGACACTTATCCTTGCAAGCAGAACAAGAGCTACACCTCCTCCCTCACTACCATTCAGGGCTCCAAACAGCCCTTCCAGGTTAGGCAACACTTCACCTGTGAGTCTGTTGGGGTCATATACTATATTTGGTGCCCACGGTGTGGCCTCCTGTATCTTAGTAGATCCGACGTAGATTGGGCGACCGCATCTGCGCTCCGTTTGCCAGAACAAGTGGATCTCCCAGTGACCACCCATTTTAATTCCACTTCCCATTCCCATTCCGATATGTCCGTCCATGGTCTCCTCCACTGTCATCATGAGGCCACACTTAGGCTGGAAGAACAACACCTCATATTCCGTCTGGGTAGCCTCCAACCTGATGGCATGAACATTGATTTCTCAAACTTCCAATAATGTCCCCCACCCCTCCTCCTTCACCATTTCCAATCCACTTTTCCCTCTTTCACCATATCTCCTTGCCAACCTATTGCCTCCCTCTGGTGCTCCTCCCCCTTTTGTTTTTCCCATGGCCTTCTGTCTCTTTCACCAATCAACGTCCCAGCTCCTTACATAATCCGACCCCCTCCAGGTTTCACCTATCACCTTGTGTTTCTCTCTCCCCTCCCCCCACCATTTAATTCTACTCATCAGCTTTTTTTTCTCCAGTCCTGCCGAGCAGTCTCAGCCCAAAATGTCGACAGTACTTCTGCTCCCTGGCCTGTTGAGTTCCTCCAGCGTTTTGTGTATGTGACTAACTGTAATCCGTACATCTTTGTTTGTGGGAGGAAAGCGTAGCAATGGAGGAACCCAACGCAGACATAGGGAGAATGTCAAGTACAGGTTCATAAAGGCAGGAATTGAACTCTGATCTGCTGGTTGTTGGCACTGTAAAGCAATACACTAACTCTCTGTCATTGTGACAGCACTTCCTTCAAATCAAGGAGCAAGTCTCCTTCTAGCTTAACCATTCATGAGCTCTGAACAATCCCTGCTGGAGGAAAAAGATACCTGCTTACGTTGTTTGTTTGCAGTTGGTAATTAAACTGAAGTTCTCTTTTCTCCTGTAGTCAGTTAGCTCCAGTTGCCAGCAATAACATGGATTTGTATCTATGATTCTTTATAAGATGTATCATATGATCTAAACTATCTTGTACTCCAGAGAAAGGCTGGGGAGAGATGGACGAATACTAACTACATCTGAATAAATTAGTAATCACACATCAGGTAAGTACTTACCCACTCTCAGGAGAAAAAATGGTTGGGCATGAGTAAGAGAAAAAGAGAAAAAGAATTTAATAATATTAAGCATCTTTAATTCAAATTCCAGAACCACTTCCACTTCCATTTCAAAAGAGAGCTCTGCTCACTCAAAGAAAACCTGTGTGATTTTTAGGTCACTGCAGTACTGTGTAAAAGTCTTAGGCACATAATATCTAGCCAAGGTGCCAAAGACTTTTGCACAGTACTGTATATGTCAATGTGGAGCAGGGAGCAAGTTTGTAAATCCGGGGGTAGCAAAGGAGGTTAGAAATGGTGAGAGTGGAGCCCTGCAGAAAATGTGGGGACAGGTTCCTCTCAGCCCCAATCTCACGCCTTCCCCCCCAATATGCCTTCATGCCCTGACTAATCAGGAATCTGTCAACCTCTGCCTTAAATATACGTAAAGACTTGGCCTCCACAACTGCCTGTGGCAAAGAATTCCACAGATCCACCATTCTCTGGCTAAAGAAATTCCTCCTCATCTCCATTCCAAAAGAATGCTACTCTATTCTGAGGCTGTGTCCTCTGGTCTTAGACTCTCCCACCTTAGGAAACATCCTCTCCACATCCACTCTATCAAGGCCTTTCACCGTTTGATAGGTTTCAATGAGATCTCCCCTCATTCTTCTGAATTCTAGTGAATCCAGGCCCAGAGCCATCAAATGCTGGTTGTATGATAAGCCATTCAATCCTGGAATCATTTTTGTGAAATGTCCCTAATTTATATACTCTCTGTATAGAGAACTGACCTGTTACACCACTCCTATACTTTCTACAGTCATCTTATAATTGTGCTCTCTCGTGTTAGCCATTTCCACTCTGGGAAATGGCACTTGGCTGTCTACTCTTTCAATGCTACTTATATTTTTTCTTCAATGAATTTGGTTATACTTTTATAGTGTTATTTATCACCATTTTCCTCAACAATTTAACATACATTAAATTCTTTGAAGGAAGAGGGTATCTGTGATACCCTCTGTAACATACATGTACGTCTGGGTCATTTTATTTGGTAATCTCTTGCCTGCACTCTTTTTGTTTCTGTGAATGATATAATAAGAAACTGGAAGGGGAATGGTAATTGTGAAAAAGGATCTAGTGCTTTCCCAGTATATATGATGAATAAACTCATTTTGGTCTTCCAGCAGGTACAGATATAGATTATAACTGAAGTTTCGATGACAAACACTTCCTTCTTCTTCAAGAAGATGGCAGAGTTTGTCTTTGAATGGTAATTATATTTCATACGTGACGAGTGATCTTGATTTGCATCTTTAATATGCCTGACGTTATTATTTATATTCTTGAGACCCTTGAACATTTTAGCCGATTAGTAGTTGAATTGTTCACAATCCCAGCTGCTAGTTCACCTCAGGAGATTGTAATACATTGTTTATGATTTAGAGCGAACAAGTTATTATACTCCAGGGGAAGAAAGGATAAATTATCTTCAATGTGTCAGTCGCTTCACAAGTTTGAAAACAAAGGTATGATTTAACAGGATACTAAGGAAATGAAGGGTATGGGAATAGTGCAGGATAATGGCACTGAGGTAGAAGGTTGGCCACACCCTTGATGAATTTTGACACAGGAGGGCTCTTGTTCTGTTTTGGGGGTTATTGTGAATGGTGGTTATAACAGGACGTTATAACCATTTTAAGTTATTTTAAGTTATAAAATAAGTTTTATAAGCTATTTTAAGTTTTCTTTGAAGAAGTGGAGGCACTGACAGGCTAATACCAGATCATTCCTTCCCTTCCTTTGAGCACAATCATCTCCTGACTCTCCCCTGAGTACTCCCCAGAGCTTCATCCACAGATTCCCTGGTAATGGTCTCTTTTGGCCACAAAAATTGGTTCAGCATGAAAAATAACGTACATTTCAGATGTTATAGTTGTCTTTTAGTTCCTGAAGTCCTTGGTCATTTAAGAATCCCATCAGCTGTTGGTGAGATGCTATACACATGCCTACTGGGAGCAGGGGTATTGCTTTTACCTCTCCAGAGCAGCCCTGGGAAGTTGCGTGAATTGAGCCGCCTTCTATCCCCGCACCCCTCTCTTTAAACTGTAAAGTTCAGAGCCAGTGCTCGTTCTTAGTACCCATGAAGTAAAAGCCTGTAATAATAATAAGGTTCCTCACACTTCATCAGATGCCACAATAGCGGGGGGTGGGGGGAGGGTGGTGCATGGGTGGCAAAGATGGTTCAATGTGCCTGGATGCTGCTAATCGACTCCAAGCATGAATCAAGTGTGGCTACAACTTTTATTTCTACATAGTTCAATATTAAATCAACACTAGATTTTGGATCTTCTTCTTAGGGTCTCTTGGGATTAAAGGTGACATGTTTCCACTCTGTTCTGTTGGTCCTGAGGTAACTGGTGAGGCCAATATGGTAGACTCTGCCACAGGTGGGGGGAGAAGATGCCTGACAGGACTGACAAGTGGAAACGTGGGCAATTCCTTTCCCTCCACTGATGCCGCTGAGACTTTCCCACCCAGTTTGTAGCTTGGTCTATGTTTAGGGTTCAGTTGCTTTACTTTCCACGTGAGGGGGTGAGGTATCTTAATGGATTATAGTGAATGGGATAAAAGGGTCCAAATAAATAAATAGATCTTCTCAGTGATCCATTTATCATCTCAGTGACTGATGAACTGGTCAACTCTTTATCTGGTCCTTTGTAATAGCCTGGTCTCTTTCACCTGACTGAAGTTTTGGCATTCTACACCAAAGCACTAAATCGCTAATAAGGAGTTTTAAGACAGTGTTGCTTCACAGTCTACAAGTGTTACTTGATAAGAACTGAGGGGTAATCCATATAGCAAGGAATCGGTTCTGGGATTAAATACAAATTGTAATGACTACAAAAATCTTTCTCGTTGTACATTCCAGTTTAGTGCTTACTCTTTGTTGTACTTGGAGACTATTGATAAAATAAGTCAAAGTGAGCATGGTTTCTGTAAATGGAAATCTTGCAGGACAAATCTGTTAGGCCTTTTGAGGAAGTAACAAGTAGGGTGGACAAAAGAGAGGCTGCGGATATCACTTGCTTGGATTTTCAGGAGGCGTTTGATAAGGTGCCACGAATGAGACTGCTTAACAAGATAAAATCTTATGGCGTTACAGGAAGGATACTGGCATAGATAGAGGAACGGCTGACAGGTAGGAGGCAGTGAGTGGGAATAAAAGGGGACTTTTCTAGTTGGCTGCCAGTGACTAGTGGTGGTCAGTATTGGAAATGCTGCTTTTCCCGTTGTTTGTCAATAATTTAGATAATGGAATTGATGGCCTTGTGGCAAAGTTTGCGGATGATACGAAGATAGGTGGAGGGGTAGGTAGTGCCAGGGAAGTGATTGCAGCAGAACTTAGACAAATTGGAAGAATGGGCAAAAATGAGATAGACGGAATACAGTGTTGGGAAATGTGTGATAATGTAAAACAAAAAATAGGGTGGACTATTATCTAAATGGGGAGAAGGTTCAAGCATCAGAGGTGCAGATGGATTTGGGAGTCCTCATGCAAGACTCCCAGAAGGTTAATTTGCAGGTTGAGTCTGTGGTAAAGAAGGCAAATGCAATGTTGGCATTTATTTCAAGAGAAATGGACTATAAAAGCAAGGAGATAATGCTGAGCCTTTATAAGACACGAGTCAGGGTGCACTTAGAGTATTATCAACAGTTTTGGGACCCATATCTTAGAAGGATGTGTTGTCATTGGAGAGAGTCCAGAGGAGGTTCCTGAGGATGATTCTGGAAACGAAGGGATTAACATATGAGGAGTGTCTGGCAGCTTTGGGTCTGTACACTGGAATTTAGAAGAATACATGGCAATCTCATTGAAATCTACTGGACATTGAAATGACTAGATAAGGTGGATGTGGAGAGGATGTTTCCTATGGTGGGGATATCCAGAACTAGAGGGCACAGCCTCAAAATTGAGAGGTGACCCTTTAGAAAAGAAGTAAGGAAGAACTTTTTTAGCCAGGGAGCAGTAAAGCTGTGGAATGCTTTGCCACTGTCTGCAGTGGAGGCCAAGCCTGTGCATATATTTAATCCCGAAGCTGATAGTTTCCTGATCAGTCAGGGCATCAAAAGATATGGGCGAGAAGGCAGCTGTATCGGATTGAGTGGGATCCGGGATCAGCCATGGTGGAATGGCGGAGAGGACCAGATGGGCTGATTGGCCTAATTCTGCTTCTATGTCTTATGGTCTCATGAACACCATGGCCCTGACGGAGGGTCATCAAGCTGAAATGTTAGAACATAGAACTTAGAATAGCATAGTACAGTAGAGTATAGTACAGCATACTCCCCTTTAGCCCACATTGTTGTGCTGACATACTGTTTGTAAATGTAGTCCACAACCAATCTGACCCTTCCCTCCTACACAGCATATAACCCCCCATTTGTCTTACATCTATTGCCTATCTAAGAGTCTCTTAAATGTCCCTGTTGTATCAGCCTCTCTCACCACCCCCATAGGGCATTCCAGGCTTCGTTTAGAACTCTGTTTCTCTTCCCACAGATGCGGCCTGACCTGCTAAGTATTTCCAGGATTATAATTTTTATTTTTAATTTCCAGCATCCATACTTACGTTTGATTTTTTTGATCGTTTTCTTCATATCCTTCGACCTATAAGTATTTACGAACCAGCGTCGCAGGATTAACTTTTAGTGTGTTTGATTGGGGAATAGCGACAACTCCAAAATTTTATTGGATGTGATCACTGTGTTTCAATGGTTCAGCTTAATATCAGAGAACGCATAGAACCTGAAATCCTTATTCTTCACAGATGCCCACGAAATAGAGAAAAATACCTTAAAGGAAGAAGGACAGAAAATTTTAGAACCCCAAAGCACGCCCCAGCAGCAAAACATCACCCGTTCTCCATTCCCTCCCTGCCACTGCAGCAAAAGCATCAGTCCCCTACCACCCACCACGCAAGGCCCAAAGACCATGACCTAGTGTTTCGACATCTTCACTTGCAAACCTTCACCATGCAGCCATCTGAAGGGGGGAGCTCATGTTGTAGGTGGTCTCCAAATTTACCTCTCACGTTGTCTGATGTTTCAAACAGACCAAGGGGTGGCCTTCACTAGTCTTCACCATATTCTTCCAGCATATTCACTAGTCTTCACTAGTCTTCACCATATTCTTCCAGCAGCCTGTGACGTTGGTCTCAGTGAGCCTGGGAATCAGAGAGTCCTCTTTTATAGGGCTGCTGTGGGTGAACCTCATTAAAAATCCTTGCACCCTTCTCTAGATACTCTTTGCAACTGTATAGTCCACAGCTGGGTGACTGTCTCATCCTCATCACTACCGTCACGCAATGTGAGTGAGATTCTGATTGCACTAGATGACCTGACAAGGAAGGGCCCAGTTGCTACCATCCAGATGAGGTATTGGTGCTTGATGGAACATTCTGGTGGTGAGGCATTTCACCAGTCTACTCATGGAGCTATTCCGCAGGATCTATTGTGTCTTTGTTCAGCATCGTCTGGCGGGATTTTCTTGGTGTCAGAATCAGAATCAGGTTTATTATCACTGACCTGGACCGACATTGTGAAACTTGACTGGGGCATTGCATGGCTGTGGGGTCAGACATATCCTTTGCAACATCAGGGGCAGGTAGAACTTCAAAAGTCCCTGGCCAATGCAGGCAGAAGCATACCCAACAACATCCTAATGCTGACCGCCACATTTGTACGTTCAGTAGCTGCATCAGGCTCAGACTGGAACCGAAGTACACCGATGGCAAGTGTCGCTACTTGTGAAGCTCTACACTGCCACCAGACTTCTAAACAATTCACAAACCCGTGGACATTGCCCGACTATTCTGCTCTCTTTCTGCACCACTTACTTAGATACTTGGTAATTTTTTTATGTATTGGATTGTACTGCTACTGCAAAAGCAGATTTTTCAACATAGAATACCGTGTAAAAGTCTTAGGCACACACACACACACACACACACACACACACACACACACACACACACACACACACACACACACACACACACACACACACACACACACACACACACACACACA